>NC_091623.1:23878750-24547500 GCF_027580195.1 Bos mutus | reverse complement strand
AGCGTGCATGTGCACACACACTACGCACACCTTCCTGAGTGGTGCATTTTCCTTGTGATGGAGTAAGTCTAAATAATACTTGTAACACAGACCACAAACATAGCTTAGCATTTATGATTATTCATGCTTGAAAGTCTAGCTAGATTGGTTTTAGAAATATTTTATAATAATTTTCTTTTTCTTTTCATACTCCTCTTCCTCTTGAGTATAAAATGGCTTCATGTAGATGTTTTAGGAATTTGTACTTAATTGTGATTTGGAATTTTCTTCTGAGTGGCGATACTTTAAAATGAAAGGTGATCCATAAGAATAGCACTGTACCTAGAACAGTGCTTGGTAAATAGTAGCTGCTTATTAAATAACTGTATGAAATCAATGTTTAATGAATGATTGACCCGGTGAATAGTTGGAATCTTTCATTATGTTCTCATGCTTGCAAGCAGACTCTGGAACCACAGGCAGAGCACTGATATGTTCTTGAAAAAAGAAAAAATTGGATATGATCTTTTAATTGCGAGGATAAAAGAGAAAGGTGACATATTTTAAGATAAAATGATTTATGTAGCATAGTTCTTAAGCAGGTTTTAAGAGTAACATAAAAACTTGATGTATATTATTTGTATTGTATATGATTGAATCAGAGTGATATTTTGAAAGACCATGTGCCTACCATCTATAGCTACAATATTTACAGTTTTATAATGGTAATAAGAAGTTAGGAGAACATTTAGAACTTTAAACCAAAAAGGCATAGCTAGCATGTGGAACGGTATGTTTCATAAGGTAAATTTGTCCATCCAAGTCTTCTTGGTGACCTGTAATAAAGGCTGTGTGTCCATAGGATACTCTGTATCCACTTAGGAATTTTGATCTGTCACTGACCAGGCAACAGTTGTAACTTGTTACATAGTTTAATATATACACGTGTGGGTATATGTTTGTGTCTTTTTATGAGAATGAGAAGCAAAAAATAAAATATTTCATAATGCTATAGTATTAAGTGATATTCTGTCCTTTATAATGAATGTGTTTTTTATGATTCTGTTGTACATATATGGAATGCTTTGATAAATAAGATATGGATTGTTAGAAGAGATATTTGTGATATTTAAGCAGCATAATGTTCTAAAGCCTAGGAAAAGTTAGAAACAGAGTAGGTGATAATGTAAGTGCAAAGTGAATGTTTTAAAATAAATAACACTCAGATGACCTGATGTCAGAACCAGAGACAAGGGTGTGTGTTTGTCAATATATCCTTCATGTTTTACAGACTCCTAAGGGAACAAGGGAAGATACAATTTCACCTTTTCTGTGCCAAAACATTTTAATTATATCTTCTTCCAACTACAGCGGTTCAGTAACCAAGGAGCTGACATTGATGCATGTGTTGATAAAGCTGCAAACATTCAAAATGAGATTAACAAAGATTTTGAGCAAAGGGTGACAGCTAATTTTGCACAGTATTCTGCATCTAATTCAGGCCAGCGTAATAATAGAATATTTTATACCCGTTTTGTTATTCAAAAGGACTTTTATGATGCATTTGTTGTTTGTGGATATCTATGGCTTAAAACTATTTTCATCTATGTTGCAACACTGAAACAATATTAAAGGGAAAAAAAAACCTTATAATAAGTTGTTTTTTATAATTGCACTTTGTCCTTGGAACTCTGCCTTTATCTTAGTTTATCCGGGCACACTAGCTAGGGAAGGTATAGAGATGGCAAACATATATTTTTCTAATATTTATTAGTATGCACTAATACAATGGCCAAGAAAAGTTATATTCAACTTATTTAATTAATAAAACTGTAGTTTCTTTATGTTCTTGAGCTCCTTTGAGCACATTTCAGTGTATTTCTTTTCTCTTCTATTCTCCAGTTGAAGGCAGCTGACAGTCTTCTTTCACTTTTCTTTTTGTTTGTGAAATTTTCTTTCTTTTTTTTTTTTATCCACTCACTTCTCCATCTGCTTTCACTTTTGTTTGCTTGGGCCGTCTCTCATCCCAACTTGATAATGAGGAATGCAGTGTGACCCTGACCTCTATCAGCCCATGCATGACCTTCTGACTCTACCATATAACCTTTGACCTTCTCTTTGACAGCTTGATTAATTACCCTGTGTTATGATTTATGAGTAAGTGCTATGTAAAAATAATAGACAACAGGTGGTCCTCTGAAAACTTTTTGTGGTATGTTTTCTTTTACTGACTAACTTGATGAGCTATTTGAAGTTGGAAACTTATTGGGATAATCTATGTTGGTTCACATTATGATATTTTTATACCATGGGACACAGCGTTAGAATTTAGGAAGCTGCAAGTCAAAGCATGGCCATGACAAACATTTTACAAAATATTAGCATGGTGCTGTTACGTAAATGCAATTGGGAAGAAGCACAAAACGGAGTCAAGTGACATTTCAGGCATTTCAGTCCCAGGTCACGTCTTGAGAAAATTGCTGAAATAATGGAGGGGGCATTTTTCAAGCAGCGCTACAGCTCCAACAGCTATGTTTACTTTAACGCTTCACTAGTGACTTCTGATTGGTTGTCATGACCTCATCTCTGTTTGCACCTAGGATGTTGCAACAGTGACATATACATACCTTCTTGTGAAAAAGATGAGAATAAACACGACATACATCTTTCAGAAAAGATGAATGGACATTGGTTTGTCCATTTTAACCATGGGTTGATACAGTTTATAGATAAAAACACTTTGGGTTTCATTTCCCTTGAGAATGAGCACCTATCTTCTTTCAAACCAAGCAGATAGAATGCTGAACTTGAAAAATATGATTGATAAATCTGTGTAAAATGATCTCTTAAGGAGCCTTGCCTGAAGACCAAACCAGACAGTTCTGTAGGTCAAAGGATTCTACCCTGGCCCCTGACCTCTTTGGTCGCATGTGGCTTTGCAGTATTGGCAGATTAATATGTAGAGCTGAGTACTTTTCAGATGATTTTTTATTTAGCCAACCACAACAGACTTGAAAAAAATGTAGAATTTGTTCCTATTTTTTGTTTTCCTTATAATTGGTAATTAATACGCAAATTAACTTAGATAAATCTTCAGTTTTAGCACGGTTTCATTGGGGTCAAAAGTACATTCCATTTCTGGCCAGGCATTTTAAGATTTTATCTATTTGTAGAATCTTCTCTGTAAGTGCATCTCTGTAGTGATTTAATTTCTTAAGCAAGATTTCCTCTTTGGTTCTTTGTGTTTGGCATCACCTGTCTATTCTAGACCTCTGACCTAAGCCATCATTTGTTGATTGAATGATAAATGAATTATTATTTATTAGTAAGTACATCTATAGACTTCAAAGTAAAGAAGGCCCGGAGGCCTGTGTATTCTGTTTAAGTCACAGCAAGCACTTGTGCTGAATAAAATGCTACGGCTAGCAATAAAATTTTGAGAGTTTCTTATTAAGATCCCATGGTTTATACCTTATAAACCACAGATTTGATAATGAAACTATAGTTATAACTCCAAAAGAGTAGAAAATAGGATGAGGTAAATTAAAGAGATAAAGCTTACTTTTACCAATGTCTGTCCTCTTGATCACCGTGATCTTCTGCTAGACTGTGCAATCAAACATAAGAGTTAATTAACAACTTTATGTATGCTTTGTCTCTTGAAATGTTGAATATTGGAATTGATTTGGGTGAATCATTACAAAAGATGCCAGAAGTTTTATTTATTTAGTTGTAGA
Organism: Bos mutus; assembly: GCF_027580195.1. Lineage (NCBI taxonomy): Eukaryota > Metazoa > Chordata > Mammalia > Artiodactyla > Bovidae > Bos > Bos mutus. The sequence continues at coordinate 24,543,784 of NC_091623.1, read as the reverse complement.
ATGTTAGATAATCAGTTTGATCACTTTATCTTGGTAAAGATAACAGAACTTTCCATGTACATTTGAAATAACCTAGCTTTTCATCTTAGGATAAATTTAACATGCTTAAGGAATAATTAAATTAAAATACCTCAGTATACAATCTTTTGTGTTCTAAGCATTAATTCTGGGGATCTCCTTTGTATTGGCATTGCACAATTCTTTATGATATTATACTTGATGCCTAATTTTATAGTTTTTTAAAACTTTATGGGTACATTTGCTAAGTTAAACTAGGATCTCTTACTTATTTCTGTGTGTACTGACTGAGTTACTAGGAATAGAAAGAATTAATTTTTTAAAGGGTATTTATTCTGATATAAATTGGTATCATTCTATTTAAACCAGTTAAATTTAATGACTGGTATGTTGTCTGCTTTGTTTACTTTGACTATTTAATTTGACTCCTTAGTTTATATATATTAATGTTGATATGGTAAAAATCTTTGTAGCTTTATTATGCAATAGGACTTTTTTGGCAATATATGTGACATAGAAAAAGGCAAAAAGATAAAGTTTTACTACATATCTTTGCATGGGATAGTTAACTTTATTTTGTTGCTTCAGCTTTCTCCTGCCCATAAAATGGTTATGAATGGTCTCTGTGAATATTGCATTAATTGTCAGGCAAATTTTAATTGAAAAATGTAAGTTTTTTGCAGAATGGTAATTGAATTTGCAGCAAAGACATTTATTAAAATTAGCTCTTTCCACAGAAAACGTTCCTGAATATTTCTTGATTGTTATTCCATTAATTGGCAGTATGAAATATCTAAATGATAAAATAGTTTCTGAATAAATCAAATGTTTAAAGAGAAACATTCATTGTTGAAATCAATATGATACAAATTCTTTAATTGATTTATATAGTTGTGATTTAAAAATAGAATCATTTTTCATCTGTCGATGCCTTGGTGAAAAATTGACATTGTGTCTTCATAAAATTGGACAAATGAGTCATGTAATTTTCAGTTACATAATCAATAACTTAGATAAATACTACTACTTTGATGATTTATGTTTCTGGTTTTTGTACTTTAGATGGGACACATCACATTTCAGAGTTCATTTAAAATTAAGGAGGTACAATAATTTCTCAATCTATGATTTCCAAAAATTGAAGTGAAAACCTCTGTTCCAATAAAAATGGCATTATTAAAATATTATTTCTAATGATTAAACTAGGGTAATAGTTTTCTCATTTTGGTGACTGTAAATTTCGTCTAAAGAATTTGCCTTTATTTAGAGTTTATTCATTGTGCAAAGATGATGTTCATGTTCTATCAATTTATTAAAGTCCTACTTTGTTACCCTGAGTTTGTAATTTTTCATGTTATCATTAAAATGTAATATACCACTATTTTCAACTCTTAAGAATTCCAAGGTTCTATTTGGGTCTTGCTAACCCTAACACGTGTAAGTATGAGAGTCTGTGTGTGTGTGTGTTTAAAGTTCAATTCACTCAGAGAAGGCAGGGAAGGAGCATGACAGGAGACCACTTACTCATGGTACAGAATCTAGTAAGGAGGCAATTTTCTTTTTGGCCTATGGTGACCTTTTTTGACTGTGCCTTACACCAGAGACAGTGTATTGAATGCCTCTATTTCACCCTGTTTAGCAGAGTGCAACAGTGTTCTTTAACTTACTTTTGGTGGGAGGAGAAGTTATAGCTGAAATTTGAGAAGGGCGTGAAAAGTTGTAAGAGGCACAAGGAAGAGGGGTAGGAACTTCCTTCAAATGTGATTTTAATAACTAGTCAAGTGTGTCCAACTGTAGAAAATCACTAAGTGACAATATGTCTACCTGACAGTGATCACAATGAATTACAAGACTGTTGAATAGCTATACAGATTAGAATAAAGCAGAACCAAATAAAATATCTTTTGTTGGTAAAACTTTGACTTACCGGCTAAGAAACTTAAAAAAAAAAGCTAAGAAACCTTGTCTTGTGCTTTGTTGAAGAACATTTAAATTGAAAAATGCATCAGTATTTTATAAGCCCTTCATGAATGAGATATTTATCTAAAGATTTATTTAAATACATATTGAGGAATATGTATTAAGTTATTAATCAGTTTGGTATATGTATTATAGTTTTCATATATGTAAGACAGCTATATCTTAGTTACCTTATCACTAAAGTAAAAACTTCAGCGATCTTGACAATCTCCAAACCATATTGTGGTTTTAAACAATAATATCAACTGATTGGGGTGGGGATTGAAACAATTCCAATGAAGTTTCTAAATAGTTTGTGAAATCAATTTTTTTAAAAAGCCAACGATGTGTAGCAATTTCGTATATTTAAAAATAAGGATAATTGAGTCTATACTAATATTGGCTGAGTTTACTGCTCTCAGTTTTTAAAAATTATCTTGTGTTTGGTTTGGCAAAAAACGGTTAAAATTTAAACCTGACATAGATTCTACAGTTATTGTTTTTGGAAAAGTATATACTTCTGTTTTTTGTAAGGATGAGAATTTTTATATTTTGTTTTTGATAGCTCTTATTTTTTAAACATAACATATGTTTTAAGTATGACCTTACAAGATTTTAATAGATGAAATTGGGATACCCACAGTACAGAATTGAATAGAAAAGACAAGATATAAATAGCTTCAAAAATTTGTGTTACTTGTTAGTGGTAATTGTTTATCCTTCTCTATTTTTTCATGGTTAGATTATTCCATCAGTTATAATATAAATGCCAAAAGTTTCCTTAATTATAACCAGAGAAACGTTTGCCTTGCTAGAATTAAGTCAGACAGGAAAACACATTTAAAAACTTTTAAAAAGATTTACTAGCTCAATAAACTATATTTTAAACTTTGAAACTTGTTTCCTGGTACTAGTTGTTAATAAAGAGAGTTTTTATGGTAACTGAAAAATAAAAGAAATTTCAAGATGAAAAAGTTGTTTCCATACATTATAGTAAGACATTAGTTTATTCTGTTTTGTGATTTGTGTGCCTTCCTGAAAGAAGAAGTGAAAAAAATCCAATATGTATTTGTAGACATTCTGTGTTCCTGATAATAGAGATATGTAAATCTGTAGACAGTTTACTCATTACTGATTGCTTATTCTTTTTTAAGTTCAAACAAATAAAAAATACCCATTAAAGTGCAATTGTAAAGAAACAAAAATCCAGGAAAATATGGTTGGAATTGTAAACTTCGATTTCAAAGAGGTTATTTTCTCAAAATATATATTATAAATATTAATGTGTTTTGAAAGTGTACTTGTTATTTGATAATTTATTTAGGTCACATTTGGAGTTCTGGGAAATTTGAAGTACTTTTTATAAATTTAAACTTTATATATTTTTTTTTTTTTTGATATACATTTTAGCTGAATAAATTCCCTAAACTCTGATATCTTTTACAAGTGAAAAGCTTGCATGTATTTGCGTGGGTGTGTATGTGTCTCTGTGTGTATATACATACACACATATATATTATATACTTAATAAGTACAAAGAATACTAAAATGGTGGTGGTGGGACCAGCATAATCAGTCTTGTGCTTTGAGAGATAGGTAGGTAAGGCCCTGACAGCCCCCAACACATCCTCCACAGCCCCCGCTTTGCTCTGTCCTCTTCTGAGAAATAAAGACATTGGCTTCTGAAGAGTTTTTACATCACACTAAGCCCACCAAATTGTTCCTTCTTTGTCACACTAAGTGACAAAGTTAACCATAAAAATGTAGTATGACTGCTTTTTAATCTTTTTTTTTTTTTTTTCAGTAATTTAACATGGATAAAATACTTTTATTAAATCTACTGTCTGTATTCTAATACTGTTAACTGACCCTCAGTGTCCTTTTTAGCACTTTTTCCTTCTAGTACAAGATCTAGTCCAGGATCAGATATTGCATTTCATTGTCATGTTGATAAAGTCTCTTTTAATCTGGAACACTTTTACAGCCTTTCTTTGTTTTTTATGATATTGTCATGTTTTTAATATGTTATAGTTATATCTTTTTGATCTTAAAGACAATCTATGCTTATTTACACACATAATACAGGCAAATAATTTGAAATCACTTTTCTGTTGGAGAAAGTAAAACTATAATCCGTTTTAAAGGAATTTTTAGTGAATATGTAACTATGTTAAGTCACTTAAGTATGAGATTTTAAGAACTTTTTTATGAATTGAAATGATTTTTAAGATTAAATTATGCTGCCTTTTTTGTTTTAAAAACAGGAAGGATATGGAGTCATAGTACTGAATCCCAATGAAAACTATATTGAAGTCGAAAAGCCGAAGATACCTGTCCAATCATCTTCTGATAGTTCAGATGAACCAGCAGAAAAACGCGAAAGAAAAGATAAAGTCTCTAAAGAAACAAAGAAGCGACGTGATTTCTATGAGAAGTATCGTAACCCCCAAAGAGAAAAAGAAATGATGCAGTTATATATCAGAGTAAGTAGTGAGCAAGATCATTACTATCCTTCATTATTTCCTTGTCTTTTTTTCTTTTTTCAAACCACCACAACAGCTAATATTTATTGAAAATATTCTATGTGTTCAGACCTGTTCTAAGCCGTTTTGCATCCTTTATGAAAGAAGCCTTTAAAATTTATTTTCTATAAATTATTTCATTTTTTAAAAGAAAGTATCAGTTTTTAAAGTTTTAAAGATTTATTTCCCAAAGGTATTATTTGACTGAAACGTTTTCTGTTTTCTGTTCAAAGTAACAAATCACATCGTTCTTATTTCAGTGTGATATTTTATTTAAAGTGCAGAAAGCAATTAATAATGCACTGTACAAAACAGTCCTCATCTTGGGTGGTAATAGTTTTAATGCATTGTTTTCCTTCGAGCCACCATCCATCCACAGTGTCTCAGTTTAACTTCTGAAGGCTGATGGAGGGAGGAAGAGTAATTAATATCTTAATAAATATTTAAGCTGGAATAGTTTAGGGATAGTGTAATGAGGGAACTCGGCCCTCTGCTCTTTTCTTATCCAGTGAACCTTTGCACTTTGTAATGCTAGCAGCATGGGATCGTTATAGCAGTGCTGCCCAAGGAGTTCTAATTCTGTGGGGGGCACAAACTGTTTTATTTGCCCTTTGACACATTCTGCTTGATATACACACTGAGCGTGATATATATATATATTTATGTGTGTGTTTGTGACAGATTCATGCAGTTTTCAAAGCCTTTATTATGAGTGCTCAGAATATAATTGAATAGTAAAGTATGTCAAAAATGCTACTGGATACGTAAAATAGTAAAGTGATACATTTTTCAAAATTGAGCAATTCAGAACATTTAAATGCAGACAATTTAACATTCTAGAAATTATACTGTGAGATAGTAGTAAAGTTTCAAATTATTCAACTTGAGCTATTTTTCCATTTACTTTAAAAGCTCATTGATAAAGTATTTCATACCACATTCAAGACGAAATATGTAGCATTCTAAGTTACTTTTAAAGTTTTACTTCTAGTTCCATGGCATTATCGCTTTAGTTCGGGGAATTGTACTCCAAACATTCTAGACATTTGATTATAGGTCAGTCAGATGAGTAAGTTAGAGTTATGCAGCATATAAATTCTCAAAAGCCAAAAATATGTATCCAGACCAAGAATACCTGAAGCATATCTATCATACAGTGAGTCAAGCAAAAGTTAGGCAGATTATAGAAATTTCTGAGAGGCATCTCACTATTTAATATATTGCTTGAAAAACAAAAGCAATGATTAGATTTGGAATTCATAAGTATCATGCTCATTCTATGGAGTTATATTGCATTACCTCCTTTCTTCCACATGACTGCATCAGGGTCCTGATGTCACCTCTTCTCGATCAATTGTCCTGAGTTTCCTGATTAATATGATCCAGTTGATCAACTACCATCTTAAGACAGAGTTTTTAAAAAATCACCCCCGATATCTGGAGTCTAAAAATGAACTGTATAAGTTTTTAAAATATCCAAGTCATGAGTAATATTCAGTTTCCTGTATAAAATGAAAACAAACGTGATTTTGTGTATTAAGTTTTTACTTCTTAAATCGTTTCTTTTATTTGCCCATGATAAGTACAGATTAAAGCATCTGTTCTGACATTTGTCGTTTTGCGTTTTATTTCTTTTCTGATTTCTCTTTATCATGTCACTGTCACTTTGGGTTTGTTCTTTTGTTCTCTTGTGTGTGTGCATTTTCTTTATTCTTTTTTTTATTTCTTTTGTTTATTCCTATATCTACTTTATTACACCAAGGGGAAAAAATCTTTATGTTGTTTCATTAAGATCTTTATCTTTCCTTTGTCTTTTTTCTTTAATTCTTTTATCTCTTTTATGCTCCTGCTATTTTTACTTCTTATTATGTCTTTTTGCCTCTTTCTTGTCTCATCCCATTTCACTCATCAGGCTAGGTTTTCATTGAAAGCACTGAAAGACAAAAATTGGCTCATCTAAACAACACATCTTTATACCTGATAGTTATGAAACGTTATTTTTCTTAATAAACATCCTTTCTCTTAAAACCTTACAGGACTGGGCAAAACACCAGAGCTAACCTGACACTCTTCAAACATACTTCTAGATAGTAAGGCATGAACCTGTAGTGGTAAAGCAAATAGTGGTTCATTTTGTGTTAGGTTGCTTAATTCGTATTAATTTTGATCCACTCTAGAAGTATCTCCTTTCCTTTTACATATCTCCAAATAACAAGTATGTGTAATTTTCAGACACAGAGCGTGTATGTGATAGGGATAAATTGTTTTATTTATATGCTTCTTAGCCATTTACATGTTGAAATAATTTATTTTTTGGAATAATCCCATAAGCTAGGTAAATCAGATAAGTTCACTGTTACTTTAAAGTTACAGAAACTGATGGATAGATGGTACATTTTTGTCTTGGATCACATAGCTAGTAAGTGATGGAACTAAGTATTAAATAAAACCAGGGCTTCTAGTTGCTGTAGATTCTTGCTGTCTTTCTTCTTTACCACATTGTTCTAACTGGTTGAGAATAAAATATGTATCTGAAATATGAAAAGTAAGCCACTTATTATAAAAGCATGATATGATGTAGTAAACTATATTTGATGATTATGTATGATATAGTAAATTATATTTGATGGTTATATATATTTTTGACCAGTTATCATTTAATAGACACTATTAAATATCTATAAACAATTTACATTAGTATATATTATTAAATAAATAGTGATGTTGAAATATATTTCAACCACTATCTTTTAATATGATCAATAATATTAATCGCATTTGCAGATGAGGAGACTGAGAGTCAGTACTTAGTAAATTTCCCAAGGTCACATAGCTCTTAATTTAAAGTCCATGGCACAAGGACTCAGTCTGTTTTCTTCACTGCTATAATCCAGAACGTAGAACAGAGCCAGAATAATAAATTTTTATTTGATAGATAAGATGGTAAGGCCAGGATTAAAATCCCAAACTACTACTGCTTTTTCCAATGCATCCTGCATTGTTAAAGTATACTACTTGATTTTCTGTAAGGAAACATTCAAACAAACGAAAGTGAAGAAAAATTACATTGTTAGTCCCCTACCCAGTCCGGTAATTGAGAAGACATTCCAAAAACCAATGATAAAAAATCAGTTTGTAATTATTTATTTGATATCTTGATTGATCTATACATTTTCATCCCAGTATTTAAAAGTAAGTTATGGACTTTTCTTTTTTTAACTATATCATCATGGTGCTGAAATGATGGATAAAAATGGAATTTTTTTTTTGCCAACCTTTTGCTATTTTTGTTTTATACACTTGTTCATAAGAGTACAGCCAGGCTCTGTGTTTGCTCTTCTCTGTATACAATTTGTGCTTTATGGGATCTGTAACTTTGCTTTCTGTTCCTTCCCTTAGTCCAAATTCTATCCATGTTGTAGTGCCCAGCTGACATAAGTGACCTCTCCTTACTAAGACTGTTGGGAGTTCTGATTAGTTAACGTACATGGAATTTATCGTGTTCTGTCTTGAGCTGTCTGTTACATTTTGTCTCATATTATTACCAATTTATGTTTCATGCCTTTCCACTATAGCCCTGCACTCCTTTAAGCATGCTTTATACACTTTGAAATTGCATATCAATCCTTTTGAATACGCAAATAGGAGTCAGTTGTTAGAACAGTACAGTGCATACTATCATTAAGTCAGGAACCCATGCTAAATCTATGCTCTAGGATCCAATCTCCTGGAAGGAGCCCAAAGCAGAAAGATTAGGCCTTAGTCTATATATACGTGGGTAATGTGATCTGCAGCATAGGAACGAGGGGTATTCTGGTATCAAACTGGAGCCTAAGAGGACAAGTATTTAGACTAAGGAAGAAGATGCTTAAAAGAACTTTAGAGTATGTAGGTGGAGTATAGGCAAAAGTGATTTGATGCTGATCTATGTAATACTGGCTTGGAATTGCTTGAATATCTCTACTTTAGGAAACTTAGTTGTGGGCTGTAGTGAGAGGAAGTAAAATAGAGGGATTAGACCCAGAACATTAAAAACATATATATTAGAAATGGAGGGGGGAAGAAGATCACGTGGCCACAGAAGGAAAAATCCAAATGTGGAGGAGACATTTAGAAAATAGGAATCTTGGCAGAGCCTGACTTTACACATTAAAGATACTCAAATATTTATGGATTGATTGCTTGTTGACATCCATCAAAAAACTTACTCCTCAACAGGCAAGATATTTGGTGTCTAGTTGTCTGACTGATTTTTTTTTTTCAGCATATATGTGAATTTTTGCAATTGTTCAGAAACAGCCAGCTCTGATAAACTGAAACTTTCTTTTCAGAAAACATGTTTTTGATGTTCTAAGTTGGGCTATATCCAAAATATTGGTGAAGGCTAATTCATATCCTTTCTTCTCTCTGTACCTCTTTTCTGTGTAAATGCCACTGGAGTCACTTCTGTGCAGTGATTTAGCAACCACATTCAACTCATTATTACAATCAATGATGGTTTAACCTCTGAAACCATTCTATTTTCCTGGAATATTCAAGTATTTGATTTTTCTTCCTCTGGCATGTAGTAAATAGCCAAAATCTCCTTTGAACTTTTTGCAAATATCTAGTATACACCAGCAGAAATAAAGTAGAATCCAGGCCTAAAACTTTAAGATTAGCAAAATACAGTTTTATTTTACTTACTAAATGAATATAAACAGACAGGATTGACTGTTGGGTTATGCAGCACATTTCTGATGCGTTAGGACAGAGCTTGAGCGATCAGAGTACTTAGTCTTTCATGTGGCAACTTTCCTTAACTACGAAATAATGTACTTTCTGGCATATATTATGGCTTATTAAGGGGATTGATTTGGTCTAGGCAATAAACATCATGTCAGACATGCCTGGCAGGAAAACCTGCTTAATATGTTTTGTAATAAGATGGAATTTTTTGTTCTCGAAAACATCTGCCAACTGAATTCAAGAGTGAAGACAGAAAATGTCATCAATTTAGTGGTAATCCTATAAATTTAGTTTCTTTTTGAGCAACACATTTCAAGACACAAAATTCTCAGTGTTAATCACCACTGGTTGTAGTACTTTGTAAAACGATGAAACAAAAACATTTTATTTTTATATAATGTGTTAATTAATTCATAATGAATTTTAATATTTCAACTGATAAAATTTTAACAAGCATCTTGCCAACAGATCGTTTTTTAAAGCATCTGTTTTTTAATGTGTTGGGTTGAGAACTGAGTCAAATGGCTAAATATGTACATAAATTCTTTTTAAAAACATATTTCAACACCCATAATTATAGATACACTAGTTTTTCCCCTTAGACCACCAGGGGCTGCTGCTGTTCATACTGAATATTGCTTTCCTCAGAAACTGAATACACCAATCACATTGCCTTTTTCTTTCTTCCTTTTTTCCCCTTTAGCCCAAAACCTTTAAAAATATAACTAGAAAGAAAAGTGCATAGACTTAGCTAGTAACTTAATTATCAACATAAGAATGTATTTTTTAAACATTTTCTATATTCTAGGACATCGACGTTTTCCAGGTAAACTTAAAACCTGTAGTCACCAAGTGCAGATTGTGATAATAGCTCTTTTATTTCCTATTTTTAGTGTCTGAATAACATTCAGAATCATCCCCTTTGCAGAAAGAGAGCGTGGAGATGAGATTAAAAGTGCAGAGTCTTATAGACCTGAGCTTGAATCTCAGCTCTTCCACTTAATATAGTGTCACTTCAGATAAGTTAACTTCCTTATGTCTCAGTTTTTTGTCTGAAAAATGGAATGATAATATATGTAAAGTGAATGTAGTATCTGGCACAGACATAGTCTGGGGACTTCCGGGCCAATAAATAACATCCTGTCTTCTCTCAAGTTGAGAATCGATAGAGATACAATGTAATTTCAAGATCCCCTTGCAACTTTTGGAACCTGGTACCAAAAATCATCCCTCTATGTTATCCTCCTGGGTTTGAAACCTAGTGAGCACGACAACATAGGAATCAGATAAAGGGAGATCAAAACATCAGTTTTGCTAATTGATGTAGTTCAGCTAGAAAACTAGGCTTAGACCTGTGGCTAAATTTAGACTTCCTAGTATATTAACTGGAGAAGGAAATGGCAACCCACTCCAGTGTTCTTGCCTGGAGAATCCCATGGACGGAGAAGCCTGGTAGGCTGCAGTCCATGGGGTCGCACAGAGTCGAACACGACTGAAGCGACTTGGCAGCAGCAGCAGTATATTAACCCCTGCAACGAATTTTTACCTTTCCTCCAAACAGCCAGTGTGCCTTAACATGGCAGAAAGCAAACAGGAATGAATCGTTCCTGAGGTAGACCATTACTATTACTATTTGAGTTTTTTAAGAACTCAATACAGCAGTATTAAAATATAATGATTCTGTGTGCAATGAAGCATACCTTAGTTTCTTCATTCTGAGGTTTTCATGTAAAAGAAAAGCTGTGATCAAATCTAATTACAGAGAAAATTTCCATAAAGTTGTTTAATTGTAAAGCTTTGAAGGGGTCATAATTCTCTTTCAGATCATCAGAAATTAATCTTTGGATTTTCATGCTTCATGTTACCAAAACCTAGTAAACACAGTAGATTTTTAAATAAATATTTGATAAATGCATATTTGAATAAATGCTTGCTTACATGAACCTACCAAAGCAAAAGAGACAGACCCTTCACAATATAAACCTACTCTTTGATGTTGACTAGCATGAGGTTGAAAGAACTGTGAGACTATGTATATTATGTCTAAATAACACTAACAGAAAATTACTACATTGTTCTATGAATTCAGAAGAATGGCCATTTTTAAGTATACCAGGCATTCTTTGAATGCATTTAAAAACAAGTCAAAATGAAGAATTAGAAATAAGTAAAATAATTAGATAGTTAGATTTGAAACAGAAATTACAGTAAAGACCAAAGCTTTGCATTTAAGGATTTTGATTGGCTACTGGTGAATTTTAGTGGGGGAATTCTGCCATAAATATAATGTAGTGGAAAGAATAAGAACTTTAGAATCAAAATTCTGTCACTTAACAAGCTGATTTTAGACAAGTCATCTCTCCTCTTTTGAGTTTCCATTTCTTCTTCTGTAAAATAGGGATAATCATAGCTATTAGGCTGTTGAATGGAATGAATGAGATAAATTGATGTATATGAAAACAGCCAATGAGATACCTACTATCTAGTATATCCCCTTTTCTTTCTCTTCCCTCCTTACCCCTTTTCCCTCAGGAAATATGGAGAGAATTATGCTGGAGACTCCCCATGGACAGAGGAGCCTGGTGGGCTACAGTCCATGGGGTTGCAAAGAGTCAGACACGACTGAGTGACTAGGCACACACACATATGGCCAGATGACATCTTTACCAATTAGTTTATATTCAGTGCTTCTTAAACCTTTTGATCTCAGGACCCCTTTACAAATGCTTAAACATTATTAAGGTCACTAAAGGGTTTTTGTTTGTATGGATTGTATCTACTAATATTTTCCATAAAAAGAATTAATACTGAGAAATTTTTAAGTATTTATTTTTAAATAATAATAAACCCATTATGTAATGACATAGATTAACATATTTTTTGAGAAATAAGTATATTTTCCAAAGCAACACAAAGTGAGATGTATGACATTTTAAAAGTCTTTAATGTTTGACTTAGCAGTCCATGGGGTCTCAAAGAGATGGACATGACTTGGTGACTGAACAAAAACAACATGAAGAAAACTTAGCTTCACACAGATATACATTTATATAGGGAAGAAGTATTTTTAAAGGTTTTTTCAGACAATTATGTATATTCTTCTTTGATGCTATACCAACATTCAATAAGAGGTAGTTTCTTAAAGATTAGTTGCTGTGTGAATCTAAAACACACCAGTGAGTATTTCATACTCTGTTTTATGGAAATCCACTGGTCTTTGTTGTACTTTGAATATATCTTTTACCCAAAGATGACTGTATAACATCACATAGTGGTCATTTCCAAAGTATTATTTCATTGAGTTATGTGTACCTTCCAAATGGTGACATATATTTTTGTTGTTTTTTAGTCACTCAGTTCTGTTCGACTCTTTGCGACCCCCTGGACTGCAGCACGCCAGGTTTTCCTGTCTATCACCAACTCCTGGAGCTTGCTCAAACTCATATCCATGAGTCAGTGATGCTATCTAACCATCTCATCCTCTGTTGTCCCTTTATCCTTCCCTTCATTCAACCTTCACAGAATCAGTGTCTTTTCTAATGAATCAGCTCTTCGCATCAGGTGGCCAAAGTATGGGTCTTCAGCTTCAACATCAGTCCTTCCAGTGATATTCAGGGTTGATCTCCTTGCAGTCCCAAGGGACTCTCAGGAGTCTTCTCCAACACCACAGTTCAAAAGCATCAATTCTTCAGTGCTCAGCTTTCTTTATAGTCCAACTCTCACATCCATACATGACTGCTGGAAAATCCGTAACTTTAACTAGACAGACCTTTGTCAGCAAATTAATGTCTACATTTTTTAATGTGCTATCTCGGTTTGTCATATCTTCTTCCAAGGAGCAAGCATCTTTTAATTTCATGGCTGCAGTCACCATCTGCAGTGGTTTTGAGGCCCAAGAAAATAAAGTTTGTCATTGTTTCCCCATTTATTTGCCATGAAGTGATGGGACTGGATGCCATGATCTTAGTTTTTTGATTGTTGAATTTTAGGCCTACTTTTTCTCTTTCCTTTTTCACCTCCATCAAAAGGCTCTTTAGTTCCTTTTCGCTTTCTGCCGTAAGGGTGGTATCATCTACGTATCTGAGGTTATTGATATTTCTGCTGGCAATCTTGACATATTTTATTATGTAGTATTAAATATTCCTTTTTATTACTATTCTTACCAGTCTCACCCACAAAGCTTTTAAGAACTGAAAAACAAAAGTTTCCCAAAATTTTAATTTTATCCAGAAATCTCAATTTTTATCATTAGTGACAAATCATAATTTTCCTTAAACTATCAGGCTTTATTCATTTTCAGGAAAATGACTTCCAAATATTGAATCATAGTTTGTTTTTCAGTCTTACAAGTAAAAATGGTATTCCATTAAGTGGCTGCTTTAGCTCACAACTCAATCAATTACACAACTAGTTTTCCTCCAGACAACCATAGCATAGATTGGTTTACGAGTGCTTAATGCATTCCTTCTATTCATCACTCAGAATATTAAATATATATATTCGGGGATTGAGATTTAATAAAAAGTAGTTTCTCTGCTTCATCAGCATCTTTAAGCAAATTACCTTTTTTTCCTCTTACTATATGGCAGTGAATAATACAATGAGTACTATAGTTTAGCAGGACTACTGTGATCTGTGCTAAGTCACAGTTTTATTGTCCATTGCTTTTCAACTGATAATGCAAATGCCAACACAATGAAAAAGATAAATAATGTCTTAGTGTTATTATGCAGATAGCCTGAAAGGGTCTCCGGAAATCCCAGAGGTTTGCAGACCACATTACTAAACTCACTCTACGTCTCCTCTCTGGAGTTGAGGGTAGAATCAACGATAGCATTTGATAGTAACTGGAGTCATCATGCTTCTCTTTGACTTTGATCGTGACTCACTTTGATCATGGTCACAGCTTCCACCCCTTTCTTGGGAAAGAGGGTCCACATAAGACCCTCTGTCCCCAACTCCTTTCCCCCTTATGCATCCGTTTGTATGTTGTTGTTGTTCAATCACTAAGTTGTGTCTAACTCTTTGCAACCCTGTGAACTGCAGCATACCGGGCATCCCTTTCCTTCACTATCTCCTGGAGTTTGCTCAAACTCATATCCATTGAGTCAGTGATGCTATCTAACCATCTCATCCTCTACCACCCCTTCTCCTTTTACAGTTAAAAATAGTTGTTGTCTGTCTGTTCCTGCAGTCCTCACAACGGTCTTATGTATTATCCTGACTTTGCAGATCCTTAAATGAGACTCAGAGACATAAATAGACTGACTCATAGTTATATACCTAGTAAGAGTAACTAAACCAAGGTTTGAGCACCAAGATTAACTATACTTCATTCACTCCTAGTGTTCTTTCTTTCACTTGCACACAGGAGCAGGAGAGTGAAAAGATTCCCTCAGAATTCTTGTGCAGAATGCATATATGATTATGCCATCAGAGAAAGGCCATTATTTGTGCATATATAGCTCAGTCGATCGAAGATTGCTTAGGTCATCTTTTTTCACTGCTTTTAAAACTTTTTATCACATATTAACATCTCTGAATTTGGGCTGCATCTTAAAAATTAATGTCATATCACGGATTATTTGGGCTTCCCTGGTGGCTCAGATGGTTGAGAATCTTGCAGTATAGGGGACCTATGTTCCATCCCTGGGTCAGGAAGATCCCCTGGAGAAGAGAATGGCTATCCACTCCAATATTATCCCTGGAGAATTCCATGAACAGAGGAGCCTGGTGGGCTACTGGCCGTGGGTCATGAAGAGTCAGACACAGCTTGGTGACTAACACTTTCTTTTCACTTTTCACATGAATTATTTGTTGACATGAAACAATGGTACCTTTTAGAGTTGATGGTATCTTAGATGGATGAAATACAGAATGAAACAAAGCTGCCTCATGTCACAACTCTGAGGGGATGTAATTTTTACTGTGCACTCCCTAGAGCTGTCAGTGTATAGACTGTGTGGAATTACGGCGTTGCCCTAGTAGAGGTGATGTGGAGGTTTGTTCTTTTTCTTAAGTTTTATCCCCCATTTGATCCCACAAATTGTATAGAGACCACTGCCTACTGTTTGGCAAGTAGTGACCCCTCAACAAATGTTTATTACCTACACGCTTTTGTAGTCAGTTATGTTCATTTATATGCCAAAGCAGTTTGAGAGGAGGTTTGAATTCTCTCCAGTGCTAGATGTTATTTGAGAAAATTTTCCCTATATGGTAAACCTAGATGGAAAACCTAGAAAGTAATGACTCAATGACTGGATTAATAGAGATATTAGCCCCTAAGTACACTACTTGTTTGCATAATGCCTTTTACTGTTAAAGTTTCTTTTGGCATTTTCAAGATAACTGAAATAACTAACAGTGTGATGACAGTACAGTGTCACTGACAGGTTACATTCTGTTAGCACATCCTCATTGATTTTTCTTCATGTCCCAAGTTGTAGACGCTAATGATAAAATATGGGAGGAGAATAAGACATTTAATTGCTACTCAAGGCACCTGAAATTAGCCAGGATGACATATCAAGATATTAAATGTGTCTTGAAACTGGAAAAAATGTATCCTGTTGAGTGGCTTTGAATGAATCTCTTCACATTTTGATTTGGTTGAACACAGTTTTTAAAATATCATGCTTGGTCTGGCCCTTTGTGAGATATAGAGATGGAAAAGCCAAAATCCCCATTCTGTAGGGACTCACTCACAACCTAGTGGGGATGCTGAAGTAGTTACAGGCAACTCAGATAGTAGGCAAATGGTGGTAAATATTTGGAAGCATTCATATGTTGTGTTAGAGGGGTGTAAGAAAGGGAAAATATATTTTTCAATGGGGAATCCAAAGGATGTTTTACAGCTATTAATACATCCTTGGTAATAGAAATCAGATCTTAGAGATTCAGTTACAGACTATATTGAATTTTAAAGTTGGAGACCCATTTTATACATTTTATTTATTAAATACAATCTATTATTATAATGAGAATCTCAATTTTTATGCAAGTTATTTATAGAAATTCTTTGAAATATATGTTATATAACTTTTTTTTTTGGTTGAGTATTTTAAACCACTTCAAAATTTTGGCACTTTAAAGGAATTAATTAGGTAGATGTTTCTGACCCATTCTGATAACTGTAATATTTGAATTTTCATTTAGTGCACTGGTATTTATTCTTGACGCTAAAATGGTTTTGCCACTGCTTTTAGCTCAAATGAAGCTAATTAAACATATAAGGAGAATATCAAAACTGCCAGAAGCATTTAATGTCCCTTAACTAATCTTTTTTTCTCTTGCCTTTCCTCCCTCCACCAAATGGTCTGTAGTATATTTACTTTATATCTGTGGTATATTCATTCATTATTTCAGAGAAATGATGCAGTTCAATAATAAAGCACCTAACCTTTGAATAAAGATTTGTAGATCAGAAAACACATTTATATTTTGTTCTTTAGGAAATACAATATGAAATTGATGATAAGTAGTTTTCATTTTTAAAAAACTTCTATTTAGGTTTCACGTTTTTAAAATTGCTAATGAAACTATTGACATTCGTTAGTTCCTTCTTACATGGGTTTATTTAGGTATTTTGGAGAAAAGATCTAAATAAGCAGCTTTCTTCAAAATGGATTAAAATGATGACCAAATTAATCTTCATGGGAGTTCTTGAAGGTCCTTCTCTACTGCAAATTATTGTTAACTAATGGAGCATCTTACATAATGTCATTTAAGTAGAAAAAAATGCAGAGATTCCATTTTAAAATTCTAAAATAACTGTGCTCATCTCCATATACAGGCCTTCCTTCATTACACTCTGCCCCGCCCTTGACCTTGACTTCAGTTTTTGCTAGAGAAAGCTTGATGTAAGTCATACCCTATGTGGGAATATTTTAAAATTTCATTAGGATAAAGATTCTGATTTAATCGTCTTTTTTACCCTGTGCCGTGTGCTAAGTCACTTCAGTCGTGTCCGACCCTTTGTGATCCTAAGGAGTGTAGCTCGCCAGGCTCCTCTGTCCATGGGATTCTTCTCCAGGCAAGAATTCTGGAGTGGGTTACTGTGCCCCTCTGCGGGAGATCTTCCAGACCCAGGGATTCAACCCACATCTCTTATGTCCTGCTTTGGCAGGTGGATTCTTTACCACTGCACGACCTGGGAAGCCTGTAGCATATAACAAATTCCCTTGAACATATATAATACCCGATAAAATTATGGACTGAGTAACTTTATTTTGAGAGCTGGCTTTACTTAGACAATGGCCATAGGAGAACTGTCATCTCCTTACCTCTGTGCCTCATTTCCTGCCCTTCTTTCTTTCACTTATTCCATTCTAGCCTGACAGGCTCCTGCCTTTCAGCCTTTGCTTTGATCCTCTGCCCACAGTGGTCTCCCCAGCTATATGTGTGGCTAACTTCCTGAATTCTTTTGAGCATTTTCTCCAGTATCATCTCAATAGAGAGATACCTTGACCATCCTAATTAAAATTAGAGCCCTGTTTACATGCTCCCATTCCCTACCCACCTCTCCTTTTCAATACTTATTCCCTTCTAACCCATCATATAATTTACTTATCCATCAAATATTGTCTAATGTCTGTCTCTCCTGTTAGAATAGGCTCTGAGGGTGCTGGTGTCTTTGTTTTGTCATTGATGTGCCCCAAGTGCCTAGCACAGCCTGGCACAAATTAGGCACTGCTTGAATCTGTTGGCAGAAATGCATTGTTTCTTTTGTATTGTTATATCCTGGTAAGTGTTGACTTATCAGTAATTTATAGCATATGATACCCTGTTTTGAGAGCTTCCTATATGCCACATCCTTTATGTGTTTCATTTTATACTCAGGTAGCCCACTCTTCATGGATTTGGGAATTATTTGCTTATGCTCCTATGTCTTGCATTTAATTGAGTATTCGCCTTGTCTTATTCGTCTTTGTATCCAGTATCTGGCTCATGATGGGTACCCAAATAGGAGCTAAATGAAGGAGTGAGTGACAAATCTTCTATTCTGATAAGGGTAACATTCTTACAGAGAAACTCATAAAATGGAGCCTAGTGAACGCATCAGAAAAAATAAGTATTTCTTTGATGACTGTGGAAAACTGAAAATGCTTCAAACACTTTAAAGACTAATTTTAAAGTATTTTATAATATATTTAAATAACACAGAATGTGTCATATATATGATATTAAATCTTAGTTTGAATAGCAATAGCAACCATTTAGCTAAAAGTATGCAGCCAAAGGATGCCCATTGACTTGAAATATTTCAAAGAATTTTGTAAGATTCATTATAAAAAGGGTATATCTAAAGGCCTCAGCATAGTCCCCTCTCTGTTGAGCGGGCTTCTGGTTTGCTTACTGCCTTGTACAATTCAGGCACACTCCTGAGACCAGAGCAGTCCTATAACAGAGCCACTGACAGGACACTCACCCAGTCCAAGTAGTTGTGCCGGGCTCTGTTCTCACCACACATCCTGAGGAATTCTTGTCCTTGCTTAGCTTCACCCCCAGATTGACCTCGCCCTACATAAGGAAGATGGTCTAGCTTTCATTCAGCAGCTGCTCTCTGTGCCAAGGGGGCATCTTCCCCGACACTGGTCTGATCTCTGTAGACCCTTACTTATAGGAAAAAGATAAAGCCGTTACACCAAAATATCCTAAATAAATATGCAATAATATAATTCTCAAAGTTAGCCCAGAAAGATTACCCAGTTAGCTTATAATGGTCATTTTTAGACATTTGAAATGGAACACTTTTTGCATCATGTCAGTTGAACATCTAAAAGTAGAACATTGTAGAGAGGTAGCTAATATTACTGGACATTTTACAGGACTCTATTCAAATTCTAAAGAATTCTTCACAAAGTACTTGCCCTATATCTATTAATACCTAACTTTAATGTTCCCTCCTTTGTAAAACTCTTCTTGACCCTCTCACCCCTCCTTGTCCCGCCCCACCTCCCACTGCAAAAGCAAACGTGCACACACGAACACTCCCCACAGTGATCACAGCCTCCTCCCCCACCTTGCAAATTGTATGTAGTATAAGTTTTAGCATTTTTCCAAATTAAGGAAATAATTGAGTTTATATGTTTACTATCCAAAGTAGATATCGAATTATTTCATATAAAGGCTTATATTTAGTTCATTTCTCCATAAAGGTCTCTTTACCAAGGTTGTCTGTGACTAGAGTTATCATTTACTTTACACTAGAATCTCTGGTCAATTTTTGTGTTTAAGGGAGTCAGTTCAAATTGTGGTGGGTAGCCCAGATTGTCCAGAGAAGACAGTGGCACCCCACTCTAGTACTCTTGCCTGGAAAATCCCATGGATGGAGGAGCCTGGTAGGCTGCAGTCCATGGGGTCGCTGAGGATGGAACACAACTGAGCGACTTCACTTTCACTATTCACTTTCATGCATTGGAGAAGGAAATGGCAACCTACTCCAGTGTTCTTGCCTGGAGAATCCCAGGGACGGGGAAGCCTGGTGGGCTGCTGTCTATGGGGTCGCACAGAGTCAGACACGACTGAAGTGACTTAGCAGCAGCGCAGATTGTCCAGGTCCACCTGCTTAAAATTTACAAGGAACTTTATTGTTACTATTTGAATCATCAAACTCAGAATTGCCACTGAAGCCTGATAATGACTTATGTACTTACTAGCAAAGACAGTATAAACAGCAGCTCCAACATGTTAAGCCTTTGAATGGATTTCTATCTGTGAATATACTGTGGCAAAAATACCACTTAATATTTTTTATTATAGGATAAATTTTTAAATTGGAGAAATGATCGATTATAACATTTAATTTTAAGATTAAGAATATTGGCAAAGATGTGTTTAGTCACTTTGTCTTTCAAGTGTTCTGATATGCATTAGTTCTAAGTCCTGTCTCTTCTAAATAGAATGTATGTGATCAAGAGTGTGTCTCTAAATGAGAAAAATTTTATAACTATTATAAATCTGGTGATTTGAGTACTATCTGTAATTTTGTTTTGTGTTGCCTTATGTGCATTAGTAGATTAAATAAACTTAAATGTGGCTGAGTTAAATGTGGGAATATGGGAATAAAATCAGAAGAGCTGTAACTTATATTTCATTGTGAAAAACAATTGACATGAAACTCAACCAACTGTTCTTAATGAGTTTACGGTTCAACTGTTAACAGGTGATTTTTCAGAGAAGTTTTCTTTCTTTCTTTCTTTCTTTCTTTTAGTACCTCAGCCAATAAATTCTTACACTATTCATCAAGTATTTATTGAAAAGCACTATGTTAGGCACTTCCGATATGAAGATCAATAAGACGTCAACCATTCCCGTATGAACTCAATAATAAGGGTATGGACACAATGAGAGAGGAACACATCAGATTCCAGATAGTACTTGAGTTGGAGACCCAGGGGACATAATCCAGTTAGGGGCTGAGCATGGCAGATCCAGGGACAGTTTCCTGGATGAGGTGATACCTGGAAAGCATCTCAAGTTATCACCACTCAGGGAGGAAAGCAGATGTTGAGGGGAAGAAGTAGACAAGAAAGGGAGAAGATATTCACAACAGAAGAAATTACATAAACAAAGGCACAGAAGCAAGAAAGAGTGTGTGTTTGAGTTCAGGGGAAAGGGGTTAGACTAGAAAGTTTAACACTAGAAATTATTAATTTATAAAGCGTAATATCTAAAGAATATGTTACTCTTTCAAAGCAGATACAATGGTTTTTGTTAGTTACTTGTTATATATCTTCAACCATAACTGGAGTTTAGCTGTTTATTGTATTCAGTTTAACATAATATTACAGAATTATCTTCAATTAGTTGACAGTGTGACTAAGAAAATAAAGTGAATATTTAGCATAGAGTCTGGCATCTACACTAGTATTAACTTATAATTTCATCTGGTCTATTTATGGTTCTGTTAACATTTGACTACTTTAAATGACTTATTATGACATATGCAACAAATATGTGACATGTAAAAATAATAAACACCAGAGTACCTACCCAGCTTAAGAAATAGATTTTAACAGTACCTTAGAAAACTCACCCATGCCTCCTCTAGTCACATCCTTGTCTTCCCTTTCCTGAAGTATGAATTTTGTATTAATATTCTCTGTGCTTTTTATTATAACACACTATATTTGTTTTCCTAAATATTATATTAATTATATCATTTGTTTTTTTTCTTTCATTTATATCATATTTGCTTCCTTTCTGTAATTTGCAATTTTTTTTTGCACATAGCACTAATATATATGTTTAGCAATAGTTCATTTTTGCTTCTCTGTGGTATTTATTTAACTATCTGCTTTACTATTCATGGACATTGCTAGTGTGTTTTCTATTTCTTGCTGTTTTGAGCTTCTAATGAACATTCTTATATTGTTTCTGGTGTTCATATGTAAAAATTTTCTCTAGATTCTATGCTTAAGAGTAGAATTACTGAGTTAACAAATTATTTCTGAAAGTAGTTGTATGAATTATCCTGATCAGCGGTACATCCATTCATCTTCCTTCATATCATTCTCAGACCTTTGTGTTATCTTTTAAATTTTTGCTAATTTGAAGATTATTATATGGTATCCCATTGTGGTTTTAACTGGCATTACCTTTATTACTAATGGGGCTGAATATATTTTCAATTTTAATTGGCCATCTCAGTTTCCTCATTTGTAAATAACGTATTATGCCCATTTTGTTATTGTTTCTTTATCTTTTCTTATTGATTTGTAGGTGTTATTTACATATTATAAACCACTCTTCCACTCTGGTTTGTCTTTTCATTTGTTTGATGTCTCTTGAGAACATTATTAATTTAAATGTACTAAAATTTATCAGTTTTTTCCTGTATGATTTATCCTTTAATGTCGTGTTTAAGAAGTTCTTACCTACTCTGAGTTCACAAATATATTCCCCTATATTTTCTCTCACGTGCTTAAGAATTTTTCATTTTACAGTTTCAGTTCACATTCTATCAGGAATTGATTTTTAAGTTTGTAGTGAAGTGAATCCAGTATCATTTTTTTCCATTTTGATAATTATCCTGATCCTCTTTATTCAAAAGACAAACTTTTCTCCAGTGACATTTAAGTGTTTTGTTCAGTAGAGTTTTATTTTTGTGTTTACTATGACAGATATATCTCACTTAAATTTTTCCAAAGTTAAATCAGTTGTCTCAACTTTATTTTTAAAATAATCCATTTTTTCCCCTACAGATTTGAAGTTCTACCTTTAACATACATTGAATTCTTACATCATTCCCTTTGTTTCTGGTATCATCATTCTGGTCCCTTCAAAGGTCTGGCTATACTTGCCACTGCCATTCTAATGTAATTTTTGAGATTTTATTGTACATTTAATATCTGACAGTGCCTCAACATAGTAATAGTCCTCACTTTATTCTTTTGTCCTCACCCTACCCCACTCACCAGCTTTAAGTTTGGGAATTTATCTCTTTTGTAACTGCCACCAACACAATCAATCTCATCCCCTTTTGCACTCCCTCTCCCCCATCTCTATCTTTATTAAAATGACATTAGGTTACAGAGATGATAATTTTTACATTATAATGTTTCTTTTCCTGTAATAATTCTTTTACATTTGCAAGAAGGCAAATAGTTATGATCACTTGGCTTTATAATATATCTATTTGACTATTGCGGCTCTCCCCATCTATCTTTTTATGCTATCATTTCCTCATGCATATGTGCTTAATTTTACTTCCTAGGCAATTGAAATATATGATGGATTTCAGAAGCAGTTAAGGTGTCAATTTAGAAATAGTGTTAGGATGGCCCGTGGACAGGATATGCTAATTGATTAGATGAGGATTAAAGAAGAAGAAATATAAGAGGTCCCCCAGGACCTGTCTATTCCATTGGGTCATAATGAGAGTCAAACAGTGAAGTAGTTTGTTACTTTAAAGATGTATAAAGCACATGTAATATAAGGTGTGTTAGTGTTTGTGAGAACTGAAATTCCAACTAATGAAGTTATTGCAGTGACCAGTGAGAAATGATGAAAAAGTCATTTTATACCTGTGCAGCTCAGTTTTTTCCTCTGTTAAATGTATAGCTATGCAAATAAGTGGTAGGCCATAATTCCTCAGCTTTTATGATTTGATGAAATAATTAAGTAATTCTTATTAAAATAGGCATTTTATTTTCTTCTCCCACCCTTAAAATGAGCTGCCGTATAAGAGTTTCCACTGGCTTTAATAAAGGGAAAGGAATACCAAGTTACACTTTATCAGTCAGCTGTATTCTATCTGTAACACTCTCTAAAATATAAAAACACTTAATGAGTCATTAAACAAAATGAGTGAATTCTACTTCGCCTTTAGTGTTAATCTTTCAGTGCTACAGAATATACTGTCGGAGAAAATAAAGTCCAAGAACTAAGCACCCTTAATATATAACAACAAGCACAATTAATAAAAGATGAACTGATTTAATTTGGAGCTTTCCTGGTGACTCAGTGGTAAAAATACCTGACAATGCGGGAGATGCAGGTTTGATCCCTGGGTCAGGAAGATGGAGAAAAATGGCAACCCACTCCAATATTCTTGGCTGGGAAATCCCATGGACAGAGGAGCCTGGTGGGGTACAGTCCCAGGGTCCCAAAGAGTCGGATATGACTTAGCAACTAAACAACAACAATGATGTAGATAAAGACTATAAAGCTTAAATGCTCACTGTAAAATCCGTGGAGCAGAGGACGCTGTATCGTGCTCTAAGCAGAAGGAGCAAGCTTCCCTGGTCCTCCGGTGTTCACAGGTTCTCATGATACTAAGAAGCCCGTCACAGATTTTAGAGTTTCTCCTCACCTCACACAGGCACCTATGTGCCGACATGTTTTTCCATGTACTTACACAGCCCCTCCAAACTGTTCTAGGAACTCAGGATATAAGTCCTCCTGCTTTTCAGATACAGATCAGATACACAACTCTGCCTTTTTCAGTGTATACCATGAAGTGGAAGAACTGGAGCTCCGTTTTTCAGACATTGTTGCTGTTGTTCAGTCGCTTAGTCCTGTCTGCCTTTTTATGACCCCGTGGACCGCAGCACACCAGGCTTCCCTGTCCTTCACCGTTTCCCAGAGTTTGCTCAAACCCATGTCCATTGAGTCAGTGATGCCATCCAACCATCTCATCCTCTGTCATCCCCTTCTCCTGTGTCTTCTGTCTTTCCCAGCATCAGGGTCTTTTCCAATGAGTCAGTTCTTTGCATCAGGTCGCCAAAGTATTGGAGCTTCAGCTTCAACCTCAGTCCTTCTAATGAATATTCAGGATTGATTTCCTTTAGGATTGACTGGTTGGATCTACTTGCAATCCAAGGGACTCCCAAGAGTCTTCCCTAATCCCACAGTTCAAAAGCATCAGTTCTTCAGCTCTCAGCCTTCTTTATGTTCTTACTCTTACATCCATACATAACTACTGGAAAAACCATAACTTGGACTCAATAGACCCTTATTGGCAAAGTAATGTCTACTTTTCAATACACTGTCTAGGTTTGTCATAGGTTTTCTTCCAAGCAGCAAGCATCCCAAGGCTTTTTCTTTTTTTAACAAGTAGAAAAAATTGGTTGTTCTTAGATTTATAGACATACATACGTGTAGTAATAAGTGATTTTATGAAGGTACTGAGTTTTAAACAGAGCACATCTGTATTTGTATATACATATATAAAAAGAACTGTTGGGTTAACTCAAGATTAAGGAATCTGAAGTCAGTGAAACTTAACTCAGTTCAGTCGCTCAGTCGTGTCTAACTCTTTGCGATCCCATGGACTGCAGCACGCCAGGCCACCCTGTCCATCACCAACTCCTGGAGTCCACTCAAACTCATGTCCATTGAGTCAGTGATACCATCCAACCATCTCATCCTCTGTCATCCCCTTCTCCTTCCGCCTTTAATCTTTCCGAGCAACAGGGTCTTTTCCAATGAGTCAGCTCTTCACATCAGATGGCCAAAGTATTGGCGTTTCAGCTTCAGTATCAGTCCTTCCAGTGAATGTTTAGGACTGATTTCCTTTAGGATGGACTGGATAGATCTCCTTGCAGTCCAAGGGACTGTCAAGAGTCTTCTCCAACACCAAAAGCGTCAATTCTTTGGTGCTCAGCTTTCTTAAAGGAATTAGAGCATATTAGGCATTTAGTAGAGTATATATATTTCAGAGTAAGCACTTGAAAACTGTTAGCTGTTTTTAATCACTGTTTTCATGGATTCAGGATTTCTTGAAAACATCATGCCATTTCATTTCCCTTGTTCTTTTGAGATGGTCTAGTTTTCACCTATTATCTTTTTCATCTTCTATAAAGTTCTCTTAAATTTTAAAATAGCAAAAGAATGTAGCAGATTTATAGCAATAGGAAAGTAATCAAATATGAGATTATCTTAACCTTTGGGACAAGGATCTGAGCATATGTTTTCACTGTTCAAAGTGCTATCTGACCTACCCCTGGATTTACCAAAGTATTACAATCATCAATAATTAGAAAATAGTTTTTTCTGTTCTATTCAAATATAGACTTACAAAAAATATTATTTGATAAAGAATTATTATTAGTAGCTGATCTTATGAAGTTTATGGACATTGAAATGACACATTTATCAAGTAAAATTTATCTTTAAAAATTAACATTTCTCATAGCATTCTATATATCTATCTTTGGTACATTATGACAGTGATCTCATAATCTCATGTTTACGAACTCAGCAGAAAATTCTTGTTACATTCTGTATTTTTATGTTGAATACTTTTGTTTTAAATTTAACTTCCAAGTTACACATTCCTTTGTTTCACAGCCTCCACTTTACAACGTATCTGGCGAAAAATTTTTTTTCAATTATTTGTTAGTGTCTCATTCCAAGACCCCCAAGGTTTTGCCTGTGCTTTTTGAGTTACGATGTGCTCCCAATCTTCCAGTTAGGTCAACCACAAAAATTAAGATATGATAGAAGGTCACTGGAAGAAATTCATATCAAAACAACTACTCACCATGTCATTATGACAGCCTGCTGTAACAAATGTGCTTCTGTTTTAACTTATGACAATTAATTGCTAAAAGTAATTTAATCTGACAGAGGCAGGGTGTTGAAAGGCTCCAGGAGATGTCATAAAAGCGACCTTTCTGCCCATGTGCTGCCAAAAGCCATTTTAACAAGGAGCTAAGGAAACAGTGCAACTTCTTTTGTACTTTGTTAATTAGTTATTGATTTGAAACAATGCACTTACAAATACTGTTAGAGGACTTAGGTGCCAGCAAGGTTACCGTGTAACAGTCTAGTTCTGATGATCTTTATAGCGTATAAAGATTCTTTGAAGCCTTTTGTTCTGTTACTCTAAAATTGAGATTGTCTAGTTTGCTAGAACGACTACAGTTTTATTTTATCATTCATCTTTTTAATTTCAAATATTTGGTATATTAGTAATCTGATACTTAATCATACTTTAATTACATGAGGTAGTTCCAATTTTCAGAAGCCTCACTTGTGGATTTAGTCTCAAGTAATTAACATATTCTACAGAGGAAGTGTATGTGGTTTGATTAGTGATGCCAAAGGGAACACGGAAATAATATTTCAGTCTAAAAAAGAAAGCAAGGTAGAGGTTCTAGAATTCCTTTATTGAATGTACTAGTTGATCCCTTTTTTAAAATGTGGGTATATAATCTTAGTTTCAGTGATTTCATCATGTTGCTAATAGAAGCTAATAAGTTTCCTATAGTTCTGTTAGAAAGGTTACTGGATTGCTTCAAATTAATTTTCTTAATAAAGTATTTAAGTGCAAGTTAACACTTCAGGCCTTTGTAAAAGTCAGCTGGCGAGGTACTGTGGAGGATAGAAAGGCAGATCCGGTGTAGCACACGGGTAACAGGGATTTTCAGCTCAGGCTTGCCCTGATCTAAGCCTGCATTGCACTAATTCTGTTCTCACTTGAGCAAGCCACTCAGCCTTTCTGTGCCTCACCCATGCAATAGGAGTCATAATAGGACCCGCCTCATCGTGTGATTATGAAGACTAAATGAGTTAATACATGTAAAGTACTCGATCACAAACTAGTAAGGTATAACCACGTGATAAATGTTAGTTGTTAGCATTACTATAATAAGTAATAATAGTAAAATACATATGATTAGTTTTCTTACTTTTTATCATATTTTTCTTATTAATTAGGTATGTTTGCTATACCTAGCAGATAATAAAAATAGCATGGTAAAATTGTTCTCTGTCTTTTGTGATGGACAATAAAGGAAACATTTGGTGTGCTCTTGTTCTAAAATACCCATTTATTATTTTACTAAAAATGCACAAAAGTTTCCAGTTTAATTGTGAGAAATCTAAGCTGTGGTAGAGGAAATATTTTTCTTAGCATGGAAGCATTCTAAAATACCTGCTTTTTATTAAAACCTTTACACTAATCAAGGCAATTTGAAAAGTTTTTCAAGTTAAATTATTTCAGTAAATAGACAAAACTTCATGAAAAAACATATTGTGCTAAGCACCGGTTTTATTTTAGTAAGTAATTGCCTAACATGTCCATTCACAAGGAATGCATGTGAAAGCACTGATCAGTTTAAAACTATTAACTGGTGAAATTGATAAAAATTTGAAAGGTCTATAATAGCTATTGTTGGCTAGATGTAAAGAAAAGATTGCTCTCACCCAGTGTGATGAGGATGTGAGAGAGCATAAACTTTTCTACCGAGCCGTCCATTTCCTGGGAATCTGCCTCATTGAAATAAAACCATTGTTAATTCAAATCTATAATCACAACATTGTAAAAATATCAATTGATAACCAAAATTTAATGTCTAGATTTAAAATTGCAAGATAGACTAGGTTTATAATAAATGAATTCTAGAAATGCTGCTTTGTCTTCACTTTTTGGAAGCTAAAATGGAGCTTAAATTCATATTTTTCACTAATTTAGACTATAGATGTTTGAACGAATTAGGTTTTATTACAATGTGGAGAAACTAGAAAATAGTTTGAACTAATAATTTTATTATTATATTTTGAAGGTGTTTTAAGAAGTTGGTTTGTGACAAAGTAAATAATTATTCCAAGTATGTAAATAACTTATTACATCTTAGCTATATCCTGACAGAATTCAAACATCTGTCATAAAGCTATTTTTCAGGCTTCTTATTTTGTGTCTGTTCAACCTCCCCATGGTATGTTCTTTGTTCCCAAGTTTTTGTTCTGTTTGATTAAAAGAAGGTATAATTTTAGGTCTCACAGTTAGCCTCCATGTGCAAATGAGGAGCGTGAGCATCCAAGGTGATAAGTGAACTCCCCGAAGTCATAAGCTGTTAAAGGGCGCTCTCTGGACAAGAACGGGTCTTCATCTGTGTGTGAGAGAGAGTGAGCGAGAGGGCGGGGGAGGAATGAGAGAGAATGCTGTCACTGGCAAATGTAACTAATCCTTCCACAGTGTTAAAATAAATTATTAATTATTTGGGAGCAGTTCCTCTTTCACAGTGTAATCACAGCCAGATCATCTGGTTAACATGTGTCTTACAAAGCAGGGTTATCAAGCCATAAGTGTTTACATTTGATCCACCGATGCCTAACAATAATTGTCCTGCCTACACGAAAGCCTCAGCTTCCTAATGCTTGCTAATTCTCAGTTGTGTACAACTCTTTGTGATCCCATGGGCCGTAATCTGCCAGGCTCCCCTGGCCGTGGAATTCTCCAGGCAAGAATACTGGAGTGGGTTGCCATTTCCTACTCCAGGCAGCTTCCTAAGGCCTCCAGGAAATACCAGCTTCTGTGAAGTTTACTTCCCTTCCACTCCTTACATTTCTATAAAATGTTCTATGGCATGCCTTACTTTCTTAGATGTGTGCTCAGTCGCTAAGTCGAGACTCTTTGTGACCCCAGGCACTGTAGCCCGTCAGGCTCCTTTCCCGTGTGATTTCCCAGCCAAAATTCCTGGGAAATGGGTTGTCACTTCCTCTTGCAGGGGATCTTCCTGACCCAGGGACTGAACCTGCCTGCATAGGCAGGTGAATTCTTTAACACTGAGCCACTTGGGAAGCCCACTTTCTTAGATAGAGCACATTGAAAATAATTGAACCTTTTCTTGATGACCCAGGGTTGACATATGAGCTTTTGCTATAATTATTGTTTTAGATTCATATATAAATACTATGGGACATACTTTGCTTTTGTCTAGAGAATGTTCTAGACTGGACTGTCTGGAATGCTTGCAATGTCTTCAATGTGCTGTCATAACGCTAATTACCTTTAGGATTCTTATAACCTCACTCCTTCCCCAGCACACCCACCCACACAGAAAGTGTTTCTTTTACCTCTCACTCTACTGAAACACAGTCAGCCATTCATATCCACAGGTTCCACTTTTGTGCATTCAGCCATCTTCTATAAGCAACAAACATAAAACTAAGTCATTTTGTATACAGGACTTGAGCATCCTTGGATTTCATTATCTATGGGGGTCCTGGAACCAATCTTCCATGGATCCCAAGGGATGACTGTATCCATTAAATGTCAGTAACTGGATCAGCCTTGTTTAGTAAAATGCATGCATGCTGAGGGATGCGTGCATCACATCCGTCCTTGCCACTCTGACTTCATTCCTGTGCTGATTGTGCTAGTACAAAGTAGCCAGTAACAGAGTCTAGCAGATACAAACTGGTCAAGTCTTTCTGTCTTCTTGTCTTATTTTCTCTTCTGTGATGCACACTGTCTGGTGAGTGGTACCATGTGATACAAAGATCTTCACTTGTTATATGTCCTTACTTTCTTCAAGCTTCTAAGAGCATTACCATTTCCCCAGGGTCATTGCTAGGATGTTATGGTAGGTAGCATAATGGCCTCCAAAGATGTCTACATCCTGATCCCTGAAACCTGTGAGTATGTTATTTTACATGGTGAAGGAATTTTGCAGATGTGATTAAGGACCTTAAAATAGGGAGATTATCCTGGATTATCCCGGTGAACCCACTGTAATCACACAAGTTCTTAAATGTGGGGAAAAAAAGGCAGAAATAGAAGCGAGGGAGATATGACTATGGAAAAATGTCTAGAAAGGTGCAAGGCTTCTGGCTTTCAGATGGAGGAAGAGGGCAGCAAACCAAGGGGGCAGACTGTAGAAGTTGGAAAAGGCAAGGAAATGGATTTTTTCCCTTAGAGCCTCCAGAATGGACTCTTTGGTTTTAGCTCATTGAGACCTATGTCAATACACATTGCGACCTATGTCAATACCTGTCTCTAATACACAGAACTGTAAGATAATAAATTAATGTGTTTTTTAAGCCCCTAAGTTTGTGGTATTGTGTAACGATAGAAAATTTAGGCATGTATTAAATCCTGTATCCTGAGTGGGTACTTATGTGTCAATTAACTTTCTTTATCCAACTTAATGTTCTGCCTACCTCAGTTCAGCACCTGTCAGAATTCAGTCCCCTATACTCCCCTTGCTTCCTGTGGAATTCTCCAGACCAGAATACTGGGGTGGATAGCCGTTCCCTTCTGCAGGGGATCTTCCCAACCCAGGGATCGAGCCCACATCTCCTGCATTGCAGGAGAATTCTTTACCAGCTGAGCCACCAGGGAAGCCCAAGTGGTTATTGTCTTAGGCAAAAGTTGGTGATAGCTTGGGCTGAGATAGTAAGAGTGGAAATTGAGAGAAGTTTATGGATTCTAGAAATATTTTGGAATATAAATAAGTTGAATCAATAAAGAGGAAGAGGATGATGTCAAGGATGACTTTTGGCTTGAACAACTGGATTAGTGGAGGTACCACTTGACAAGATGAAAAAGGTTAAAGGAAGAACAGATAATAGGATTTGGGAACCCAATGCAGAGTTTACTTTTGGACATGATAAACTTGAAATAGCTATGAAATTCAAATGTGTTTGACATGCTTCTGAATACCAATCCTTTGTCAGTTGTAATCATTATGAATTTCTTTCTGTTTTTTGAATTTCTGATATTTATAACTATAATTTATTAAGGCTTCCCTGGTGGCTCAGGCGGTAAAGTGTCTGTCTGCAGTGCAGGAGACCGGGTTCAATCTCTGGGTTGGGAAGATCCCCTGGAGAACAAAATGGCAACCCACTCCAGTATTCTAGCCTGGAAAATCCCATGGACGGAGAAGCCTGGTAGGCTACTGTCCATGGGGTCACAAAGAGTCAGACACAACTGAGCGACTTTACTCATCACTCATAATTTATTAAGTATAGCCATATTGACAAGTAAGGTAGGCTTGAATCTGTCTCCAAGAATGATGGCTGTCAATAATAATAATATCGTAACACCTAAAAGGCAGGAAAAAAATTGAGTAGCTTCAAGATCTCTCTAGTTTATGGTTTCTTCTGTTTATTTTCATTATGTTTAAGGTAGAATCATATGAAATTGCCATTTTTAAGGTCAAAAATATCTAATGTTGGTAACTTCATATGGTTCCGTTTACTATTTAAAGACAAAATAATGGTCCTTTATTTTGAAGATGTTTTCATTAGGTGTATGCTGTAAATCAGTTTTGTGCATGTGCATATACTCCTAGTCTTTTAATCATCATTAAACACAAATGCCTATACTTTCAGAAAGATAACCCATTTAAAATATGCCAAAATGAAGATGAATTTTTAATTCAAAGTGTTTAGCTGGGTTAAGATAAAATTAATTCCATATGATATTATAAAATATATTTTATGCATAACTGTTCTTACAAATGTTTTGTTCTGTACTAATGTACAATTTATACTCTTTTCCCCCAAATTTTAAAGCTGAACCATATGATATTCTTCTATGCGTCTCCCTGAATTAGGGCCGTGTGGTATTTGTGTTACATTTCTTCCGGAAGCATACCCTACTGGCCGATTCCTAAAAATATAAATTTTGTTTTATCTTGTACCTGTGGATTGCTTGGGTGCAAGGAGGTATAACTTAACATTTTTCATCCTCGTAAATCCCTCTGACTTGGATACCTGCTTCCCATTTGGATTTTATTGAGCCATATTTTACCTAATGAGGTCTTAGCTTTTTAAAAAGAAATAACTTTGATTTGTAAATTTTGTCATAAAAAAGTGTGGATTTTATATTAGTGTTCTTTCTCCAGCTGATGTCTCCAGTGTAAATAGCAGATCAGCGGTAGTGCTAAGGGCAGCTAGTGAAGGGTGTGTGTGTGTGTGTGTGTGTGTGTGACATATGCAGCACAGCCGGAGTTAATGACATAGGGGTGTGCTGGTTTACAGTGAAAAATGCTAGACTTTATTATTCACAGAGTAGCTCTCTTAGTAGATGTGCTTATTTACCACTGTAATCACAGAAATATTTATATGAAGTAAAACAAAATAATCTTGAAGTTTGGATTTTAAAATTGGATGATTTTTTAAAAAAACCTGAAATTTATTCAATTTTCATTTTACTTTCCAAAAATCAGTTATAAGTTTAAGATATATCCTATAGGAGCATTCATTTTATAACTTCATAGCAACAGGTTAGCTGAAGAGAAATCTGTCAAATTTGGCAGTGGTTCAGAAAATATGTGAACCTGTCACTGTAAGCAGTCTCAAAGGGCGAAATACTTTACAGGAGCTAATTAACCTTAGAAAATAATTACACAAATATGCAAATGTTGTTTAGATAATTCCATGTGTTATCAGCT
The DNA here is from genome assembly GCF_027580195.1 of Bos mutus. Lineage (NCBI taxonomy): Eukaryota > Metazoa > Chordata > Mammalia > Artiodactyla > Bovidae > Bos > Bos mutus. The sequence goes on along the minus strand of NC_091623.1, from coordinate 24,510,927 downwards.
CAGGTAGTCCATCATAAATGCAGACCCTGCAATGCCTAGGTAGTAGAATCTGGCATAGTTGATAAGGCTTTGGTTACTGTATCACTTCTGTTTGGCATTTAAGAATTAATGATGGCAAGAGTGCGTCAGGAAATTCAACCTGTACTCTGAATACTGCTGAGTTCCGCAGTGTAAATATTCTATGCATTCTGCCACTGGCAAATTCTAATTAATGGATTTACTTTTGTCTTTTCGTGCACTTTGTACATTTGCATATTCTAAAATCATCCAGCTTGAAGTACAATACAAAATGCACTCTGATATGAAATTCATGGAGAAACCTGTAAAGCAGATTTAGTATGTTTGCATTTCTGTAATTGAAGCATATTAGAAAGTCTTTCCTATTGAAATCTGTTTAGCTTCAAAGTGCACTCCTGGTAGTATACACTGTCTGGATTATGGTTTATAAATATATAATGATTGTGGACATGGTGTGGGAAGCGGGTTGGAATGATACAAATGTGCCTTGGAACAGCACCGCCTTATTTATAAAATGGAGTTTTCGTAATGTAATCTGTCAGAAATGTGTATTAAAAACTGCTCTAAGTTATTAGTTCCTGTGCTACCATTGTTGTATAAAACTGCTGCGGGAGGCAGCACGTGTTTGGCAGAATTTGTTACATCTTTTAAGGATGGGGGACGACAGAGGAGAGATGGCTGGATGGCATCACTGACTCGATGGACGTGAGTCTGAGTGAACTCCAGGAGTTGGTGGTGGACGGGGAGGCCTGGCGTGCTGTGATTCATGGGGTCACAAAGAGTCGGACGCGACTGAACTGAACTGATAAGGATGAGGATATGACTCCACTAAACACTGAATAGTAAAAAAAAAAAAAAAAAAGCCATAAATTTGTGAAAGTCTTGGGGAACAGTCACATAAGAAAGCCAGATTTTTTAATAGCTAAGGTTTATCTCCTTTATTATTTATCTTTAAAAATAATATTTTGAATTAAGCTGTTTAATTGTCTGTCACGTGCCCTTCAAATGTGAATCTCACGTAGTGTCAGCTTTCTCTCGGCAGTTCAAGGCCACTGTTGCTCCTGTGAGTCATGGTGCTTTAGATGCGGTCCTGCCCCTCACGGTGCTCACTGACAGAGCTGGTAGACTTCGTCTCCTTGCACTATAAGTGCTCTTCCAGTTTCTGTGGGTTTTCTGTTTTTGCAGCCATCACTTTTTGCTCTTGCACCTGTTTGAAACAACCCCTTTGATTTGCAGCTTGTAAATGTGCAGTGGGTTCAGTACAGATGTTAGAATTTATTAGATGTGGAGCTCCCACTCAGAGGCTTGTACCTCTAAGAAGCCAGCTCTAGTTCTTCAGTATGATTTCTGATTTGTTGTTGTTGTTGTTGTTTACTTGCTTTATTATAAAAGGCATTCTTTTTGTACTAGCTTTGGAAAGTCCAGAAAGATCTAAAGGAGCTAAGAATAGAAAATATTCACAATCCTGCCATCCATAAGAAGCTGCTTTTAATCTTTTTGACTCTATCTAGTCTTTTTCAAGCCTTTTTACAACAGTGAAAACTATACCACCTATAAAATTAGATGAACTGCATGTATTATTTTATAATCTCATTGAATAGCTATATAATATTTCCTTAGAAGTATTAACTTGTTTAAATATTAATTTTTGCATTATTGGATATTTAGGCATCATCCAGATACACTTTCTTCTGTACATGAGGCAATGATGAACATTACCAGACAACCATCATTTGCCACTTTCCAGATTAGTAGAAGCTAGATTCCTGAAATGGAGTTGGAATATTCCTTTAGAAATGCACTTCGTGGTATCATTTGTCAGCAGTATCATTGCCAATAACACTAGCATCATTAGTCATTTATTAAATGTCTATAGCATGTTTTCTAATATATAGACAGAATCTGAAAGAGAATGTATCTTCAAATTGCTCATATTCTAGAAGGAAGAAGTGACATGTCAGGTTAAATAAATAACAGAATAGAGAAGAACCAATGAAATAGTACAGGATTCAGTTTAAGCTTATATAGCTAATAGTGGAACAGACATAAACTTGAGCCAACGGTATTTTACAGTAGTTTTAGACATAGGCAGGATACGACTGAAGTGACTTAGCAGCAGCAGCAGCAGGATAATAATACCTGTAGAGATTAAATACTTTCCATATATTTCTTGTAAGATGCTATCAGTCAAGGGTTAGCAAAATTCTTTCCCTTTCTATATGGGAATCTGACCTTCAGTTAACCTTCTAGCTCTATGTCTCTGGAAGCCTAATAAAGTGGTGTCTTAAGTTGAGTTTCCAAGATAAAAAATTCTTAAGTTGCATGTGGGAAGTTTGTTGGGGAATTCTCTTCGGATCAGCACCTATCAGTTCAGTTCAGTTCACTTGCTCAGTCGGGTCTGACTCTGTGCCACTCCATGGACTGAAGCACACCAGAACTCCCTGTCCATCACCAACTCCCGAAGTTTATTCAAACTCATGTCCATTGAGTCGATGATGCCATCCAACCATCTCATCCTCTGTCATCCCCTTCTTCTCCTGCCTTCGATCTTTCCCAGCATCAGGGTCTTTTCAAATGAGTTAATTCTTCGCATCAGGTGGCCAAAGTATTGGAGTTTCAACTTCAGCATCAGTCCTTCCAATGAATATTCAGGACTGATTTTCTTTAGGATGGACTGGTTGGATCTCCTTGCAACCCAAGGGACTCTCAAGTGTCTTCTCCAGCACCACAGTTCAAAAGCATCAATTCTTCAATGCTCAGCTTTCTTTATAGTCCAACTCTCACATCTATACATGACTACTGGAAAAACCATAGCTTTGAATAGATGGACTTTTGTTGGCAAAGTAATGTCTCCGCTTTTAAATATGCTGTCTAGGTTGGTCATAACTTTCCTTTCATGGTTGCAGTCACCATCTGCAGTGATTTGGGACCCCCAAAAATAAAGTCTCTCACTGTTTACATTGTTTCCCTATCATTTGCCATGAAAAGATGAGACTGGATGCCATGATCTTCATTTTCTGAATGTTGAGTTTTAAGTCAACTTTTTCACCCTCCTCTTTCACTTTCATCAAGAGTCTCTTCAGTTCTTCATTTTCTGCCATAAGAGTTGTGTCATCTGCATATCTTTATTGATATTTCTCCTGGTGATCTTGATTCCAGCTACTGCTTCATCCAGCCTGGCATTTTGCATGGTGTACTCTGCATATAAGTTAAATAAGTAGGGTGACAGTATACAGCCTTGACATACTCCTTTCCCAATTTGGAACCAGTCTGTTGTTCCATATCCAGTTCTAACTGTTACTTTTTGACCTGCATACATATTTCTCAGGAGGAAGGTCAGGTGGTGTGGTATTCCCATGTCTTTTTAAGAATTTTTTTTAAGAATTTTTAAGAATTTTCCACAGTTTATTGTGATGCCAAATTGTGATCCACACAGTCAAAGGCTTTGGCATAGTCAGTAAAGCAGAAGTAGATGTTTTTCTGGAACTCTCTTGCTTTTTCAGTGATTCAGTGAATGTTGGCAATTTGATCTTTGGTTCCTCTGCCTTTTCTAAATCCACCTTGAACATCTCAAAGTTCACGGTTCACATACTGTTGAAGCCTGGCTTGGAGAATTTTGAGCATTACATTGCCAGCATGTGAGATGAGTGCAATTGTACGGTAGTTTAAACATTCTTTGGCATTGCCTTTCTTTGGGATTGGAATGAAAACTAACCTTTTCCAGTCCTGTGGTTACTGCTTAGTTTTCCAACTTCGCTGGCATATTGAGCGCAGCATTTTCACAGCATCATCTTTTAGGATTTGAAATAGCTCAACTGGAACTGCATCATTTCCACTAACTTTGTTCGTAGTGATGCTTCCTAAGGCCCACTTGACTTCGCATTCCAGGATGTCTGGCTCTGGGTGAGTGATCACACCATCGTGGTTATCTGGGTTGTGAAGATCTTTTTGTACAGTTCTGTGTATTCTTGCCACCTCTTCTTAGTGTCTTCTGCTTCTGTTAGGTCCATATCGTTTTTGTCCTGTATTGTGTCCATCTTTGCGTGAAATGTTACCTTGGTATCTCTAATTTTCTTGACAGGATCTCTGGTTTTTCCAATTCTGTTGTTTTCCTCTATTTCTTTGCATTGATAACTGAGGAAGGCTTTCTTATCTCTCCTTGCTATTCTTTGGAACTCTGCATTCATGTGGGTATATCTTTCCTTTTCTCCTTTGCCTTTAGCTTCTCTTCTCTTCTCAGCTATTTGTAAGGCCTCCTCAGACAACCATTTTGCCTTTTTGCATTTCTTTTCCTTGGGGATGGTCTTGATCACTGCCTCCTGCACAATGTCATGAACCTCTGTCCACAGTTCTTCAGGCACTCTGTCTATCAGATCTAATCCCTTGAATCTATTTGTCACTTTCACTGTATAATCGTAAGGGGGTTGATTTAGGTGACACCTGAGTGGTCTAGTGGTTTTCCCTTCTTTCTTCAATTTCAGTCTGCATTTTCCAATAAGGAGTTCATGATCTGAGCCACAGTCAGCAAGAGAATGCACTGGTCATATCAGCACCTATAGGAGAGCAAAAACACAGATTTTGTCTGAAGTTGTTGAACTGCAGTATTGTTACAGCACAGGCCTCACCCACCTTCTTGATGCTCTGGGTCTGGGGTGGCTTTTCAGAGATGTCCTGCCTTGAGGCAAGAGATAGGTCCTTGTAGATCCACATCATCTCAACCAGACTTTGGAGGTAGCTTCCCTTAGAGGTGGGATTGTAACTTTAGGCAAAATAGCTTTGTTTGAGAGCAATCCCTAGAGAGGATCTCACTTAAAGCTATCAGCTGCCAACACTTGTACAGCTCAGGAAATTAGTGCCTGTAACTAAAGGAGGTTCTGGGAAGCATATCACAGCATCCAGTCTAAGTGGCTGGTTGCTGCACAACATTGCCTGTGGAAGAAAATGACCCTGGTTGGTAAATTGCATCTGGATTAGAAGGAATTACGTTGTTGTTTAGTTGCTAAGTCGTGCTGATTCTTTGTGACCCCACGGGCTGTAGTCTACCAGATTCCTCTGCCCGTGAATTTCCCAGGCAAGAATACTGAAGTGTGTTGCCATTTCCTTCTTCAGTGGATCTTCCTGACCCAGGGAACGAACCTATATCTCTTGCTTGGCAGGCTAGATTCTTTACCACTGGGCTGCCAGGAAGCCCAGAAGGAATTATAATAGCCTATGAACACCATAGTTTTGATCTTCCCTGACAGTAGTAACTCCTGTAAGCGCGCAAGTCCCTTGCAGGCAAGGATCCTAAAAGCCACACCTATGGTCTCATTGGAAAAGACCCTGATGCTGGGAGGGATTGGGGGCAGGAGGAGAAGGGGACGACAGAGGATGAGATGGCTGGATGGCATCACCAACTCAATGGACATGAGTTTGGGTAAACTCCGGGAGTTGTTGATGGACAGGGAGGCCTGGCGTGCTGCGATTCATGGGGTCACAAAGAGTCAGACACGACTGAGTGACTGAACTAAAAAAGAAAAACTAAAAAAATGGTGTTTCTAGAGGCATTAGCTTCCATAGATTATGAAACTTTAAGGCAGGATAACTCCTGTCTCTGCCCAAGGTGAGCCTGATTCCCTCATTCCTGAGCAAACACCCCATGGGCCAAACACAGTAACCCCCACAAAGTTCTCTGTTGTGTCTGCTCCAGGAACTGCTGTGGGGCTTCCACTAAAAGGCATACCTGGTGCGCCCCTAATGGCAAACTATGATTCCCTTTCCTGGATCTTTTTGGGTCAATGTATGTCAAGTGTGGCCTAGAATAATCTTGTATAATGGTTTAGTTGTGCCTGTGGATAACCCCCTAAGTGGGTATTATAGGCATTTTTTTTTTCTTCAGTTGAGTCTGGCTTTTTACATCAGGCTTTTAATTTTAGGTTTAAAACTGAATAATAATTTGATGACCTTAAGAGTCAGGCTGAAAATATTGAAATACTCAGGGCACATGATTACTTCAGATTTCTTTTTCCTGCTACTCCTAAACTATTTTAACATATATCATCTCCATAGACTGTGGAAGAAAAAAAATCAACTGTAATACTAATCTCTGCAAACAGTAGTCTTTACATTTGAACAGTGGAAAGAGCTGTTGGTTCTTAAGTCACCTTTAGTCATAGATGGTTCATTTGGACCCGGTTGGCAATTTCCCTTGTATCCTGAGTCACAACGTTTTGTTGATTTTTCCTCTGTAATGACTTAGTCCATCCCTTGCTTCCCATTCACTCTGCCATCAGTCTAAGTAGTGGGATAGTCTACTACTTTATATATGAAATGCTGAACTGCTCCCTTGGAAGTGTTCTCCTGTCTAGTTTTTGCCTAGTCTGAGCTGCATTACCCATGAGATCCCAGACTGTATTTCATGGTAGAGTTTTTGTCTAGGATTTTCAGACTATTCATGTATATTCCAGTTTTTTCTGGAGCATGAATAAGATCCTTGCAAACAGTAAGAAGGAAGGCTGGAAAGGTAGAGTTTAAAGACTTTGACTAAAGAGTTCCAGTTCCAGTTATTTGTTTTGTAGGCCATGGCAACCATTTCGGTAAATGACCTTTAAGACAAGAGAGTGAGTGCATCAGAGCCAGGCTTCAGGAAGATTAATCTGGCAAAAAGTAATTGGAAAGACTAGAAGAAATGAGACTAGTTAAAATTCATTGTTGGAGGCTTGGAATGAGATGGGAATTAAATGGAAGAGACAGATAGACTCTAAACAGTATAAAGGAAGGATTTTTGACTGTGAGAAGAAAGCAGGGAGGACTTCGCTGAGATCAAGTAGTGTGGGTTTATAATAGACCCATTGGACTTGTGTGAAGACAGTCCATCAACAATAGAGAAAGGAATACTCCTCACACACTACATCCTCTCCTGTCTTTGTATGTTAACACACTTATGAAATGCAAACACAGTGAAGGTCAGGATCGTGGCTTGCTTCTTATCATCCTTACATCTCCACTTTTAGCACAGAACCTAGCTGGCGCAGAGTAATCTAACTTCCTATGTGTTTTTAATTCTGTCTCTCTATATAGGAGAATATTTAGGACCATCACAGATATTTAAAATGGTTAGTTCTGCCAACTACCAGCACATAGAAACTCTGTCTTCCTGTTTTGTTTTTACATTTCAGTGTGAGATATAACTAGGGAAATAAGGTGTCTGGGTTTTCTCTAGATTGTCCCAGTTTAGACCTGTTTTCCCAGTACAATTATTAACAATACCTTTCTTCACTCTAAAAGTTTTATAGAATAAATTCTATGGTTACGGTCTATATATGTACAGAAAACTGCTTGGTATGTATTAGTAATTTTAACTATAACTATAAAGAACACACTTGTGTAGCTACCATCCCAGGCAAGAAATAAAATACTGCCAGCCATTAGAAGTCTATTTCCCAATCACAACTGTTTCTCTTCCTTAGAGAAAACCAGTATCCTGATTTTAATAAGAAATATTTTCCTACTTTTTAAACTAATGCATGCTAAATTATTAAGGCCAAGTTCAGTTCAATCACTCAGTTGTGTTCAATCTTTGCCACCCCATGGACTGTAGCATGCCAGGCCTCCCTGTCCATCACCATCTCCTGGAGCTTGCTCAAACTCATGTCCATTGAGTCAGTGATGCCATCCAACCATCTCATCCTCTGTTGTCTCCTTCTCCTCCCACCTCCAATCTTTCCCAGCATCAGGGTCTTTTCCAGTGAATCAGTTTTTCGTATCAGGTGGCCAAAGTATTGGAGTTTCAGCTTCAGCATCAGTCCTTCATGAATGAATGAATATTCAGGACTGATCTCCTTTAGAATGGACTGGTTGGATCTCCTTGCAGTCCAAGGGACTCTCAAGAGTCTTCTCCAACACCACAGTTCAAAAGCATCAATTCTTCAGCGCTCAGCTTTCTTTATAGTCCAACTCTCACATCCATACATGAATACTGGAAAAACCATAGCTTTGACTAGATGGATCTTTGTTGGCAAAGTAATGTCTTTTGCTTTTTAATATGCTGTCTTGTTTGGTCATAACTTTTCTTCCAAGGAGCAAGCGTCTTTTAATTTCATGGCTGCAGTCACTATCTGCAGTGATTTGGGAGCCCCAAAAATAAAGTCTCTCACAGTTTCCACTGTTTCCCCATCTACTTGCCATGAAGTCATGGGACCAGATGCCATGATCTTAGTTTTCTGAATGTCGACTTTTAAGCCAACTTTTTCACCCTCCTCTTTCACTTTCATCAAGAGGCTCTTTAGTTCTTCTTTGCTTTCTGCCATAAGGGTGGTGTCATCTGCATATCTAAGGTTATTGATATTTCTCCTGGCAATCTTGATTCCAGCTTGTGCTTCTTCCAGCCCAGCATTTCGCATGATGTACTCTGAAAGTAAGTTAAACAAACAGAGTGACAATATACAACCTTGACATATTCCTTTCCCGATTTGGAACCAGTCTGTTGTTCCATGTCCAGTTCTCACTGTTGCACTAATCTTGACCAGCATACAGATTTTTCAGGAGGAAGGTCAGGTGGTCTGGTATTCCCATCTCTTAAAGAATTTTCCACAGTTTATTGTGAACCACATAGTCAAAGGCTTTCACATAGTCAATAAAGCAGAAGTAGATGTTTTTCTGGAACTCTCTTGCTTTTTCGATGGTCCAGGGTGTTGGAAATGTGATCTCTGGTTCCGCTGCCTTTTCTAAATCCAACTTGAACATCTGGAAGTTCATGGTTCACATACTGTTGAAGCCTGGCTTAGAGAATTTTGAGTATTACTCAGCTAGCATGTGAGATGAATACAATTGTGTGGTAGTTTGAGCATTCTTTGGCATTGCCTTTCTTTGGGATTGAAATGAAAATTGACTTTTTCCAGTCCTGTTGCTGTTGCTGAGTTTTCCATATTGAGTGCAGCACTTTCACAGCATCATCTTATAGGATTTGAAATAGCTCAGCTGGAATTCCATCACCCCCACTAGCTTTGTTCATAGTGATGCTTCCTAAGGCCCACTTGACTTCTCATTCCAGGCTGTCTGGTTCTGGGTGAGTGATCACACCACCGTGGTTATCTGGGTCATTAAGATTTTTTTTTTTGTATAGTTCTTTGTGTATTCTTGCCACCTCTTCTTAATATCTTCTGCTTCTGTTAAGTCCATACCATTTCTATTCTTAATTGTGCCCATCTTTGCATGAAGTGTTCCCTTGGTATCTCTAGTTTTCTTGAAGAGATCTCTAGTCTTTCCCATTCTATTATTTTCCTCTATTTCTTTGCATTGATAACTGAGGAAGGCTTTCTTATCTCTCCTTGCTATTCTTTGGAACTCTGCATTCACGTGGGTATATCTTTCCTTTTCTCCTTTGCCTTTAGCTTCTCTTCTTTTCTCAGTTATTTGTAAGACCTCCTCAGGCAACCATTTTGCCTTTTTGCATTTCTTTTTCTTGGGGATGATCTTGATCACTGCCTCCTGTATAGTATCACGAACCTCCATTCATAGTTCATCAGGCACTCTATCAGATCTTGGTATATCAAGGTATATCAATCAATCAAGGTATATCAATAGGCAGTCTGTCTACCAGAGCTTGGTATATTAAGGTATATCAATTGATCAAGGTATAGCAATACCTTGAATCTGTTTGTTACTTCCACTGTATAATCGTAAGGCATTTGATTTAGGTTGTACCTTAATGGTCTAGTGGTTTTCCCTACTTTGTTCAATTTCAGTCTGTATTTTGCAATAAGCAGTTCATGATCTGAGCCACAGTCAGCTCCCGGTCTTATTTTTGCTGACTCTACAGAGCTTCTCCATCTTTGGCTGCAAAGAATATAATCAATCTGGTTTCAATATTGACCATCTGGCAGTGTCCATGTGTAGAGTCTTCTCTTATGTTGTTGTAAGAGAGTTTTTGCTATGACCAGTGCATTCTCTTGGCAGAACTCTGTTAGCCTTTGGCATGCTTTGTTTTGTACTCCAAGACCAAATTTGCCTGTTACTCCAGCTCTCTCTTGACTTCCTACTTTTGCATTCCAGTCCCCTATGATGAAAAGGACATCTTTTTTGGGTGTTATTTCTAGAAGGTCTTGTAGGTCTTCATAGAACCGTTCAACTTCAGCTTCTTCAGCATTACTGGTTGGGGCATAGACTTGGATGACTGTGATATTGAATGGTTTACCTTGGAAACAAACAGAGATCATTCTGTCATTTTTGAGATTACATCCAAGTACTGCATTTTGAACTCTTCTGTTGACTATGAGGGCTACTCCACTTCTTTTAAAGGATTCTTGCTTACAATAGTAGATATAATGGTCATCTGAGTTAAATTCGCCCATTCCAGTACATTTTATTTCACTGATTCCTAAAATGTGCAATCTTGCCATCTCCTGTTTGACCACTTCCATTTTACCTTGATTCATAGACCTAACATTCCAGGTTCCTATGCAATATTGTTCTTTCAGCACTGGACTTCACTTCCGTCACCAGTCACATCCACAGCTGGGCACTGTTTTGCTTTGTTTTAAGGCCGGAAGTGCCTACAAAGTCTTCCTTCCCAGTTGTTGTTGAGTCACCAAGTCATGTCCAGCTCTTGGCGACCCCATGGACCGCAGCACACCAGGCCTCCCTGTCCCTCACCATCTCCCAGAGTTTTCCCAAGTTCATGCCCATCGTGTCAGTAATGCCATCCAACCATCTCATCCTCTGTCATCCTCTTCTCCTGCTTTCAGTCTTTCCCAGCTTCAGGATCTTTTCCAATGAATCGGCCCATCGCATCAGTTGGCCAAAATATTGGAGCTTCAGCTTCAGCATCAGTCTTTCCAATGAGTATTCAGGGTTAATTTCTTTTAAGATTGACTGGTTTGATCTCCTTGCTGTCCAAGGGACTCTCGAGCACAACAGTTCAAAAGCATCTGTTCTTCAGCGCTCTGACTTCTTTATCATCTAGCTCTCTCAACTGTATGTGACTCCGGGAAAGACTATAGCCTTGACTCTATGGACCTTTGTCAGCAAAGAAGTGTCTTTGCTTTTTAACACACTGTCTAGGTTTGTCATAGCTTTCCTGCCAAGAAGCAACTGTATTCTAACTTCATGCCGGCAGTCACCATCCACAGTGATTTTAGAGCCCAAGAAGAAGAAATTTGTCACTGTTTCCACCCTTTCCGCTTCTGTTTGCCATGAAGCGATGGGGCCAGATGCAGTTATCTTAGTTTGAGTTCTGAAGACACATAGGAATGATTCAGGTGAAGGTGATGGGTTAAGCAAAGGCAGAACATATGGGTCGCTTGCCAAACAATAATATCAAAAGCAGCCCAGAGATAAGAAATGTATGGCACAATTAGGATGTTACAGGATGTTCCCTGCAGTTGGAACACAGAGAGTGTTCTTTCCATTCTCTCTTGGGGAGAAAAGGGTATCTTTTAGATCATCATATTTTGTGCATTCATTTCAAGGCAGAAGCCATATCATGTAAGGCCCTAGTGTCATTCTGAGTTTAAACTTGGTCCTGGAGCTGATGAAAAGACTTTGGAGAGTTCTAAGCAGTGAGTGAGCAAATGGCAACATGTCCATTTTTGAAAAGTTGTTGTCACTACGGAGTTAGGAGAGGGCATTTAAATGGGTAATACCTTCTAGGATGACCCTAGAGGCAGGGAAACTGGACTGAAGATTGTTGCAGTCATCCATTTGTGAAAGGATGAGCTTGGGCTCAGCCAGAGGAAATGAGGATGGAGAGAACTGGTGGCTTTAAGAGAAGGTTGGGGACAATCAAAAGGTTTTTAATTACTGATTTTATGTGGAGTTTGAGAGAGAGAGAAATAGAAGATGATGCTCAGATTTCAGCAGGAGGTAGGGAGCAAAGACAGTGACACAGGTTTAGAGAGGATATTTTTATCAAAGTGTTGAATTGGTTGAGCTTGAAGTATCTGTGGGGCGTTCAAAAGGAAATGACCTTGGGTCTGGAGCTCTGGAGAGAAATATAGGCTGGAGATAGACATTAGGGAATAATAGCTTTTATGGAGCAAGTGAAACCATTCACTGGGACCGTAACATAATATTTTAAAATTTCTGAGATGGAAAAGGTGAATAAATTGTGTTCATCATCTAATATTATGACATTCTTAGGGAATCAGTCTTTCGGTGTTAAAGCATCCCAAGAATTATTCATACAAAATATCTTCCTGATGTCTTAGTTTTATCAGTTTGTACTTTTTTAGCTCTTTGTTTTCCACATTATCTGAATTTTAGGTTTAACCACAAATTGTGTTTGCTATAGAAGTAAACACAATCAATTGAAGTTGTTGTAGAACTTTTGGAATTAAAGCAACATTCATATATTTATTGGACTTGCCTGGTGGCTCAGATGGTAAAGAATCTGCCTGCCATGCGGGAGACCCAGGTTCAATCCTGGGTTGGGAACATCCCCTGGAGAAGGGTATGGCAACCCACTCCAGTACTTTTGCCTGGAGAATCCCCATGGACAGAGGAGCATGCTGCAGTCCAAGGAGTCGCAGAGTCAGACACGACCGAGCAACTAAAGCACACCAGCAACTTAAGGGAAATATAAAAAGTCCCAGTTTATACATTTAGAAATCCTCCCAGTTCTAGAAATAAAATATATGTGGAAAATTGTGTCAGGAAAAGTATTTTTAACAATGTAAATGGAAAATACTTATTGTTAACTTTCTCCTTATTTTCAATTTACAGAGGTACCTAAAATTTTATAAATCAAATAATTTAGATGTATTTATACTCTAAATATTTTCAGATATAAACATAGAAACGCATCTGATATTTCTTAGTGGTCCACTGCCTTAAAAGGCCACTAGAACTTTATCCATGCAATTCTAATGAAGTTAGATATATTTTAATATCTCAGGTAAACCCAGAATGAGCCATTTCCCCTCAAAATGTGCCTATTTTAAATATTTTCTTTCAGAAGCTTAGAGTAGCACTTAAGTTTAGCAATAACTCCCTAATAGCTTAATACTAATTTATTCCCTAATTTGAATTTCCATTGTAGTTCTTTTGTATTGTTATTGTTTGGAATGAGCTATTGCTATCATATTTCTTATGCTGCATAAGCAAGCATATAATTTAATTTTTGATTACCATGATAATAATTAGATGCAGTATGTAATACATGATGTCTGTTTTACTTATAGGAAAATGGCTCTCCTGAAGAACATGCAGTCTATGTGTGGGACCATTTCATAGCCCAGTCTGCAGCTGAGAAGGTATTTTTTGTTGCTCACAGCTATGGAGGACTTGCTTTTGTTGAACTGGTAAGTGCACAGTTAACTCTTATTTTTAATTCGCAAACTCCTTACAGGTTTATCGCCTTCACTCCCATTTTCTTGGTATGGTTACTTGAAATTGTTTTATAAAGGACGAAGATTAAGCATTTGGTGTAATGAATTTCATGTTGTTGCAAAGGAATGTACTTTTATTGTACAGAGCTTTTCATTGCCAATCAGACAACTTTTTGCCTGTTTCTTATTTACATTTCACTTTTTAATTTCTACATTATAGCTCCCCTTTCCATACATTTTATATTTGTGACTCCTGTTTATGTGTACATCGTTGAAGCACTATTATCTGTAAAGTGTTTAAAATTTCTAGAGACTCTTTAACTGACTATACTATCTCTATAAATTAGTACTTGATCAAAATCCATATAATTAGTATTAAAGCTATCAGAAAGATTCTGTTAATCTGCTGTTAAGTGCAACTCCATGCTTAGTCATAAAAATCTCTGCATTTCAAAATAATCCCGTTCTTGCAGTTAAGATATGTGTACATAATCGAAAAATCAGCAAGATTTGGGAATTTGGTGTCTGTTCTACCACAGTCTTACAGTTATCGCACTTTGTGCAGGCGTGAATGATGAATGAGGTACAGTGAGTCCTAAAAATGTGCTCCATGTTCATTACCCCTTATGTCACTGGAAAGTACCATTGCTGTAACACAATGATTTATCTGATACAGTGCATTTGATCATTTTAAGCCCATGTAGCCTCAAGTGGACAATAAAAGCCAGCATGGCATTGATTGTCTGATTTTTAATGTTTCTAAACTTTGCCATGTATTGCTCTTCATCGTGGAAATTATATATCCGTGGTCTTTTCAACTTCCCCACGCCTTACTGCTTACCCATGTGATTTAGATATAAAAATAGTGGTGACACCTGAGAATACTTTAACTGACCTGAATTTACAAATACTGTGCTCTCTTAAGATCTATAAATAACTGAAATCATTCATTTCTTAAATTGATTTCATGTTTACAAATTATATTCAGGTGCTTTTAATTCTGCTGAATTTGTTTACTACAAAATGGATATCTTAGGATCATTCTCTAACATACGAGTTATGATGTCCTTTTTAAAATGTGAATGTTGGCTTTCAAATAGTTCTTTTAACCATTCCGATATATATAAATGCACTTATAGCTGATATATATGTACCTTATGTTTTCTTCCTGTAAGTCATTAAATTACATAAAACATGAAATTTCATGACTTTATAGAATAGCTTTGAATATGTCTGAAGACCTGCAAGACTGTTCAAATTTAAAACTTCTGTGAAACATACGTTTTCCTGATTTTACCTTAAGACAATTAACATCAAATCTGTACATCAGATTTGGAATTTAAGTGAATTTTGGACAGTTTTAAAAAGGAACTTAAGATGCCAGAGTAACAGATGACCTATGCGTCAGTCTTGTTTTGCCTGTCCTTCTTGTCACACACTGGTGGATATTTCTACACTTTTGTTCCACTTTAATATAAAGCACACAGATGTTTCAGAACAAGACTTGACTTCTGACCTTGAGGCTATTAGGGTCAGGGTCCTCAGGGCCTGTGAAATTATCACAAGCTGAGCTAAAGTTTTTCTCCATCACAGGAAGTAACCAGTAAGTAAGAAGTTAAAAAGGAGCTTTGTCAGAGAGACAAGATGGTCTCAGTAAGGGTCAGCTTCTGTAGCCTGCTGTCTCTGCAGGAGGTGCATGCATGGGAGGAGGAATATAATATAACCACTGGCACATCGCATATCTGTCAGGCAACACCAGGACTGAGAAGTCTATTTAATGTAATATACCTTGTTTAGGTTTTAAAGTATTAATGGCGACTATCTTAGCCTCAGATATTTGCTACTTTTTGTCAAGTAACTTTGATAGAGGTATGCAAAGAAGGTATATAGATGGTGGAAGCTAAAGAAAAAGTAGTTTGTGACTTACTGGAAAGAATTCCTCTAAATATATAACTTAGTTTTACATAAATTTTTGACAAAGCTTGATGAGTACATTTAAGGCCATTGTGTTTCTACTTAATTTCAAGAACTTTTGAAAGATAGCATTGACATTACACAAAAAAATTGAAATATGTTTAAACTTTTTTTTTTTGCCTAAAGCTGAATCACATTCTTTCCTGATCTCCCTGTTATTCTTAGAAGAAAACTCATGGTGTTTAAAATGTTGACAAATATTCAGCCTCTCAGTATTTTTCAACGTAAATGTATTATATGAAATTGTTTTACAATGATTGAAATATTTAATATTAACTTTACAAAAAAGTTACTTGTGAACATCTTAAATTATGGTTTAGTTTTCTGTTTCAGTAGTACATTTTACACATCAGACAGTAAATCGTTCGGATTTCAGTAAAGTTTAATTTTGTAAAAAAGTTATCATAAAATTGTATCTCCGATTCAAGATTCTGTACACACACATATACACACACACACACACACACCCCCTTATGGATGGAATGGTCCTAGTTTGTAGCATCACGTTTCAATGCATGGAGATTATTTTCCTACCATCCTCATTCAAGTTCACATTCTTTTTTGGATCATGAATTTTAAGAAAATTTCTTTTAAATATGAACTGTGTGACTAGTACAGTTTTAACATTACATGTAATTACTTTTACTGCTTATTGTTTGAATAATAGTTACTAGTCAGGACCTGTGCTAAAATATATCTTGTCATTTATTAAATTAAATTCTGTGTAATTAGAGTTTAAAATTAAAGGTACTACTAATAGATATCTGAAAAATTACTTTTAAAGTACAGAATAGTTGTAGAGCTTTCATATTTTGCTAATTGTTGTTTTTTAAAATTGAGAACATAATTTATCATTATACCCTATCTTGAAGTGCAGAATTTGCCTGAAGAATCCAGGAGATGGTTAAGAGATTCATTTTCAAAACCAGTGTCCATTTTATGTAGTAAATAATAACAATGAAAAAAATGATTCTAAAAATATGCCTTTCACTTCCTTTATTCCCATCATATGGTAACATCTCAAGTTTCTAATTCTCTAAACTTTCTGCAATCCTAGTAAAACCAGATATTGATAAGACACCTCTGGCAGCAATCCTTGCACTCAGTCTTTAGAGTGAAAGGGAAGAACTGTTTATTTTATGAATTGATATTGAATCTTAAAAATAGTGTGTCTATCCTATGTTATTTTTTCTGTGTATTTAAAATAACACTAATAAAGAGCAATAACATACAAAGTTACTCTTATTAAATCATCACTGTCAAAGCCTTCAATTTCTAATAAATTTTGCTTTATATGTCATAGATAGAAATAGTAGTCCTAATCAACAACTTACCAAATTCTTTTAGAAAAACATCTACAACTAATGCAGCTTACATTTGCCTTATAGTAGTTTTTAAAAGTTTAAACTCATTTGTTAGAAATAAAGTGTCATCAAAACACAGTGCCAGTTTTTAAGCTTTGTCATCCCTTTCACCAACCACTTTATGAAGTGATTGCATTGCTTCCATACTCAGTCATTTCAGAGTGTTTTGCTCTTGTCTTGCCATGGTTAGTTTGACAAAATCAGGCCAGCTTCAATTTTTCTTTTATTTGGAAATGCCAGCTTCCTTGTCAGTGCCCGGTTTCAAATCTTAACTCACCTTCCCTGTTTGCAGTGCCCTATACATCAATTTGCATTCAGATTTCTCTCCTTAGTCAAAGTGAAATCACTGTTTTATAGAACACATTAAACAATTTTAGCAAATGTGTTTCATTAGCTTATTGCATCCTCTCAGTTGATATAAAATTAGTATTTTTCTTATTGCTTTTATTTCCTTTTCCACATCATTAGTGGTATGTTCACAACCACCATTAAAAACATCTCTTAGAAATGTGTGAAAAACTGCTCCTTTTGAAAGTGTATCTCTACCCACTTTTGATTTTGGTTTCTCCATGCTTGTCAGCACTTGATTGGCACCTCACTTGCATGTGAATTAAGGAATGAAGGGAACTCTATTTTCCTGCCATTGTTCCATGCTGGGCTCTCTAGCCTCTAGGCAGCCTAAGCTGACCTTCAGCAGCTGATAGAGGACTATTTTTTGGACTTAGTTGTATGTGGACACTCAAGCTCAGTCTACTCTTAAGAGTTGATCTTTTAAAAATTGCCTAGAGCATAATTTGGATTTACACTGAAAAGAAAAAGGAACAGGACTAAAAGAATTATTTTTTGCCTTTAGTGACATGCATTAACTGTGACTTTAAAGAAGCATCATTTATATTCTATCTACAAAGAACAAAGTAAATTGGTTATAGGTAGCATATCTGCTTAATGTGATCAGTGGAAATACCTAAAATATGGGCTGCTTGGAATCAAGAATTGAGGAGAGGTAGAATACTGGCTTATAAACAAAGAAAAATTGAGCCGTTGGAGTGTCAAAACAATTCAGGCCAAAAACACTTCTTAAAAACCTTTCAAGTTTAAAATGTAAATCAGTAAAAATACATCACTGTAATATAACTTGAATTTCTGCATTGACTGCCTACATGATACAAGTAGCATGTTAATGCGTGGGATGATTACAACTTGTGTATGGAATCTCTATCTTATTTCTCTAGTTGTTTCGTGTGAAAACAATTTAGTTTTTCAATTTTTGTGGGCTCCTTAGAGAGAGACCAGAGGGTGTATTATTTTTGCCTCCTATATTCAATTTTGTTTAATTCTTTGCATATAGTATAGATACTGTCTTTCGATTGATTGTTGATGACAGTAATTTTAGGAGTTAGTTGCAAGAGCCTAAGTAAGATCCAGTGAAAGGCTTTATGAACATAGATGACTAGTAAGGGAGAAGCACACATCAGATGTTAAGGAAAGAAAATCTCCATGACGTAAGGACATTGGATCTGGAAAGCTGAATGAAAACAAAGAGGGATTAATATCTTTCCCGGTGCACACCTCCAGAAGCATGTTGAAGTGGATGTGAAGGGAGATGAAGCACAATAAATAACAAGTAATGAACAGTGATTATGCTCATATGTAGATATTGGGGAAAATATTTGTATATACTGAGTATTTAATAATTATGGCTAATAGAATAAATGAGATATCAAAGGAGTTTCATATACAGATGTGATTTGTTAAGCTTCACAGTAGTTACTTCTGTATTGAGATTTGATTTGTTTTACCTTCTACTCAAATGATTTTCAATAAGTATTAGGAGGTCTAACGGTTGGAACTTCCCTGGTGGCTCAGATGGTAAAGTGTCTGCCTACAACGCGGAAGACCCAGGTTCGATCCCTGGGTCGGAAAGATCTCCTGGAGAAGGAAATGGCAACCCACTTCAGTATTCTTGCCTGGAAGATTCCATGGACAAAGGAGCCTGGTAGGCTACAGTCCATGGGATCGCAGAGTCAGACACGACTGAGCAACTTCAATGTCAATGTCAACGGTTGGAAAGAATGGCTCAATTTGTTAATTTTTGTATTAACTCTTTTCCTTTTGTCCCATATCTAACCAACCAATACATTTTGTCAGGTTTATTTTCTTCTCTCTGAAATATTGATCATGTCTTCTCCTCTATGTGCCCACTGTTGTTAATTCATCATTTCACAGCGGTATCACTGCACTCATACACATTTTTCTACCGGCTCTCTTTTCTCTCCATTCCATCCTGTATACCACACCATGGTTGATATTATTTAAACCCCCTTTCTACCAAACCATTGCAGAATCATAGTAAGAAAGAAAGTGAAGTCGCTCAGTTGTGTCCAACTCTGTGCAACCCCATGGACGGTAGCCTACCAGGCTCCTCTGTCCATGGGATTCTCCAGGCAAGTAAACTGGAGTGGGTTGCCATTACCTTTTCCAGGGGATCTTCCCAACCGAGAGGTCAAACCCAGGTCTCCCACATTGCAGGTGGATGCTTTCCCGTCTGAGCCACCAGGGAAGCCCTCCAGGATCATATTGGCTCCCTATTGTCTCGCCTCACCTATCTTCTCTGTCACTTTAACACCTTCTGTGTAAACTGATTATCTCTTTCCAGCTGTATTTTTCCCAATAGCAACTTTCAGTTCTAGTCTAATTTCTTATTACTACCATTGTTTAGAGTTGACTCATTGGAAAAGACTGTGATGCTGGGAGGGATTGGGGGCAGGAGGAGAAGGGGACGACAGAGGAGGAGATGGCTGGATGGCATCACCGACTCGATGGACGTGAGTCTGAGTGAACTCCGGGAGTTGGTGATGGACAGGGAGGCCTGGCGTGCTGCGATTCATGGGGTCGCAAAGAGTCGGACAGGACTGAGCGACTGATCTGACCTGACCATTGTTTCATCTCTCTGTGCCTCTACCCCAGGCCTCCAAGTTCAGTGTAGTGGAAGAACACGAAACTTGAATGAAGATGACCTGGGCTTGAATCCTAGTTCCGATACCTGCAAATTATAAGTCGGGTCAGATCCGATACGTGTGTCCTTCTCTGTAGGTATCCACTTTTTATAAGCAGAGTTTGAGGGTTAAATCACAAAATTCCTGGTTGCTCTGCTGCTAAGTCGCTTCGGTCATGTCCGACTCTGTATGACTCCATAGACGGCAGCCCACCAGGCTCCCCATCCCTGGGATTCTCCAAGCAAGAACACTGGAGTGGGCTGCCATTGCCTTCTCCAAAATTCCTGGTTATTAGGACTTAAATCATTGTTTATTAAACATGAGTCTAAAGAACCCTCAGTTCAGTTCAGTCGCTCAGTCGTGTCTGACTCTTTGCAACCCCATGAGTCGCAGCATGCCAGGCCTCCCTGTCCATCACCAACTCCCAGAATTCACTCAAACTCATGTCCATCGAATCGGTGATGCCATCCAGCCATCTCATCCTCTGTCATCCCCTTCTCCTCCTGCCCTCAATCCCTCCCAGCATCTAGGTCTTTTCCAATGAGGCAACTCTTTGTATGAGGTAGCCAAAGTACTGGAGTTTCAGCTTTAGCATCATTCCTTCCAAAGAAATCCCAGGGCTGATCTCCTTCAGAATGGACTGCTTGGATCTCCTTGCAGTCCAAGGGACTCTCAAGAGTCTTCTCCAACACCACAGTTCAAAAGCATCAATTCTTCAGCGCTCAGCTTACTTCACAGTCCAACTCTCACATCCATACATGACCACAGGAAAAACCATAGCCTTAACTAGACGGACCTTTGTTGACAAAGTAATGTCTGCTTTTTAATATGCTATCTAGGTTGGTCATAACTTTCCTTCCAAGAAGTAAGTGTCTTGTAATTTCATGGCTGCAATCATCATCTGCAGTGATTTTGGAGCCTGTAAAAAATAAAGTCTGACACTGTTGCCACTGTTTCCCCATCTATTTCCCATGAAGTGATGGGACCAGATGCCATGATCTTAGTTTTCTGAATGTTGAGCTTTAAGCCAACTTTTTCACTCTCCTCTTTCACTTTCATCGAGAGGCTTTTTAGTTCCTCTTCACTTTCTGCCATAAGGGTGGTGTCATCTGCATATCTGAGGTTATTGATATTTCTCCCGGCAATCTTGATTCCAGCTTGTGTTTCTTCCAGCCCAGCGTTTCTCATGATGTCCTCTGCAAATAAGTTAAATAAGCAGGGTGACAATATACAGCCTTGACGAACTCCTTTTCCTATTTGGAACCAGTCTGTTGTTCCATGTCCAGTTCTCACTGTTGCTTTCTGACCTGCATATAGGTTTCTCAAGAGGCAGGTCAGGTGGTCTGGTATTCCCATCTCTTGAAGAATTTTCCACAGTTTATTGTGATCCACACAGTCAAAGGCTTTGGCATAGTCAATAAAGCAGAAATAGATGTTTTTCTGGAACTCTCTTACTTTTTCAATGATCCAGCGGATGTTGGCAATTTGATCTCTGGTTCCTCTGCCTTTGCTAAAGGACCCTAGTATATGCTTATTCTCATTTTTGCTAATGCCATTTCCCCTTCCCAAGTGAAAGAATTTTCCTCCTTACCAGATTTTTCAAAAAGTATTCTCAATTAACCCTCCCTTTTCCTATAATATTTGTATCTTTTACAATTTAATCTTTACTAATTAGTTTTGTTTTTAAATTATCTTTGATCTCTAAATCTTGCCCAAATCATCTGGAAACAGCTTGAGAATAAAGAGTCTAACATAGCTTTTATTCCCCCCATCACACGTTTGGGAAGAATATATAACAACATGTGAAGTCTTGAATACCTGCACAGTTAATTGACTATTTTATAGAGTTTAAGCCTTAACAATAACTCTCTTACTAATTAAACTTATTCATTCTACCCTCCATTTGAATATTGGTTAATTTGGGAATTCTGCCTAATCAGTTCTTTCACTTTGGACAACATTACCCCTTTTGTTCCTGGAGTTTCTTATACAGTTTCCTCTCTGCTGGTGTACCCAAACCACAGGGTGACCAAAAAGGCTGCCTCTCTGTGACTCATTCTTCAAAGTATAGTCTTCTCAATCAAAAAGGAAAGTTATTAAACTAAGTTATTGTCTTTGTTGTTGTTGCTTAGTTGCTAAATCATTTCTGACTCTTTTGCGCCCTGACGGACTTTAGTTACCCACCAGATTCTTCTGTCCATGGGATTTTTCCAGGCAAGAGTCCTGGAGTGGGTTGCCATTTCCTTCCCCAGGAGATCTTCCTGACCCAGGGATCAAACCTGCATCTGCTGCATTGGCAGGCAAATTCTTTCTGTCTTCTCATAATAGTGTAAGGTAGTGTCTGAAATAAGTCTGGGAAACTCTCTACTTTATCATCAGTTGTGAGTCTAAGATTACTTTTTATTTAGTAATTAGTTACTTTTGCTTATTTCCATGTTTAACTTTTTAAAAATTTTGAGATACAATCTCATATCTGCATTGAGACATAATTGAGATTTTTGAGGTTTACTGAGATATATAATTCACATACCAAAAAATTCATTTTTTAAGTATACAGGTCAGCAGTTTGTACCTTCACTATGTAATTTTTAGAACACCAAAAGAAATTCCATACTCATTAGCCATCACTCTCCTACTTAGAATCCCACCAGCAGTATAGGAGGAGTCCGGTTTCTCCATACCCACTAACACTCATCTACTGTCTGTCTTTTTTACTTTTGCAGTGCTAGTTGGGGTGAAATGGTATCTTGCAGCTTTTATTTGCTTTTCTCTATGACTGATAACTTTGAGCATCTTTCAATGTGGTATTAGCCATTTGTATGTTTGTTTTGGAGAAATGGTCAGTTAAAACATTTTGTCCATTTTTTAATTATGTTGTCATTTTACTGTTGAGTCATAAGAGTTCTTTATATATTGTGGACACATGATTCCAGTGGATATCAGGTACGTGATTTGAAATATTTTCTCTCATTCTGTGGGTTTTATTTTCAGTTTCTTCATGATGATCTTTGATGTACAGAAGTGTTTTATTTAGATGAAGTCCAATTTATCTAGTTTTTGTTTTTGTCACTTGAGTTATTTTTTTTCATTGTGTGAAGTAGGAGTCCAGCATAATCCTTTTGGGACTTCCCTGGTGAGTCAGCTAGTAAAGAATCCTCCTGTCAATGCAGGAGACCTGCGTTTGATCTCACTCCAGTATTCTGGAGAATTCCATGGGCAGAGGAGCCTGGCAGAGTACAGTCTGTGCCATCCCAAAGAGCCAGACATGACTGAGTGACTAACACTTTCACTATTGTAAGTGCAGTTGTTTTTTAATTTTGTTTTCAGATTGCTTATTGCCAGGAAATAGAAACACAATTCATTTTTGTGTCTTCATCTTGTATCCCACAACCTTACTGAATTCATTTGTTAATTCTAATTGTGTGTGTTTGTGTGTGTGTGTGTGTGTGTGTGTGTGAATTCCTTAGGGTTTTCTATGTTCAAGATCATATAACCTGTGAATGAAAATAGCTTTATTTCTTCCTTTCAAATTTAGATGTTTGTTTGTTTGTTGCCTAATTGGCCTGTCCAGTATAGTGGTATATAGAAGTAACTTGAGTGGGCCTGCTTTTGTTCCTGATCTTAAGGGGAAATCATTTTTTTTTCATCATTAAGTATGATGTGTCTTGTGATTACTTCCATCCCTGATAGATCATTTCTGCTAAGGACTGAATGTGCTCCTTAATATCTCCCAGTCACAGCAAGATCAGGTTGTTCAGAAGGCAGAAATGGAGAAATTTTTCACTAATCTTTATAGAATCCTTTTGTAGAGTAAAGGATCCTTGTTACCCCATCAGAATTACCTTTGGAGGAGGTTTTTCAATATCCATATAGATAGACTACGTCCGGGTCTTCCTGGCTTGTGTCTGTGCCACTCAGAGATTGGGCATTGTATTGCCTCATTCAACAGAGGCTGCCAGGAAATCACTGTCTGCTGAAATCAGTACAATAACATGTTGAGGAGAACCCAGAAAAACTGACATATTAATTTGTTAGACTAAGTCTTTCTATAAGAAACATTTCTTTTTCCATTGGTTTTATAAAAGATCTTAATGAGAGATTTTGTATTTTACTGCAGAGATGAGAGCATGATTGACTATTGTAAGTCTTTTATAAGAGGGATTATAGAAAGACATATTTCACTTAATAATGGAGCTGTTTTTACTCTTGTTATAGCCTTATGATGATCACTCAATGTAAGCACTCCCCCATATGAGATTCCCAACCACAGTGACACCTCTGATTTGACACCACAAATTGAAATGAGCTCTTAGAAGAAAAAATTTTCAAATCAAAACCATTTAACATCTATCTTAGAAGTTAGACCTCAATTTTTGTTGAATAATTTATTCAGATTAACACAGACAAGTCAAGTAGACTCAGACTTGAAGCATACTAGATTAATGTTAGAGTAAAGCTTGCGAGAACAGGATGGAAGTCAGCTGTGGACAAAGGCTCATTACTAGAGTTCAAGATGGTTTCAAGAAGAGCTAGTTCAGCTGGAGAACTTGAATTTGGAGGGAGCAGCAGTTGAACCAACATTAGGTAGGGATCTGTCGAGCAGTGTGAGTACAGGTTTGAATCAGGAGGCATAATCTGGTTGCAGGGAGCAGAAAATGAAGGCATTGGGTGAGAATTGAGCAAACAGAATGGCATTGGTTCTAAGACTACCTCTTCTCCACAACCAAACTCCACCTCTTTGCCTAACAGGGAAGGAAGAAAAAAAGAAGATGATTCAACACTGGGACAGGATGAATAAATCAACCAAAGTTTAAGGCCTCAACCATTGACTGGGGATTTAGAAACAGGGTCTTCTCTTGAGAAAGAAAGAGGGTCTAGTAGGCAGAAAAATCAGGACAATGAAATGATGAATCAAGGCAGCAGTTCAGTTTATATAACAAGTCAGAATGAGATCGAGTAGAATATTTCGTTCTAAGTTCATGTGGACACACCTTACCCTTGGTAGACTGGTTATCAGGTTTCTGTGGCAATAAAAGACTTAGGGTGGGAAGAGGTACATTTTTCCTGCACTTAGACTGTGAAATGATCACACTGTGGGTCTAAAGCTTTCTCTGGGTCCCAGGAAACAAAGTGATACTACTCCTCTAAGCTCCTGGGATCTTCACTTTTAGAATTGGGACTTTTAACATATATATTAAAAATTATATGAATATATACAATTTTTTCTCACTTCGTATTTTCTGTTGTAAGTTTTCCATACTTTTTCATTGAATGAATTTAGTTCCCAAAAAAGCCCTGCACCTCTGAAGTTTGACTTCATAAAAGTTATTTATTGGAGTTAAGATTGAATATTATGCCCTCAAAATAAGAAGTGGTTCAGAAAACTATCACAGATATTCATTCATTTATTCAGTTGAAATCCCACTCTGTACAAGTACTGGGGAAGCAGATTAGCACCCATGACCCCTAGCTTCAGGAAAGTTATATTCTAAGTGCACCATGTGTGCGTGTGTGCTCAGTCATGTCTGATTCTTTGCAGCTCTGTGGACTGTAGCCACCAGGCTCCTCTGTGTGGTTTTTCAAGCAAGGATACTGGAGTGGGTTGCCATTTCCTCCTCAAGGGGATCTTCCCAACCCAGGGATCGAACATGTGTCTCCTGTATTGACAGGCAGATTCTTTACCACCGCACCACCTGGGGAGCCCTAAATTCTAACTAGGAAACACAATTAAACAAAGAGAATAGTATCATAAGATAATGTGAAGTGAAAGTTTAGCCACGAGGTGCTTGTATTAACTTCCCCGGTATAAAGATCCATGCAGTAAATTTGTCTTAAATAAGAATTGTTTCTGTTCATAAAGTGATAAGCTCTTTTTGCCAGAAAATTAAAAAGTCTATAATGCTTTTTTACCTTTGTCTCCTGTAAACCCAGCGCTATGGTTAATTTCCCATTTTATTAGTTACTCTCAGCCTTAATCTCTTACTCAGTGTCTTAATTTATACTTATCTTTTGCTTTAAGTCACCTCAGAATCCTTTTCTTAATTAATGGCAGAGGATAAATAACAAATCCTCTGTCTTCTCTGGTTCTTAGTATGCTGCCTAGCCCAGCTGAACTTGTAATAATGCTCAGTAAATTGTTTTTGATCCTAGATTTATATATAGATAAGTTGTCAGAAGCAGATCTCACATGGTGTTGTGTTGGGTCAGAAGAAAGTGGCATCTGGGCATTTGTACAGAGAGCCACACAACAGAGCAAAGCAAGGTGGATGGGAGAACAGAGCTGACCAGCAAGGACATTTGAGCAAGTCTGTTTCAATGTCTAGGAGGTACAGTTTGTGACCCTGAAGTTTTGAACATTTAGACCATTAATGAAAATTGATCAGTGAATGTAGAAAATCGAGTAAGAAGATATTAAAATCTCAAATCAAGAGAAGTAGCCAAACTTAACCCTAACCCCAAACTTCATTTTCTGTGATTAAATTGAACAAATTAAACCTCATATCCTCTAGGAATTAGTTTGCACGTTTATATATTTATTAGTGTATTCAGATCTCTTCCTAGTTTTCCATACCTTACTTGAATTAATCTCATAAGTTTATTAAAGAGCATTAGAATACAATAAAATTTTTAATTAATATTATAGTGACAATTTAATAATTGAGTCAAATGATTTAAAAGTGTCCTAGCTTCTAATAGGCTTAGCTTATGTCTAAATATCCATAAATCTTGATATCTAATTTCTAGGATCTTATCTTCAAATTTCTTTACTGCATTAATTAGACATATGAATTAGAAGAAAAGCTTGAATTTGTCTTTCTAGAAGAGAGGCATTAGGCAGAAAGACTGAGTACACTCAGCTTTCTCTTCCAATAGAACTATCCCATGTTGACTTCTTTCCAGTTATAAGGCATCAAGGGATTCTTTATAATTATAATATTGAATTTCTAAGAGTATCCAGTAGCTGTTTGCTAACAACAAAGAAACCTCGACTTTCTCTGTGAAGCGATGTCCTATACGTTGTAATAAAATGATCTGACACCCCTACCCTACGTTGCCTTTGTTGTATTACTGCTCAATTTACATCAGAAAAAAGATTCCTAGTTCCAGTACCGTTAATAAATATAGTTTCTGCCACTCTTACAGATCTACACTATTACAGACTCAGCCTTAAGTTTTCAATTTTGTTTCCTGTTGCACATTTTAGGACACCTATCAAAATGTTAAATATATTCATATTTATGTCCTAGTATTAAATATGTAGTAATATATTAGACATATTTGTGTGTGTGTGTGCTTAATTGTGTCTGACTCTTTGAGATCCCATGGACTGAAGCCCACCAGACTTCTCTCCATGGGATTTTCCAGGCAAGAATACTGGAGTGAGTTGCCATTTCCTACTCCAGTGGATCTTCCCAATCCAGGGATCAAACCCACACCTCCTGAATCTCCTGGTCTCCTGCTTTGGCAGGTGGATTCTACCACTGTGCCACCTGGGAAACCCACAATTAGCATATTATAAACCTTAATATTTGATAACACTTGTGTTTTCTCTAAGATCTTATACTAAACTCTCAAGCAGAACAGATACTTTCATTTCTGATTGCTGTGGTAGAGACCTCTCTTACTCTAATAGAACCTTGTCATTGCTATTATCATAGAATCCATTTTATCTGTCAGCTAGCCATAGACGTTGTTGGGTCAAGAACAATTCTTAACAATTCATAACAGTGTCACTGAAATTGAGCATTTTAAATGGAACTAGTATTTATGAATGTCTTGCAAATCAGAAGGCAGAGACATTATGTTCAGCAGCAGCAACACTAATGCTTAAATGATACTGTGTACCAGGCACTGTCCTAAGCATGTACTTCATGTAAATATACTTTATCTCATTCAATCACTATAGCTTTATAAGTACTGTTATCATCCCCATTTTATAGATGAGAAACATATAAATGTATATTTTTTCCTTTAAAGCTGTGGCCTATCCACTTTACAGCAGAAACCCACACAACATTGTAAAGCAACTGTACTCCAATAATTGTTTTTTAAGTGTACCTCTCCCTTTGTTACAGTAAGCTCCCCCATCAGATACCTGCGCAGTGCGCATGTTATATGATACTATTGGGCTTCCCATGTGGCGCTGGTGGTTAAAGAATCCACCTGCCAACGCAGGAGACGTGAGACACAGGCTCAGTCCCTGGGTCAGGAAGATCCCCTGGAGGAGGAAATGGCAACCCACTCCAGGATTCTTGCCTGGAGAATCCCATGGACAGAGGAGCCTGGAGGGCTACAGTCCATGGGGTCACAAAGAGTTGGACCCAACAAAGCGACTGAGCACACAGGACTCTAACTATGGTGACTCTTATCCATAAAAGAGTCTCCTGGTTTTTCATGTATTTCAGGACTCAGTTCTTATTTCTCTGTTGAATTACATGATCACTTAGTTTTTATTCTCTAGCCTCTTTGCTGCTTATTCTTTTTTGTGCCTTCCAAGCAGACTTTCTGTTTAAATCAATTCTTAATTACCCAAACTAATGAAGGGGAAAGAAGGTGTGGAAAATTTAAATAACAGGCAATCCCCAAATCATTTTTAAGTTTTGAATATGTTTTGATGTGGTGTTCTGGAAATTCAGTTTAAGCAGAAAAATTGAAAACACTATGAAAATCTGGAAAGCAGATGAGTTTCCTTGGCCAAGCCCCTGGTTGGCTCTTCTTTGTTGCTTCTTCCATGCTGGAAATAGATGGCTGTCTTCTAATGTCGACTAAATGGAATTGACCTTTCAAGTCTTCCTGGAACAATCTCTGCTATCAGTGTTTGCTCCTTCGCACTGTCCACATCAATAAGTTACACCTGGAAATGATAGCTATCTAACGTAGCACCTACCAAGTACCATACATTGTCTTAAGTGCTTTATCAATATTAATCATGTAATCCTTATGATAGAAGTATTATTACAATCCTCAGTTATGTATGAGGAAGCAGCAAAATATTAAGTATAACTAAGATCATACAGCCAGTAAGTTATGGATCCAGAATTTAAACCTAGACTGTGGAACTCCAAAGCCCACATTCGTGACCAGTATGCATACTGCCATTCAGAGGAGAGCATTTGTTTAGGATATAAACAGATTTGTTCATTAAGCATTATTTTAGCTAGTCATTGTACAGCTTACGGTAGGTATTATTAGGCCTATTTGCAGATGAAGGAGTCAGAAAGGTTGAGGAACTTGTCCAAAGCTGTACGACAAAGAGGAGTCAGAATCAAAATTCATTCAGTTTGTAATTGAAATCCCATCTCAGAATCAATGAATTTACCATGAAACATTCCCTCTGATGGGTTTTGGGAAACGTACATGACATATTTTTCTAATAAACTAGAATTTTTTAATTAATGAAGGAACTTTCCATTTAAAGAAATTGTTTATATTTCAAAGCACAAACTTCTTTGATAAGATATATATCTTACCTGACAAAATTGAGGATATACTTTTAAAAGCAAAAATCACACATATTGTACAGATTTATATCAGGAAGAATAAAATTTCATTATTCAGTGCCTATCACTCTGTTAAGACATATCAAATAGTAGGTGATAATACTCTAAAATTGTTTTTCTACATTTTTCCTATGTATTAGAGGAAATATAAGTTTAAATATTGTAACAAAATGAAACTATGGTTGCTTGGTCCTCTGAATTTTACTTACTGTAAATTGGAGTTTATATTTCACTGTGAATATTAGACCACTCAAAATTCTTATATTTGAAGTTAAAATTGGAAAAGGAAATGTTTGAGTACCTATAATTAACCTAATACTTCATGCCTTTACGATTTATTATAAGTGTTTCACCTGATACCTAATTCTTGAAAAGTTACTGATTTTTATATTGCTTTGATTTTATATTATGCTTTCTCCATGTAAATAAAGTTTTTATAAAAGTTTAGATCTCAGTAAAGATGATCAAACAACTTAATGACAGATTTTGTTAAACTTTAGGAAAAGAAGTCTTATTAAATAAACTGAAACTAAAACTTAGCAGTATAGAAAGCACTAGAAATGTGAAAAAAATAAGCTATGTTTATCCTCTATAGTCTCATATTTCTCTCCATTGGCTATATAAACCAGTGTCTTAAGATATCTTTGTCCTTTTAACAGTCAAATAAACAGCTGTAAATAGTGGACTTTATAATAGAAGTCTGATTTTCTTATTTTATGTAGTATTTTTCCAGGGAATGTTTGTATAGCAATAGCTAAAAGAAAAATGATATGTTATTTTTAATATTAGAAGCGTTCACTACATACTTGATAGAAAATACATCTGCAGCTAAAAATTTTAATCCAGAATTCCAAAGTGGAAGTCAATTAAAGTAAGTATATTAGTAGATGTTTACAGAATTTTTCTTATTTGCTTGGCATTGTCTATATTATACTTCCTGCCATTATTTTTCCTGATTGAAATATAATTTTTAACTTCTTTTAAGTTTCAAAATAATTTTGTACTCAAGTAGTCCTTTGAAAACCTGGTAATTGAATGTTTCTGATGTAGCTTCATAAAGCATCTGACTTGCCTTCAAGACCATTTGAGAGGGACAGAGCTTTGTGTAGTAGCCCTTAAGCTTATTGTACATTCTAATCAGATTTTAGAGTGATTTTGGACATACAGATACTAACTTTAAAAGAAAAACTGCTCCAAATATCAATAGGTTAGCCACTATGGAGAATATTCTTTGGTGACTGGATGAGTTTTAGTCTGAGAATGATGACTCTAATTTTACATCTTGAATTATTTCTCCCGTGACATTTTCAATTATTCCCTGTTCAAGAACAGTATTCCTTTTTTCTGGATTTTTATTTCCCTTTCGTACCAAACATACAAAAAACTGACCTTCTGAAATGTCAGCAGAATTCAGCTATGCCAGAAAGTTTTAAGAAATCTTTATTTGCACAACCTTAAAAGTAATGCTGGCTGTTTCTCCTGTGATGCTTTCTTCCCTTTTGCTGCACTCTAGATCCCAGAAAGAGTTTTTAACTCTTAAAAATAACCCATTTTAAGCATTCTCCCTAGCTCATAAAAATAACACATTTTAAGAATTCGTGGGAAGTGTATGGTATTCATCAGTATATATTTACTGTCTGAAGCTGATATAGCTGTAAGGTTTTTCAGATCCAATTGATCTATTGCGCATGTTCCCTCCCTAGGTTGCTGGACGTGCTTCTATTTGCATAAGGCCCTGGGCAAGGTTCTTTCTTGCATTGATTGGCCTGTCCAAGGCAGTCTGATGTGTTCTTGCATTGATCACTTTGTCTTTTCTTGGAAGACAGTGTTACACTGAGTTCATCTCAAAACATTCTAGGGAGAAGGTAAAACTTGACTGCAGATGTCTCAATTTTATTCAGATGTTCTTTTGAGTGTAGGCTCTTTTTGCTAGGATAAGTATCTCTTTTTTTCCCCCCTTGCCTAATTTGGATGTTTCTTCAGTTTGAGTGTACTGTAGACTAGATTATATTTGAAAAAGCTGTGTTAAAGAAAATTGCCAGAGTATATGCCACTTATCTTGTACTATTTTTGTTTTTAAAACAGTGTATCTCTCTTCCAGCTAAAACTATTTTCTTTAAAGATAATCCCTTAAACCTAGACATAAACTAAAAAATTTACTGGTGTTTGTGATAGGTTACCACTTATCTTTACTAGCTTTACAGATTCCTTAGTTTGAGTGGAAATGCATTGCTTTATGTGTTTAAGAAAATAAGCAGCTTTGTTAGTTTCACTATCAAACAGTTGTCTAGAATGGCTTGTATGTTACTACTGATTATTGTTAGTTATGTTAATCTGAATAGTATAAACTTGTCAAATGTGGAAATTATTAAGCAGCTACATATCAAGTATAAGTGAAATACACTATCATAAGGTAGTTGCACATTATTTGGTGACAATGGAAACCTGAGTTTTAGGATTCAGTCTTCAACCAAATCTGTAAGAAACTGAGCAGTGAATGTTTTACAGATTAACACTCTTTATTGGCTGGTCCTTAAATCAACATTTATATTGTCTGCCAGAGAACATATTTGTCTACCCAGCTAATTATCAAGAAAATGTCCATTACCCAGAACCTATTTACTACATCTTTAGTAAGGGACTGGTGAGACAAACCTGGATGCAGGGCAGTATCCTCCTCCTGACCAGCTTGCTATTTCATCCAAGCCTATGTGAATTTATAAGAAGGTTTACTTTTGGCAAAGATTTAGAAATGTGTCATGGCTGAATTTGATTATTGTGCTGTTAGTGATTAAACTCTGCTACAACCCCTTAATGGTTTCAGAAAGCATATTTAGTAACACTCACTACAAATCAAGACATTTTCATCTATGCTCTTTTATTTTCATTAAACAGGTCACTATTTCTGAAAATTGTTAAAGTATAGAAATTAAATTGAACAGAAAAACATCCCATCCGTTATTTGACTCAATTGTACTGCTGTGGCATCACTCAGTATATCACAAGCCACAGAAACCTTCTTTTAATAATTCTGTTTTATAAACTTTGATAGTAAAATATTAGGAATCATGTTTCGTTTGCTTCACAAGTGCTAGAATTCATGCTTTAAAATTAAACCTGGAATGAATTAAATGTCTATTATATAAGAGCAATAAGCACGTCAAGTTGTTAGATGATGTCATTTGCTCCCTTAAGGGTGTTCTCTAAAAGCTATAGCATTAATCAGGGATATACATGAGTTATATGAAATTTAGCAAGTAGAAGTGTTGGTAATCAGAATTATTATTGATGTAAATAACATATATTGGAAAATAAGGCCTTATATTGAAAATATTAGATTTGTGGATGATTGGAACTTAACTAAAAGGTCTAAAACGTTACTCATATTTGTATGTGAATTATATAAGTTGAAAAAAGTACTCATAAAATAGTGACATAATTATTTTTTGAAGGTTGGCTATAAATTTGGTAGTTTGGGAAAATTTTGTGCAAATACCTATGAAAAAGGCCTATAAAAGTATTAAAATGTAAAAACCTCTTTAAGTACTTAAACACAGCTCTTGAACACTGAATCCCATCTGTGGAGACATGGATATTACATTGCAACTTTTGTTCAGTGCATCTCAACTTGGTGCAAGTAAAGCTCTCTGAAGTGGAATTGTATAGTGTTTGCACATTTTTTCCAGCTAAAATGAAATGTGCATCATCTTGCATAATTTACTTGTCTCTGGTGGTTGAATTTGCATATCTGAATGAGTGAGTATATATCTTAAGCTCCTGTTAGATGTAAAATAATCTCATGAGTAGAAGAGGCTCTTTTACCTCAGAAGTCTGAAGGGTCTATATTTCACAGCAACTCATGATCAAACAAGCTAATTCAGATGCTGGAAAGTGCTTTTGCGTAGCTGTGTAGAAGAACCGTTGACTGCATACGACCAAAAGTGTATGGTGCTACAGAAGACCCCGTGGAAGCCCCTCACAGACTGAACGACAGCCCTGAATGCGAGTGACACGGGCAACTGCGCATAAGAATAAATACGCCCTTGAGCTGGCCAGGCTTTCTGCTCTGTGATTCAGTCACGGTTGCTGTATTTCTTCCCCCTAAACCTGTACTACATAATCAGCTTCGTGTATGGACACAGCTGAAGAAATATAATTCATTTTTGGGTAGGGGGAAAAAGGATATTGACTTCTGGTGTAATTACCAGGATGTAGTATAATGTCTATTGTTGTTTTTTTACTA
Organism: Bos mutus; assembly: GCF_027580195.1. Taxonomy (NCBI): domain Eukaryota; kingdom Metazoa; phylum Chordata; class Mammalia; order Artiodactyla; family Bovidae; genus Bos; species Bos mutus. The sequence goes on along the minus strand of NC_091623.1, from coordinate 24,477,528 downwards.
TTATTATTATTACTTCTCAAGTAATAATCTAGGATCTAAGAGTAGAAAAGTTCTCCAGACTCCTCCTTGCATGGGAGGATATGGAGTTCTAAGTCCAAAGTATGTTCGCTGTGCTCAGACTCTAAAAGATGTCTGGGAAAACTAGAGGGTTTTGCTGTAAGGTCCTGGTAAGCATAAAGATAGTGAAATAGCTGATACAAAGTTGTCCAGTGAAATCCATTACTTTTTCCCACGTGTAAGGAGGAAACAAGGAATTTCTAAAAAGCTTTCAAGCTAATGGGTTTTCAAATATAGGAATAAAAAATTTTGAATCATAGAAGGAAGGATACAATGATTTCAGTCCTCTTCTTAACTATTTCCCTTTGATAAAGCTTCATATATTTATTGGTAATTGCTAGAAGTTACCACGTTTCTAGTGTAGCATATTGTAAATCTAAGAATTTCTAATAATACCACAGTAACTTTGTAGTAAAAACAATTAATAATTATATATTAAAGATATATCTCTTCATAAAATTTCAAAATGTATTCTTGTTCATTTAATGAGCAAAATTTGATATTTCATAATGAAAGATATGCTTGTATATTTCCTGTCATTCATTATGATATTATTTTATCTCTGGTTGCTTCAGACTTAAGTTTTTATTGTAGCTATGATTTTTAACTCTCAATATATATAAAAGCTGCAGATTTTTCAAGATAATAAAATGTAAAATATAAGTTAAATAAAATATATTTGATTTTAGGCAAAAATGTTACCTTTCTGAGGACAAAACATAAATAAAATATTATATAATTTCTGAATAAAATAATCATTTACTACCTTTCCTCTTACACTCCCTGACTCATGGGCCATGATAACATAAATGAACAATATATATTGGTTAATAAGCAAGTACTAACCACAATTGGCAAAAAATGAGCATGTCCAAATGATATTTAAAATACCTGTGGCTAAAGAAATTATGTCAAAAGACTAGTATTCGTTTTTTGCCCTTTTTATTTTTTCTAACTTTTAATAATATCTAATCATTCCTGAAAATGTAGTCGTTTTGGTTTATTATCTTGAAAAAAATGTTTTTATTATAATGAGAGTTATTGATTAAAAATTTGATACATGTGTATGATTGTTTAACTATGTGGAAACTCTTATTGAGTAATCTTTACAGATACCATATGCATGAAGAGGTACATACTTGTTAGATACCAGAATAAATATTCATGTTAAGAAAATACCTTCCTTTGAAATGATCTTTTATATTCTTTTTCTGCCTCTAAACACTTTACAGAAAACTTCTTGTTTGTAGTTATTTAGAACTCAGATGCAAAAGAAAATTTGTATTTGAACATTTTTATGTAGGCTTTAAGAAACTAAAGCTAAAGCTCATATTTTAAAATTTATCTTTGTGTTGGTGTCTGTGTACACGTATTTCTAAACTTTTATCTAAGGTATTCTGTAAAGGAATCAAATGCAATCAGTGGGCATGTTAATGCTGATAATAGAGTATATATATGAGTTGCAGACCTTTTTCTTTTTTTTTAAACTCGTGGGAATAATAATAGCTCCTAATCACTATCTCTATTGGTCTGTATATAAACCTAGCTTTACTGTCTTTCTGCTTCTAATCTAGCATCTTTTTCATGCAACAGGCATAGACGTACTTACCTTTTCCTTTTTCTGTAACAAGAAAAATTCGGCCCTGGACAATAAATTTATTCAGATATCCCCAAAATCAACACATATAGAAGTGTGCTGGGTTAAGTCTAAAAATTCTTAATTTTTATCTCCCAAAATGAAAGCTTTTCTTAACAGTGTTTGTGTTATTTCTTAATCTTTAGAACTTCTCTCTCTCTTTTTCTTGGGTCTTTTGGCAAGTAATATAGATGAGCTCTGGGATGGGGATGAAAATCTCATATCACTTTATATCTACATCAGTAACAACCACCAGATATTCTAGAGTTGAATTAAAGATAAAACTGTAAGTATCCCTGAAAACAAAAACTTGTAAAAGAGGTAAAAGAAGGCAACTTCCTAAAACAATGTTTTTACCTGTTGAAGGAAATTACGTGATGTGTAGTATATTCTGCAAGTGTTCTGCCAAATTAAAAATCCGGCCTCTCCCCCTCAAAATTAGACACCCAACTTTGATTTTTCACTATCACCTATTTAAGCAGGTACCTACTTTTACTGATAAAGGATAAAATTTCATTTCTTGTGGAAATTTTTCTGAGAAGTAACTCGTACTTTTTGATGTAACAAAATAGATACTAATACAGTTAACATGGCCATAAATATGTTCATCTGCATTTATATACTTGTTAATGTCACCCAAGAAGGTTAGTGTTATTCTTTAATCATTTCAAAATGTAACAGTCCTGCCAAAGGTAAACTTTTAGCAAAACTTAGTAGTGGACATTTTAGAACGAATTTTTAACCAAATTTAAACAGCTGAAGTGTCAGCTTCTGTTTTAACCAGAAGTTTTTGTTAAAGTCCTAAATACCTATCTACGCTTATCATTTGGACATTGAGTTTATGCCTAATAAACAACTGCATTTACACCTTCCTCATTTTAAAGATGGAGCAATTTAAATGCACATTGCAATCTTTTCATAAAAGCCTGATTATGCTCCTTGCTTTTTAAAATGCAAACCTAGTAGTATATGCATTATTGGTTTATGTGGAAAGTAGCTAACAGTTTTCTATATAAATGCATTTTTTAAATAGGTTGGAACTTACCTTTTGAGTTGTGCTTTTATTCGAATGAAATTATGCAATAGGTTTTCTATTAATTGGTTTCCTATTAGTAGTTTATTTGAGACATGTAACCTAGGCTTCTTAGGTTTTTATTCTTTCTTGTTTATCATTTTTATTTATATTGGTGCTTTCTTTTTCCTTTTTTGGTCTCCATTTATGAGTTCTATGACAAAAATTGCTGTTAGTAAATTAGTGACCTGGACAGTATGTAATAAAGTAAGCTTACTTACCTTTTTGTCACAAATGTCACTGTATAGATACCTCATTGGTCTTAGTACAACTTTTAAGTTTTCTTATCGATTATATCAGAAAAATTTCCCCAAATTGAACTGCCATAAAATCTATGTACTTTTTTTTTAATATTTGAATTTCATGTGTTGCATTTTCTTCTAAAGACAGTTGTGTATTTTATTTATTTGCATTTGAAACTTAGGATCCAATATTCAGAGATTGCACAGTAAAAGTTGCAGTGTTCTCTAGTATAGGCTAGTTTATACTGGCCTCTTATTACCAAAAAAAAAAAAGAGAGAGAGAAAAATGTCTGAATACCCATTACAAGTTTAATTATAATTTCGGATGGATTTGAAACCTTCGGACTCTGTCCTGGCCACTCCATTCTAGCCATTCAGGCCATGCTGCCTGTATTGTGTATTCAGCAGTTCCTATTAGACGTCTTCACAGTGAGTGATTCTGCTGGGCTTGCTGACACCCGCTTCATGCATGGCCTGCTGTGCTGGGTGGAATATTTTTTCTGAGCTGCCTGGAACATTAAAGACATCTTGGCCATGTCAGGCTGTGTACAGCGTGTGCGTGTGTGTGCGTGCGCGCGCGCTCCTGTGAGCACGCGTTCCTCAGCAAATCAGTATTAAATAAATGATTATATGGTATGACTTTACATACATGTAGATTTTAAAATTTGAATAACGATGGATTTATAATTTATCACATGCATATATTTTTAGTACTTTTATTTCAGTTAACATCAGCAACTTTTCTTTCAGCTTCTATTGTCTGTGGTTATTGACACTAGGGGGCACTGCCTATCCTCCGTTGCCTCTTTCTTCAGGAAATGAGTGAAAATACTCAGCTGATTTCTGGGCTCCTACTTTAATCAACAATTGAATTTAGAGAACTCTAGGCTTTTTAATTCTTTGTTATTTTGGTTTTATTTCTAATGCCTATATGTACTGCTGACAAAGAGGGTGGAGCTATTAGTTCTCACACACAAATACAGTATCCAGTATCCCATACAGTAACTTTTTTTTTCTTTTCCATTGGAAATGTCATTCTTGGCAAAACCAGAAGGGCAAGTTTGCCCAGTGATGAGGTTTAGATCCCTTGCCAGCTGTGCTTCTAGCCAGCAAGTGTGATGAACAGCTTTAGAAATCAAGTGAGAGAAAGCATTTGAGAGTTAGTGTGATTCATTTGGATAAAGGTCAAGAAAAAGATAAGCAAAGCATAGGAATAAAGACCACAGATAGCAGTAATTTGTACCTTTTGCTTATATAAATCCCAGTGATCCTATTTGTAATTTTCAGGCATGTTCTTAATTCAAAAGTGGTCTGCAGTTCTTCCAAACTATTTTAAAGAGTGTATTTAATCTTCTGTTTCAGCACTTGCAAATGAGTAGAGGAAAACTGGATATGCTACCATTCATAACTATATTTATAGATTAGAGCTGTGGTTACTAGCTGATAATAAAGTGATAACATAATTAACTAAACTTTGTCAATTGGCAATATATTTTGATCTACTTAAAAATACAAATATTCTATTCATTTTTTAGAATCTTAACATCTACTCTAGACTTAAATACTCATGTTTCAAACTACAGAACTACCTGGAATCTCTAAGAATATTGGTGACTTTATGTTATTTTTTAAAGTAAAACTCTCTTTTCCCTCTCTTCCTTACATCCCCGGCAAAAGTGGAAAGCAGTCAGTAGCCTATAGAATATAGAAAAATGTTTCTGCCTGTTCTCCTAATTAATCAGATCTGTAAGAGAGCTGGTGAAATTTCTTATTCGTCTCCTGTAGAGTTGTAACCAGATGTTATATATATGAAAATATGCAGTTAAATCATGCCTTGTTTTTATTAGCTAAAGATACTGATCTTTAACATGAGTATTTAGAATAAAGTATTTTTGCAGATTTTAGTGTTTTCATGGCATCTGTTTTGCATCCTAACCAAAAAGGAACAAAAGATACTGCTAGCATAGTGAAACTTGGTTTCTGGTAAACAGCTGAACATAAACACTTGGGCAGTTTTTAATAAAATTTGTAAAATACTGTTGCATTATAGCACCCCAAATTAGCTTATACTAAATGAGCATTTTAAAGAGAAATTATTTAAAATGTTATAAAGAGAAATGGATACTTGCTTTATCCTAGGCTGATTTTTTTTTTCAGAACTAATTTTTGATAGTGTTTATTGAATAATGTATACACTTAAATAAATTAAATGTGACTAGTTTTATGTAATTTTTTAGGAAAAAAACTTTCAAAGTTAATACATGGTTCAGAGAGAAATATTGGCTTTATCTTTCATTCAAGTATTTTTCTTTTATAGTTATTTCTATATAGCATCATAAGCGCATTAGCTAATTTAGGTTCATGTCTGATCTTTTGTAATAGATCTGTCACTTACAAAGAATAGGAACTACCTAGTTAGACCTTATCAGTTCATAAACAAAACACTGATTAATCAATATGGGGCAGCTTTTTTTGTATTCAACATTGTATAATTTGAAATGTTATTTTCCTGGTACTCACCATCTACAAGCAATCAGAGGCCAGCCCATTTATAATAGGTTTTTCTCCTCCTAGCAGGACATTGCTTTTGGCTATAAAAAGTTAATTTCAGATCCTGATATACTTGCATTAATTTTTGAGACATTGGCCGGGTGTAGTACAGCAAAGAATAACATGAACATCACACCACTGTGCTGTAGCTAATCGTTTGTTACCTCAAGCCAGAGAAGCAGTGCTAATGTGGAGGCCTCTGTGTGTCTGTGGAAAAGATGGAAGCTGACAGAAAGAGTCTTAGAGACAGCTTCCTAAGGATCCTGAAAAGACCATAACAAGGAGAGGAGAAAACAATAGCCACAGTATTTAAAGGAATACATTTTCCTACTTACAGTGTTGGACATCTTTGGAATATTTTATGATTTTAAAACACGACTATCTTTAATAACAGACCCCATGTCCTCTCCAAACATCTTTGCTCAGAATGGGAAGGCTCATTGTAATGTTATCTTTTTAGAACCATAAGTGTTCTCTAAAAAAACATATGACTGAGATGTTCATCAGCTGGGATGTTTGCTGTAATTCACCAATAAATTTGAATAATTTGACATAATTTCTGACAAAGATGAATGTTTCCACATTCATTTCCATAGTAAGGCAGTGTCTTCATGAAGAAACAAGTTTGACTGACTTTACCTGCCAAATTGATCAGAAAAAAGAACAAAACAACCACCGTTTAGTCCACAGAATTGAAGCAGTTCATGTGTACAGATCTCCTCGGTGGCCCATCAGCCCCAAAACTCGCGTGGACGGCGTGTCACTTTGGAGCCTGTAGTGTTAGACGGAAGCACAGCGCTGGGACTCGCCATCAGGAACCAGTGGCACGTGTGCTTCTGTGTAGGCAGTGGTGGAGGGTAGAGAAGGACCCATCATCAGTCGTGGGACTTGGGAGTCACAGCTGGGGTGATCCCGTGCCTGTTGAAACTGGAGGTGCCGCCTAAGTCACTCTACCTGTTTTTTCATCTGTATGAAAAAGAGCTGGATTGGATAGTTCCTAATGTCCCGGACAGCTTCTCATTCTTTTCTTCTGTTATAGGTAGAGTCACACCAGTAGTAATTACTGTTTCAACTGGTTTCAGTAAACGTGATGTTATGTGTACATTCATTCCGTTATGTAAAAGACCGGAAGAGAGAGAATTTCATTGTGTTCGTGACTATCAGAATATAAGCTTAAAGGCATCAAGGCCTAACTTATCCACTCCCACAGAAAATAAAAAGTGGCATCAATATCAAATCGGGGCTGCCTAGGTGGCTCAGTGATAAAGAACCTGCCTGCGAGTGCAGGAGATGCAGGAGACAGGTTCGATTCCAGGGTCAGGAAAGATCCCCTGGAAGAGGAAATGGCAACCCACTGCAGTATTCTCGCCTGGAAAATTCTGTGGACAGAGGAGCCTGGCAGGCTACAGTCCATGGGGTCACAAAGAGTCAGACACGACTTGGCAACTGACCACACACAATGCCAAATTAACTTCTAGATAAATTTAATTCAAGGACTAGGAAATTTCAGCAGTGCGTTTCTCGTCCTGTCTGTCTGAGGAGGAAAAGGACTAATAGATCATAGTTTATGCTGGTGGTTGTGTGGGAAGAGACAGGCTTAGGGAAGCTTTGCTTTCTTCTGACAACTTAGTGACAGAAAGTGGTATGGTAGATTTCATCGTGACACCCACAGGAAGGAGTGGCAGGTTGGGTTCCTATGAAAGTGGGTTAGGATCAGAACTATGGAAAGGCAACATCTGTTCCTCACTCCTGCTCATTGTCTTTTTTTTTTTCTTTTGTGCTCTTTGATAGTCTCTCCTCCTCCCCACCTCTCTTATTATATGTTTGATCATGATAGCCTTCCCCACAAGGAGGCCCTTCATGTCTTTTTCACTCAGGTTTCTTATAACTTACTTTGAATGGCGTTGACTCTCCTCCCTTCAGACGTATTGATATTTTGTAGATGTTTGACCTCTGACCTTTCACACACATACGCCTTAGAAGACAACGCCTAAGTGTCTACCACTTTACCATTTCCCTTTCACCCTCTTCACTGGTTTCTCTGAAAGCATCTCTGTTGCTCTCCTATCTCCATACCATGTCTGTTTCATTTGTAATCTCACTAGATAAAACCTACATGTAACTCTGTGTCATATACTGCCTTTTATATTATTAACACTCAGGAAAATAGTGTAAGGACTCCACTCTGCAGTGCCGTCAATCTGCCACCTCTCAGGCAGTGCTTTAAAATTCCAAAAATGTAAATGAAGTAATTAACCCGATATGAAACAGTGACATATAATTGACTTTCTAAATTAGTGAACTACTGACTCTTTTTTATATCTTCGCCATTTTATGGGATTTCGCATTGGGTAAATTGGCTACTTAACAAAAGGTGTGATGTAACAAAAATTCTGCTTCCTACCATAATAAATACCAGTGCTTATTAAATATCCAGTACCATGCTGCCTAAGTGTATTTATTTTAGATTCTTTCTGTTGGAATTATTTCATAGTCATGAAGCTAAGGCAATATTTAATGTTAGTCAAATATAAACCCTGTATCATTGACTCAACTGGTGGAATATCCTTGAAAGAAATGCTAACGAGCAGACACATGAAGGAAAATGGAATCTGAAAAAAAAAAAAATAGCCCAGAGACTAATTCTCCTTCGTTCACACATAAACCCTTCCCCAGTGTAAATTTTTCAGTGCTGTCTCGCCTCCACGCTGTCATCAGGTGTCTAAATGATAGGTTTCAGGGTTCTCCTCTTCCTGTTAGTGATCTGAAGTGCTACTCTGGCGTTCTCTATTACAGTGGATATTGATAGAGGACACTCACAGCATAGTGACTGTTGTTTATGGTTTCCTAGTACATGAACCGGAGAAGGCGATGGCACCCCACTCCAGTACTCTTGCCTGGAAAATCCCATGGGTGGAGGAGCCTGGTGGGCTGCAGTCCATGGGGTCGCGAAGAGTTGGACACAACTGAGCAACTTCACTTTCACTTTTCACTTTCACTTTTCACTTTCATGCATTGGAGAAGGAAATGGCAACCCACTCCAGTGTTCTTGCCTGGAGAATCCCAGGGACAGGGGAGCCTGGTGGGCTGCCGTCTCTGGGGTTGCACAGAATTGAACACGACTGAAGCAACTTAGCAGCAGCAGCAGTACGTGAACTCAGAAGTGCTCTTTTACCACATGTAGTATATGTACGTGTTTTCTATCTGTGAAATTAAGGTACAGCCACAGACTTAGAGGTAAATAGCTACTTTCATTCAAACCCTGTGCTTTCTTCCACCCAATGTGTATATGGTTTTGTGCAGTAAAGACAGTCTTTAAAAGTCATGTCTCAACTGAACATATTTCCAACCTTTTACATCCACAGACTCTTATCTTTTCAGAAATGTGAGATGTACTTTCATAAGAAAAGCGACTCCAACATATCGTCAGAATCATATTTTAAAATTCTGACTTAAAGGATTGTCCTGCTTTTTTTGATCAGTACAATGTACATTGAAACAGCCTTTATAAGTAATTAGTTGAATAGAAATTTCTTCCAGTAGCAGTGTTCAGTTGTTTAACCAAGCGCACAGGCTCCAGGTGTTTAGCATAGGTTTCTAGGGAGAAGGTCCAAGGTCTGAGTTTGTAGGGCCAAGGACCTGGAGATCCTAGTTCATATATTTTGAACAATGTAGGAAGCCTATGACTTACATTTATTACAGTGGTATCATTTTCCCTTTTAAAAATGGGCATCACCTCTTCCCCAATGTTTGGCAAGCTGTTATAACCCAAAATTGGTTAACACATGTTTTGGTGGTCTTACTTTAGTATAATATTAATATATCACAGGGTCAATGCCTGTACTAGAATCTAAAGGTAAAACTTCCCCAATATGTGTGAGTTAGACCAGTGCCACACCATTTCTATGTAAATCTGTGCCTACAGTTGAAGAAATGTGGTCAAATGAAGATTATCCTGATTTTCTAGAGGCCAAAACTCAAAAATGTCTGAAGGCATAAAGTAATATCTGGAAAAGAATCAAAATCACAAATGTCTTTAGTCCCGAAATTTATATACCTCAGTGTTTATTTTCCTTTTATCATAGAAAATAAAGGCTGAGATCTAAAGAGCTAACCTCGCTACTTTTACAATGAAATTTTTCAGTCCACGGTCACTTTGCCTTTTTCTTCCAACACTCCTAGGTGTGGTTTTATAATGGCAGACATTAAAAAGTGATGATGCATACTTTATTTGAAGTTTGGAATTGTTTTGTAACTCCACTTAGGCTTGAAATCACAAGTGTACCTTGCTTTCACTGACATATACATTTCATCTGAAATTCAAAAAATCAAATTATACCCCAATAGATGTATAGGATACCTTTTAAAATTTGTGCTTTTGGTTTCTTTATGCTTTTCAATAATCAGCTTTTCTGTCTTTTAATTTTCTGTTTCTCCCTTTTTAATCTATACTTTAGGGATAATGCAAAAATTTGAAGGGCTAGATAGTACAGCGTTAGATTGTGAGACCTGAAATCTAAGGTAAATTTACTTGATCTCATCAGTTCAGTTCAGTCGCTCAGTCGTGTCCAACTCTTTGCGACCCCATGAATCGCAGCACACCAGGCCTACCTGTCCATCACCAACTCCCGGAGCTCACTGAGACTCACATCCATGGAATCAGTGATGCCATCCAGCCATCTCATCCTCTGTCGTCCCCTTCTCCTCCTGCCCCCAATCCCTCCCAGCATAGATATCAGTTAAATCATAATGTAAGTTTGATACACAGATAGAACAATAGAGTGCTCGGCATTTTGGAAAAAATGATTTAGATTTGAATGGACAAGGCTAGTGCTTAATTTCACTTCTGACCTGAGATGGACAGTGTGACATACCACCCAGCAGCTCCTTCAGTAAAGAACGTGTTGCCCCACATCCTGGGAGTGCGCTCAGCAGACAGTCTTCAGCTGTCAGTTCCTCAAGCACCGTCCTGGCCGCTGTGGGATGTATATTCAAAGAGAGAGCAGTATGGGAGATTAAGGGCCCAGCTGCCTGAGACCCAGCGTGGGATGACTCTAAAGGGTCATTCTAGGTCCAGGGCCCCGGGGGTTGTGCAGGGTTGTCTTGGACCTGCATCTTACCTTAGCATCTCTCTGCCGTTCTTGCTTTGTGCCCCTGCCTTCCCCAGACGCTGATCCCCAGGGCGCTCCTTTGTAATGCCCTGCATGCTAAATTCAATCTCAGAGTCTGTCCCTGGGGAACCCACCTGTGTTAATCTATGTTAGTCGCTCAGTCATGTCTGTTTGCAACCCCATGCATGGTAGCACGCCAGGCTTCTCTGTCCATGGAACTTTCCAGGCAAGAATACTGGAGTGGGTTATCATTCCCTTCTCCAAGGGATCTTCTTGACCCAGGGATTGAACTCGGGTCTCCTGCATTGCAGGCAGATTCTTTACTGTCTGAGCCACCAGGGAAGCCCAGCTTATGCTCTTTTTCTAAATATGCCAAATCAGATATTGCTCTGACTTCCTAACCATCACTTTCCCTTATCTATTCCATTTCTGTAAACAAAACCTCCATTCATTTCACAGATAATTTTTGAGCAAATGCTATGTGCCAGTCACTGTGTAGAGAAAGAGATGTGGTGTTGGCCTGGAAAATACGATCCTTCCCCCTTGGAGCCTACATTTCAGTGGGAAAGAAAGATAGTGAATGAGTCTTTACCAGTGTAAGTATTTAAGATGGAGAAATGCAGGGTATTATGTACAGATAGTCATGGTATAAAGACATAGGATTTGGAGCTAATAGGTCTAGCTGAGCCACATACTAAGTGTGTGAATGTGGGCAAGTCACTTTCTCTAAAAGCATCGATTTCCTCGTCTATAAAACAGGTTCATAATCAACTACCAATCTGCTTAAAAAGAAATTGTTCTAATAAGATAATCTATATACTATAAACACTCAGAATATTGAGTCTCCACAGAATTTATCAGAATCTGACTTCCTTCCTAAATTGTGAGTTCTTCCAAAAGCTCAAAAATCAACCTAATGGTAATAATGTATTATCTAGAAAGGTTGATAAATTAGAATATCACTCCCACTGTTTACGGTAGGTGGCAGAGTAGACAGTCTTTAAAATACATTGAAAATAACACAGGTAATTGGAGTCTGAACTTTTTATAAACATATTGTTAAATTTATAGAATAACTTTGAAAACTTCAATGAAATTTCAAATACACCAAACATCTATGTGCAAATTCAATAAGTTTTTTTTGTCTCCAAATGTAGTGAAGTATAATTGGCAATTAAATTTTGTGTATTTTTAAGGTGTACAACCTGATGACTCCGCTATCTGTATGCGTTGTGAAATGTTCAGCCACAACTGAGCCAGTCAACATATCCGTCACCTCACCCCTAACGTAAAGGCTTTTTAAGAGAAATTTGTAAAATAACATGATGATCTGCACTCTGGTTATCTGCTATATATCTTTGTGGGAAGAAATCATATCTCTTTGTGTTTCTTTTTCCAAGACTTGAAGAAAATGCTTGTCTTTAAAAACTTCAGTATATTAACGTTCTCCCAGCTGAATATATGTTTTATTTTATCTTGCTGACTTGTGGGCACTCTCCTAAGATTGCATAATAAAACATTTAATCACATAAGTTATCTTGATGAACCTTTACACCGTTTTTTTAATCTGTGACCTCTTTTATTCTTTTTTTTCCTTACAACTAGCTTGCTGTTTTCTTGATTAGTAAAGTAAGTTTCTCATACTGTTGCTTTTTTTTCCACCCTCCCACATGTCGTGTGTTTTTGTAAGGCACTGGTCCTCTTTCCCTTCTCCCAGATTGTCAGTCCCTTAATATGTGTTTTGCTTTGTTTTCCCCTTCTCAACCTGCCTTCCCCATGCCTGTTTGTTGCTGAAGGGGTCTGCACGTGGCAGCACGGTCTAGGCAGGAAAGGAAAAGGAAGTGATCGCTGCTCTCCTCTGGCCCCTGCAATAATAAATCATAACTTGCCGTTCCCTAACTGGTGGCTGGAGACTTATCTTCATAAATGCACGTGACCCAAGGAGTTTCAGTTTACACACCCTGTCCCTCGGGGTTCTTGCCTGCGGAGAACCTTTTTCCTTCCTGAAACTAGACAAAGGTTGTAAGAATTGAAGCGAGGGCTTCAAAGCACAGGAAGAGGGAATGTTGTCTTATCCTGTGGCTGCCGTGGAGCTCCAGCTGGCCCCGCTTACCTACCCAGGGTATAAGGCTACATGTCCGTCTGTGAAGGGCCACCCCCTACTCAGGCTTGCCCTGAAGTTTTGAATTGAAGAACTCTGGGGAGTATTTCTTGTGTGTTTAACTGCATGGTTATTTTTTTGTTTTTGTTTTCATGATAACTCTCTAGGTTTAGGTACATCCTCAAATGGTTAAGCATTGAGCACAAAGATTTACTCATTTGCTAGAGTGACCTTTAACTTCTGTATGATACATACGCACATACATTAGGGCTGAGCAACTAACATTATACATACCATGGTCATATAATTTACTGTCCAAACCCAAACACTTTTAACAGCGAAAGGAGACACTATTAATAATTAAACAGGTCAGTAGGCATAAAGCAGGACAGTCCTGGGCCATCTAAAATGTATGGTTATCCCATTTATACCTGGCTGTTTCCTTTAAAAGCATTTAAGCGAGTCCAAATCACTTTATGTGATGGAGGTGGAACTGGACGACACCCACTTTCTGCAGGTGGCTGTAGCCATTGTACGACTCTTCTTAGCTACCCCCTCGGTGCAAACGTTGATGTCACTCAAGTGTACACAGATGCCAGATCTAAAAGGAAGGATACATTTTTGAAATTTAAAATGAATGGCAAGGTAGTAATAGTAGCTGACAGTACTGATCGTGTATCTGCTTTATCACATTTATCCTTCAGCCACTCTATGAAGTGTGATACCCACTTTCGTTATTGTTATAATGATTAGTTTTGATTAATAATAATTTTATGATTCCCATTTTTGTATTCTTATAACAATTAACAAAAACTAAAAATTTAAGGACATTATATTCAAGAGCCTGTGCGTGCTCCTAACTACAACGCTATACTGCCTTCCTCTGGACAGACTTCATATCTCTGTGATTATCTTTTTAAAAACATAGTCAGATACATTCCTTTCTATGTAAAAAACAGCAGTAAAAAGACTCTCTCCACCAGCTTGGCACTGCTAAGCCATGGCTCCATGCTTTGTTGCCAGTCCAGTAATTCTGAACGGGTTCACTGGTTCCCAGAAAGTGAGGTTGCCACAGAATGACTTCAACAATTCTGTTTTAATTTTCAAGTGCCTGGTGCTATTACTGGTCTAGTATTCTGATCACAGGATTTTAAACAGACACAATAATCAGCTCTTTCTACTCAGCCAGGTGGTTTTAGAATTAGTGAACCACAAACTCTTAAGGAAAATGCAGCCCTTCATAATTTTTTTCCTTTATGGATTCTGTGGCTCTTTAAAAAATAATGCTGTCATTAAAGGCATTCCAGGTTAAGCTTCTGTGACCTTCTACGTTGAGGAAAGAGAATGCACTGGTTTACACATCTGGAGTAGTTTGCATTGTATGTTTTTGTGGGATCATGTGTTATAATTGTGTCCTGTGTGCCTGGTCCTCTGCTAGTTGCTTTATATTCCGTTGGTGGCATCTCACCATAACTCTGTGACTTAGCTCATTTATTATCTCCCTTTGACGTGGGATAAAAGAGAGACATGGAAAAAGTTTAAATACTTCACTCAAGGTGGTAACTGCCAGAAGTAGCAGAGTGGGGATTTGAACCCAGAGAATCTGACTCCATCATCCTTGAACCTAACCACCACACTCCTTATGAAGACTGCTTACTTGAAAGTGTCTACTTTCAAAGGAAAAGCAGAAACAGTGAGAGCTGAGTGTCATGCTTGTCTGAATTTCCTGCTGGGCAATTTAGTCCTCTTATTTCATCTACCAAAGTGTGTGTATATTTCATTATGATGAGTAAAGGTACTTCAAAAGCCTTGGGTGACAGAACCAAGGTTTTTATGTTGCAGCATAGGTTTTTGTGGGTAGCATGTTACTGGGATCAACCTGTACAATAGACTCTTCAGGAAGACATTAACAGAAAAGACTCTGCCAAACCCAGTGTCGGCCGATTAGTCGTCTTGGCCCTGGGCACATTTTTAACTGAGTAGGCCCAACAGCACAAAAGGTAGAACGCACTCGAGGGGACGTACAGGGAGGAAAAATGATGGGAGGTACTCGTGAAGATGTCACGCGAGTAGAAGCACTGAGTGTAATTACCGTCTGCACTGAAAATGTGGAAAGGTCCTTTCCAAACTTTGAAACAACTTAACTTGCGGAGCTCTAGAGGGAGCTGATCTATTTATGTACATATATATGTATGTCTTTTTTTAAAAGACATCTCAGACTTCAACTGTGCTATTAACCAGAGTGATGATTCATTCATGCTCATACAGTAGTAATGATCCTCCGATTTATAAATGTACAGTAGTGTCAGATCTTAATCTGAAGGAAACACGCGTTATTTGATTTTCTTTGAGACTGTTCTTTCCTGTACAAGTGATTAACATGCTGTAACCCTCATAGTACATATGTGTAACACATGTCAGAATTTAAAAAGAAAGTAATGGCTTTTGCTGATGAAAGACTTTAAGCTATTTCCCTCAAAAACATGTTTAAAATATATTAAGCATGCAAATATAAATATGGGCCTGAATGCGCATATATTCCTCCCTACCCCTAAGTCCACACTGGCTCTTTCAGGAGGTCCCCTTGGACTTTAAAATACAAGACATATTTATTCTGAGTGCCGTGGCTGCTGGGTCACACATACGGGAGAATAAAATTATCTGTTTTACCTTTAGGTTAGGGTGAAGACAACCCAATTCAGAGTTCATTTCTTCTTCAGGTGGGGAGTATTGAATCTAGTACTGACTTGGATTTATAACTTCCAAAATCCAAGACCCTGGAGGAGAGACATGAAACTGCTCCCACAAATTTCATGGCAGAGCATCCGTATAACGTCAACATTTCCCTGCCTTCTATCTTCTAAGCTAAGACAAGAAGAGCAACTTTTTCATTTAATTTAGGAGAAATAAAAGACTCTTTAAGTTTTCCTCTGCTAAAAGTAGTCCATGATGGAGTTCTGGAAGAAATGAAACCCACGGAAAAGTGAACAGTTTGTAGGTACAGAAAGGGAATTAAGGAACTTTCAGGGTGACATGAAGTATTTGGATTGGGCCAGGTACTTGTGGAGGTAGTAAGCAGGTACCTCACTGGATGGCCTTGGAGAAAGCATGGTGAGGGAAGTTAGGTGGGCAGAAAAGGCCTACCTGATTCCTGGGGAGAGCTGGTAGCAGCCCTGTGAAAGGACCCTGTGCGCATGGAGGGGGCAAAGGTAGCTGCTGCTGACTCTGGCCCTCCCGTGCCCACTTCTGGTGCTCTGGTCTCTATCTAACCAAACACTCCTACACTCAGGAAGCTGTCTTGTCTTGTTACATTTACTTAATGTTTAAAATCTTACTCTTAACTCTGGAAGAAAAAAAAAATAATCGATATTTTTTGCTCTGAATTTCAAACACAAGGAAAATTTTAATGATAAGGTAAGTTCAGTTCAGTTCAGTTCAGTCACTCTGTCGTGTCTGACTCTTTGCGACCCCATGAATCGCAGCACGCCAGGCCTCCCTGTCCATCACCAACTCCCGGAGTTCACCCAGACTCACGTCCATTGAGTCAGTGATGCCATCCAGCCATCTCATCCTCTGTCGTCCCCTTCTCCTCCTGCCCCCAATCCCTCCCAGCATCAGAGTCTTTTCAAATGAGTCAGTCTTCCCATCAGGTGGCCAAAGTATTGGAGTTTCAGCTTTAGCATCAGTCCTTCCAAAGAACACCCAGGACTGATCTCCTTTAGGATGGACTGGTTAGATCTCCTTGCAGTCCAAGGGACTCTCAAGAGTCTTCTCCAACACCACAGTTCAAAAGCATCAATTCTTCAGTGCTCAACTTTCTTTATAGTCCAACTCTCACATCCATACATGACTACTGGAAAAATCGTAGCGCTAACTTTATGGCTGCAATCAACATCTGCAGTGATTTTGCAGCCCAAAAAATAAAGTCTCTCACTGTTTCCATTGTTTCTCCAACTATTTGCCATTAAGTGATGGGACTGGATGCCATGATCTTTGTTTTCTGAATGTTGAGCTTTAAGCCAACTTTTTCACTCTCCTCTTTCACTTGCATCAGGAGGCTTTTTAGTTCCTCTTCACTTTCTCCCATGAGGGTGGTGTCATCTGCATATCTGAGGTTATTGATATTTCTCCCGGCAGTCTTGATTCCAGCTTGTGCTTCATCCAGCCCAGCGTTTCTCATGATGTACTTTGCATATAAGTTAAATAAGTAGGGTGACAATATACAGCCTTGACGTACTCCTTTTCCTATTTGGAACCAATCTGTTGTTCCATGTCCAGTTCTAACTGTTGCTTCTTGACCTGCATACAGATTTCTCAGGAGGCAGGTCAGGTGGTCTGGTATTCCCGTCTCTTAAAGAATTTTCCACAGTTTGTTGTGATCCACACAAAGGTTTTGGCATAGTCAATAAAATAGAAGTAGATGTTTTTCTGGAACTCTCTTGCTTTTTTGACTATCCAGTGGATGTTGGAAATTTGATCTCTGGTTCCTCTGCCTTTTCTAAGTCCAACTTGAACATCTGGAAGTTCACGGTTTACATACTGTTGAAGTACACTGCCATACTTAAGACATTATAACAACAACAACAAAAAATAATGGCATCTTTCTTCTTTGAAATATTGGTATTGGGCTCATGAACTCTTACCATTTTTAGAAATTAAGATCCGTTTAAGCATCTAATGAAAGCTGAGCATCCTCTCCCAGAAAAATATTCATGTCACATACAGATAGAATTTTGCAGAGAATTTCAAACATGTCCTTATCCTTGGATCCTAATAAAAAGCACATCTCCGCCTTAAATTGACATACAGTAGGACTTTGGTCACTTGGCTTCTTTCCTTTCAGATTTCTGAGTTTTCCACATCATCACAGTCTTCTAGTATGGACTGTTAAGGAAGTTGTCTTCCTACCCGTCTATGCCTCCACCCTTTCCTTGCTTTAGCTATGTTGCTTCTAAGGTCTGTCTCTTACACAGTCTTGGTTGCTGTGTTCAGTCTCCCCCCAGCCAGCACTGCCATTCTCCAGCATTTTCCATCAGTGCTCATTCCCAGTGAGGGAGTGAACGGGGGCTAGACACCTCCCCAACAAATGCAAGACGCAGAGACCTTGGACGGAAAGGGCAGCTGCGAGTAGGTCAGCACTGCCCGTTGCAGCAGGGCCAGCACAGAGGAGAACCATCAGGAAAACTCAACTGCTAAGAGTTTCACCGATTTACAAATCTCCTAAGCCTTTACAGTCAAATATTTGAAAATTTTTGTGACTGAGTTCATTTGTAAACAGCTCTTGATTCAGAGCCTCTGGAATCAGACCATTCCCCTCCTCTAGTAATATAATATGAAAGTGCTTTTTAAACTGCAAAGAACTAAAACAGCGCAAAGGAGGATCATGCTGGATTATAATGTGATTTGATGAGATGTGAAGAAAAGTTATACATCATCACCTCCCTTTGTGTGAAATGTCAGCCAGATGAACAAACAGACTAAAGTCCCCCCACCACCGCCCCGTAGTTAATCTATCAACTGTATATTTTTCCAGGTTTGTAAAATTTTAATCCCCAGATCTTCTACTTTTGCACTAAATCCTCAGCCTTTTCAACTCTTAACTGTATATCATTTCACAAATGGCCCTCGATATCTAGTGTCTTCAGTCACTACCACCTTTAAGTCAGCATGTGTTAACAACAACCAAAAGAAAATTGAGCACAAATATTTTTGAATGCAGACATATTCTTAGAGTACCAGGAGACCGCAGTGTTCTTATTTGGTAACTTCAGCAACAGTCGTTCTTCGTGTCTAAAAATGTTCCTGTTTAGAAAATGAGCAGAAGGACATATAAGTTCTTCACGAGCCAGGTGGATTCACTGTTGTGGAACTGGGGGTTTTATTAGCTGATGTTGGTTTAAATTTCTGTATTCTAGTGCCATTCTGAGAATCTTATTTTTAAAATAAAATCTAGAGGCAGGTAGCACACTATTTAATAATGAATTTGAAGTCCTGAATTGGAATATTATTTTATGCTTTTTAAAATATTATCGGTATTGCCTGGTGAATGTTGCAGTAATATTATCATGTTGATAACCAGCATTGATTTTAAGATTTGCACATTACATAAGCAGAAACCACAAGACACAAAGATTTAAGGTGCGGAAGTGCTGCTGAGGCAGCATTAACAGTGAATTAGATTCCCATTGGGTCCTGTTCAGTGAAAGGGGATCTGCATATGTAGAGTTTAAAGGAACTTAAGAGAGAGAGAGAGATTTTTAATTCAAAACGCCAACAGGCATCATTTGGTATTAGAAGCATGGCTTGCAATGTTTTCTGTGTGAGCTTTCATCATTGTTCAGAATTCTTCCTTTTTTAATGCAGTAGTTTATTTTTTAGACAATAAATTAATAGCACATGATAGAGACATTGCTCTCTTTAGAGAGAGAAAAGACATTTGATGCAAAGAAAGAGTGAGAGCATGGCTATGAAATTTGAGGCTATTAGATACTGTATTTTAACTAATTTTTTATTAAGCTTTCTTATGTTTGTTATGTCAAATTAGAGTTACTAGTGTTAGCTGAGTTAGAATGTTTTTGATTCTTTTAATCTAGAACTATTATTAAATATTTCTCAGGCTTCTTTATTTTGCAGACCTCTGATAAATTCTTCCATATCTTCAAACCAAGTAGCTCTTTTTAAAGCTTTAGAACCATTTAATTTTATAGAAACAACATTCTATAAAAAGAATTTAAAGTATAATCATTTTTCTGCATAAAGAAACACATTAGAAAACAAAATGACATTGATAATACGAAGAGAAAGATCTTTGTGGGCATTTAAAACACCAAGGAATTATGAGGCCATGGTGAAGAGCTGGCTAGTTAAAATGGAGAAATCAAAGCAAGATATCTTTCTTTCCTAATGTACCATGTACTGAAAATTAGCAGAAGTTAGTCCTGAGTTGCTAAGAGTGAACCCCTGGTACTGACTTCCCTGAAGCACTGAAATAGGAAATGGTGGAAGAAACTTGTAATAGAAGCCCTCAGGGATTCCTCCTCGTTTCCCCTGTGATCCCTTTAATCCTTGAATTGTCAAACCGCATGGAAAATGATAGAGCTGCGTAGCTCTAAGTCTTAAGTGGTATTATCTTTAAAAAAAAATATATTACATCTTTTCACATCTCTGAACAAGAATAAGGCGTTTCAGCGTAGAAAAGAGTATAGCTTTGAGCAAGAAATGCATATTGCTTTTTCATTTTTAATATTATTATTACCTATGACTAAGTTTGTACCCAGTAGGGAAAACAATTATGGCCAATATTTTATTTTCCTTTTTAAAAACAGATGATTCAACGAGAAGCAGATGTGAAAAGTAAGGTGACTGCTGTGGCGTTGACAGACTCTGTTCACAATGTGTGGCATCAAGAAGCTGGCAAAACGATTCGAGAATGGATGAGAGAGGTGAGATGATTTTTTTTTTTCAATGCTGAGATGAATGAGTCTGAGCCTTTTATATCTGGAGCCCCCACCAACTTATATCACCTCCCACCCCCAAGCTCCCTTTCTGGAGGCAGAAAATTTAGAGGGAATAGAGAAAACCAGACATGGTTGAAATAATAATAGAAAACCCTTTGGAAAAACGATTACTTTTTTGGAAGCCCTCCCCCCCTTTTTTTTTTTTTTTTGGCTTTCTATGGAATATATGTATGCATATAACCGATAGTAGGAACTTTGACTGAATAAGGTCATGATCTGTTAGGTTATTATTCCCCAGTATTTACTTTGCCAATCAGCTATGTATCATTGATACTGTTTAATTATAAGAAAGAAGGTCAGTGTATGCCTCTCTTAAATGGATGGCTCACTGCTGCCAGTAGGGGGAAAAGAAGTAAAAAGCTGAAATAGTGCTTGGCGGACCCTTGAGCTAGGAGAAACCCAGGGGCTAGTCATGGTCCACCTTAGGCTAAGAAAGCTTTTCATACTTCCAAAGGGCTTGTGAATCTGAGAGTGAACAAGGACTCCTTCTGGGTGGTTCAGACAGTAAAGAATCTGCCTGCAATACAGGAGACCTGGGTTTGATCCCTGGGTCGGGCAGATCTCCTAGAGAAGGAAATGGTTACCCACTCCAGTATTCTGGCCTGGAGAATTCCATGGGCAGCCCATGGGGTCACAAAGAGTCAGACATGGCTGAGCGACTAACACTTTCACACTTTCATTGAACATGCTCCCAGGTTTCAAACACCTTTCATCTCACCATTTCCTTGATTCCTATTGCAGATACATAGCTGAAACTTCTTTTTTATTTATATTTACCTTCCTGATATTGTAAGAAATTAACATTAGCCATACCATGCTTTAGCAATTATTTAATCAAATCAATACATATATTTATATGAATGAGCTGGTTGACCTTCCTGATTTTCTTCCAGTTTTTTTTTTAAAGAGAATACCCAGGTATTTATTCAGCTGACCTCTCACCATAGGGACAGTGAATAACTTATACCAGTTCTCATGGTATACTGTAAGGATCAGAAAGATAATGTTTAAAAAGCGTTTTGAACAAACAGAAGGTCTAAGGTATGTAATTGCTTAGTGGTGTTGCCGTATCACCAGTCTCTTTTCACTGTCATTATTCTCCATTATAAAAAAGTGCTTTCATCATGCGAAAGCCCAAAATACTTTTACTCCAGCTCTCACAATAAACATATAAAAGTGGGATTTTTTTCATCTCTTCTAAACCCAAGTGTTTTCTGACCACATTGCTTATTGCATTTCCTCCTTTCACAGTTTAGCTACATCCTTTATTGTCATTTCCAAGGACCTAAATTCTCTTAAGAGAAATTTTGTATGTTTTATGACAATTACTTTTTACCCATCCAAATGTATATATAACCAGCTCCTAGTATTATATAACTAGTAAAGTTTATAAATGATCTCTTGGTACCTTTTTCCCACACACATAACCAATATAGAATTTAGTACTTACCCCAAACTAGAAATATCCCTGTTTATCATTTTTTAAATTGTGAGGTCTTCATATTCCGGGTGAGACATATAAAAAGAATTTATCTAGATTTATTTTTTAAGTATTTCTAACTAAGACTGGATTAGGCATCCCCTTCAAAAGTCAGAATATATTGATCTGTGCGTTTTTTTCATCCGACTGAAATAGGCAGTAGCTGAATTCATCTTAATTTAATCAAAGAAGAGATAGAAAGTAAGCAAAGGGACGTCTTACCTTGGGCTCCAGGCTGTAAGGCTGAGTGGGCAAAGGTGAGCCCACTTAGCATAAGGAGGACATTATGCTAAGTGAAACAAGCTAGACACAGAAGGGAAAGCACTACATGGTCTCACTTACACGTGGAATCTAACAGAGTCGAATGCAGAAGCAGAGAACAGGATCGTGGTTCCTAATGTCAGGAAGGTGGGGGACACAGGAGATGTTGGTCAAGGATTGCAGGGGTATAGAATGCACAAGTCTATAGACCTAATGTACAGCATTTTGAATACTGGGAATTTGCTAAAAGGATAGATTTCAGGTTCTCTCACCACACACACTGAAAAATGCTAGCTGTGTAAATGAGAACATGTTAATTGGCTTGATTACAGTTATCATTTCACTGTGTATATGTATATTAAATCATCATGTTGTACAACTTAAATATATAGTTTTTATTAAAAAAAAAAAAAGGCTGAGGGGTTGAACGTTATTTCCTGACATATCCCTGGTCTCTGAAAGTCTGCTGCCAAGCGAGATGTTTGGTTCTATGTAGTAATCATGAGCCCTCACCCATCACCATTCAGTTATGAGCATCTGTCCTGGAAATACAACCTGGTGAATAATAGTTCTTATCCGAGGACACAACACCTTCCATATTAAAGAGCAACCTATAGACGTTGATGATATTACAACTCATAACAACGAGTAAAAATCTACACTCAACCAGGGCAACAAGCATCTCCAAATACTTCCAAATATCTTGCACAGGAGTACCTACTACCTGCTTCTCTCTTTAAATTTCATACATTAAGGTATAACCTTTTTATAAAAATTTTTTATTCACTTCATATCTACACTGAAATATTGTCAGCCTTGATTTAAATGTCAATGTCACTCAGCCTTGTGACCTACAGGCACTTCTAAGTTTATATTAATAACCCCAAAATTTTGGATTTCACAAAGACAGTATACAGCCACAAAAAACTGTAAAGTCATAATTTCACAGTAAAAGACTTTTAAATGGAAAATACTTAACTTGAAGACATCACTGTATTGCCTCTTTTTTCTCTTTATCCCTCAGACCCAGAGAAACTGTAGTTACAGGATCCATCTCAGTCTGCTGGCTCTGGCCAGAGGCTTCTTTCTCTCTGCTTGTTGGTTGGAATGGGGCCGGGCTGCATCTGAGGCTTAAGCATGGCTCTGTTGGTACCTCTAGTCCAGCATGTCTTGTCCACTCAGGACAACTGAGAATACGATCGCTGGGGTCTGGGAATGCTTCCAGCATGATTTGAGTTTAGCAGGGCTTTCCTGATGGGCTACTTCTAACCATCATCCAAGACACTTCGCTAGTGTTCATCTCAGCTGAAGAACTGGGATAGGGTTCAAACAGAGCATTGAGACGTGGCGTAGGATAAGCACTAGGAAAACAGTGAAAAGAGATTTGGTTTCTGAACTATAGAAACACGTCTCAGAATAGAGCATTACATTTGATAAGATGGAATTTCAGGTAGACTGAGTTCATATGTCATGGCTGTATGTCTTTCCCATGTTTCCTTCCCTTCATACACTTCCGAGTTTGTTTACATTATTTTATTTCATTATACTCTGTCATATGGCAAATGTATTTCTAGCTGGCTTTGTCCTTTTCTCTATATGCTTTTCCCAGTGGTGTAAAAACTAAAAACATCACAGAAACATGAACACATCATGCGTGTACGTCAACTTAAGGTATCAAACCTTTACAATCCTGTACCAGTACTTTGTCATTGCAGAGAACTTTGGACATATTTACTTTAACTATAGAGTGTTTGTTTTCTATCCTGATTTTATGAGAAATCAAAACCTAAAGATTTGCCTAGATAAAAACTGAAATTTCAGAATCATAAAATGGTAACCTGTATTTTTGGAGAAGGCAATGGCACCCCACTCCAGTACTCTTGCCTGGACAATCCCATGGACGGAGGAGCCTGGTGGGCTGCAGTCCATGGGGTTGCTAGGAGTCCGACACGACTGAGCAACTTCACTTTCACTTTTCGCTTTCATGCATTGGAGAAGGAAATGGCAACCCACTCCAGTGTTCTTGCCTGGAGAATCCCAGGGACGGGGGAGCCTGGTGGGCTGCCGTCTCTGGGGTCGCACAGAGTCGGACACGACTGAAGCAACTTAGCAGCAGCAACCTGTATTTTGCTTTAAATATTTTGAGTTTAAAGGTGACCTGGATAAAATCCATTTTGTGGATTTTAAAGTGAATGATAGCAAGTTAGAAAATGATTAATCAACTGTATACTATAATGTACCATTAATATTATTAGTACTGAAAATATCCTATAATACTTACATACATGAAGTGTAAGTGAACAATATTAAGACTGACATATCACCTGGGGTATAGCTGACTTTCATCAGATTTGGAGGTACCTCTAGGATGAAAAATAATTAAAATATATACCTAATCGCTGCCTGTCGGTAGAGCTAATTGCTGTCATTGAAAAGACTAAATTGTTTAAGAATTAAGAAAAAGAGAGGAAAGAGAAAGTCATTCTTCAATGAAGCTATCTCCCAGTATCACTTCAAGCCTATTTTTAGTACCTATAGAAGTCATGATTTTTGAATTTATTAGGGGTTGTGATGAATGATAAAACAAATCATCCATTTACATATCTTGACACTGCTTTGGAGAATACTTATTTCTTACAAGCAAGTGTCACATTGTATATAAAAGCTGGCTAATTGTGTGCTAATCTTCTGCATTATCTAGAACTCTCTGATGTGGTATTCTATCAATAGTAATATTAATTTTACTTATTTCAAATGTATGAAATATCTTCTAAGACCCTATTTCTTTTATAATTTCTTATCCCTTACATTGTATAATTTTGCATTCAGCTGCTAATTAAGATTAGGAGTGCAAATTATAGAATACATATCCACTTTAAACCATCAAGCTTTTGTAATACATGCAAATAGTAATATTTTATCCATTTTAAGTATAAAAAGAAAGAAAACATTTAAGAACATTACTAGATGTTGTGTTTGTTTGCATGTGTTTTTTTCTTCCACACAGTTCAGTAGTTTCATTGATCTACTGTTTCTTACAAAAATCTGCCATGCTTTGTGAACTTCACTTTCTAATCTCATACAGCAGCCCTTCCTTTATGTTATTCCTGCTCTCCCTGGTCCCAGAACAGTAGGGTTGCCTTGACAAATCTATTCAAAAGCCATTCCTCGGCCTTTATTGGTGGGGACTGGGGCCTTTGAAATTCTGTCCTCACTGCAACACAGCTGACATCTTCTTCCAGACAGAATGAATTAAGGAAATACAATAAGACACTTGATCTACCAGTCAAGGGTCTTTCCACAGTGAGGACGGATTCCACGGTGCACAACCAGGACAGCAAGCGCCTAAATATACACAATACGTGCTTGTTTACGAGAATAGCAATCAGCGAGTTTTCTGACATGATTGATAGGATGATTTCTTTTAAAATAAAATCTGCCTGGAAATTCACTGTGTGTGTGTGTGTGTGTGTGTTGGAAATTTTTTTAAAGCCATATAAGGTTAATCACATTTTTTAAGCCCTACTTCAAATGTTGTTGTGTGTATGTGTGCTTAGTCATATCCGACTCTTTGCAACCCAGTGGATTATAAACCGCCAGGCTCCTCTTTTCGTGGAAGTTTCCAGGCAAAGATACTGGAGTGGATTGCCATTTCGTTCTCCAGGAATCTTCCCAACCCAGGGATTGAACCCATGTCTCCTGCACTGGCAGGCGGAATCTTTACCACTGTACCGCCTGGGAAGCCCCCAGACTTCAAATATACACTTAAAATGTATAGAAGGAATATAGATTATTTCTATATCATTTAAGTTGTAAATCATCATCTTAGAGGCTTGTCTTTAATAGTGAAACTTTTGTGTCCTCGGACAGAGAGCTACAGTTCACCAGATTGTGTTTCTTTTGATCTGTTTGATACAGCCTTCACTGAACCAAGTTGCAGTAAAAATTAAAAGATTTTACATTTATATGGGCCATTTTGAGGATTAGTTGCAAAATTTATTTCCTCTAGTACAGAGACAAAGAGTATAGTTTTAAAATAATGCTGTTTTTTACATGTTCAAATTAATGTTTATTTTCATATAAAAACTAAAACTAGGCACCCTTTTCAATTTCCTTTAATTAAAATACTAGACTTCTTTTATAAGTATATTGCATTATGGTTCACAGAAGGTTACATGTCTTCTTAATATCAGGACAGGTAATTTGCTAAATTGTGGAAGATAAACTTTTTTCCACAGTCATCTTACTCATGAATAATTACTGACTGTTTACATAAGAGGATTTCTAATAGTATATAGAGGTAGAGTATAATTATAATGGCTGGTTGTATTGGATAGATTAATCTCTACAGCCTAACAGGTTGGTCTTGCCTTAAATTGTGTTTCAACAGAACATTGTCTCTATTTCATTGCAGAACTGTTGTAATTGGGTCTCTAGCTCAGAACCATTAGACACATCAGTGGAGTCCATGCTGCCTGACTGTCCCCGAGTCTCAGCAGGTATGTCTTTGATGAGAGAGTATAGAATGCTTTTAAGGTGAAAAAATATACTAATGAAATGTGGTATTCTATTTTGTGAATTAAGCATGTTGTTTTGCCTTGAATCTGAATGAATTAGTGGTAACATATGGCATGGGGTGGACCCACTACCAAAAATGCATTAAGTGGTTGAAGATGCTTACCAACAAACTCAGTGAAGAAGAATAGATGCAAACAACTCGAGAGTAATATAGACAGTTTCGTTGAAGCTTAGGGAGACAGGTTGTATAATTAAAATAAGGACTTGATAGCCATACAGGATCTCAAGAGTATTTATCTCTGATTAATTACCAACTCAGTGATCCAGTAGGAAGCCAAGACCGTGAGTTCAGGGAAGAGAGATTGCTATGGCCTAGAGTGTACAGACATTTTTCATGTAAAAGCTTTTGGTTGGACCTGTTGTGTTAGATGGGACTTGGATTATAGGAGGACGTGCAGGCTGATACTCTGGACAAAAGAAAACACCGATGAAGGAGGAAGGGCTGGATGAATCAGAAGATGGCCATTTCATGGGGAACTATGAACAGGCAAGACCAGCCTGTCCACTGAAAGAACAGACGTGGTGGGCTGAGCACCTGAGGAAGCAAGTGGGCTCCAGACAGTTTAATGTTGGTGTTGACTTCCAGCCTGAAAGATCTGTACTTTAGTCCCTCATCTCTAGGTCAGAAGAAAGAGTGACATTTTTTCTGGTTTGGGCTTTCACAGTTTTCATGATAAACACAAAGTGAGCAGTAGTGTCTGATTATGATACAGAACAGAAATGGGTTTCCTGGTCATAGGTGCCAGAGAATGAGCAGAAGTTTTGAACGTGTTGTTGTTCAGTTGCTAAGTCATGTCCGACTCTTTGCAACCCCATGAACTGCAGCAAACCAGGCTTCCCCGTCCTTCACTGTCTCCCAAGTTAGCTCCAAATGATGTCCATTGAGTCAGTGATGCTGTCTAACCATCCAATCCTCTGCCGCCCTCTTCTCCTCTTGCACGTGAACCGTTCCATTTAACAACCATAGGAGATAGCTAATCGCAAAGTACTTAAATTTGCATACATGTTTATGTATTTGAAGGAAATAATTTGGAGAACAGTTCAGCTACTAGGTAAAGAACTCTTACGATAACTAAATTTTACCATCATTAATACCTAAGCTTGAACTGAGTTTCACTGTTATTGTAACTAAACTTTCCAGGTCTATCATTCAGGGTTCAGTCAGAGAAACAGACTAGTAGGAGATATATATGCTACAGGGTGTGTGTGTGTGTGTGTGTGTGTGTGTGTGTGTGCGTGTGCGTTAATTACAATATAGTCTCTTTATTATCAGTGGTTATGTTTTGTGAAGTCTCAGAGAACACTGAATCAGTGAATACTGAATCATTACTCCTAAAGAAAATGCAGGATTAGGTTTGGAAGCTTCCGGTCACATTTTCATCAACCGGTCAATGTATATAACTTTGTTTTATGAGTGTTTCTGTTTGAAGATGCCTTGTTTAATATATAGTTGACTCACTAACATTGAACTCACAGTCCACAGCACTAACTCATGCCCGAATAGGACTTACTTTCTCCATAAGATACATCACTGTCTTAACACGTCAGCATGATACTTGGGCACCATTTCAGAGAACAGAATCATCAACAAAAACACAGCAATGTGAAAAACAGGGCACTAAATAGTCTGCAAAAAGGATAATCGTTTACAGTACAAAACTGGATCAAGAATTCAAAGCATGACCTTGCTGGACCTTAGTTAGGGATAAGCCTGTTGAGCAGCTCAAATTTTTTTTTTTTTTTACCATGTTCCACATGTGCACATCCACAAATAACACCATGAGGATTGATTACAAATAAATTTTAATAAGTAGGTGAATTCAGAAATAGGGAATCCACAAATAATGAGGATAGACTGTAGACAGTAAGGGATTTGTTACAGAGGTTTGACCTAGGACTGGATCAGATCTGATTGAGCAGTATCTAGAAGAATGTCAACTTCAATTGTGATGCTAGAGCTGAGTCTACAGAGCAGACAGTTGTTAAGGGAAGATGTTATATAAAGGGGTGACGAGCAAGAATGAGCTGGAAC
This sequence comes from Bos mutus, assembly GCF_027580195.1. NCBI lineage: Eukaryota > Metazoa > Chordata > Mammalia > Artiodactyla > Bovidae > Bos > Bos mutus. The sequence continues at coordinate 24,448,891 of NC_091623.1, read as the reverse complement.
CCATAACCATGAGCTGGAGCCCACTAGGATGGACTTCAATCTGTGCCAGTTCCTGTGGCTTCTGTCCTTGGTGGTGTGGGTTCCTGAAGAAGCCAGTGCCCTTTGTCATGATGCTAACCACTGCCTTGTACCACCAAGTAAACCGGCAAATAAACTGTGTGTGAGCTTGAAATGGCTGCTGCTTCACTTTAACCCCCCAAATTTCTGACAGAAGTCTCCCTTTTGTACCAGCCTAAACAGAGACTGAACTGAAACAGAGACGTACAGTTTGAAAAGGAATTCTGGGAATCGTAGTTCAACCAAGCCAGAGTGCCTCACTGCAGAACCTCCACAGCTCACCCCTTGTCTGCTTGGCACTCACATACATCTCCTGAAACCAGACACTCTCCAAACGAAGACGTTAAAGTAGTCTTGCTTCCACTTAACATGATATAACTGTGCTATGTACAACTGAATACACACTAAAAGAGGATGCAATGCCCTTTTTTTTGTCCTTGAATGATGTTCATTCTTCTCATCTTTGATATCCTGTAATTTAATACTGAGAGATAAAGCTAATTACTACTGACACACCTTACATGAGATGATAAGGAATCAGTTCAGTTCAGTCACTCTGTCATATCGGACTCTTTGCAACCCCATGAATTGCAGCACGCCAGCCTCCCTGTCCATCACCAACTCCCAGAATTCACTCAAACTCACGTCCATCGAGTCAGTGATGCCATCCAGCCATCTCATCCTCTGTCGTCCCCTTCTCCTCCTGCCCCCAATCCCTCCCAGCATCAGAGTCTTTTCCAGTGAGTCAACTCTTTGCATGAGGTGGCCAAAGTACTGGAGTTTCAGCTTTAGCATCGTTCCTTCCAAAGAACACCCAGGGTTGATCGCCTTTAGAATGGACTGGTTGGATTTCCTTGCAGTCCAAGGGACTCTCAAGAGTCTTCTCCAACACCACAGTTCAAAAGCATCAATTCTTCGGTCCTCAGCTTTCTTCACAGTCCCAATTCTCACATCCATACATGACCACAGGAAAAACCATAGCCTTGACTAGACAGACCTTTGTTGGCAAAGTAATGTCTCTGCTTTTCAATATGCTGTCTAGGTTGGTCATAACTTTCCTTCCAAGGAGTAAGCATCTTTTAATTTCATGGCTGCAGTCACCATCTGCAGTGATCTTGGAGCCCAAAAAAATAAAGTCTGACACTGTTTCCACTGTTTCCCCATCTATTTCCCATGAAGTGATGGGACCAGATGCCATGATCTTCGTTTTCTGAATGTTGAGCTTTAAGCCAACTTTTTCACTCTCTACTTTCACTTTCATCAAGAGGCTTTTTAGTTCCTCTTCACTTTCTGCCATAAGGGTGGTATCATCTGCATATCTAAGGTTATTGATATTTCTCCCAGCAATCTTGATTCCAGCTTGTGTTTCTTCCAGCCTAGCATTTCTCATGATGTACTCTGCATAGAAGTTAAATAAACAGGGTGACAATATACAGCCTTGACGTACTCCTTTTCCTATTTGGAACCAGTCTGTTGTTCCATGTCCAGTTCTAACTGTTGCTTCCTGACCTGCATATAGGTTTCTCAAGAGGCAGGTCAGGTGGTCTGGTATTCCCATCTCTTGAAGAATTTTCCACAGTTTATTGTGATGCACACAGTCAAAGGCTTTGGCATAGTCAATAAAGCAGAAATAGATGTTTTTCTGGAACTCTCTTGCTTTTTCCATGATCCAGCAGATGTTGGCAATTTGATTGGTTCCTCTGCCTTTTCTAATACCAGCTTGAACATCTGGAAGTTCACGGTTCACATATTGCTGAAGTCTGGCTTGGAGAATTTTGAGCATTACTTTACTAGCGTGTGAGATGAGTGCAATTGTGTGGTAGTTTGAGCATTCTTTGGCATTGCCTTTCTTGGGGATTGGAATGAAAACTGACCTTTTCCAGTCCTGTGGCCACTGCTGAGTTTTCCAAATTTGCTGGCATATTGAGTGCCGCACTTTCACAGCATCATCTTTCAGGATTTGGAATAGCTCAACTGGAATTCCATCCCCTCCACTAGCTTTGTTCATAGTGATGCTTTCTAAGGCCCACTTGACTTCACATTCCAGGTTGTCTGGCTCTAGGTGAGTGACCATACCATAGTGATTATCTTGGTCGTGAAGATCTTTTTTGTACAGTTCTGTGTATTCTTGCCACCTCTTCTTAATATCTTCTGCTTCTGTTTAGGTCTATACTATTTCTATTTGTGTCGTTTATCGAGCCCATCTTTGCATGAAATGTTCCCTTGGTATCTCTAATTTTCTTGAAGAGATCTCTAGTCTTTCCCATTCTGTTGTTTTCCTCTATTTTTTTGCATTGATGGCTGAGGAAGGCTTTCTTATCTCTTCTTAATAAGGAATAAGAGAGAAGAAAACAAAAAATATTTCCTATATATATTCATATCAAAATAGGGAGGAAATGCTTATAACCATTACATTCTTCATTTTTTGCAACTGGTCGTATAGCAGGTATGTATAACTGCTTCATTCCATATTCTTTTTGCTTTCAGCAAGCACCTCAACTGGTCATGATTCCTTGCCCGATGGGATGCCGTGTAGCTTCATTCCTGAAGGGTGTGAGCCATTAGCAGTTCTGCAGGAATTACATTACTGTATTTTTCTGTTGACATGAATCACAGTATTCAATAATAACAGGTGTCCTAGAGGATTTCCTTCATCACAGACATACTCATATTTACTGCTGCTGTGTAGCAGCAACTCAGTTTTTCCTTAGTAATCAGGATTAGTCACCCTACCCACTATAGTAACACTCTCCATTGCTTGTTCATCCAGTGGTATAAGATGGCAGTTTCACTTGCAGTTCAGTGGAGTCCTTGTTGTGATACCTTATGGAAGCATTCCTCCGGTGCAACCTTTAGACCAACAGAGCCTACAGTCGTGGGAATGGGAAGCAATAGCTTTGCTAGTAGACACCAAGGGTAATGAGGAGAGAAGAGAAGCCAGCCCCAGTTCTACTCCTCCTTCCTAGATACAATATCAGAAACAGGACAGGGCCTGTAACTGAGTTGACTGTTCAGAATGTCATCCCACCATTCTCTGCAGCCTGCTGCTTATGGATAATGGGGAACGTGGTAAGACCCATGACTGTTGGCAAACCTCAGGCCCTTTCTCATCCTCTTGCCTGCTCCCCCTGATGGAAGCCAGCTGCCACGTTGTGAGCACTCATGCAGAGGCCCACATGGCATGGAATCCGTGTCTCTGGCCGAGAGCCAGCATGGATCTAAAGTCTGCCAACAGCCACGTGAGTAACCCTGGAAGAGGATCCGAGCCTTGAGATGACACCAGCCTCAGCCAGCACTCTCACTGTGGCCTTGTGAGAAACCCAGAGCCAGTCGTCCACCTAAGGCACCCTCAGATCCAGGCCCAGCACACGCTGAGACTGATAAATGTGTTATCATCATAAGCTGTGAATTTGGGGGGTGCTTTGTTCCACAGAAGTAGGTAGCACAACAGGCTTAACTTAAACTCTGCTGGTCGTTCAAGCCTAAGTGAAAAGAAAACCCAACTTTTTTTGAGCCTCAAGCTTTGCTTCTCTGATACATTAGGGTTTAAGAGTAACTCTTTCAAAAAAGGCACTCTAAAGCTCTGTGAAGACAATTCATTCCAACCCCTGCTCCTCCACTACCTCATTAGACTTTGCTGTACAATTTACCAGAGATAGATTTCCTCTTTATCACGCTCATTGGATCTTATACTAAGTCGTCAGCTCTTGTCTGAGCTTATACTTAAGCTTATACTATTCAGCTCTTCTCTGATCAAATTTTTCTTAGAACAGAGCTTGCTGCTTTCCGTAACCTTCTATTTCTTGTGGTTTTTATTCCAACAAATGTGACTTAAATCAGAAGGCGATTTCACATGCACTCCGCATTTACAGTTATTGCCCACTTTTTGAAAGCTTCCTTTATGCCTCTTCACTTTTACAAAAGACCTGTGTTAGTACCTGTTTTCAATAACACAAAGAAACCTAAAGAGGATTTTTGCTTGCGGGAAGAAAGTCGAAAGCAAAAAATAGCATACAGCATTTGTTTTCAGGGAGCCATCATAAAGGCAGCAAGTCCTGAGCTTCAAGAGTGGGACCACCGAGGTCCTTCCCTGGGAACTACACTCCAAACCCCAGCATCACGTTGCCATAGCTGTGAACTGTGCCTGTGAGCATCTGTGCCTTATCTTGAATTATTTTGGGGCACCCATTAGCAAAATGTGTCCTAAGGTAGTTGCTTCTTCACTTTACAACATTTGGACTTATGAAAGATTTCACGGGAGTTACCCTACTCTCAGATAGTTGGAAGCACCTGTATCCATTTATTACTCAGATTCATTGAGCACTTATGTTCCAGGTACTGCTCTGGAAGCTGGGGACATAGCACTGTCTCCAGCTATGCAGATAGTATAATATCCTGCTATTGTCCCCAGGACATACCAGATAGTATGGTGACTATCTTTCGCCCCCACCCCAAAAAGGGTTTTTTAAAAAAACTATTTCCAGGCCCTCTGCTGCTTTTGAACCTGGCATCAACACTGTATGTGTGTTCAGATGTGTCTGACACTTTGTGACCTCATGGACTGCAGTCCACCAGGCTCCTCTGTCCATGGGATTCTCCAGACAAGAATACTGGAGGGGTTGCCATTTCTTCCTCCAGGGATCTTCCCTACCCAGGAACTGAACTCACATCTCCTGCATTGGCAGGCGGATTCCTTACCACTGAGCCATCTGGGAAGTTCAGTTCAGTTCAGTCGCTCAGTCATGTCCAACTCTTAGCGACCCCATGGACCGCACACCAGGCCTCCCTGTCCATCATCAACTCCCAGAGTTTACCCGAACTCATGTCCATTGAGTTGGTGATGCCATCCAACCATCTCATCCTCTGTCGTCCCCTTCTCCTCCTGCCCTCAATCTTTCCTAGCATCAGGGTCTTTTCAAATGAGTCAGTTCTTCACATAAAGTGGCCAAAGTATTGGAGTTTCAACTTCAACATCAGTCCTTCCAATGAACACTCAGGACTGATCTCCCTTAGGATGAACTGGTTGTATCTCCTTGCAGTCCAAGGGACTCTCAAGAGTCTTCTCCAACACCACAGTTCAAAAGCATCAATTTTTCGGCGCTCAGCTTTCTTTGTAGTCCAACTCTCACATCCATACGTGACTACTGAAAAAACCATAACCTTGACTAGATGGACCTTTCTTGGCAAAGTAATGTCTTTGCTTTTTAATATTCTGTCTAGGTTGGTCATAACTTTCCTTCCAAGGAGTAAGCGTCTTTTAATTTCATGGCAGCAGTCACCATCTGCAGTGATTTTGGAGCCCAAAAAAATAGTCAGCCACTGTTTCCACTGTTTCCCCATCTGGGAAGACCAGGCATCAACATTAGGTTGCATCAAATGAGAGAAGAGTTAGGGCCAATACACCCAGCATTTTCGGTACCTGCTTAGAAAAATTGAACGGATTTTCTGTCAAGATCATCAGTTTTACTCAAAGAATCCTTAAAACATGTTGAACATTTTTATGACATGATCAACATTATTATGACATGATAAAAGTGGAATTTTAAAGAAGATTAATTTAGTAAGTGAATAAAAGATAGTCGCAAGAAGCCAGCAGCAATAGACTCGGCAGGATGTGACAGTAAAGCCAGTGTACGTGGCTGATGGTGTGACCTGAAGTAGTGGCAGTGGGAACAGAGGGGATAAGAGAGCAGTGACTCAGGAAGAATCTGCACTCCTTGATGATAAACAGGTCGGACATGGAAGCTGTGGGGAGGGGGAAGACAATGATAAACTCCAATGAAAAGTAACTTGAATAATGAAAATGTCATTACCAGAAGTATCAGGGAGCTTGAGGGAGAAATCAGTTACGGGCAAGAAATGATGAAATTGTCTTCAGTCAGTTCAGTTCAGTTGCTCAGTCGTGTCCGACTCTGCAACCCCATGAATCGCAGCATGCCAGGCCTCCGTGTCCATCACCAACTCCCGGAGTTCACTCAAACTCATGTCCATTGAGTCGGTGATGCCATCCAGCCATCTCATCCTCTGTCGTCCCCTTCTCCTCCTGCCCCCAATCCCTCCCAGCATCAGAGTCTTTTCCAATGAGTCAACTCTCCGCATACAGTGGCCAAAGTATTGGAGTTTCAGCTTTAGCATCAGTCCTTCCAATGAACACCCAGGACTGATCTCCTTTAGAATGGACTGGTTGGATTTCCTTGCAGTCCAAGAGACTCTCAAGAGTCCACACCACAGGTCAAAAGCATCAATTCTTCGGTGCTCAGCTTTCTTCACAGTCCAACTCTCACATCCATACATGACCACGGGAAAAACCATAGCCTTGACTAGACAGACCTTTGTTGGCAAAGTAATGTCTCTGCTTTTTAATATTCTGTCTAGGTTGGTCATAACTTTCCTTCCAAGGAGTAAGCATCTTTTAATTTCATGGCTGCAGTCATCATCTGCAGTGATCTTGGAGCCCAAAAAAATAAAGTCTGACACTGTTTCCACTGTTTCCCCATCTATTTGCCATAAAGTGATCAGACCGAATGCCATGATCTTCGTTTTCTGAATGTTGAGCTTTAGGCCAACTTTTTCACTCTCCTTTCACTTACGACCTACTTAATTGAGGTAATGATAGTGGAGGTGATGACAGGAAATTCAAGTAGAAATGGCAAATATTGTTTAAGCACCTTTGAAACACTTGAAATTCTCTGATTAATAAGCCTGTTACCATCCTTTAAAATGGTAAGATTATTTGAAGTTTTCAATGTATACCAACCACAAGTTAATGATGGATGTCCAGACTATCCATTCAATTCAGTGAAGCCTTTTTTCCCCCCACATTTCTAACTTATGAAGTTTTATAGCAATATGCTTTCCATCTTTTGGCTAGAAGTTTCATGGTCAAAGCAATGAAATTACCTATAAAAATACATACTCATCTAATATTGTATTTTTTCCTTTATTACTAAATATGTTTCCCTTTACCCAAAAAATAGACTTAATGCTCATAATAGCTCCATTTTATGAATGTTGTTTACCTATGCATATATATTTTAAAAACAGGTACAGTACAATTTTTTAATTGTACTTAAAATATCACTGATAATTATTTTCAGTACATTCATATTGTTTTTATTTTCCTTTGGAAAGCAAATGTGCTTGACAACTCTACACTTAAGAATTGGCAGTAGTATATCTTATACTTAAAGTGAAGTCTAACTTTTCAGTTATTATAACATATAGTGAATGGTGGATATTTAAGGGATCTTGAATACATGCCAAGTGACTGGTTCCCCCACATTTTTATATTAATAGTATTTCTTACTAGTAAAAATGAGCCCATTGGAAACATTGTTATTCAAAGAAACAAATAGTCTATAGGATATATTTTATTGTATAGCCCACATTTTGGTTGTTTACGTTTTTTATAAAATGACAACAGCAAATATCTGCCTTGATTATCAAATATTATGAAATGTTACAATGACAATTTTTTAATATCTGCAAGGATAGTTTAAGTTCTTCAAGAAGAAGGTACTTTGAAAAGGTAATATAGCTATATATTTTCATTAGTCACTTCAGAATTCAAGGTTGTCATTTATTTAAAACAATTGATTATTTTATTCCTGTAGGAATGGAAAAAGCATTTGCAGGAATATTGTCCCTTCCATTCCCCTGTCTCCATTCTTATTTTTAAACAACAAATAACTTAGTTATTCATGTTTTTCTGTGTTCTCTGTGATACTGATAAGGGTCACGAAACCATAGTCACAGAAAGATGGAAAATATCATGAAGCAAGCAAAAGGAAGACTAATAGTCAAAAAGACAAATATTCAGTAGAACACAGAAATCAGGAAACAAAGCTAAAAGAAACTAGGGTAACAGTAAAAGATGAAATTAGAAATGATCTTATATGGTGTGTTGCTTGCCAAAAATAGCTAATATAATTTTTGACTATGCATGAGGAGACATTCTTCCAGGTGAAAGGAAGCAAAGTGGAAATATTTGAAAGCAAACAAGGTTTCAGAGCACGATATCTCCTGACTTCTTACAGGTCTAGGCACAGCTTGCTTCAGCTGGCCCATGACTGACAGGCCACTCTTTGCCAGGCGGTTCTAACTGGACCTCAGCGTAAGAAAGTACTGCTGCCCAAGCCTGCATACTTTCAGCTCCCTCTGAGTGTGCTCCCCTCCTGCCTCTTTGGGTACCTGCTTTCTGTCCCCACACATTCATTCATCAAGAATTCACCATGGATCAAACGTTGCTCCAGGCGCCAGGGACATAGCAGTGAGTTACAGCAGATAATAGTCCTGCCATGGAGCTTATATTCTAGTAGGGAAGACAAACAGTAATGAAAGGGTAAATAAAGAGAGTATATATATTAGATGGGCTGCCCAGGTGCCGGAATGGCGAAGAATCTGCCTGCCAGTGCAGGAGACACAGGTTCCATCCCTGGGTCGGGAAGATCCCCTGAAGAAGGGAATGACAACCCACTCCAGTATTTTTGCGTGGAGAATCCCACGGACAGAGGACATTGCCGGGCTGCAGTCCATGGGGTCGCAAAGAGTTGAACACAGCTGAGTGACTGAGCACACACGTATATGTTAGATGGTGGCCATTGATAGGAGGAATAGAAGATAAGAGGAAAAGACCTGCGGTGTGTGTGCGTGGAGGGGAAGGTCTGAATTGTTAGGAAGGCGGCCAGGGACGGCCTCTTTGAGAAGATGACACTTCGAGGACACTCCTTCCAGTCCTGATCTTCTGCCATTCCTCACTGATAAAGACAGTGCATATTTTCCTGTCTATTTAAAAACTGTAGAAATCCTTTTCCTACACTTTGGGGTATCTACTTAGCTAATGAAATCATTGAAATCGTTGCTTGTATACCCTCACAGCAGTCTCTTGTTCTGAGTTCTTGAAAACCCAACCTTCTCCTCAGGTCCCTTTACCAGTCCTCTAAGCTTTATGGTAACCAAAAAGCACAGTTATCAGAAAGTTATTAAAGTCATCCCACTCTCCCTTAAGCAATGCATACAGAAAGGTGTAACATCTGTATGGCACTCCAGGGGTTGTATGGCACACAGTGGTCATGCTCCTGACTGACGTCACCCCTGAAGGGTGAGAGGATCAGTATTTCCATGTGCCTGTGAGCTCTTGTGCCAGGCACACAGAATGGAAAGCTTTTACCACCTGCCATTAAGGAAATACCTGAACCCAGATTCATTAAAACTGTACGGTCTAGATGTCTGATTCTTGTCCATATATTCCCTCCACAAACTTGTTCCCATCTCATTTGTTCTCACCCTTGTCGTGGCTTGAGATAGCCTTTATTTATTATTTCAGCTTACTTAGAACAGTAGATATAAACGTAGGTACCTCAAAATTTAGAAAGGTAACAGTATAAATGGTAAAAAAAGAAGAAGTAAAGGGTGAGGGAGAAAGAACCATAGTGGATGTCTTAAGAAATTAGAATTAAACTTGAAGACTTACTGTATTTAGATGATCCTGTCTTAGTCTAGATGTAGAAGGGGACCATTAAATAACATGTTACCTGTCAAACCCCATTTCCCTACTGGAACAGGATGTGGAAAATAAGCAATTTCTAGGTGAATTTGAATTATAGAAAACCTGCTAATGAAACCCCAATTTTTCTTTGCTTAGATGATCCAGACTATTTACACTGACTAAAATTACTGAATATTTGATAAATATTCACTTCACTTTATTGCCGAAAATACATGTTGAGGAAATGACACTAAGGAGTCCTGTCTTTCCCTTGTTAGTGACTAATCACTTCCTTCTAAAGATAACAATGAAAAGTCAACCGTAATTGCTTCTAGAATGTGGCATCATTCCGAATGTGTAGATGCACTGAGTTGTCTAATATGTTTTTAGACATAGCTCAAATTAAGTAGGCTTTTGAAAAGTCTATACTTTGTCTTGTAAACTGCCTTTAAAATTCAAAGTATACTAGCACCTATGGTACTGTTCCACTTTTGGCTACTTGTACTGCTCAAGAATTCTAGCACTCTGCTTCCTTCCATTCAAAGGATATACATTCTAATTCTTTAAGTGATGTTTTCATTTACTAAATAGCACTTTTCAGGCAGTTTTTGTTCTTTACTGTGGAATTTGCCTTATAGCTGTTATTCATAGGTTGGTTTCCTTATTCATTGTTCTATGCTACCTTATAATTATTAGTTAATATTAGGGATGAGTGTTCTAAAAGTTGACCCTAGAAATTTTTGTTTTTTCAGTGAATCATTCATTGTAATTAGCTGAAATCTGGAGCTTTGGGAAAATAACTGATTAGTGAATCATTTAAAATAATCTAAATAAATGTATAAATACATATGTGCACGCTTAATCAGGGCCAGTATTATCCTGTGATTTTGGCTTTTTCAGTTTTCAAGTAATCACAGTGAATATAAGTAGTCTCACTCCAGAAATCTCACTTTATTTTTTTTATTTTTTTAAATTTAAATTTATTTATTTTAATTGGAGGCTAATTACTTTACAATATTGTATTGGTTTTGCCATATATCAACATGAATCTGCCACGGGTGTACATGTGTTCCCCATCCTGAACCCCCCTCCCACCTCCCTCCCTATACCATCCCTCTGGGTCATCCCAGTGCACCAGCCCCAAGCATCCTGTATCCTGCATCGAACCTGGACTGGTGATTCGTTTCTTATATGATATTACACATGTTTCAATGCCATTCTCCCAAATCATCCCACCCTCTCCCTCTCCCACAGAGTCCAAAAGACTGTTCTATACATCTGTGTCTCTTTTGCTGTCTCGCATACAGGGTTATCGTTACCATCTTTCTAAATTCCATATATATGCATTAGTATACTGTATTGGTATTTTTCTTTCTGGCTTACTTCACGCTGTATAATAGGCTCCAGTTTCATCCACCTCATTAGAACTGATTCAAATGTATTCTTTTTAATGGCTGAGTATACTCCATTGTGTATATGTACCACAGCTTTCTTATCCATTCTTCTGCTGATGGACATCTAGGTTGCTTCCATGTCCTGGCTATTATAAACAGTGCTGCGATTAACATTAGGGTACACATGTCTCTTTCAATTCTGGTTTCCTCGGTGTTTATGCCCAGCATTGGGATTGCTGGGTCATAAGGCAGTTCTATTTCCAATTTGTAATCTCACTTAAGAAAAAAAAAATTAAAAATAGCCACCATGTTTTTTTTTACAGCTTTCTGAACCAATTTGTGAAAAATTCATCAAAGAATCTGGCAGTAAAGGTGACAACTCTCCTTTTACTGAGCTAACTTTTCCCTGAAAAGATAAAAAGATTTTAAGTAATTATTTTGGAATACTTGTGGCTAAATAACCAAATAATATGAATTTAAATCTGTACTTGAAAATCGTGTAAGTTTTGAGCTAATCTGTGAGAGAGGGTATTTTTACAGTTCCCGCAACTGTGTTTCATGGGTCTCAGTGCTGTGTCCCCTAGTTGTTGGAAAAGTTGGGACCAGTGATGCCTAAGACGGAAATCTCCATCCTTTGACCATGTGTTAAGCGTTGACATCCCTCTTGTCCTCTTTTTCTCCTCTCCTCTCTCATCTGTCTGGGTCACTGCTCTGCATGGTCGCCCTGGTCTGCATATCACTCTGACTCTCCCTCTGTCATCTGGTTTAGTCTCTACGTGTGGCTCTTATAATTTTTGTCTTCTGTGTCTCCCTGGCTTCAGTCTTCCCCCACGCAGAGATGCTTTGTCCTCAGCCTGCGGAATTGCATCTCGCCCAGCCCACCGTCTCTGCCTGCCCCTTCCTGACCTGCGTGTTCTTCCCAGGCCCACTGCCCTTCACCCTCTCTTTGACCAGCCATGTGATAAGTCCCGCCCGTCTCCACCTTCCTGCCTGCCTGCTCTGTCTTGTCACAGACAGACATCAAGTCACCAGCAATAAATCTGTCTACTGGCAGAAATACACCCCCCCAAACATACCCACCCCTTCAGAGAAACTACATTGCTTTCTAGTAGTGATTCAGAACTTCAAAATTAAATCTTCTCTGTTACTGAAAAGAAAATTCAAAGTGAACATTAGGCATCAGAGATAGGTCAAAAAAAACCTAAGATGTTCTATGTTATCAGCACTTTAAATCAGGGCTATTTTTTTTTATATATACTTGAAAATTTTATTTTATTTTTATTTTTTTATAAAAGCTTTACAAGCTGATTTTATTTATTTTTTAATGTTTTTGTTTCATCATAGTTCTTAAACTGTAGTCCTTCTTTAAAGAAAAATAGTTCTACTTAATGAAAAACCTTTGAAAGGTAATTTGTTCAGTGACTCCATATTAACACTGATTTAACTGATATATGATGTCTAAATATTCTTTGAGAATTGGTTCTAGTATTTCCACCCTTATTATCTCTATCATAATGTCCCCTTGAACTATACATATTTCACCCAAGTATTTAAATATGTTCTACCAATTGAGACATCATGTACCAGCTAGTTTATTCATGTTTTGAATAATCTCACGGTACAACCCTTGACAAAATTCAGTTGTTTTACATGATTTCTTAATTTCTAAAGTATTACAGAAGTTACTTGTTTAAAATTGGAGCAAATAAACATATACTTCATTGTAAACTGTTTATAGCGATGATCTTTAAAAATGAGACTTGTGTAAGAGACGATAAATTGAAATCTTCTAATAACCTTCTAAAATCAATAGTGGCTTAGAGATTCTTTTGTTTTTAGCTAGTTTCAGACATTTTAAAAGAGCAAAGTGAACTTTTTATTTTAAATAAATGGCCTTCAAAGAAATTTAGAGTCTAAATGGAACCATACCTTTCCTGCTTACTTTCTAGAAGAAAATTAATTAAATTTAAAATAAGACATTGTTAATTTAAGGCCACAGATACAAATAGTTAAACAGATGTGGGAAAGCTATTTGTGGAACTACATGAAGTGTGGGTTGAGTTTTATAATAAAAAGTATAGTTTTCCATAACCATTGTAGTTTAGATTTTTATAGCACTTCTCTTTTGAAGTATTAATCCCTCAGCATTATTTGGTTTTGCTTTTCTTCAGAAATAATATCAAGCATACAAAATCAACACAGGCAACAAAACTTAAATTTTAGAAAATCCCCAATTAATTTGTTATTGATTTAATTATTTCCCCCTAAAATTAGAGCCTAATTCCATGTCTTACTTCAAATATGAGTTATTCTTGCTTCTCTTGGGGTAAGAAATTAACTGTAAATATTCATTCCTTAATTCTGCAAAGATTTTTTGAGCACTTAATGGGTACTCGGCGCTAGTCTAGACTCTAAAGATCGCTACATATGACTGTTGTCCCTCTCGGAACTCATAGTCTCCTAGAACAAAAAAGCCTTTTGCTCACTGCAGGGATTCTTTTTGTTCCTAATCACAGGTTGATCGTGGAAATAGGTGGAGAGGAAGGTTAAGGACTTAGGAACTCCTTCAGAAACCCAAGAGTAAATCTTAGTTCACTGACACCCTCCTTTATTAAATGGTAAGCCCACTGCTATCTAAGACCTACATCATCTTTTCAAAGAGTCTACCTGTCTTCCCTGCTACTGTGAGACTCTGACATTGATTCTGTGTTTCAAATGGATGTGTTATTTGTCATTTCAAAATTCTTTAGTGGTAGTGTCAGCATTTATGAAGAAAAGCTTTGGATTTAACACATCTGTGAGAAATTTGTATTCTCCCAGATGTGTGGAGAATTAATTCTATTTCATGGCCAGATGAAAATCTACAGTCATACTGCCTGTAACGTGAAGATCATACTAGTACAGTCTCATTGGGTTGTGATCAGAATTAAGTAAAATAATCTTTCCAGGACTGTTGAAATAGTACCTGACATGTAGTCACAACTCATTGAATGCATGGTGGCCTCACTTTGCATGGTTCGAATACACACAAATTTCGGTTACCATAATTTAGTTAAATAACACCAAACCCCCAAAATAAGGTTCAGAATTTCAGTTACCATAATCTATTAACTATTAATAACTGCATTAAGTACAAATATCGATGCAAATAACAGATGCACATCATGGTCCATTTCCAATCATATCACTTTTTTAAAAAAAAAAAATCTGTTACTGACTGAGCACTGCATATCTATTATTCAGTTCATACTCAGTAGCACTATCTGTATTTACAAAAACGGATGGTCAGAAGAGAGATCCGGCCAACGGAGATGAAAGTGAAGCAAAGACATAAAATGCTGGAAGTGCAATTGGAAAGCACTGTGACGAAAAGATGAAAATATCCCAGAGGAAGTGATACTGGCAGAGAAACACTCCACATCAAATGAACCCTCAGAGATATTTCATGACATTGGAAGAGTGAAGGATAAAATGTTGGAAGCTGCTCCACACTTGGAGTGTGTCAAGTTCGCCAAGACACAAAAAAGATTTGCTTGAACTGTATCCTAAGTTAGATGACAAGGAAGAAAGCGCTGTTCAGACTTACAAACTACTCTTAGTAAGTTTTTTACAAAGAAATAAAGTATCTTAATTGTCAGTGTTTTAATGTTTTGAGATGCAGTGTACTAAGTATAATGTCTTACTCTTTTTTTTATTCCCCTACCCTATTGATTTTCAGTGTTATAACAAAAAAAATTCAAAGATTATGGAACAACCACAGTTTCGTTTTTTTTTTCATTGATTATTATGATCACTTTGCCTGGCTTCAGAGGATTTTTAGTGTTATAACAAAAAAAATTCAAAGATTATGGAACAACCACAGTTTCGGTTTTTTTCCTTGATTATTATGATCACTTTGCCTGGCTTCAGAGAATTTTTAGTGTTATGACAAAAAAATTCAAAGATTATGGAAAACCAGTTTCATTTTTCCATTGATTATTACGATCACTTTGCCTGGCTTCAGCTTGTCTGGTCCTCTGTGTAGTCCTCCAATACTGTGCAAAAGCAGGAGCTTCCTATTGTTATTAGAAACGATTTTATCCAACAATCAAGTACAGTAGTTTTAGAAAAATTGTTCTTTACTTTCCAGTATTTGAGAATTAAAGCTTCCCATCATTTCTCTTCTGCTTCTATCCTTCTATTTCCTGGATTATCTAAGTCCTGCTTCTGGTCGCGTTTCACCATCCCAGCACGTCCTATACACAAGTACAGTCTTTAAACTCCTCCATTTTCCTACTCTTCAGCATTCTCCCTATTTCTTCACTCTTCTAATTTATTTAAATTTCACCCTGACCCTTTCCCTTTCATTCTCCTCCCTGCTAGGTGCTGTATTCTATAGTGTCCCTGAAAGCCTATCCGTTCTTTAACGCACTGGCCTCCTTTCAGACCATTCCTGCCCTAAAACATATCCTTATGAGAAGCATCTATAAATTTATTGGTTTCTTCTTTGTGCTTCATCTGCATTTGTGTCAATAATAAAAGATAAAAGTCTTTCTTGAGTTTAAATTATTACAAGAAATTCTACTACTCTGTTTGATTTCTTAGAGAGATTTCAAGGACATTCACAGAGAGGCCCTGAGCTTACCATGGTAATGGCACCAAAGTCAATCAATTTGGCATCTCCTTAACCAAAAAGAAATTCTCACAGCACCTAAAAGAGTTGCGTCCTGTAAACAAATTCCATTCGACTTCTCACTCCCTTCTCTGAGCCCATGTCACATCCTGAATTACCAGTTTCATTGTTCATAAGCCATCATTTCTGTTAGGTGTATTTTGCTGTGCAGTGTAATGGAAAATGTTTTCTCTAAACAAGTTGTGTGCGAGCTCAGTTGCTTCAGTCATGTGCGACCCCTTGCGACCCCGTGAACCTCAGCCCACTAAGCTCCTCTGTCCATGGGATTTTCCCAACAAGAATACTGGAGTGAGTTGCCGTGCCCTCCTCCAAGGGGTCTTCCCGACTGAGGGATAGAACCCACGTCTCCTGCGTCGCAGGCAGATTCTTTACCACTGGGTCACTGGGGAAGCCCTAAACCAGTTGTGTATCTCTTACTTAAAAGTGTCAGCAGAGTACAAATCTGAATGCAGAAGGTGGTGACTGCACCCTGACTAGAATAATCAATGTAAGAATATCCTTAAAGCCTTTCTTCTGTAACAATGGCAGACTCAGCTGAAAAGTTTGTTTAAATCCTTCTCGGCACAACAGGAACCTGAAACTTTATCTGCTTGTGACTGCCTTTGAGTATACCTGACTCATCCCCATAACGCCCTTCGGCTCAGCCCTGCTCAGCTCAGCTGCTCTTCCTGCCTTCTACAGATATTTTAAATTCTTCGAGACTTCGGGTGAAGGCTACAGGGTTTTTATACTTAATCCTATTTTAGAGCACAGGAAGTCCAGAGCTCACCAATATCACAGATCTACAGAATCAAATGGAACGTTTTTCCTCCCCATCCTCTAAGTCTCTCTGTAGTCTCTGACTTTGTGATTGTGTCATATTTGTGTCATGAACATTACTTCTAAGCCACAGTTATATCACAACAGACTTACTTCTTACAATAACAAGAACAGCAACAAAATGAAGTAAAAAACAACAACAACAAGAAGTCCTTCATCTTAATCAGAAATTAAGATCAAGGAAATTCTACGTTGGCAACCCACTGCATTCTAGCTTTTCTCTGCGTTTTCCAAGAATAGAAGTATCTTGTCACCCACAAATGGCTGTCCTTTCACCCTTGTTCCTGTCCTCCCTTATCTCCTTTGCAAAACAGTGCTCTCATTATCTGTTTTGTGAATTCATCTCATAGAGTAAATAAGTGACTAAATAAGTTTATCTCATCGAGAATAAATGATTCTTTCCAGTGACTACGCTGATGTGATTAACTCTTTCCGTGTTGTCACAGCTTCGTGTTCTTTCTGTGGGTACCTTACCTTCATGCACCTGTTTTTCTTAACCGCCTAATATACCTCCCACGTCTCACTTTTTTCTTACATAGTTTTCTACTTGAAAATCCACCTAGAGAATTGACGGGTTAGTTACTTCGGTGTAATTTGAGGTTGTGTCAGTCAACTAAATTGTGATGTGTGGTGGTAACTGTCTCTCTGTAAGGTGGCAGGCGTGCTCCCTTACTGGACGGCCGTCAGTTCTCCTGGGTTTCTGACTTTACTTCCTATGTCCAGAGAGGGACTTCCCAGAGACTGGTCTCTCGATTTTGTCTCCTGCCTTTGCCTTCTGTCTCCCTAACTAATGGGGCTTTCCAGGTGGCGCTAGTGGTCAAGAACCTGCCTGTCAGTGCAGGAGACGTAAGAGATGCAGGTTCAGTCCCTGGGTTGGGAAGATCCTCTGGAGAGGGCATGGCAACCCACTCCAGTACTCTTGCCTGGAAAATCCCAGGGACAGAGGAGCCTGGTGGGCTACAGTCCACAGGGTCACAAAGAGTCGGACATGACTGAAGTGACCTGGTGCACACACACTCGCTCCTTGACTAATGTCATTCTTGGGGACCTAAACCTGCCCTTCTGGTGACAGTCCCTTCATACACTGATGCCTGGTCAACGCGCAGTTATTAGGATACCTGCAGAATGGGAAAAATGATACAACTGGCTCCATCTAGTCTGCCAGGCCCTCTCTGTCTGACTTGTACGTTATTCTTAGATCTTCTCATGTGCTCTGTTGATGTAATTACATTCAAGAAGTATGTTTTGGAGCCTCTGCTGGAGCAGTGAAGCTCCTAGCATATCCTTGAGCAAAGGCCTGTCCTCTGTCTGGAGCATTAGCAGCTCTGGGGCTGATGCATTTGGAGAGATGCCGAAGCAAGGACCCCCTTCCTCGTCACCAGGCAGCTGCTCAACAGGATGATGCAGCTCAGCCCCAGACCTCCCTCACATCCAGGTGCCTGTAGGGACGTCACCATCCCTGCAGTGCTGGGGACCGCTCCTGTATTAGCACAGATGTTTGGCACATAAGTACAGAATGAATGTCCTACAGGAGGTGCCATATCTCCTGGGTGGGAGCTTAGACGGGAAACCCCAGCTGACTGTTTAAAGCAGCCGGTGTATCTGAGTGGAAAGGCCCCAAGTTCAAAGAGGAGGGAGCACTGAGCTCACTGTGGTCCTGGATGTGTGGGTAGTTTTTC
Source organism: Bos mutus (assembly GCF_027580195.1). NCBI lineage: Eukaryota > Metazoa > Chordata > Mammalia > Artiodactyla > Bovidae > Bos > Bos mutus. Next base: position 24,430,783 of record NC_091623.1, on the reverse strand, counting down.
AGAGAAACGAAATGTAAACTGAGACCTACAAGGATGTGCTTTGTCTCCATTGTTTTTTTTTGTTTGTTTTTTTTTTTTTGCTTCTTAGCATCAGTGACCTTGGAAGTTGGCTTTGGCCCTCTTAGAATAGAAGCTATTTAAGAAGGGGGCTTCCCCAGTTGCTCAGTGGATAAAGAACCCGCCTGTCAATGCAGGAGACACAGGAGATGCGGGTTCAATCTCTGGATCAGGAAGATCCCCTGGAGGAGGAAAGGGCAACCCGCTCCAGTACCCTTGCCTGGAAAATGCCATGGACAGAAGAGCCTGGCAGGCTACAGTCCAAAGAGTCACAAAGAGACATGACTGAGCAGGAACACGATAAGAGGAACTTAAAGACACAAATCCTGATGCTTTGTGTATTTTGCTTAAAACTTAAATTTTTCTTCATTCCAAAGATCCTAGCAGTAGAAACCTGTTAAATTCTCTTTGGGCAAGTCTTTGACTGTCCTGCTGTCCTGACGGTTTCTCTTCTCCTCCATTTAGATTATAAATACACAAGGCCTGGGACCATGTGTTTCTTATCCTGGCTTTATAATTCCCCATGGATAAGACTAGCCTGATTCTTACATTGTAATCTAATCGCTTCCTCAGAGGTCTTCGTGTTTGTTGAAGGTGATGGATTAGCCTCTCAAGCACCCCAGCCCAAACAGTGGCTGGCTGTCTTGGGCATTCCCATCATCTGCCTTCCCTGATCTCTATTTTTGTTCCAACCAAATACGCTCCTGCTTTTTTCCCCTGATCACCCCCTTTCTGTAGGCCATTAAATATACTTTTAAGGAGATGTCAAGACTTCTTTTAAGAATATAAGTTTTTAATTGTAGCAGCACATATGCATAAACAAGGAGACAGGCACAATGGCAGATGAAGACCAAGTAAGAGAAAGCCTTGAGCATACCCAAGTGAATTAAGAAACCCATCAGGCTCATATTGCCTTACTTTTTAATTTAGTAAATGTTTGTAGCTACCATGTTTTAACTCAGTTAGTATAATGAAGCTTTCCTCAAATTAGATTGGACTCATTTTTTCCAATTCACTAAAAACATTTTTATTCAACTATTGATTTTAGACAAATTATGAACTATTTTCCCTGTGATTTTCTTTCTCGCAAATGGGCTAGTTTCACTATGTGAGTCTTAATTTATATAATTATTCTCTTTTATTCTCTTTGTGTTCCGCCTTTCATTGTGTTTAGCAGACACTTGTTGCTTTTTAATTTAAAAAAAAAAAAAACAGCATGTAGGTATACCTGGAAAAATAGGTATCAGTGAAATTTTGTATACTGCAAACTGTTTTCCATGAACTATCATCTCGAAACATAAGTCAAGGCAACTAAGGAAGTCTTGTCATCGTGAATGCTGCTGAGATTCATTTATTTAACATTAAACATATCTCTTGACTTCCCGCTTTGTGCCAGGTACAGTTCCAAGTGCTAAAAATCTATAAATAAGCCAGACAGACAAGGACTTTGCTCTTCACCAGCATACATTCTAGCCAGGATTGCACCAGAGATGCAGGCATTAAACAAATAACCAAATACACAGCCTGTAGAGATGGCAGTTGATTTCTTGATTCTTTTTCCCTCTCCCATGGCTTCAAGGCCGTATCTACAGCCTCATTTTTTGTAGTGTTGACTTCAGTTTGGCCTCACAGGACTAATACCCCCTCTACATAAGGGCCTTGTTCTAGTACAGGAGAGAAAGGACAGAGGCACCCTGCAGGGTCGAGTTTCTCCTTGTTAAACTGAAACTAGATGTGCGTCACTCTCAGAATTGTGGAAGTGGGGATTCCTTCACTCATTCAGCGAATGTTTATTGAGCAGTGTATCACCCAGGGTTCTATTATGTTCCAGGCTTTATAACACCTACATGTATGCCCTTAAGTATGCCCTTAAGTACCTAGTCGGAAAGTCAGAAACATGAAATATATAATTACTGATAAATGTCATAGTAAAGAACATACATCGAGTACCTGGAGGGGACCACACAAGCAGTAACTAACTCTGCCTGGGGGAAATACTCACCATAAAGTGTCCTCTAAACTGTGACTTAAAGATGGACTGGAAATACAGCACGCTTCATTTATTCAGGAAATGTTTACTGAGCCAAGCACAGCTGTGGGCCGTGTAGACACAGCAGTGAGCCAGACAAAGTGCCTGCTCTCTTGGCAGCGGAGAGACAAACAATATACCGAAGGATAAATAAGTGTGTATTAGGCAGCAATGCTTGCTGGTATTAAAAAAAAAAGTGGGTTAGTAAAGGGAGCAGAGAGTGAAAGGGGTGCCATTTTACAAAGCGCGGTCTTGGAGTCTTCTCTAACGAGATGGCGTTTGAGCAGAATCCTGAATGATATAAGAGAATGAGAATGGCAAGTAGGAAGCTGTTTCTGAGAGAAAGGGAGGCGTGAAGAAAAGCGTAATAGCCACGAAAAGCATGCCGTGTCTATTACAAAGTGAAGTGTTCTCACTGAGCGTGGATGGAATAAGATGGGGTGCAGAGAGCTTGGGGGAGTGTGGCGGACGAGGCTGGGAAAGGAAGAGCAGGAAAGCACTGTGTTCTATACTCAGGAATCTGAATTCTCACCTTGTTGATCAGGGAAAAGGGGGCTAGGTTTTTTTGGGGGGGAAAAAAGAAAAAAATGACATGATTAGATTTTTTTTCATTTAGTTGGATTTGGGGGAAATTAGCACAGGCATGAAAGATTAACTTGAAAGGAGATCCAGAAGAAGCCAACTATAAGATTATTGTGATATTGCATGTGAGGAATTATGTGACCTAAATTAAAACAGTAAGGGTGAGGCTAGAGAGGAGATGGTAGAATTCAACTGTTCCAGGAGACCCACCACGTGATATCTGAGGCCCTCATGCCCTCCAGAGGATGAGAAAGGTCGAGAACAATTCCCGGGTTCCAGTATTGTATGACCGAGTGGGTGGCATTGCCATCCACCCGCTCAGGGAGCCCTGGAGGAGAGGCAGGCTTAGAAGTGCATGTAAAGAATTTGATTGAGGGCAGTGGAGAGTGTGTGTGTGCACGCGCACGAAGTCACTTCAGTCGTGTCTGATGCTTTGCAACCCTGCAGTCCACAGGCCTCCTCTGTCCATGGGATTCTCCAGGCAAGAATACTGGAGTGGGTTGCCATGCCCTCCTCCAGGGGATCTTCCCGACCCAGGGATCAAACCGGCTGTCTCTTGCCTCTACTGCCTTAGCAGGCGTGTTCTTTACCACTAGCGCCACCTGGGAAGCCAATGGGGATCGCAGCCTGGAAATGAAAAGAAATTAGGGCCAGAATATAGATTTGGCTAAAGCTGAAACTCCAGTACTTTGGCCATCTTATGCGAAGAGTTGACTCATTGGAAAAGACTCTGATGCTGGGAGGAATTGGGGGCAGGAGGAGAAGGGGACGACAGAGAATGAGATGGCTGGATGGCATCACCGACTCGATGGACCTGAGTTTGAGTGAACTCCAGGAGTTGGTGATGGACAGGGAGGCCTGGCGTGCTGCAATTCATGGAGTCGCAAAGAGTTGGACACAACTGAGCAACTGAACTGAACTGAACTGACTGAGCGTTTCGTGGAAATTTAAAACAGAGGTGTGCCAGAAGAGTAGTCAGCATTGTCAGATACTATAGAGAAATTTAATAAGATGAAGACTTTAAAAAGGCCATCAGATTGGACAGTTGGAAGATCACTGATGACTTCATCAAGAGCGATATCAGTAGATGTGGTTTAGGGTAGAGCCTCCTCGTGGTTGAGTTGGAGAGCAAATGGGTCATAGGCTGCAACCGTCCAGCCAAGATCACTCTTCTCTCTCCTTTACCAGAGCTTCTCCTTGGAAGCTGAGATCTGATCTTCTGTTCCACCTCCCTCCTTAAGCTTTCTCCAACCAGGGCGTCGGAGCTTGGACCGTGATGGAGGGACAAATATTCTAAGATCCTTGGGTCTCTAATGGGAGAGGGGAACCTGATGTTGGTGAGCAAGGTGTCATAAAGAGTGTCACAGAACCACAGGAGGGACCAGCCCAGAGACCCGTCTCGAGAGGGGAGGAAGATGAAACACGTAGGTCTCTGTGTATGTGGAAACTCTGGACCAGGGAGCTGAGGCAGGACGGGGAGCAAAGGCCTCAAAGGACTGGTGAGTCAAGCATGGCATTAACCAGGAGACTTAGCCCCCGGTGAGAGAGTGGCATCTGACAAAGCATGGGGGTGGGGAGCAGAATCTGACAGTAAACTGATGTTCACTGAAAATTCAGGGAAGGATGCTTCATTTTCCTAGGGCACAGGGACTTGGCAGCGCTTGTGATCTTGAAGATAGCAGGAAGGGGACAGTTAATGAATTTCAGATCAGATCAGTCGCTCAGTCGTGTCTGACTCTTTGCGACGCCATGAATCGCAGCACGCCAGGCCTCCCTGTCAATCACCAACTCCCAGAGTTCACTCAAACTCACGTCCATCGAGTCACTGATGCCATCCAGCCATCTCATCCTCTGTCGTCCCCTTCTCCTCCTGCCCCCAATCCCTCCCAGCATCAGAGTCTTTTCCAATGAGTCAACTCTTTGTATGAGGTGGCCAAAGTACTGGAGTTTCAGCTTTAGCATCATTCCTTCCAAAGAAATCCCAGGGCTGATCTCCTTCAGAATGGACTGGTTGGATCTCCTTGCAGTCCAAGGGACTCTCAAGAGTCTTCTCCAACACAACAGGTCAAAGGCATCAATTCTTCAGCGCTTAGCCTTCTTCGCAGTCCAACTCTCACATCCATACATGACCACAGGAAAAACCATAGCCTTGCCTTGACTAGACGAACCTTTGTTGGCAAAGTAATGTCTCTGCTTTTCAATATGCTATCTAGGTTGGTCATAACTTTCCTTCCAAGGAATAAGCATCTTTTAATTTCATGGCTGCAGTCACCATCTGCAGTGATTTTGGAGCCCAGAAAAATAAAGTCTGACACTGTTTCTTTCCACTGTTTCCCCATCTGTTTCCCATGAAGTGATGGGACCAGATGCCATGATCTTCGTTTTCTGAATGTTGAGCTTTAAGCCAACTTTTTCACTCTCTACTTTCACTTTCATCAAGAGGCTTTTTAGTTCCTCTTCACTTTCTGCCATAAGGGTGGTGTCATCTGCATATCTAAGGTTATTGATATTTCTCCTGGCAATCTTGATTCCAGCTTGTGTTTCTTCCAGCCCAGCATTTCTCATGATGTACTCTGCATAGAAGTTAAATAAACAGGGTGACAGTATACAGCCTTGACGTACTCCTTTTCCTATTTGGAACCAGACTATTGTTCCATGTCCAGTTCTAACTGTTGCTTCCTGACCTGCATATAGGTTTCTCAAGAGGCAGGTCAGGTGGTCTGGTATTCCCATCTCTTGAAGAATTTTCCACAGTTTATTGTGATCCACACAGTCAAAAGGCTTTGGCAATAAAGCAGAAATAGATGTTTTTCTGGAACTCTCTTGCTTTTTCGATGATCCAGCGGATGTTGGCAATTTGATCTCTGGTTCCTCTGCCTTTTCTAAAACCAGCTTGAACATCAGGAAGTTCATGGTTCACATATTGCTGAAGCCTGGCTTGGAGAATTTTGAGCATTACTTTACTAGCGTGTGAGATGAGTGCAATTGTGCGGTAGTTTGAGCATTCTTTGGCATTGCCTTTCTTGGGGATTGGAATGAAAACTGACCTTTTCCAGTCCTGTGGCCACTGCTCAGTTTTCCAAATTTGCTGGCATATTGAGTGCCGCACTTTCACAGCATCATCTTTCAGGATTTGGAATAGCTCAACTGGAATTCCATCACTTCCACTAGCTTTGTTCGTAGTGATGCTTTCTAAGGCCCACTTGACTTCACATTCCAGGATGTCTGGCTCTAGGTGAGTGATCACACCATCGTGATTATCTGGGTCGTGAAGATCTTTTTTGTACAGTTCTTCTGTGTATTCTTGCCACCTCTTCTTAATATCTTCTGCTTCTGTTAGGTCCATACCATTTCTGTCCTTTATCAAGCCCATCTTTGCATGAAATGCTCCTTTGGTATCTCTAATTTTCTTGAAGAGATCTCTAGTCTTTGCCATTCTGTTGTTTTCCTCGATTAATGAATTTAGGGGTAGCATAAAGATACTTAACTAGTACTTGTGGAGCAAAAAAGTGGTCATTCAGATATTGTGATGGAAAGGGATCAGATACCAGGCTTCTAAAGAACTGAAAGTAATTGCCTATGCTCCCTTTAGGGAAAGGATGGGGGCAGAGACTAGGGGATCCCAGACAGTTTGGAGCTACAAAGCCCAGGAGAGAGACTTGTACTTTGGAGCGAGTTGGAAGCAAAGTTCAGGATAAGGGACCTCCTCCCTTAAGCCTGGGGAACCAAGGAATTATCTGTAAGATCTAGCAGATTTCCTGCCATCTCCCATACACACCCTCAGCCTCAGCTTCTCCTGCCTGCACTGCCCATCTCAGCCCACTAGGTGACAGGGCTCTAGGGCGAGGCTGGTGGCTTGTTTGGAAGCCTTGAGAGCCATCAGTTCCTACCAGACTCCCTGCTCCAGAGCGGTCTTAACGTCCATGGCCAGAGACACAGGCCCTCAAACTTTCCCATGGCAGCCAGTGGTGGGGACACGGGGGGACCAGTGCAGGGGGCAAGCTGACACCCCGATCTGGTTGAGCGCCCAGGCGGGCCCCACCAGGTGATGGTCCTGCCGGGGGTCAGGCCGGGGTGGCGTCCAGGTCCTGATGGATGGGGGCTTCCTCCAGCACCCGTGCTGTACGAATTCCCGGGCTGGATGGTGCCCTATGGGCCCCAGGTCGGAGCTGGCGAGGTGGGGGCCTGCTTCCCAAGCCCTCCTGGGGGTGCAGGCACCCTCCCCCGGCCCGACATGGTCCCCAGCAGTGTGTCCGGACGCCAGCACTGCCAGAAGACCTCTGGCCACAGAGAAAGAGATGGGGCAGCTTGCCAAGGGGCTGAGGCAGAAGAGGAAAGACCCTGGGGTACCCGCAGGCCCACGTGGGGTTCGCCGTGGGGGCTCTGTTGGGAAAGGTGATGAGCCAGATGACCACCTGCCACTTGGAGGCCCAGCGGCTGAGCCTTGCCAACAACGTGGAAGCTGCAGCCACTGCTGAAAATGGGGCTGGAGCAAAGTGGACACTGAGAACCTTCTGGGCTTCTGCAAAATGAAGATGGTCCTGTAGCAGGCTCAAAAATGCAGACAGGCATGCAGGGAGAGACACATAGGAAACAGCCTGGAGAAACACTCCCTGCAGTGGCCGAAGCCCGCACCCCAGCAGGTCATTGCTGGGCAGCTCTGGCTGTAGAAGGACTGGGTCCGAGTTTTAGTCTATAACTGGAGTGAGATGGGCAGTCGGCCAAGCCCTGATTTCTCCCCACTGCCGGGCCTCCGTTGACAGGGAGACCAGTGTGCTTTTCCCTGACATCAGGACTCCATTTTGGCTCCCCTGCAACTAGGGGGGACCCTACTTTGCACATTCGTACCGCTCTGCACCATTTCCCATGGGGGGAACCCTCCTCTCCACCCCAGCCACCATCCTGTGCCTCCCCAGTCTTTCCAGCTGAGGGGCCCTCATTCCTATTCAGGGCCAACCTGGGGAAACGGGTCTCTGGGGTTCATGTCAAGGCATTTAGCATGAAGTACTCCATCAGTTGTCTGAAAAAAATAATACATAAGAATACCTAAGGGAGGGGAATGGGAGCTATTTAGGAAGATTGAGAAAGATGAGGTTGAAGTTTCTTGCTGCTTTGTGTTTTTCCCTGGCCTTAGCTTTAAGGTATATTACAATACGTAGGTGGATTTGGATTTTGTTTCTTTTTTTACTAATTGAAAAGTAATTGTGTCTCTCATTCCTAGTGGTTATCAGTATGCATATTCTTATGAATACAACATTAAGCGAAAAGCTCAAGTCACACAAGACTGTGTCAGTGTATCATTTCTAGCAAAACCAAGCTGAACTTTGAGTAAACAGAGTCCAGGATAATGGTTGCCTCCAGGGGAAGGTTTGAGGACGCAGTAGAAAAAGCGTACACAGAGCCTGCCCAGAGCCCATGATGAAACACAGAAGTTTGCTTGTTCTCCTCGCTTTCTTGAAAGACGTGGTTTTTTTTTCTAATTCACTTTTCAGCTACGTTTGGTTTATTCCCTGAGAATTCCCCTTACTTTCTTTTGAGCTCAGAAATGCTTTTTAGAGATTTGTGGTAGTTGATCCCACACTCCCTGGTGGCTTTTTCAATGGTACATCTTAAATCACCTCTACATACGTGCGTTTTCTTCAAATGCTGATTGTAGCCTTCAGCGCGTTTTCAGCGGGGACCATGACTCTCTGTCGATCTACAATTTTAGAATTTAAGAAACACCTTCCCATTGGCCATCTTATTTTTAAGAGTTTTCCCTTGAAAACTAATAGTTAATTCCTGCTTTTCTTTGAGTCTGTATTTTCTGGGTGTCTCTAGCTCAGTACGGTAAAAAAAAATACTCTGAATCACATCTTATATAAGTCTTTCAAATCCATACCAAATAATGTATTGAGTATTGTTTTTATGCTTTTATCAATCCTTGGCACTTTAATTAGATTCCTATCATAAAAATCAATCTCTCCCTTCCCTAGAGGTTTCCTTACCTCTTGTCTAAGAAAACTTCTTAGTCCAAAACATTATCCTGCTCTTAAAGTAGCATCTAACCGTTTTCTGTAATTTCGTATTTTTTAAAAAAAAAAGTATGAACTATGCATCATTGTTTATTATACTAAAACTGTGTCCTAAGGATTTATTTTTTAGAATTATGACTTTCTTCTAGAAATAGTCTTTCTTATTAAAAGTACTAGCTTCCTTGGCAGAATTCATTTATGAAGTCCTTTTAGGTTCAAAAGGAGAAGGCAATGGCACCCCACTCCAGTACTCTTGCCTGGAAAATCCCATGGATGGAGGAGCCTGGAAGGCTGCAGTCCACGGGGTCGCTGAGGGTCGGACACGACTGAGCAACTTCCCTTTCACTTTTCACTTTCATGCATTGGAGAAGGAAATGGCAACCCACTCCAGTGTTCTTGCCTGGAGAATCCCAGGGACGGGGGAGCCTGGTGGGCTGCCGTCTATGGAGTCGCACAGAGTCGGACACGACTGAAATGACTTAGCGGTAGTAGGTTCAAAATTGTTTTATCTATGTAGAAAATGTTTTACAATGAAAACTACAATTTAATTCCAATAAAATCCTAGTGGAATATGGGAATATTACTTGACAGAGTGATTCTAAGCTGAAAAAAGGGGGGGAAAAAGGAATTTTTGAAGGTAAGGAGTTAGGACCTTTTCTTACCAGATGCTATGAAGCTACAATAATTTGAACACAGTGTTGTGGTCGTGATGAACAAGATAACAGAAACAAGTATTTAACAAGTCCATCTGTGGTTGTGTAAGTTGGTACAACCTTCATAAAAGACTATTGAGTAATTCTTACGGGAAATGTTTAAAATGTGCTTTCCCTTTGGTCTATGATTTCAACTGTCAAGACTGTTTATAAGAAAATATTGTTAGATGTGTGTAAAAATGTAGTGATAAAGGTGATCACCCTGGGACTTCTTTGGAAGGACTGATGCTAAAGCTGAAACTCCAGTACTTTGGCCACCTTATGCGAAGAGTTGACTCATTGGAAAAGACTCTGATGCTGGGAGGGATTGGGGGCAGGAGGAGAAGGGGACGACAGAGGATGAGATGGCTGGATGGCATCACTGACTCAATGGACGTGAGTCTGAGTGAACTCTGGGAGTTGGTGATGGACAGGGAGGCCTGGCGTGCTGCGATTAATGGGGTCCCAAAGAGTTGGACATGACTGAGTGACTGAACTGAACTGAACTGAACTGAAAGGTGATCATCACAGCATTTTTTTTTTAATTTTAAGAACAAAAATTAGAAACAAATTAATGTTCAGCAAAGAGTTAAGTAAAAAAGGAACACCATACAGGTGAAAATTGACAAACAGTTTAGAAGATTATTAAATGATGCAGAACACTTTGTTAAACTCTATGATGTCATTCTTTTATTTTTTACGGAAAAAGTTGTATTGATACATATATACTGCAGATGGTGATTGCAGCCATGAAATTAAAAACACGCTTACTCCTTAGAAGCAAAGTTATGACCAACCTAGATAGCATGTTCAAAAGCAGAGACATTACTTTGCCAACCAAGGTCCATCTAGTCAAGGCTATGGTTTTTCCTGTGGTCATGTAAGGATGTGAGAGTTGGACTGTGAAGAAAGCTGAGCGCCAAAAAATTGATGCTTTTGAACTGTGGTGTTGGAGAAGACCCTTGAGTCCCTTGGACTGCAAGGAGATCCAACCAGTCCTTTCTGAAGGAGATCAGCCCTGGGATTTCTTTGGAAGGAATGATGCTGAAGCTGAAACTCTAGTACTTTGGCCACCTCATGCTAAGAGTTGACTCATTGGAAAAGACTCTGATGCTGGGAGGGATTGAGGGCAGGAGGAGAAGGGGATGACAGAGGATGAGATGGCTGGATGGCATCAGTGACTCGATGGACGTGAGTCTGGGTCAACTCTGGGAGTTGGTGATGCACAGGGAGGCATGGCGTGCTGCAGTTGATGGGGTCACAAAGAGTTGGACATGACTGAGCAACTGAACTGAACTGAACTGAACAGGGAAATATAATAGATATTACTGATGATTTTTTTTTAATTTGCTGTGTGTATTGTACAATTTAAAAATCCAGGGACTATTTCTAAATGAAGATTCCAGAAAATCTAGGATTCCTAAAAATACACATTCTTCTAATCTTTCATTATAAAGCAATATTTCAGAATAATAAATCTGGCCTTTTCATTCTCACTCAGTTTTGTAGTTTCTGTAAAAGAAAAGGAACGCAATTCTCTAAATTATGGATTATTGGAACGTATCAGTTAGAAAGGCATTGCTAAAAAATTAAATTTTTTTTAAATCAGATGCCCATTAATGTTAAAGAACTGTAGTGTAGCTCAGAGAGTGAAGACACCTGCCATATGTCTGTTTTCCTGTACAACATGGTAATTTACAATTACAATTAGTGTGTTTATATACCTCAGTGAAGTTAACCTATATTTAGAATATAAGCCCAAATCATTTTCATGTTTCTGAATGTTTACTTTGCAATTTTAAAAAACATTTGAAAATATCAAAATCCTGTGTATCATAGTAGTATTCTCCCTACTTGGCATGTTTGAAGAAGCCAAATGAGATCTATGAATTGTTAGCTTTGAAGGCAGGGTCAGTTCCTGTGATTATAGCCCCAGCCAATTGAAAGATGATCTGTCATGAAGTAAATCTACCACAATACTCATTAAAATCATAAAACAAGGTATTAGCATTATCATGATTACAACCAGTGAAGAGAAATGTGACAAGAAGTTTTGGGAGAACCCAAGGGGCTTCCTCCAGAAAACAATTAGCAGGTTGGTATGCTGGGCTGCTGGTCTACCACCTCACTCTTTAGCTATGAGCCCTGCTGTGATTTCTGCCAGTGCCAAAATCAGCTGCTTTGGCATTGAACTTGAGTTTCTTAGGTTTCCTTCCCCCAGCTTCCAACAAAATTCTAAATACAAAACCAGCTTTACTTATCGCTATTGATTCTTCTATTGACTGCCTGCCAAAGACTATGTTCAGAAAACGAAAAATTGAGGCCTTCCATTGACTTAAAATCAATGTTCTCTTCTAAATCTATGCAACCTGTTTAACATATCATTTCTTCTTTTCCAAAGGAGTAACTATACTGTTTAATAATTAGTCCTCTTCTTCCTTCTTTTAGAATTCTGTGCACTGACCAGGGAGGTATATAAGCTGTGTTAAGTTGCATTGTTGTCTTGGAATGGATGATAATGCCCCTGAAACAGCTGTAAAACTTTGGATATTATTGACTGAGTAGTGGGCAAATCTTATTATATACCACTTTATTAAAAGAGAATTAGTTTTAATATATTACATATTAATTTGCTTGGGCTGCCATAGCACAGTACTGCAGCTCGGGTGGCTTAAAGAATAGAAATTATCTTTTTCATGGTTCTGGATGCTAGAAGTCTGAAATCAAAGTGTTGCAGAGTTGCTTCCTCCTGGGGCCTCTGAAGGAAGGGTCTCCGTTTCAGGCTTGCAGATGGCCACCTTTCCCCTGTCTCTTCACATTGTCTCCCCCATGTACATATCTGAGTCCAAATTTCCTCCTCTTAGAAAGACCCCAGTCATTAGATTAGGGCTACCTTTCTGACCTCATTTTAACCTAAATATCTTTGTAAAGATCCTGTGTTTAAGTAACATCATGTTTGAGGGAACTGGGAATTAGAGCTTCAACACGGAAATTTTTATGGGGTGCAGTTCAGCTCCTAACACCAGTGTAATTAGGATTTAAGCTAGCTTCAGTTATTTGTTAATGTAAACATTAAACAAACGTGATGACAACTCGTGGTAAATATGATGAGGTGTCAGATATCAGGGGTCTTCATTTAGATTTAGAATTGTAGTTCTCTCATTACATGCATATTGCCTCTGATAAAAACCAACTGTTAACAAATATTCTCAGCCAGAGGAAGTATGGTCCCATAGCTAAGGCATAGTTTGGAAGACAGGCCAAACTTTTGGGTTCAAAATCTCAGATCAATAACCTGCCATCTCTTGCTTGAAATGACTTACTTCTTTCAGCCTCAGTTTCTCATCTGTGAAATAATGTCTAGCAATCCACAGGGTGAGGGAGTTGATAAACAGATAAAATTAGGTCACGTGAAAAGAAACCCCTAGGAATTCCCTTAAACAGTAGACACCCAATAATTTTTCTCTCCATTGTGTTTTCACTGTACCTCATCTGGGATTTTTTTTTTATAGCTCATAAATCACTCTTTTGCATCTTAGGAAACTTTACATAGTAAGTGCTCATTGACTGTTAGCCAAAACTAAAGAAATGAAAGAACAAAATTCAGACTGTCATCTCAGTTGCTGGAAAACTTACTATCTGATATCGGAAAATGGCTTTTGGAATTGTAATAATTGGAAGGCAGTTACAAAGTTTGCTTCCTTAGCTGTCAACTGACAACTAGGTACTGGGGCAGATTTTGATTTGAAGGATTTAAATAGAGACTGTCTGAAAACCAATATAATGTTGTATAATTGAAAGGAATCATCTCTGAAGTTGTTTCCAGCCTCTAATAATTATACGAGTCTCCATAAGCAAGCACAAAACAGCACCCTGCAGATTGACTGTGGCCACAAGGATACGGAGTACAGGAATGGACAGAGCGGGTGACACCGTTCCCCATACCGTGGTGACCACGGAACCCTTTCCTTCCTGGTCTCCTGCTCTGATTGCAATCGTCTCTCCCAGATGCAAGCCCAATCCTGCCTTTATTCATATTGTTTCTTCACTGACTGAGCACTCACTAGCTTTTTTGTCCAAAGCCTACTATATTGGTTTGCTAGGGCTGCCGTAATAAAGTACCACAGACTGAGTAGCTTAAAGAACAGAAATGTATTGGCTCACAGTTCTGGAGACTGCCACACAAGATTAAGGTATGGGCTAAGTCTTGGATGTGTCCCTGGCCTCTCCCCTTGGCTTTTAGGTGACCATCTTCTCTTTATGTTGTCTTTCGTCTATGCATTCTTCTGTGTTCAACTTTCCCCCTTTCATAAGGACACCAGTCACATTGGATTAGAGCCCACCCTAATGACCTCATTATAACGTCTTTTCTTCTGTAAAGACCCTGTCTCCAAATAATATCAACTTCTAAGGTATTGAGGGTTAGGACTTCAAGTTATAAATTAGGAGGGGAACCCAGTTCAACCCGTAACACCTACCACTCCTGATAGAAAATGTAAGGCGTGAGTTTGGAAGCGACGAGGAGCAGTGTAGGAACACAGAGAGACTTGTCTATTTTTTCCTGCAGAGGAGTTAAATAAGAGGGCTATGATGAAAGTCTGAAAGCGAAGATCGCTCAGTTGTATACAACTCTTTGCAACCTCTGCCAGGTTCCTCTATCCATGAGATTCTCCAGGCCAGAGTACTAGAGTGGGTTGCCCTTCTCTTCTCCCAGGGATCTTCCCAACTCAGGGATAGAACCCATTGCAGGTGGATTCTTTAACATCAGAGCCACCAGGGAAGCCCAAGAATACTGGAGTGGGTAGCCTATCCTTTCTCTAGGGGATCTTCCCGACCCAGGAATCAAACCAGGGTCTCTTGCATTGCAGGCAGATTCTTTACCAGCTGAGCCACAAGGGAAGCCTATGATGGAAAGGAAAGAGCGTTAGCCATGGAGCCAGACAGTCCCAGATCTGAGTTCTGTCTCTAGGTCAGAAAACTTGCAAGAAAAATAACATTTTTCCCTTACCAGTGAATGACTTTATGGGGTGAAGAATTGCAGTAGCTACTTATTTCTATTTTAGGAGCACAATAACTGTACTCTCATCAGTGAGATTGAGAAGCGTTATCTTAGGAAGAAAATTTTGGAAATTTTGATAAAGATATGACTCTTACTTTCCCCAGAAAAATTGATATGTGTGCCTATTGAGAAAACCCTGTCACTTTCTGCTAAGCATTGCCAGCCAGTAATTTCATCAAGTTAATGTAACAGGACAGTCAAGTGACTTGCCTTTAATTTGTTGTGATTGTGTTATATTTATGAAAAGCAGAGTTAAAACAGCTGACAGCAAGTGTTTAGACAGTGATTGTTTCATAAATAGTTTTAAGAACATTGCTAAATCTAAGTAGACACTGAGTAAGTTTGCTCACTATGTGAAATGTAAATCATTCTTTCTGTAATCATGTCATTAAACACATGCAAATATTATAAATGATTACCTCATTTCAAACATATTTTTATGGCACCTGTCTGCTTGCTAAATATGTATTGCCTTTGAGATTTAAACAGAAGAGGTGGGAAAAGACTTACCATATAGGGATTTATTATGTTGTTCTTTTCTCTCCTGAAAAGGCAATCACAGCAACACCACAGGTAGAAAAGAATGTTTTGCTGCTTCTGTGTCACATCATTAAAGTAGTGAATCTAAAGCCATAAATTTCTGTCTTCTGGGCCAAGAAATTTTAGGTAAAATACTAACAAGAATGTTATGCTTTTAAATGAGAAATGAAAGAATCTTTATCCTTTTTATTCGAGTTTCCCGAAATGGCACACTCCATAAAAAAATATATCATTTTTATTTTTGAACTGAGTTCCTTGCATTAGTCAATAAACAATTTATTTGGTGAATATTCTCTGTGCACATATATACACCATGTGAACATTTAGGAAACAGAAGGTGCTTGAATTTGTGAGATTTAAATATTTTCTCACAGTTGATCCAGTGATACTGCAGTTGAAATAAAACCACATTTAAATTAAATAACACTTTCTACTAAAAAGCACATATACGTTTTCTGTCATTGTTTTAATGAGGACAGCAGTAATCCCAGTTACTCAGTGGAATATCTTGTATTAAAAATCGTTAGTATGTTTGCCTCTGTGTGCGTTCTAAGACTCGCTCACAGAGCTCTACCTGTCCTGACCACAAATGTACATGTACATTAAATTACGTTATCTGACTACACATATTTTATGCTGCCCATACTCTTGCAAATATTATTAAAATTTGAAAGTATAAACAAAGCAATGATTGATTTCTCATTTGTTCTAAAAACATGTGCATGTACATACTACTAATAATATTCATATTTTAAGTACATTAGATAAAATATGAGCTATGTAGATCAGAGGTGCTATACCAGAAGGTGAAAAGCAAAAGGATAGTGCCAGCAGAGCAGCTTTGGGCATCATTCAGAAATCCGTGCTGTGGATTTCTGAACCAACTCCAACCCGAACCAACTCCTGTTTTCCCCTCATTCCCTGCCCTCACATTCTCATAAGCAGCAGCATTATCCCCTGTACTCCCTCAGTGATTAAACGTCTACTAAGCACCTGTTAGGGGCTAGGCACTGAGGGTCAGAATGAGGCAAGGCACACATAGGTTGGATAGACGAAAGAGGTGAGAAAAACCCAGGATCACCTCACCAGTGGCCAGGGTTAGAGGAAAGGATAGAAGGAGGACCCAGAGGAAGAAGCACTTGAGAATAGGAACACCTAGAGCTAAGGAAGACTTGACAGATGACTAGCAGTTGTTAAGTGGAAGGCATGAGAAGAGAGGAGAGACACCAAAAGTCAGGAATGGGACAAAAAGTGAAAAGACTTGGTTTTGACTAGAAATCTAGGCTATGATTAGTTATTGCAACTGAGAGTTAAATTCAAGGGCTAAAATTGTGACAGCCATGGCAAAAAGTTAGATTGTACTCAGTACATGAAACTAATTAAATGGGTCTTTCAGAATGTACTGGGAAAAATATTTTGTCAACATTAAGTGTAAAGATTAATAGATTGATCTTAAGGAGACATTGAACAACATAACAGATGGTCTCTTGAATTGTAGTGCTTCTGTTGGTTTGCTGTCATTTAAGACACAAAATCTTTCTTCAGGTGACTGCTCCTTATATTGACTTATGGCAAATAGCCTCAGTCTTAATACTAAGACCAAGGTTCTGAAGGCCTTTCTTTCAAGAAATAAAATAATTTTGTACCAGCGTAAAGCTTACAGATGGTTTGCCTTTGCACTACTGATCAGCAAATCTAGAAAAATTAACGGTTGGCAGATCCACTGGCCTATTCTTCTCAAGAGTCAGTTTTCTCTGCTAGGCTTTTGATAAAAAGTTGTTTATCAGTTCCTTTATATTTATTGAAAAATCATAAGAAACACTGGGAAGAGGTTAATTGAAAAAATCATCAGGTACCAAAGACAGTGTCTTAAGTAAGTAGCCTAGTTGCCTAGTGCCTGATACTGGAGATAGAAATAAGTAAATGTACATACCAAGCAACTGATTTAAGATAAATAATCAATTCATCTGTGTTTCATTCTCATATGAAATAAAAATGAGTGATATATCCCTTTACAGAGTCACTCTGAGAAGTAAAAAACAAACAAGCAAGCAAAAACTCTTAAGAACTATTGAAAACTACTTAGCAAGGCATAAAGAACAATGCAATGCTTAATAATGCTTTTTAAAATAAAATTTAAAGCCTGTAGATCTTTATTAAGTCCAACTTTGCTTCCATCTGTGAATATTGAAATGCTTTGATATATATATATAGCAATCTTTGTAAAACTTTCTAAAAGGAGTTCTTAGTTCAGTTCAGTTCAATTCAGCCACTGAGTCGTGTCCAACTCTTTGCGATCCCATGAATCACAGCACGCCAGGCCTCCCTGTCCATATATAGAATTTGAAAAAGATTACATTTTTCCCCCAGATCATGCAGACTTACCAGTGTCAGAAGCCATCAAAAAACGCATGTCTTGGCACCCTTGAAAGTATTAGTCATTCAGTCATGTCCAACTCTGCAATCCCATGGACTGTAGCCTGCCAGGCTCCTCTATCCATGGAATTCTCCAGGCAAGAATACTGGAGTGGGTAGCCATTCCCTTATTCCCTTCTCCAGGGGATCTTCCCAACCTAGGGATCAAACCCCAGTCTCCTGCATTGCAGGCAGATTCTTTACCATCTGAGCCACCAGAGAAGCCCTTGACACCCTTGCTTTGTCCTTAAATACTGAGTGACACTTTTTAGCTTGTTATTTCAGCAGACAAATTTTGTTTTGAAGACAGGTCAAAAGTCTATTAAGGTGCAGCACTGGTAGTCTGTTTCTTATGAATTTATGTCCCTTCTGAAAATCCCGGAAATATGTATACTAAAACAGTTATTAGGTGAATAATTTTGAGAGGTCTGCTTGGGTGGACTCATGTTTGGGGCATTCTACTGGGCAGTTGCCTTTTTAGACCCTTACCACCAACTGAGAACAGCTTGAAGGTAGACAGCCTGAAAACTTAAGGTTTCTAAAAGTTAACTATGTTGGAATTTGATAAGATATTTAGAAAGTAGGGGATAAGTAATTATTTTGAGAACACTGAGATATTTTTATTGGAGTTCTTTATAACTCAACTTGAAGTGGAATATAGCTCATTCGAATCGTAATGCCAGATGACAGTTATTTTCCAGTCAGTTCTTAAAGTGGTTTACATGTTATAGTTCAAGCAGTATGAAAATTCATTCTGGAAAAAGCATCTGTTGTCCAAGGCCTTCTGCTTTCTTAACCAAGAGAAATAGCTGTATGTAGCTATCAATTGTTTATTAGTGAATTGTATATTCAGGGCATTATCTGCACCAAAGCCATGATCTTAGGCCGGCTCTCCCTTGCTTCCCAGTACGTTTCTGAGCCAGTTTTTACCACACCAAGCTCTTGTGCCAATGCAAACTACTTTTCATTGTGCCTAGAAAAACATCAGGAGAATAAATTATTCCTCCTCTCCCTCTGCCCCTCTCCCTTCATTATTTTAAAGTATTAGAAAACTCAGTGTAAATTACTTTGGCTTACCCTTTCAGTTACTTATAGCATTTACATGGATAATCCAGAAACTTCTTGCCCTTCAGTTCAGTTCAGTCTCTCAGTCGTGTGCGACTCTTTGCGACCCCATGGACTGCAGCATGCCAGGCCTCCCTGTCCATCATCAACTCCCACATCTTGCTCAAACTCATGTCCATCGAGTCGGTGATGCCATCCAACCATCTCATCCTCTGTTGTCCCCTTCTCCTCCTGTTGTCCCCTTCTCCTCCCGCCTTCAATCTTTCCCAGCATCAGGGTCTTTTCCAATGAGTCAGTTCTTCGCATCAGGTCTTGCCCTTAAACATGTATTAACATTTTGAAAAAATGCCACTATTAAAATTTACTGAGTAGTTATTTTACAGATTTAAATGCATATGTGAAAATTCAAATGTGCACACATAAATATAGAAGTTGGAAAAAAGAGTAGAATATAATCTACTCTTTTCAATTACTGTGTTAGTACAGACTCTTCAAATTGCATAAGTCCACTTCAGGCTGCTTACCAAAAAACAAAAATAAACAGCGATTTATTGATTAATGTAAATGGAAAAACCCTAGGTTTGATCTGCTTCTGGTACTACTACATTCTAAGGCTCAAACTGTTACCAAGACTCTTTCTCTATCCCCTTCTCTACTTTTCTTTGCCTATTGACATCATTCTTTCTTGCCTGCGGACAGAGATTTCTTCACACAGAAAGAGAGGGTAGATACAAGCAGGTGTAGCATCTTCTATTCAGCATTACGCCTGAGAAAAAGCTCTAGTATCCAAGTAAGAATCTTAGTGAAAACTGAAGACTGGCCCTGCTAGGGTACCATGATGATCCCTCAACTGATCCCTGAACCACAGAGATTGAATTAATAGGACCGAACCAACTGTGACTGGTCAGTCTGGGCCAGCCATATCTATGAGGAGGTCGGGACTAGGGCAGGACGCTGTCATTGACAGCCCAGTAAAGGGCTATGTGAGTTGAAGAGTGCTTGCCCAAAGAAGGGTTTTGGATATGTCCAGTACAGCTGTCGTGTCAGTTTCTCTAGGCTCTTGGAAGATTTAACATATGTGCCACAATCAGATGCTTATGTTATCTGATGCACAGAGAAGAGAAATGTGGGATATCTGAATACAAGAAGAGTCTACATTTTGAACACTCGAACTGATCCATCAGCAGACTGTTACTCAAGTTCGTGATTCTATAATAGTTGACCCCTGGGTCATTTTGCTGTGTTTACTGATTGCTGCTTGCCACTGTGCGGAGGGCCTACTTGCAGGATTACTCACTCCTGTGGGTGCTTTTGGGTCCTAGCGTGGCGTTTACTCACCTATATCCTAAGATAGCTTAATAGGATCTGTACCATAGATCAGTTTTAACATTTGCACACACAGAGACAGTCCACTAGTTCTCCTGTTAATCCTGCTTTATCCACTGGTACCATCAAATTAATCTTTCCAAGGGAGAGCAGCTGATATGTGCAGGTTACTTTTCCCAGTATTTAATATCTCTCTTGGTCATACTCTCATTTGGTGTTTATCTTCTAACACATAACAACATTGGGTTGCCCAAAAAGTTCATTCAGGTTTTTCTATAAGCTGTTACAGAAAAATCCAAACTAACTTTTCAGCCAAACCAATATATTGTTGTCATCTGTTTTGTAGAAATTTGGGGGGATTACCAGGGTTCTGTATTTCTGGAAAAAGTGTCCCTCAACTCTTACAGATAATGTATTATGCTTTATTTTTAAAAGTACAATGGAAAAAAATAAAATCTAAGACCTATTTTGTTATTCATCAATTATTTTTATATCTAAATGAAATAATAAAAATTCCTGCAATCTGGTTGCTTTTATTCTTTTCCCCAGTTCTGGTTTTCTCTTTCTCATTGCCCTAATTATTTGATTGTATATGATCTCCTCATCATCTGCCTTAAATCCTTGGCGGAAAGAAGTCTTACTTAATCAACAAATTAGACGAGCAAACTGAAATCACTAATGAATCAGTTTCTGTTCCTCCTCTTCTGTCCTCAGAGAAGATAGAAAATATATGGTCAGTTCAGTTTAGTCACTCAGTGGTGTCCGACTCTTTGCGACCCCATGGACTGCGGCAGGCCAGCCGTCCCTGTCCACCACCAATTCCTAGAGCTTACTTAAACTCACGTCCATCGGGTCAGTGATGCCATCCAACCGTCTCATCCGCTGTCGTCCCCTTCTCCTCCCACCTTCAATCTTTCCCAAGCATCAAGGTCTTTTCCAGTGAGTCAGTTCTTTGCATCAGGTGGCCAAAGTATTGGAGTTTCAGCTTCAACATCAATCCTTCTAATGAATATTCAGGACTGATTTCCTTTAGGATTGTCTGGTTGGATCTCCTTGCCGTCCAAGGGACTCTCAAGAGTCTTCTCCAACACCACAGTTCAAAAGCATCAATTCTTCAGCGCTCAGCTTTCTTTATGGTCCAACTCTCACATCCATGCATGACCACAGGAAAAACCATAGCTTTGCCTAGATGGACCTTTGTTGGCAAAGTAATGTCTCTGCTTTTTAATATGGTCAGTGTCCCCTCAGTGCTTTATATACAGTAAAAGTTTTGCTGTCTCTCACAGATACACGCAAAAAGCTTATTCACTAGGTATATTGTAGAGCAGTCAGTATATTATAAAATATTATATTTCATTGTGATTACAAGATGCAGTTTTAGCTACCTAAGGTTTAAATATATCTTGCAGTCCACGTGATAAGGTAGCATCATGTCATAGTCTAATTGGCAGTGTTTTTCCTAAGTGAAGTCATGAAGAATCTTAACATCAATGGCATTTAAGTTTGATGACACATAGTATTCTAATTATCTATCTTCATTTTCTCAGAGAGTTCCATCAAAGTCAAAATTCTATGGTCAGCATCTTTTAAGAACACTGGGTTTGGTTTAAAGATTCCCTTTTGTAAAACTAAGTTTCTTTTTACAATGTTAACAGACACTCCCTAATGTGTCTGTTGTATAAAATCAAAATTTTGTTATTGTTAACTCAGAGCTCACTTAGGTTAGCAACACTTTTTAATCATCATTTTCACAAGTTTGTTTTTTTTTTATGCACAAAAAACACTGATGTCCTTTAGATATTATTTATTTTTAATGTTTAGAAGTCATTTTATATGTTTCATTCAAAGCAAAAACAACATGATATTGAGAACCTACAACTGTTATATGTGAAACTATTTACATTAATCTCAATAACTCAGATATGACTCTTGCTTTAAATCTCTTTGGTATGTTTCTGTTCTGATTTACTGCCTGGTTTAAAGATTAATGTTACAGGGTAATTTACTGCAGCTTCACAGATGGTATTTGAATCTTTTGTAAATGGGCTTTGGAATCTATGCACAATTCTGTATAATGTTGGGTTAACATCAATGTAAATGTTGAACTTAAAATGGTTCTAAAAGATCGTGATAGAAATTTCATTATCCCTTTCTAAAAACCGTAAATTTTGAGGGGATTTCATGGGCTAAGTATTTTTACTTCACTGTCATGGTTAAGGTATAACTAGCTCCTTATATTTGAAATCACCAACCCCTATATGTTGAAAATAAACATAAAAAATAAATTACCTCATTTTAACCTATTCTAAAGTTCTAGTCACAGGAGAAGTTACTGTTCTTATTTTTACAGCTTCCTACATGAAATGCTTTATAGAATCCACAAACACACATTGCTTTTAGTGTCTTTTCCTTTGATGTCTATAAAAGACCCATTCAAAACTGGAGGTAAGAGCTCCTAATGTGCACAGCAGAATTTGCCTAACGTAGTTTGAAGCTATTAGAGATAACCTTTCTCTGCATGTCTTTTGAGAGGAAAAACTGGTACCAGCAATACCAGTTAAGCTGTAATTAGTGTAACTAACAACTAATAAGAAAGAGTAGGCTGGAGGTCATTCTTAGGAATTTGAAGGTATTAACAGGTTAGGGTTGTAGGGCATCCTGTCCCCTGGCTTAATCTGTTGCCCTGGCTGGTGAGATTTGTTGAAGTCATCGGTGCCCTCTAACCCCGAGGTGTTGCACTCTCATGATTTAGTGGTCACATGCCAAGCTCCTCTTTCCTGTCTAGTGAGATGACTTTGGGAATGGCAAATTCATTTTAAAGTTCTTGTTACAAATGCCTGCAGATTTTCAACCTTTTAATGTAGATAAAGGATTACAGATTAGTTTGCTTCAGTGTTGTTGTCCTACAAAACCTTAGAGTACACTGAAATTGTCATGTTGCTGCATTAAAGAATATGAATTGTTGAGACCATTTACCATGTATTATAAGAGAAACGCTTAAAATCCAACTATTAAATCAGATGTTGTGTAACTGATTCTAATATATACTGAATATTCCACTTTTCACGAGCCCCTTCTTCAAATTTAATTGCCCACCAGTGGCTTTTGTTTATGTTTACAGTCAATTCGAATGCACTTAAAGAGTAAGAACTTTAACAGAGGAATAACCTTTTGTTTTCATGGGGTGTAGTTAACCCCTTTCTTCTAGTATCTGGCTTTGGATTCTTCCTCATCTCATTACATGATACCAACACAAAAACAAAAGAAGTACCATAGAACTTCAGTTGTTCTTTTCCTTTTCCTGTCAAAGTCTTGCCTGTAAGGTTGTTTGCGTACCTGGAAAGTTTTATTTTTCTCTTTTAAAGCAATAAGCAACATGACAGCACTGTTAAGAGAGAGTTGAAAGGAAACTTTCCCTTTCAGCTGTTTTATGTTACTACCTTAGTCTCTTATTATCATAGGTACTATAGATTTTTTTTGACTACAGATTATTCATTACTTATGAAGAAAGCTGGGGCAGGCCCCAAAAGCAGAACAGAGCTTTTCATGCGAACTTGAAGGGGAAAAAAAGAATATTGAAAACTCAAGTTATCCTGGGTCACTGGACACATGGACATCTAAATACTTAAAGAGTACAGACTTAAACATCATAGTTCTCATTCAAGTACCACTAGAAATAATTAGGATGTATTCTTCCTTTGAGTCCTCCATCTCAGTGTTTTATATGCATATTGCTGGTAGTTTGTGGATGAACTGGGTTTTGTTTTGTTTTATTTTAGTAGTTGTTTATTCTTAGATGTATTAGAAAAAGATATGAATAACACATGAAGCCTTTTTAATGGATATTATTGCTTTGGACTGGGCAAATAGAAAAAGTGAGTTGATGTAAACAAAATACTAGGCATTTTAGTAGTACTGTTAGTTCATGAATGTGGCAAAATGCATAAAAATGTTACAAAAATAACTGGAGTTAGGCAAACAATGCTCTAAAGATGAAATTCCAAGAATGCTTTTTTCTAGCCAAGATTTCACAAGATAATCTAATCCCTTCATTTCTACCTCTTGGTCTTCGTTTAATTTACGTGTATGCATGAGTATACTTGGCAGCTTCATGTTTTGTTTCCAAAACAAACCAGCTTCTCTAGGTTTTAGACTTGGGTTAGATGGTGCCTAAGATTCCTTCCAGACAGTGTTATCAGTCCTCAGTTGATAAATTCCTTAAGGTTGGAAACCAAATATGTATAAAGTGAAAGTCGCTCAGTCGTGTCTGACTCTTTGCAACCCCACAGACTATACAAGTCCACGGAATTCTCCAGGCCAGAATACTGGAGTGGGTAACCTTTCCCTTCTCCAGGGGATCTTACCAACCCAGGGATCAAACCCAGGTCTCCCACATTGCAGGCAGATTCTTTACCAGCTGAGCCACAGAGGAAGCCCAAGAATACTGAACTGGGTAGCCTATCCCTTCTCTTGAGGATCTTCCCAACCCAGGAATCAAACCAGGGTTTCCTGCATTGCAAGCAGATTCTTTACCAACGGAGCTCAGGGAAGCCTGATGTATAATTTGATCTGAGTACTAGTTAGCATAGTGATAGCCACATGTCGTCAGTAATAAAGCCTGATGTATAATTTGATCTAAGTACTAGGTAGCATAGTGATAGCCACGTGTCGTCAGTAATGCATGCGTCCCCATTGATTGATTCCCATATTCTAACAACAGATACAAGAATGTTTTTGCATATCCATGTGCTTTCCCCAAACTAACCAATAATCTTCATTGTCACATCAATAATTTAAAACTTTTTAAAAATAGAGAGCAACATGGTGCTATTAGAGTTCACACAGACACCGGTCTTTTCTCATGCTTGGATTTCCTGAGAAGTGACACCAAGGACAGTATTGGAAAGTCTTATTTTTTCCCTCTTCCATACTATCTTACGATTAACTATGAGAGTAAGACATCAAAGCTGAAGTGACTTCAAAGCCCGGAACACTTATGGTTTCCAGCTATTACTGTAACCAGCCGCGTCGGCCTGACAGCAGTTCATCTTACAGAGCTGCCGCGCTAGGATCCTCCCCTCTGCTTCCGGCCTTCCCCTTTTCCAAACCTATCAAATTAAAAACCACCCCCAAAATGAATCTCGAAGTTAAATCAGTCCAAAGAGTTAGCGTATTTGCTTAATTTCAGGATTTTATGACTAAAAAATAGACCGTACTTATTTATTTATTGACTTTACCCAAAACATATCATGGGGCCTTAGGGCTATGTTCACATTAAACATATAATAGTCTTCATTATGTTTATTTCAAAATATAGTATACATTCGTAGGTAAGACGGTATATATACCTGCCACTTTAGTTAGGTTCACAAAATAAAGTATTGAAAGGTGAGTCTGGTACTTGGCCCAGAAATCAATGAAGTTAGAAGGAATGAATTCTAAAATGTGGATTGTCCATCATAAATGCTGGGAGTGTAGTTCTTGGAAGCACATGCTTTCTCTATTTAAAAAAAGTTTTTTTTTAATAATAAAGTTTCATGGATATATTGTTTTCCAGCAATATAAAAGTTAATATATTAAAATTTGAGCTTCTCCTATATGCATAACCAAATAGGTACTAAAATATCATTGAGGCTAGTTTCTTGAGAAATGTAGAATTAGCATCAGCTGAAGATTTTCAATTTTTATTTAAAAGACCCAGATAAAAATTTTAATTATTTTCCTGGAATCATTTGGTAAAGTTGCTGGTACATATTCAGTTCCATGGGGCAGGCGGCAGGGAGAGCCGCTCTTGAACTCTGGTGGAACAGCATCCAGATCTTAAAGTTATGGCACCAAAGGACTCACAAAAGACTTACTAGATTTGATTGTGCATTATGGAAATTAAATAGGCTCAATATAATGATTGTATCTTTTGTGAAATGGAATGGACTGCATTGTAAACTAATGAGCTTTCCAGCTTTCAAAGCATTCAAGTAAAGACTCGATGACCACTTTTCAATAATCCAGTAGAAGGAATTCTTACATTTGGGAGGGATTAGACTAAAACTGTAACACCCATTTCAATTCTAGAGTTCTTTGTTTCTAAAATTGAAGGATATGAAGAGATAGAGCTGAAGATTAAGTCATCGTGGTAGCATGTGGCTGTTGCCCAGTAATTAGATGGATTTTATAAAGAAAGACTCATAAATGGATGTCTTGAGGGGGTTTGAAACAGAAAGGGCAAAGTGCTTTAAGTAGATACGGATGAACATCAGAATGAAGCATGTCTCTTCTAGTGTTGAAAGTCGGAAGAGAGGAACCTACTCTAAAATCCTCAGAAAAGAGGGCAAAAAAGAAAATGAGAAAGGGAGCTTTTTTTAAACACTAGGAATCCAAATGGATATTCAGAGTGCTAGAAATAGAAGCCAAGGTATTTTTATATCTGCAATAAAGTCCTTTAAGCAAAACAGGTAGGACACTGAAAAGTTAAAATTTTCACTTCCTGAAGAGCAGAATAATTGCAGAGGACTGAAAAAGCACAGTGTGAGTATGGAATGATTAGAACCACTAACCAATATGTTCCTTTGGTCCAGTTACTGAATTTCTCAGGACCTCTCATTGTTTTAAATATTGGGTAGGTAGATATTTCCATGATCTTATTCCAGCTCCGAGATTCTCTCCCAGTGCTTTAATTAAGTATGCTCTCCATAGCCTAAGAATTCAGACAGACCAAATGTTTCAGCTTGCCACCACTGGTTTATTCTGACCTATAGATAATAGATGGAAAGTGGAAAACGCGGGATAATTTTTTAAAGATTCTGGCATTTGGGAGTGTATGCAAGTTACGAAGAAATCTCCTGTGTAGACAGATAAGAAGTGAAATGAAGAAATGAAGTAGTGCTAGGAAAAAGTGCAGTTGGACCACTCCATTTGGGTTTAAAGAAATGATCAACTGTCTGAAGAAGACATACCAGAGACACCTGGTCGTGTTGCCTTAAGAACAGAGAAATAGGCATTTATATCAGAAATGAATCCATAGATTTGATTTACTGGCAATAAAGTGATGGAAAAATCTCATTAATAATTGCTTTCCAGTAAAGAGGAAACAGGTATTACCAAAGAATGTTTAGAGAGGTGATAAAAAGTTAGAAAATATTAAATCTATAAAATAGATGGAAAATGTGGAAAAATAATTTGAATTACCTTGTAAACCTATTAATAAAATAGATAGATCTTTTCTGTTGTTCTTAAAATAATTAAGCATTTTTCCAAAAGTGTTAATTCTCTCCTTTCCTGGGAGTAGGCTATATATACTAGGGCTTCCCTGATAGCTCTGTTGGTAAAGAATCCACCTGCAGTGCAGGAGACTCTGGTTCAATTCCTGGGTCTGGAAGATCTGCTGGAAAAGGGACAGGCTACCCACTCCAGTATTCTTGGGCTTCCCTTGTGGCTCAGCTGGTAAAGAATCCACCCGCAATGCGGGAGACCTGGGTTCAATCCCTGGGTTGGCAAGATCCCCCAGAGAAGGGAAAGGCTACCCACTCCAGTATTCTGGCCTGGAGAATTCCATGGACTTGTATAGTCTGTGGGGTCACAAGGAGTCAGACATGACAGAGAGACTTTCACACACAGATTATATACTAGGGCTGTATAACTAACTGGGTTTACATGTATGACTTTTTCAATAATAATGAGATGACACCACCCTTATGGCAGAAAGTGAAGAAGAACTAAAGAGCCTCTTGATGAAAGTGAAAGAGGAGAGTGAAAAAGTTGGCTTAAAGCTCAACATTCAGAAAACTAAGATCATGGCATCTGGTCCCATCACTTCATGGGAAATAGATGGGGAAACAGTGGAAACGGTGGCTAACCTTATTTTTCTGGGCTCCAAAATCACTGCAGATGGTGATTGCAGCCATGAAATTAAAAGACACTTACTCCTTGTAAGGAAAGTTATGACCAACCTAGACAGCATATTAAAAAGCAGAAACATTACTTTGCCAACAAAGGTCCGTCTAGTCAAAGCTATGGTTTTTCCAGTGGTCATGTATGGATGTGAGAGTTGGACTACAAAGAAAACTGAGCACTGAAGAATTGATGCTTTTGAACTGTGGTGTTGGGGAAGATTCTTGGGAGTCCCTTGGACTGCAAGGAGATCCAACCAGTCCATTCTAAGGGAGATCAGTCCTGGGTGTTCATTGGAAGGACTGATGCTGAGGCTGAAACTCCAATACTTTGGCCACCTGATGAGAAGAGCTGACTCATTGGAAAAGACCATGATGCTGGGAAAGATTGAGGGCAGGAGGAGAAGGGGACATCAGAGGATGAGATGGTTGGAGGGCATCACTGACTCAGTGGACATGGGTTTGAGTGAACTCCAGGAGTTGGTAATGGACAGGGAGGCCTGGCGTGCTGCAGTTCATGGGGTCGCAAAGAGTCGAACACAACTAAGCGACTGAACTGAACTGCTTTACAATGTTGTGTTAGTTTCTGCTGTACATATGAAGTGAATCCACTGTATGTATATATATATATCCCCTCCCACTTGGACCTCTCTTCCCCCCTACCCCATCCATCTAGGTCACCACAGAGCATGGAGCTGAACTTCCTGCACCATATACAGCAGGTTCCCACTAGCGATCTCTTTCTGTTTTACACCTGGTGGTATATATATGTCAGTCCCAATCTCCCAATTCATCCCAACCTCTCCTCCCCTGTGTGCCCACACGTCAAGAAGTCTACTTCATACACAATCAACTTAAGATTTGTATACCTTGGTACATTTTTCCCAAGCTCTGGAACTCCAGGTTTTCTGAATAACCATACAAAAACCTCTTACCAGTATTCTGAGCCACATTGAATCCTCTGTTTTGAAACAAGAATATGAATTTTACTGAAATGATTATTTATAGCAACATCAATATTATTCAACACTTAAAATCATTACCTTGTTATTTTCTGATTGGGAGGTTAATGCCCGACTTCTTTTAAATGGTGGTGTACTCCAGTACTCTTGCCTGGAAAATCCCATGGATGGAGGAGCCTGGTAGGCTGCAGTCCATGGGATCGCTAAGAGTCGGACATGACTGAGCGACTTCACTTTCACTTTTCACTTTCATGCATTGGAGAGGGAAATGGCAACCCACTCCAGTGTTCTTGCCTGGAGAATCCAGGGGACGGGGGAGCCTGGTGGGCTGCCGTCTATGGGGTCGCACAGAGTCGGACACGACTGAAGTGACTTAGTGTTAGCAGTAGCAGGACTAACGTATGAACGAAATGTGTCCTACAAATAACACATGAAAACAAAGTTAGAAATGAGTATAATCCTCTGAGTGTGTTGTATGCAACAGTTTATACCTTCAGTTCTGATCACAGACATGCGCTTCCAGCTAAGGGCCATTAATCCATTTGCTGCTGCTTGTTGGAGTGAAGAGAAATTATCAAAGACTTTCCCATATGTTTCAGTGAATACCTCTTTAATTGTGGATTGTTCAGCTTCCTTATTTTTCTATGTATATGGCCTCTTTGAAGATTCCTAAAGCCAATTCTCTTTTTACTCAAATTAAAAAACAGCAACAACAACAAGCAAGCTACTGTGGCCACAGTTCTGATTCCTTTGGTCGTGACAACGCCTGCCTCGTTCTTAATATTTCATCCTAACCTACTTCCACACTGAGTGTACTTCTGCAGCCGTAAAATAAGATGTAAAAACTTAGAATCAGTTAAGCAATGCAGTAGCTTAAGACCCACAGGACTCTTTGTCCTTAGTGTTATAATTTAAAGCTTTGCCAAATAGATAGCCTATCCATTCTATATTTCACGTAAGAAAAGAGACCATCCAAAAAGAAGTTTCCAGGGACTTCCCTGCTGGTCCACTGGTTACGAGTTTGCCCTGGAATGCAGGGGACGCAAGTTTGATCCCTGTTTGAGGAACTAAGATCCCACTTGTCGCCACGGAGCAACTAAGCCTGCGCCCTGCAACGACTGAGCCTGAGATGTAATAGCCAACCTGACCCAGCCAAATAAATAAATAAATATTTTCTTTAACAATGTCTCCAAAACCTAAATTAAACATGTATGTCAAAGTATTACCATACGTAAACAGCATGTATTTATTTTAGCCTTCATCAAGAAAAATAAAATATGCCTTGTGATTATACTATGCACGTTGAATCAAAATGTCAGAATCTTCTAAATAAACTGTTATTATGGAATAAGGCAGAACTTCAGCCCAGAATTTATATAATTCACTCCGTTGTAGATTTTTTTTCATTGAAGAATACATTTCACTGCCATAAATTGCACTGAGTATGAACAGCAGAGTCATTTGAGGTTCATTGAAAATATAGGAGAACATCATGTTTCCTGTCCTTTTGTTAAACTTGGCATATTGATTTTTTTGCACAGCTTGCAGCACAGAAATGTGATATACAGCTACAGCAAGACAAGCTAACCA
Source organism: Bos mutus (assembly GCF_027580195.1). Taxonomy (NCBI): domain Eukaryota; kingdom Metazoa; phylum Chordata; class Mammalia; order Artiodactyla; family Bovidae; genus Bos; species Bos mutus. The sequence continues at coordinate 24,400,566 of NC_091623.1, read as the reverse complement.
CATGTGAATTTGTTAAGTACTGCTGGATTAGCAGAAATTGTCTGACTGTGCAAATAGCAAGATTTGACTTCGCCAGGAACTCTTTATGACTTAATCAATTAAAATAACAAGTTTTGATTTTATTGCCCAGAATAAATCATTAGCAAAAAGTCACATTCTCCCAATCACTCATATGTCTGATGTTTCTGTGTTTCAAGCTCATTAATAAATATGTAGAATTTGAACCGAAAGTTGAAAGTCAAATATAGTTTTAGTAATGATTCATGAATTTTTTTAAGAACAGGAGTCTAGATTTTATTTAAATTTGCCATTGCTTTTCTTTTTAAATATCTAGTGTTCATGCTTTTGTTCCCTTTAGGCTCAAAGGTAGCAAGATTTGGATTTGACTCATGCTTCTTACTGCATTTAAATGTAGAACCTTGTGGAAAGGGAGTCTCTGAGGTAGTGCTGGCATGCTCTTCTCCTCACCTTATTAAACCGCCTCCTTAAATGCGTCCATTATATAGTTCACCTTGCCTGACTTCAAAGAGTAGAGATGGAGAGAGGATGAGCTGAAACTCAGCAGAGTGGGTTACCCATGGCTTCTTAGAAATGCTAATGTGTTATCTATCGGGTTTTAAAAGTTCTCTGAGTTCTCTTGGAAGCAGATAAACCATTATGCGTTGTTTTTTTTTTTTTTTTTTTTTGCAGAACAAGACTGACAGTCTGTCCAAGCGTAGGAAATGTTTGTATTAATAATATCATGTATTAATACATGTGACCACGCTGTCACCTGCCTTTTAAGAATAGACTTTAAGACATCTCAGTCTCTCTAAAGGTAGACTTCTCTTTAATAAGATTTTTTTCCCAAATTTTTTTTTCAGAAATGTCTCTCCCTGCTCTCATTACTTTTGAACAGGTGGACATCTTATGAGATTGCATGCCAAATTTATTAGAAGCAGGTCTTTTAAAATTATCTGGTAAAAGCACAAAGCGTTGAGTTGTTCCCCTAGTAAAAAATGGGGGGTGGGGGAAGGGGCCAGAGCCAAGAGGAAAGCGCCACTGGTTTGTTAGGTGACACTGTGCCCTGCTGTCTAATTTGATTACACAGAGCCCCTGAAGCCCCAGGCAAAGCTGATTTTAGCTGTAATCAGCTTCTTAACCTTTTGAGAACTAACGTAAACACTACCTAGCGGTGGTTAATGATGCTGCTCTGCTACACACTACAAAGTCAAAGGTAACAGTGTAGAGCTCCAGCAGCACAGGCTGGGGCAGAATTTAACAAGACGGCTTAAGGGCGTTGCAGCAGAAGGCAGTTCTCTATTTGTGATCAATTTTAATCTGATAAAGTGATTTAAGGGTGCTTTTTAAAATTTTATAGCTATGGTTTTTCCTTAAGTTTTGCTCATAAGTGCTAAACGTTCACGAACTACTTGTCTTCATTTTGCTGTGCTTACATATGTACTTTTCACTGAAATCCTCTTTCGATTATACACACATTTTAGGAATATAAGTATATTCATACACTTTGATTCTTTCATTTTCAGAGTAAACCAAGGTGATTTCAGTATCCATATAAGAAGAGTAAAATAAAATCCTCTTGGTTCAGTTTCACAGATAGTAAAAATTCATTAAGGGAAGAATGGAATTTCTTTACAGTTAGATGGAACATTGTGGTTATATATATGGGCAAGAACCTCACTTTTTCATTTAAAACAGGAGCTCCTGATACAAGAACCTGATGTATCATGTAGGAAGTTAATACGTAAGATGATTTTACTGTCTGTAGTTGGTGTAACTCTCTTGTAATGATGTGACTAATGGGGTGGAGAGCCATAAAGATTAACTAATGTACTTACCAAGGCTATCCCCTCAAAGTCATGTTTGCTGGGAAAACTTGTTAGGAAGACCCTCCTGAGTAAGGACTGCAAATGACCAAGAGAATATATGATACCATAAACCATACCCCATATTGGTAAGCTTCTATACCAGCAACTTTACCTGAAATTTCCTGTTCCTAAAAAATTCTGAAGAGTAGAATCTTAATGCTCCCCAGTGGCATGTAACCAGTCACTGTGTATGGAATTAACTTAAATAGAGAAGGAGGGGAAGATTCAGACTAAAGAGTAACTATAATTTTTTAGTCTAAGGTCAACCCCTCATAAATAACATGAATAACATCTGCAAGCTTATCATTATGCAATGCAGTATATGTTGTGGTAAAAATGAGCTTAAAAACCACATGTACAGCGGTAAATTTCAAGACATGGACACCGAAGGCCTTTCACGGCTTCCCAGGCATCGGGGAGCGTTCACTGGGCAACACAGCCAGCTCCTCTGGCCAAACTTGGCCCCATGGTGAGGGAAGGTGACCTCATCCATAAATAATGTAAATCACCTGACATACGTGCCACCTAAAAGTTCAAGTGAGTTTTATACCTATATATATATGATACCATGGAATAAATGAAGCCAGGTCATAGATAACTGGACATTTTTGGCCTCTTGCAGAAATGTTTTCTCCAAATTGTATCCTATTTTACAATCAGATTGTTAAAAGAAATCATTACATGAACTCCCCATTATAGCTGATACGGATATCTTTTAGGTGAAGTGCTTTTTATTGTATGGCATATTTTATAAGAGAATGTACTTGTTCAGTACCCTGGTGTGGATTGAGAGGGTCCTGGTCCCCTTGGCTGCCCTAAGGACTGAAGGGTCACTGTCTCTGCACCCTACAGTTGGCCAGGAGGAGGCTGACTTAGAGGCAGCAACCCACTGCATCTTACGAGGCTCTCTCTTAGGAGGACCCGTAGGAGAAGTTCTTCCCAGAATTCAGTTCTTCCCTGGTTATTTTTTTTTTTTTAATCTTATGAACAATGAAAATCTTACAGTATGCTGTTCTCATAGTTTCCAGACTTTGTTCCACAAGAGCATTACCCGAGCAGCCAAGGTCTCGTTCGTATTACAATCCAATTAGAATGTCTAAGGTGGGATCCAGGTAATCCGTAATCCCCAGTTTGGGGTTTCCCATGTTTGGGAACCCCTGACATACCCAATGTAGTGCCCGCCAAGCGTTAGCTGTTTTGAAAGCTTAGAGCTAATGTGCATCTCACCTGTAGCAACTGAAAAGGACTGATCACACTCATTCATTATTTTATCGTCCATTTTTTGCTTTTCCTTGACTTCCTCAAATGTTTTTGTGTTTTCTTATAATTTTAGATCGTGTTTATTTTCAATAGTATTATTTAAGTAGAACTTATGTACTATTAAATAAATCCATTTTAAATGTACAATTCAGTAGTTTTTTAAAGCAAATTTATGGTTGCACAGTTATCCCCACAATCCCATTTTAGAATATTCCCGTCACCCCAGGAAACTTCTTTGTGCTTATTTGCAGTCAGTCTTGGTCCCACCCATAGCCCCAGACAACCAGTGATCTGCTCGTTCCATAGACTAGCCTTTTCTGCAAACATCATATGAATAGAATTATACAGTATGTGGTCTCTTACGGCTGGCTTACTTTGCTTACAGTGTTTATGAAATTCAGCCATGGGGTAATTTATTCCTTTTTATTGCTAACTAGTATTCCATTGTATGGATATACTGTTTCATCAATCTGTTTGCCAGTTGACGGACATTTGAATTATTTTCCACTTGGAGCTATTATGTATGATACTGCACATTCACATATGAATCAGTCCAGACATATGTTTTCATTTATCTTGAGTGTAAACTTAGGAGTGAAAGTTAGGAGTGTGGGTCATTTGGTAAGTTTATACTTAGCTTTTTTTTTAAATTTATCTTTTTTATTGAAGTATAGTTGATTTACAATGATGTGTTAATTTCTGCTGTACAACAAAGTGACTCAATTATATATATATATGTATACATTTTTTTGTGTATTCTTTTTCATTATGGCTTATCATAAGATATTGAATATATCAGTAGTTTCCTATGCTGTATGGTAGGACCTTGTTATTTATCCATTCTGTATGAAATAGTTTATATTTAGCTTTTTGAGGAACTAGAAAACTGTTTTTCAAAGTAGCTACACTATTTTATATTCATAGCAGCAAAGTATGAGAGTTTAGGTTTCTTCACATCCTCACAAACACTTGTATAGTCAGTCTTTTTGATTATAGCCATCCTGGTAGATATGTGGGCTTCCTAGGTGGCTCAGTGGTAAAGTATCCACCTGCCAAGCAGGAGACGCAGGTTCGATCCCTGGGTTGAGAAGATCCCTGGAGAAGGAAACGGCAACCCATGCCAGTATTCTTGCCTGGGAAATCCCATGGACAGAGAAGCCTGGTGGGCTATAGTCCATGGGGGTCACAAAGAGTTAGACATGACTTAGCTACTAAATAACAACAACAATAAAATAGGTATGTGGTATTATCTCAGTGTAATTTTAATTTGTTACAACTTGATGTTAAATGTGTCTTCTTATGTTTATTAGTCATATGTTTTGTTTTCTTTGGTGAAGTGCCTCTTTTTATTTTCAGTTCAGTTCAGTTCAGTTCATTTGCTCAGTCATGTCTGATTCTTTGCAACCCCATAGACTGCAGCACACCAGGCCTCCCTGTCCATCACCAACTCCTGGAGTTTACTCAAACTCATGTCCATTGAGTTGGTGATGCCATCCAACCATCTCATCCTCTGTCGTCCCCTTCTCCTCCCGCCTTCAATCTTTCCCAGCATCAGGGTCTTTTCCAGGAAGTCAACTCTTCGCATGAGGTGGCCAAAGTATTGGAGTTTCAGCTTCAGTATCAGTCCTTCCAATGAATATTCAGGACTGATTTCCTTTAGGATGGACTGGTTGGATCTCTTTGCAGTCCAAGGGACTCTCAAGAGTCTTCTCCAACACCACAGTTCAAAAGCATCAATTCTTCAGCACTCAGCTTTCTTTATAGTCCAACTCTCACATCCATTACATGACTACTAGAAGAACCATAGCTTTGACTAGACAGACCTTTGTTGACAAAGGGTTGACTTTTGTTGGCAAATTGTTGACCTCTGCTTTTTAATATTCTGTCTAGGTTGGTCATAACTTTCCTTCCAAGGAGCAAGCGTCTTTTAATTTCATGGCTGCAGTCACTATCTGCAGTGATTTTGGAGCCCAAAAAATTAAAATCTGTCACTCTTTCCCTATCTATTTGCCATGAAGTGATGGGAACTTCTGCCTAATTTTGAATCTGATATTTGTCTTATTATTGAAGGAGCTCTTTATATATTCTGGCAACAAGTCTCTTATCAGATGTGTGATTTACAAATATTTTATCCTCAGCTGCAGTTTATCTCTTCCTTCTAAATGGTATCTTTTGAAGAGCAGAAGTTTTTATGAGTTCAAAATTTGATGATTTATCATTCTTTTTCTTTTATGGGTTGTGGTTTTGGCATCATATCTAAAAAATCTTTGCCAAACTCAAAAGTTTCAAAGATTTCCTTTTTTGTTGCAGAAGTTTTATAGTTTTAGCTCTAACATTTAGATATGGTTCATTTTCAATTGATCTTTGTGTATGGTATATAGTAAGGATCTAAGTTGATTCTTTAACATGTGGACGTCTAATTTTCCCACCAGCATTTGCTGGAAAAAACAACTATCTTTTCCCCGTTGAATTGCCTTGGACTTTTCTAAAAAATCAACTAACTGAAGACTTATTAATAGACTTTATATTTTGTTCCATTGATCTTTATATCTGTTTTTCATACCATTACCATAGTGTTTTGATTACTGTAGCTTTATAGTAAATTTTGAAATTAGGTAGTTTAAGTTCTTCTTTGTTCTTTACTTACATCATTTGTAATTTCTCTTAGCAGTGTTTTTTTAGTGGTTTTACGCTTCTCTGTAAAATATACTGTTAATTTTTCATTCTTTTTGATTCTATCATAGACTTCTTCTCTTAATTTCATTTTCAAATTGTTTGTCCCTAATATAAAGAATTAAAATTGATTTTTGTGTATTGATTTTATATCCTGGAGATTCCCTGGTGGCTTAGACAGTAAAGTGTCTGCCCACGATGCGGGAGACCCAGGTTCGATGCCTGGGTTAGGAAGATCCCCTGGAGAAGGAAATGGCAACCCACTCCAGTACTCTTGCCTAGAAAATTCCATGGATGGAGGAGCCTGGTGGGCTACAGTCCATGGGGTCACAAAGAGTCAGACATGACTGAGCGACTTCACTCACTTTACATCCTGTGACCTTACTCAAATGTGTTTATTAGTTTATTACCAAATTTTTCTGGTAGAATGTTTATGATTTCCTTCATATAGGACCAAATGGCACCCCACTCCAGTACTTTTGCCTGGAAAATCCCATGGATGGAGGAGCCTGGTGAGCTGCAGTCCATGGGATCGCGAAGAGTCGGACACGACTGAGCAACTTCCCTTTCACTTTTCACTTTCATGCATTGGAGGAGGAAATGGCAACCCACTCCAGTGTTGCCTGGAGAATCCCAGGGACGGGGGAGCCTGGTGGGCTGCCGTCTATGGGGTCGCACAGAGTTGGACACGACTGAAGTGACTTAGCAGTAGCATCTATGAATAAAGACAATTTATATCTTCCTTTCCAGTTGCCTGCTGCATTGGCTACAATGGTCTGTGCGGTACTGAATTAGGAGTAATGACAGCAACTCTAGATTCTGATTTTTTTTTCCCTTCAGGGTATTGTTACTGCTGCAATTTTTAAACATTCCTGTTTTCATTTTAGTCTGGCTTCCTAGAGGTCACCCCTTTGCCTGCATAGTGTAATCGTCAGAGTTGGCACAGTCATCCCAAGACACTAAGGCTCTGGATGAATCTGTGTGTGCTTTGAAGAATGTATTAAAAGTTCTTGTGGTTTTCAAGTCCACCTCAATCTTTTATTTTCTCCTGGACTTTCCTGAGATTTCTGTCTGTGCCAGTGCTTATACTCCCAGACAAGACAGATGTATGGGGATTCTTCTAGGCTCTCGGCGGCTTTCTCACTTCCAGGATCTCCCTATTAAAAATCTGACTAATCCACTGGTCTACAGATCACCCCAAGTAAGAGCCCAACCTCTACTGAGAAGGGTCATGGGCTTTTATGGTTAGTGTCCCACTGGGTTTGCTTTATTTGCTTGATAACAAACACCCTTAGCCATGGGTTTTTCTCCTTCTACTCCATGTCAAGTCAGCCCTCTCTTTTCACAGCCAGTTTCCACTCTGGAAGCTCCACCATGCTGCCGCTGACACAGATTGCCTCTGTTCTTACCTGTCGTTCAGCAGTGTGTCATGAATAAACACTTCTCAAGTTGTTGTTTGCCTTTGGTTGATTTCTGGAGTGCTGAAATGGTTGCACTTGACAATTTTGTCGACTTTCCTGGTTGTATTTAGGGAGATTTGCCAGTCTCGTAACTTGCCATCGCTGGAAGTCCTGCCTGAGTTTCTTTTTGTAAGCCGCAAACCCCTTTTGGAACAAGATGAAACATTAACTATATAAATACAGAATCAGATAAAATAGAACAGCAAGCAAGGGTAAAGGAAATATAAGATGGGAAAATAAATTCCTTATGGAGCAACTATGATTTTTACTCTGGCAGTAGATTTTCCCAGTGCCTAGAAATGGAGATTTTTCTTGATCTTTTCATAGAAATTCACTTCTATCCAAAAATACAAAAATTTTCATTGTCATCGAGATGTAAAATAAGTGGGAGAAAAAGGTATGTATCTGACCAAAAAAAATAGAACAAGCTGAATCAAAATGCTACCCTGGGATCCTTTTGGTTTCATTTTATTTTGTTTTCTCCCAAAGGTCAGATCCCCAAACTTGTACAACTGTAGACTGTAGGAATATGATATAAAATGTGCGGTGATAAAGCTGCCAGATTGAAGGTTTCTTAAGTGCTACTGTCCAGAATCACTAGGCAAGCTTGTAACTAGTAATTCTTGTCAGAATATACACTCTCAGTGTGTGACTTTTATCTGCAGGTGGCAAAGCATATGTTTTAGCACCAAAAAATGTAAGGTGCCGGAGAGAGGATATTTAATGTGTTTTAACCTATTTTTGTTTTTAATGTTTTCTCTTATAGCTGCTTAGTTCCGGTCAAAAGCAGGCTAACTAAAACATCTTCAGATCTTAAGAGCTATATTTAGATTAGGGGAAAAAATGGTTCCAAATATGATGGTGTCATTTGTTTTTATTTGACAAATGAATCAAGGTTATTGGACCAGTATCTCTCATATAAGAAAAATACAGTGGTATTGTGTGCCTAAAATCCAGAGAGAGGGTTCTTCTCTTTAAATAGATTTTCTGCTAAATTATAATTAACCCTTTAAATGCTACAGTTTTGTTTTTATCCTTATTATAATCATTTTCCTACTATAGGAAATAGCTACTAGGTATAGCTGGCAGTTGTGCACAACAAACAAATATCAGTATTTCCTAGCTAATGTGGTTCTTACTACATGAATCAAAGTTATCATTCTATGCATTAATCATAATTAAGACCTTAGCTAAAGGAGAGGAGTTACAAATTCAAACCCCAGCTAAAGGGTGACATTCAGGAATTCAAGCCCATTGTTGGCAGGCTTTTCTCATTTTCCCAAAGAAGCCAGAAATCTGCATATTTGTTTGAATTCTCTCTAATTTTAAGTGTTGCAACTAATTTAAGTTTTTGAAACTGTTACATAGGTCAAGTAAAATAACTACCATTCAGATCAGGCCCATAGGCAGCCACTTCACGACGTATGGAAGGCAAGAATAGTTTGACCCTCTTCTGCCGATGGCCACTGCCTCATTTCCTGGCATGTATCTGTTGCTCAGAAAAGAACGTATAACTATAACATGCTCCCTAAACGATTGTCTTCATTATTTTACTGTAGAATTCTGAGGTAATGTGCTTTAACAGAAAATGACTGAAACTGGCATTGAAAAACCTTGATTCTGAGGTTAATAATATTTTGAAGCCCTTCCTTATCAACCGGGCCCTAGTCTAAGTACTTCAAATCTATTAATTCATCTAATTCTAGTTTTGGTTTTGCTTTTAAATTTTTTTTAATATCAGTCATTTAACATCTGTAGATTTGTTTCCTCAACTTGAAAAATTATAGGATTATATTTATGTATGACTAAACTAGAAAAGCTGTAAGAACTCTTTCAGCAGGAAAATTCTTTCATCTGGAGAATATGAGGGTTGGATTCAGTGACACAAAAATAAATTGGCAACCAAACTATGGTACTAATTTATTTGAGTTTATAGCACTTCTGTATAACTGAGTAAAATATATATAATCTTCAATGCAGTCACATTCCTCTACAAGTATCATGCTAGAGTATTTTAGTTGAGGAAGAAGTTTAGTATCCATTCACCATGAGGTTGAAAAGGCCTGCACCAGGAGGGATTGGGGGCAGGAGGAGAAGGGGACGACAGAGGATGAGATGGCTGGATGGCATCACCAACTTGATGGACGTGAGTTTGAGTGAACTCCGGGAGTTGGTGATGGACAGGGAGGCCTGGCGTGCTGCAATTCATGGGGTTGCAAAGAGTCGGACATGACTGAGTGACTGAACTGAACTGAACTGAACTGATCTTGAAGGAGATTATCATCTCATTGAAGCAATGTGTCTTGCAACTAAAATTTAAATTTAAACAGAAAATCCCGGATGAGAGGGGAGATTGCAGAAGGGTAGATACAAGTATATGTATGACTGAGTCCCTTCGCTGTTCAACTGAAGCTATCACAACATTGTTAATTTGGCTGTATACCCCAATACAAAATAAAAAGTTTTAAAATAAATTAAAGCAGAAAACAAGTACCCAGATGAGGGTTATATGCAGCAAGGCTTTATTCCAAGGTTAACAGAATGGATGTATGGATATGTGTGTCATGTCTATGGAAGATGTGACTTGGAAAGGGGAACGATTTGAATTGAAAGTGCAGAGGACCATTGAACATGGAAAAATACCTCTAAGTCAGAAATCAGAATGTTATCATACCAAAAAAAAAGAAGGCACATTGCCTTCAGAGTGTGTATAGAATAATGACAAATTTTATAGAAAAGTCAAGATAATTATTATAATGTACTTTCTAACTTACTTTTATGAGGGTGAATGACTATAAAGAATGTATCCCAATGCAACTCTTATGACACGGACAGAAAACAAATATTTGCAGTAGTAAAGTTGATTAAAAAAAAGAAAAAAACATTTTGTTTGCAATTAACCTTCAAATGGTTCAGGGGGCAAAACGTATGTGACAGCAAAGAAGCACATATGATAAAGTGTTAACAGTTATTGAATCTAGGAGAAAAGTGTATGTATAATCATTGTGCTGTTACAACTCTTACAAGTTGAAATCTTTTTACAATAAATACTGGGAAGGAAGTAAAAGAATAGAGAAAAAGCCCTCCAAATAACTTATAGATCAAAGAATAAATCTAGAAAATATTTAGAATTGAGACATAATGAAGCTATAAAAGTTTTTGGTATAGCTTGATTTCTAAACAAAAAAATGTATACCCTTAAATTATATTTAAAAAAGAATAAATGCTAAAAATTAATGAATTTTTAAATTAAAAAAGTAAATATAAAATAAAAATATATTTAAAAATTAAGTTGAATATAGTGACCATGGTATAGTTATGTAATTAGGTGCTTTACGAATATTTGGTAAGTTTACTTCATTTCAAATTTCCTAAATTTTACCAAGTGGATCTTGCCTTGTATCCTGCAGACAAGAAAAAAAAAAAAACCTCACTGCTTTTGCACATACAAGAAGGGTAACTATAAAGCAATAAATCCTTTATCTTTTGACAGTTAAATCCCTACTTTTGGTAAGATTTGTTAATTTATCCAAAGCAGAGGTGCTCAGCTTCCAATGAATTTTGGGCAAAGTAAATTTATCCCCCTCTTTGTCTTTGTCATGTTTTACAAGAATTATAAATATATACCTATGATAATATTCTTAACTATCCAGCTGACTGAATTATTTCCCACTTCAGTAAGGCTCAGCCTAATCAAACAGAAATTTTGTGAGTTTAAAAAAAAACCTATGATAATATGCAATTTTTAATTTCATTAGGAATTTGTTTCACTAATATCTTTATCCACCAGAATTATAACAAATAAAGTAAAAAAGAATTTTGACCACATTTTAAAAATTGAAGTAAAACATAACATTTTTTATGTTGTTCACTATTATAACCACTTTAAAGTGTACATTTCAATGACTTATAAAACCTTCACAATTTTGTGCAACCATCACTACTATCAAATTTCAGAATATTTTCATCATCCAAAATAAGAAAACCTCTACCCATTAAACAGTTACTACCCATTCACTCTTCCCCCAAGCCCCTGACAGCCACTAATCTTCTTTATGTCTTTATGAATTTGCCTATTCCAGACATTTCATATAAATAGAATTATACAATATATGACTTCTTGTGTCTGGCTTATTTCATTTAGCTACATGTTTTCAAGGTTCATGTTGTAGCATGTATCAGTCGTTCATTCTTTTCTGTTGCTGAATAATTTTCTGTTGTATGACTATACACCACATTTTATTTATCCTATTGATCAGTTAACGTTCACTTAAGTGTTTTTTTTTTTTTACTTTTTAACTGTCACGAATAGTGCTGGTATGAACATTTATGTACGTGTTTTTCTTTGAATGCATGTATTCACTTCTCTTGGGTATATACCTAGGAGTCAAATTGCTGATTCAAATAACTTCTTGTTCAGTCACTAAATCATGTCAGACTCTGCGCCCCGTGCACTGAAACATGCCAGGCTTCCCTGTCCTTCACTATCTCCCAGAGTTTGCTCAAACTCATGTCCATTGAGTCAGTATTGCTATCTAACCATCTCATTCTTTGTCACCCCCTTCTCTTCCTGCCCTGAATCTTTCCCAGAATCAAGGTGTTTTCCAGTGAGTCAGCTCTTTGCATCAGGCTGCCAAAGCATTAGAGCTTCAGCATCAGTCTTTCCAGTGAATATTCAGGGTGGATTTCCTGTAGGATTGACTGGTTTGATCTCCTTGCTGTCCCAGGGACTCTCAATAGTCTTCTCCAGCGTCACAATTAGAAACTATCAATCCTTTGACACTCAGTTTTCTTTGTAGTCCAACTCTCACATCTGTGCACTGTAGCTTTGACTATACAGACCTTTGTCGACAAAGTGATGTCTCTGCTTTTTATCACACTGTCTAGGTTTGTCATAGCTTTTCTTTCAAGGAGCAAACACCTTTTAATTTTGTGGCTACAGTCACTGTCCACAGTGACTTTGGAGCCCAAGAAGATAAAATCTGCCACCATTTCCACTTTTTCCCCATGTTTTAAGGCCAGTTTGTGGGAGGAAGAGGACCTTATAAATTGAAAACTCCCAAACCCCTCAAAAATTTAGCAATGATCTCAACTACAGAGTCTCAAGTCTCTGAGCTCAAGTCTCTCTGTTGACATTACTAAGCATTTCTTTGCCAGCTTTGTTGCGTTTTCACTGAACAGCTTTTATTCTGTGCTCTCTGACCAATGGTTGCTTAATTGAAGAATATGTGGATTGGGGGTTGCTAGAGTAAGAAGCCTTTGAAATACTGTTTTTCTAATTTTTATCTTCAGTTAAAAAGGACAAATGCTTTACCCTACAATTTAGAAGCATGATATCTGGAAGTTTCAGACCCTAATCTGATGTGCCTTAAAATAGTCATAAATTAGGGTGATGTCTTCCAAGTGCTCACTGACTGTTTTAAATTTTCTAGTGTGTCCCTGAAAAAAGATCAACAAATCTCCATTAGAATCCATGCCAAAATATTTCTCAACAACTGCTAGCCCTCTATATTTAAAATGTTTGCATTATTTAAATTTCTGAGAAGTTTGAGAATTTCTTGAGAAATTAAAATATTGGACCTTTTAAAATACTAAATGGTTTATATATATGCTTTGAGGTTTTGGCCTATGGTTAACTTCCCCATGGAGCTGAAATATTTTGTACTTGGAGTTAAGCCAAATCTTCTGACTTGCATGCATTCAACTTATGGTGCATGCATCCAAGTCCTGGCATTTGAATGGTCTTTTTCCTTCATCTGAATACTTTCTAACTTGAAGAAAAAAATAACACTTTCCATTTAAAACTTGCCTCTCTCCTCTCTTTCCCTTCTTCACCCATGAGCAAATATCTCCATACTACATACCTGCAATACTCTGAGAAGAGAGGACATCTTTATATTTTCCAACTCAGAGAGATTACCCTTGAATACCCTCAGGTTGGGAGATCCACGGCAGAGCTCCAGGGAGTTCCAAAAACCCTTTAAATTCTGTGTTGAATTGAAATTCTAGGGAGAGAATGACAGCCTTTATCATATTCTCAAAGTGGCGTGTGGTCCCCCCAAAAGCGAAGATCTGGTGGTTTTCACAGTGGTTCGGAGAGCAAAAGGGACATGCATGCTGTGGTGCCGGGATGGTGTGTGATGGAGTCGTGAGCATGTTTCACTCGGGCTTTCAACAGCAGTGTCGTAGTAATATCAACATTTATTTTTGAGGATTAGATCAAGAGTTGAGGCTCATGAAGCTGAAGGTAGTTTCTAGGAATGGATTAAGGAGGGTCAGGATGTTAGGGCATTGACCACTTACAAAGGTGGAGTAGCCAGAGGTAACAGCCAGTGGAAGAGAGTTACACTATTATCGTGCTCGAAATGCAGTGTCACCTTCTGCCTGGAGGCCCCTGGTACTTGTATAGAGTATCTTCTCCAGCCATCAGAGTCTTTCTTTTGCCTGGTTAATAGTTTATATCTTTGAAACAGTCCCACCCTCCATCAGCCTCATGGCTTCCCAGGAAACCACCTGTGGTCTCACTCAAATATCTAAAACTTTTTCAGTTTTAGTTTCTGCTCTTCAGTCTTTATAAAGAAATTCTAATTCTGTGAGCCTACTCACAGAAGTAAGAGTCTTAAGGAATTAAAAAATAGTACTAAAAAGCAGGAAGCTTTGTTAGCCTTTTTTTTTTTTTTTTTTTTACTGATGTGTGGGGAGAAGGGAACCAAATCTGATGGCACACCTGCCGAGAGCCATTCACTCCATGTGTATCACCTCGTTTACTCCCCATGGTCTCATGGTTCATCTTTGCAGTGAGTGTTATGAGCTTTTTTACAGAAGCACAAACCGAGGTTCACGGGATGTTAACCCAGATCTTGTGGCTCTAAACCTCTGCATCCCCTAGACCTACCAGAGAGCAGCAGCAGCAGACAGTTCTCGAAGGTTTGTGGTGGCAGTGACCTGGTGGAAGAGGGCCAGTAGGACTTATTTTTGAACTTCATTGTTTTATGTTTACAAACATAGTGTGTATGTGTTTACGGTAATTTGTTGTTGTTGCCCAGTAGCTTCAGTCCTGTCCAACTCTTTTTGACCCTGAGGACTGTAGCCCGCCAGGCTCCTCTGTCCATGGGATTTCCCAGGCAAGAATGCTGGAGTGGGTTGCCATTCCTTTCTCCAGGGGACCTTCCCAACCCAGGGATCGAATCCAGGTCTCCTGCATTGCAGGCAGATTCTTTACAGTCTGAACTACCACAACCCCATGGTAGAGTAACTTGGGGGAAAGTTAATAGACTTCCTGAAGAAGCTAAAGTCCCTTGCACGCTTGCAAGTTATTTATTGGTGCTTCCCGTGAAGGATTATGAGGCAGTGATTAGAGTAGAAATGAAACAGGCAGTTTATGGGTAAGTTTTAATTTCCATTTTTTTGCTTAAGCTATTGATGTTTTTCTTTATTCCAATGAAGTGTCACAAATAAAAATACAGAGAATGTATTACAATTTTAACATAGAAGACATAGCAAACAAATAGAGAAAAAATACAGGGAAGAATAAATAATTGAATAATGAAGTGGTTAAAATTAATTTGAAAATATCCTTGAACTCTGACAGAACTATGCAGTACAATTGTTCATTCCTTTGTGCACACAGTCATGTCCGACTCTTTTATGACCCCATGGACTCTAGTCCACCAGGCTCTTCTGTCGATGGGATTCTCCAGGCAAGAATACTGGAGTGGGTTGCCATTTCCTTCTGCAGGGGATCTTCCTGACCCAGAAATCAAACTGGCATCTCTTTGCGTCTCCCGTGTTGGCAGGCAGATTCTTTACCACTGTGCCATCTGAGAAACACAAAGTATAATAGAGAGGAGAAGGAATCCCCTCTGATACATCCAGAAATCCTGAGAAGTAAAAGGAACATATTAAGAATGAAACTTCAGAGCAGCATGAGAGTCGAGAGAACCAAGTCCTTTCCCCATTTCAACTCTGCCCAACGCAACTCTGTTCCATTAGCATTTCTGGTGCCTGCTTTCCTTCATTGAGAAAACATTCCCTGAGTCCTCCTTTATGTCAGACACTTATTACGGATGCTAGGGATTTGGCAGTGAGAAGGATAAACAAAATTCTTGTTGCATAGAGCTTTGATTTCAAAAGAGAAAATAGATAATAAATAGACAAATTATATATATATATATAACATATATAATAAATAGACAAATTATATATATTTATGTTTAATATGTATAGGTTAAAGCGATGGGAGAGTGCCTCATAAGAGCACAGTTCAGTTCAGTCACTCAGTCGTGTCCGACTCTGCGACCCCATGAATCGCAGCACGCCAGGCCTCCCTGTCCATCGCCAACTCCTGGAGTTCATCCAAACTCACGTGCATCGAGTCAGTGATGCCATCCAGCCATCTCATCCTCTGTCGTCCCCTTCTCCTCCTGCCCGCAATCCCTCCCAGCATCAGCTTTTCCAATGAGTCAACTCTTCACATGAGGTGGCCAAACTATTGGAGTTTCAGCCTCAGCATCAGTCCTTCCAATGAACACCGAGGACTGATCTCCTTTAGGATGGACTGGTTGGATCTCTTTGCAGTCCAAGGGACTCACAAGAGTCTTCTCCAGCACCACAGTTCAAAAGCATCAATTCTTCAGCACTCAGCTTTCTTCACAGTCCAACTCTCACATCCATACATGACCACTGGAAAAACCATAGCCTTGACTAGATGGACCTTTGTTGGCAAAGCAAATATTTCTGTTTTTTAATATACTATCTAGGTTGGTCATAACTTTCCTTCCAAGGAGTAAGCATCTTTTAATTTCATGGCTGCAGTCACCATCTGCAGTGATTTTGGAGCCCCAAAAAATAAATTCTGACACTGTTTCCACTGTTTCCCCATCTGTTTCCCATGAAGTGATGGGACCAGATGCCATGATCTTAGTTTTCTGAATGTTGAGCTTTAAGCCAACTTTTTCGCTCTCCTCTTTCACTTTCATCAAGAGGCTTTTTAGTTCCTCTTCACTTTCTGCCATAAGGGTGGTGTCATCTGCATATCTGAGGTTATTGATATTTCTCCCTGCAATCTTGATTCCAGCTTGTGCTTCTTCCAGCCAGTAGTATGTTTTAAATAAGGTAGTCAGCAAAGACCTCAGACTAGCTTCTTGAGTTGTATTATAACTGGGGGCCTCAGCCCAGCCTCTTTATACATAAAATGGGAGCAGTTCTGGATGATCACTAACAGCTTCAAAATTCTGTGCTTTCTTTAGGAGACATATCTTTGGGTCACATAATCTTTTGTATGTATAAGTCATGGTCTTTATTGTCCATTGATCTCAAAATGTACTGAGAATGTTCATTGATTTCCAAGGTTAATTACATTCTACATTCAAGGAATTTAAACTGAGAGTTAAATGCCTTCCCAAAGGCTTCATAATGGTTAAAGAAGGATTAGAGCTCTCGATTTCTGCCGTTCTCAGTCTGAAAATTCTGCCTCACTGTGTGGTACAGTAATAAGTGGAATTGAAACATCAGAGCAGTTCAAAGTACATTTAAGATGTGTAGGCTATGACAGACTAAAATATTTACAAATAAGGAATTGGGTAAGTATATCCCACTGCAACCATTTATAGCAGGCATGAAGCCATGTGACATGCTTTAAACCAGTAAAATAGCAAGCCCCCTCCAAGAAAATCTATAATTTTAATCAAAAGTTTGTTTCAGTCATTGAAATTCTGTTATTACTGCTTACAAACATTAAAGTCAATCAAAACATCAGTAGCTTTGCAAGATCAATATTTTTAATATGTTTGCATTCCAGTACTGCAGATTTTTGGCTAATGGATCGCACCCATATTGATTTCCATGGGAAATGTTAGTCTGATACTGAAATAATTAAAAACACACACACACAAGGATTATTGGTTTGGAATTTTGAGGAGATAGAAGTATAAAAATTGGTTATTGACCAAATTGCTTGGGGTGAGTGAACCGTGGGCACTTGTAATAAACTTGTAGCACTCAGTCATTGCTGAATACTACCTTGGTCCCTTAAACTGAACATCAATCAATAACCTATTATGACAATGCAAATTGTGGTGAAATAACAAACTAGACATGTAAGAGTCACATTTTATCAAGAGATATGCATAAGCATGCGTATAAGCATGTTGAAAATGTCTGCTGAAACATAGTGACTGATTTTGACTGATTCCTGCTGAAGACGGTTTGAGCAGCATTTTTTGAAGAGGGAAAGTTCTATAGTATAACAGTAAGAGGAAGCATACAATTATTCTATGAACAATAATGAAAGTGCAAACACTACAGCATGTCAAATGACAGATTCTGTTATTTGGATTCAGAGCAAGATTACAATTGTTACTCTGCTCTCAAAGCATTGGAGTAATGTATGTAAGCATTAGATTGAATCCAAACGCATTCCCCACAATATGAATCTAATGCACGTTACGTTTCTCTTGCCTTTTGGCCTTTCATTAGGAGAGCTATGTTTTCCTCTAGAAAATTTACTCTGTTTTCATTTGGTTACCATTATAAATTTATGAACTCTTTATCTCTCAAAGGCAATCTAGTGTTTCAGAGAGACAAAATATTTTTTTAATGCACAGTGTAAGTTCAGACCAGTATAATAGTACTTAAAACAGTACTTGGTACAAGTTATACATTTTTGGGGTATATTTCTATTTACTTAATTTTTCAAATTGTGTTTACATATTATGGAAACGTGTATTTGCTTTGAAAGGAAAAGTAAAAGTGAAAGTCGCTCAGTCATGTCTGACTGTTTGTGACCCCATGGACTGTAGGGAATTCTCCAGGCCAGAATATTGGAATAGGTAGCCTTTCCCTTCTCCAGGGGATCTTCCCAATCCAGGGATCAAACCCAGGTCTCCCACATTGCAGGCAGATTCTTTACTAGCTGAGCTACCAGGGAAGCCCAAGAATACTGGAGTGAATAGCCTATTCCTTCTCCAGGGAATCTTCCTAATGCAGGAATCAAACCGGAGTCTCCTGCATCGCAGGCAGATTCTTTACCAGCTGAGCCACCAGGGACGCTTTGAAAGGAACATGGAATTAAAAGATAAAACTAAAAATCAGTCATCATAACTGTTGAATTTTGTTACCATCTCTATAAGCCTGATCAATATTTTTCTTTGATAATAATTGAGTTCAGTTAATAAACTGAAAATTGATCATGACTCCTCTGCATGAGATGAAAACACTCATAAAATAGCATTGTGAGTCTATTCCAATTCAATGTTAATCTTTAATCAGTATTTTTGCCAAATTTCTTTTATCCTATTCTGACTTCTTTTTATGTTTTATCACTATTACTAACATTACTCTCAAATTCAGTTGATGCAATCTTCTTTATTCCTACTCTTTTTGAAATTTACACCTTAATATGACTTTTCTCAAACCTTCTGTGTCTCCTCCATCAGTTAAGCTATTTGGATATTCCATTTTGATGGATCCAGCCTTCAGAATGACTTATGAGACAGGAAACTTCACTGTTATCTGGTGTTGTGTGCTTGAAAGTGAAAGTCTCTCAGTTGTGTCCAACTGTTTGTGACCCCATGGACTATACAGTACTATATTCTCCAGGCCAGAATACTGGAGTGGGTAGCCTTTCCCTTCTCCAGGGAATCTCCCCAACCCAGTGATCAAACCCAGGTTTCCCACATTGCAGACCGATTCTTCACCAGCTGAGCCACAAGGGAAGCCCGGGAGTACTGAAGTGGGTAGCCTGTCCCTTCTCCAGCAGATCTTCTTGACCCAGGAATTGAACCAGGGCCTCCTGCATTGCAGGCAGATTCTTTACCAACTGAGCTACCAGGGAAGCATTGTGCATACCTGAAAATAACCGAGTTGAACAGCAACGATGTTTGCATGTAAGCTGTATAAATATTCATACAGTTTTTGCTAAATCATTCAATGACTTTCTGCTATAGATATTATTAGAAAAATATCTGTGGTGTTAAAAATGATAGGATTCTAATTCCCTTACCTGCCATTTCCACATTTTATTATACAACAGCTCTTCCTATGATTTATGTCTTTCTAAGAACCCCAAATGGAATTTGTGTCACTTATCATTGTCAGAGAATGTTATGTCTTCAACAGATAGAATTTGTGCAATCCCCAGTTAGAATTTCCAGTTGTCTAGTCAAGGAGCGGAGCATGATGAAAATGGGAAATCATCAGCTTTTAGAATTCTAGCCGAGCAAATACGTAGTTCTGCAAGTCTCCACAGCCCACCCCACACCCACATGTGCCTTTGCTTTGAGCTCACGGATGTTTTATCTAGGTCAGCAGTGCAATTTCTACTCACGATGGTGATCTGACAACTCTGGTAGCCTGGAAGAAGTCGTGTAACCTGTGATTTGGTCCAGAACATCCCTGATGTTCTTACCAACTCTAAGCAAGATCCAAGCCAACTTATATCTGTGAAGGTAGTATCTGAAAGCGGGAATGCGACTCTCGAGGACAGATTTTTTTTTAATGAATTTATGGACCCAGGACATTGAACAAAATCTGTTGCACTCAGGAGCACTCAAAAGAGGTGGTTCTGTATTTATTGAGAATTGTCAGAATACAGGGGAGAGAGGATTCCAAGACCTGCTCATGGTACAGACTTTTTATGTTATTGGGCCCATGAATACCAATGTTACAAGCTCATACCACAGTCTGAGCAAAATTATTTGATTTTAGACAAAACCAACTCTCTGCACTCTAGATCATGCCAATAAAAACTCGTTCTAGAATCAAACTGTTCAGACAGTCCATACCAAGCCTCACATATAAACAGCTAGAACACACTCAAAGATCTTTGTTCGTTAACAAATTGTTACACAGACATGCTGCCTAGATTGTGTGTAAGATAGTAATTAAGACGAAGACTCTGGAGCCATACTGCTTGAGTACTTAGCCTGTCTTGCCATTTTCTATCCCTAATTCTGTGGGAAGTAGAAAGGAGCTGTATGTGAGACACTAATTAAAAAATATGAAGGCTCTGTGTGGCGCAGGAGGTGAGATTTTCATTCAGCTCACTGTGTGTAGGAGTTTTTAGCTACTTAAACAATGATGGTGTCATAAAATGGTTTAAATAAGGTTGTGTTCGTATGAAGGAAAGTTCTAAATAAAAGATTTTAAAAGGGTAAGTGGTTACTTGGGTGGCTGAAGGAGACCAATGCATATACCAAAACAAGGCAATTCTCAGTGCTCATCAAGGCAAGACATATGCACAAAGTATCAAAACCCAAAGGGAAAAGCAAACAGATGAGAGAACCAGTAATTAGGGCGGATGAGATGGAGCCATCTCATAGAATAAGATTCGAAGAGAGAATGAGTATAAAGATGAAGAAGAAATAAATGAATGTGAAAATAGACTGGTTATCCTTTTTCTCAACGTGACAGGAAGAGCTAACCAAACTTGCTTTTAAATGAGAAAAAGGAACATGAGAAGTGAGTTATCTGCATGGTAGGTGCATACTAGTATTTTTGATTCATTTTTTCCCCACCAAAAAAAAAAAAAAAAAACAACTCTCCTTCCTCTCACCACTGCATTCCTCATATTAGTCTATCTATGACCAGTAGTAAATTTAAATAATATTTACAATGAGTAACATATTAAAATCATAACATCCCCACACATGCAACAGTAATTATTGAGCATTTACTACATGTGTGGAATATTCTACTTTTCATAAAATAAAGTAGGAAAGAGATAAAAATTTATAAATTGAGTAATTCAAGGAGAAAGGAATAAGGACCACAAGGCAAATATTGATTTAAGTAATAGAGAAATATGGAAGAAGGTATAATTCTATCTAATTATAAGAGCCAACAAGATATTTGGGGATTGAGGAAGGGAGGTCCATTAAACTGAAGCTGGAAAGATAGATAGGATTTGGAGATTCATAAAAGGGAGAAAAGAATATTTGAGCTAAGATTATCAGCAAGAGCTAGAAAGTATAGAGTATGTTCTATAAGCATTGAAAGTAGCAAGGAGGGAGTCTGGTGGATGGATCATGAATGTGAATGGGGAGTAAAGGAAATAAAGTTATAAATTAGTTGGAAATGAAATGACAGGATATTAAATGATAAACTAAGGGGGGTTTGCATTCTTTTCTTCAAACTTTTAGGAAGCAAAGGTGTTTTAAGTTTAATTAAGGAAGTGAACTACCAGAGCTATACTAGAGAAAGATTGCTCTAGCAGCTATGAGTAAAATATATTGAGAAGGAAAGTCCACAAGTAGGGAAAGTGCAGTTTAAAGGTCATTATGATGGTCCCTGCAAAAGGTCTAAACGCCAATGACAAGAGTGAAAATGAAGAGGGGGAAAGGGATCCAAGTACAGGACTGGAATCCATGTGACTGGGCCGTGAGAGTCGTCTTGAGTATCTTCTTCAAACAGGTCAATCAGCTATTCAGTGAAATCACTGAACAAATGGGAGACAAGGAAGTTTTTGTGGAGGTTCAGGAAAGGTTTCATATAGAAATGGCTGCAAGTCAAGATAATGCAGCAGTCGACTAAGGACGGCTTTGAGACACTGGGTGTGTGAGAGGTAGACAGAGAAGAAGCATGGAAATTGAGACTTGAAGTGAAACTTCTTGCATTCAAACTTTATATATTTTGTTTCAGGATTCAGATAATCTTACCCTCTTCTAAGATGACCAAGCCTTTAGGATTGATTTTGTAAAGGCAGTTATCCCAGAGCTGTAGTACAGAAGAGGTGACATAGGTTGAGAGATGGTTCAATGAGGGTAACCCGATTTTGACGGGGGGTGTATGGGATAGATACCAGACTGGGTCTTGACAGTTTCTTCTGATTGGGTACCACAGTGACTCCATTCCAACTATGTCCATTTATTAATAAGTGCTGTCCGTTGCAATCAGTACATCACTACAAAATCAGAAGTGCATTCTGATATGTCCGCACTTTTGACTCCATGTACGATTCCAATTTGTCTTTCTTAGGAGGTTAAGTATAATTTAGTCCATTTGTTGTTTCCACAGTAGTTTTGTGTCTTTTTCCACTCAAGAAGTAAACACATTGAAGGTAGATAGGCTTTTGAATAGCCTTCTCAAACATTTTTATGATGATTTTGAAATTTAGAGGGAAAAAAACGTAAGGTCAAGAAAAAAGTAAAGCTGCTACATAGGTTTTGGGGAGGCATTGTTCTTTAATAGCCCAAATCACTTCCAAGTAATGCTCATAATGTCTTCAAAACATTATTCAAGACTCGGGTTTATATTGGTTTTAGTGTTCTGGCGATCTGTTTCTGTGTAATAAATCATCTAAAAATGTTTGGCTTAAAGTAACAACCTCTTATTATCTGTCATGGTACCATGGGTTGACTGAGTTCAGCTGGAAGGTTCTTGCCTGGGATCTCTCATATGGTTGGAGTCAGATTCTCATTGGAACTCCCCAAGCTGGACACCCAAAGTAGTTCATTCACAAGGCTGGCAGTTAATGCTAGCTCTTGGCTGGGGATTCAGCCAGGGCTATCTACCAGAGCGGCTATCTACCTGGAGCATGTGCTGGGTTCCAAGAGGGAGCATTCAAAGAGCAAGTAAGTACTCTAAGAGTCCCAGACAGTAGCTGCAAAACTTATGACCTAGCCTAAAGAGTCAGGCAGCATCCCTTCTACCGTATTCTATGTTCAAAGAGGCCAGCTCACCTTCAGGGAGAAGGGGCTGTACAAGAGCATTACACAGTTCGCGGTAGGGATGGACGAGGTGGAGAAGAGGAGGTACCTGTCTTGGGGAGCTAGCTGTTTCCTCTGCACATTTAAACAACATAGCAGGATTACCAGGGGAAACAGACCAGAATCCAGCAGTCATGGTATTCCTGGACAGTATTTCTGCTGCTTGTGGAACTGATGGTCCTCGTTCACTCTTACCAGTGTTTCATTCTCTCCTGATCTCAGATTCTAGATCTCTTTTACTGGCTCCATTTCTTTAAGCATCCTCAGATCCTTTATCACTAGACCTAAACATCTCCAAAGACGTCCAGACATGGTAACATGTGAAATATTTGTTGTATGGTGTTGTTTCTTCTTCTCTGTGCCACTGGTCCTTCCACCGGACTGAGCGTAGGCACAGTACCGTTTTATCTTCAAGGTGTATCCAGCTAGCATTCGTTTAAGTACTATTTGCTTGTCACAGGATACACAAAGAAGCATAAGTCAGTTTCTACTGTTAAGGGACAAACAAGCCAAAAGATGAAAAATGCCTGTATTAGTTAGGTAATGGAGAAGGCAATGGCACCCCACTCCAGTGCTCTTGCCTGGAAAATCCCGTGGACGGAGGAGCCTGGTAGGCTGCAGCCCATGGGGTCGCTAGGAGTCGGACATGACTGAGCGACTTCACTTTCACTTTTCACTTTCATGCACTGGAGAAGGAAATGGCAACCCGCTCCAGTGTTCTTGCCTGGAGAATCCCAGGGACGGGGAGCCTGGTGGGCTGCCGTTTATGGGGTCACACAGAGTTGGACACGACTGAAGTGACTTAGCATAGCATAGCATAGTTAGGTAAAGCTAAGCAGCTCTAACAAAAAGACTCCAGATATATAAAGTAGATAGAAGTTTCTTTCTTTCACATATAACAGTCGAAGGTGGGCATTCCAGATGAGCAGACGGCTCCAATCCCACACAGCCAAGTTCAGAGACCAGGTTCTTTCTGTCCTATATCTTGACCGTGTCATCTGCATGGCCACATCTGGGTTGCAGGTCCATCAGCATTCTAGACCACAGGAAGGGGGAAATAAGAACACAGAGGAGTCGTACCCAGTTTCTTAAGGCATTGGCCAGAAGTGACACAAATCAATTTCACACTTGTTGCATTGGAAAGTGAAGTGAAGTTGCTCAGTCATGTCCAACTCTTTTCGACCCCTTGGGCTGCAGCCTACCATGTTCCTCCGTCCATGGAATTTTCCAGGCAAGAGTACTGGAATGGGTTGCCATTTCCTTCTACAGAGGATCTTCCCAACCCAGGGATTGAACCTGGATCTCCCGCATTGTAGGCAGACACTTTACTATCTCAGCCACCAGGGAAATCCCTCATTTGGAAAGGAATTCCTACTTTGGAAAGGAAGGAGTCATATGGCCACACCTCACCAGCAAGGCTGGAAAATGTACCGTTGGGTATCCATGTGCTTTGTTTCAACTGCTTTAGCAAAGGTCTTCATGAGTGCTTCGCCGTCTCTACAACAGCATGTAAATAAATCATTAAAAGCAATGTGATGTGTTACACGGGAAAAACATGTGAAGTGCTATGAATGCACAGTAGGAAGTCACGGGCTTAGCCTGACTGTTTAGGGAGGATTTTCACCAGAAGTAAAATATTAACTGTTCCCAGAAGTAATGACTAGAGAAAAATAGGGCATTCTGCAAAGAAATAAGATCTTATGCCCAAGTACAGAATATAAACTCGTGTGGGCGTTTTGAGGAATGGCAGAAATTTAGTATGGCTGAGCACAGGGGCCCCTGGGATGAGGCATTATGGTAAATAAAGTCTATAAGATAGAGGGGATTCTGCTAAGGAGTAGCTTAGACTTTTCCTCTAGGGATGGTGGGGACCCCTCAGAAGTTTTTAAGTCTAGGACTAGCATGATCAGATTGATGGTGGTGACATGAGGATAGACTGAACGAGAAGAGATTAAACGAGACCAGTGAGGAGTATATTCAGGGAGGCTATGATGAGAATTAAAGTGCTTATCATGGAGACAGAGGAAGGAGCTCATTGCTAGGCAACAAAGACTACAACTTGCTACTTAAAAGGGAAGGTTGTGAAAGAGAACTGAGTGCTTCCTGTGTGTCCAAGGTGGGTGATCATTGACGCCATTAGCCGATGCGAGCCCGAGGGGAGAATTTTCTTAGGGCAAGATTTTTCATCTGTTTTTAGACACACAAGTTTTTGCTGTCTACCAGCCATCTTCACTTCTGACCCACTTTTGCTGGGCATGATGATAAGGAAAAGAAGAGAGGAAAATTCAAAGGACTGAATTATGAGATCAGACATCTGGGAGAATGTTGTACCTTAGCAGTATGGAAAAGCAATTTGGTCTAGTTTAGTCTGTGACGGTAAGACTTCTAATGATTAGAAGCCATTGGAACCCTGTATTCAAGCCCAGAAAATGTAAAAACAGGCAAAGAAACAAGAAGGTTTTTAGATTTTAGATAGAAGGACAAATACTGGTTAGTTTTCTTTGCTTTACCTTGACACATTTTCTCATTTGACTCTGAGCCACACCCCAAGAGACCAGAAGTAAATCCTGGCTGTGTTCCAGGATTCTGCCTTTTAACAAGCACCCCTGATTTGTACGCACGAACATTTAAGAACCACTGGCTTCAGCTTTTAGGACCTGCAGTTCTTTTTTCAGGACACTTGTGGGAGATAGTGTGATAAAGAGATCAGGGTTTATGGATATTTTGTGTTTTTTTTTTTAATTTTCAATCTGAAAAATACAGTGAAAGCAAAAGAATTACACAAAGAATGTACACAGTAAAAAGAGGAATTTAAGATTAACTCTTGTCTGAGTCTTCATCCCTTCTTTTCTTCACCCAGTTAAAATAAGTATTCACTATTCATCTTATCTTAATAAAAAGTAGTTAAACTCTCTACTACTAAAGTTCATGTTCATTTTTGTAAATTAAAAAAAAGTTACTATAAACCTTAAATAACAATGCCACTCTATGGCCTGACAGCATCTTTCCATAGGGAAGCTCAAAACAAATTAGAAAACTTACCAGTACTATTTAATACATTTCTGATGAGAGATATGATGAATATAAAATCTAAAACGATTTAAGCCAGTGACAAAATAAGTATCTCAAAGCCACGCAACCTGAGCCTTACTTTTGTTGTCCATTCACAATGAGGCAGTTCACAGAAATATAACTCTTTAGTTACTATTTACATAATTTTTACTGCAGTTTTAAGTTAGAAAGTATAGAAGTAATGATTCTCACCATGACACTTCCAATGTATAGCAACATTACAAGAAATATAAATGCTGCAAACTGGATTTAAGATAAGGTTAAATATTATGAGAATTCTAACATTTACCTATTCTATAATCTATGTTCATTTGTTTTCAAATTTTACCTTATATGACTTGGTTGCTAAATAAGATTTTTTTAGTAGCAATGATACAAACCTCTGTGCTAGGCACTACCAGAAGTTCAAAAAGGAAATAGAAAAAACATCTGTTCCCTGAAGGACTAGAGAGTGACTAGGACTTTATGACTAGATCTCCAAGCATCAGGTTCCAATAAGAGTAATTTGGTGACACCAACTTTCAGAGTCTTTTTTTTTTTTTTAATATTTGTCTGAACCTTGCCTAGAAGTGTGCTGAGGGTAGACAGACCCACTTAAGTTTGCAGATACAGCTGCCTTTCACTGATTCATTCCTCACCTAACACACAGTTTACTGAGCATGTGCTACATGTTTGGAACAGGAGATAATGGCAAATGAGATTAATGAAGAAGGTAATGTGTTATGATGATACTAGCAGCCTATGTATTGGGTGTTCCTCACGCACACTGTTTATGTGGGTTAGTCCTCACAATAACTGTATGAAGCAGATTCTATTACTGCTGCATTTTGCAGGTGAGGAATTAAGTTTGGAAAGGTCTCACAGCTATGAAATGGTGCAACTAAAATTCAAACACTGCAAGTATGAATTCAGGGGCTGGATTTTTAACTAGCAATCTAGCAAATATATTCCTTTTCCTCATGGAGCATGTATTCCAGCAATTCATTTATTTAACAAGTACTTACTGAGTATCTCTTATGTGCCAGGTACGGCCCTAGGCCCCCAAGGTAGAGTGGTGAAGAGACCAACACGATCATTGCTGTCATGACTTGTACCTTTCAAATCCTCTAATAATGGTTTAAAAAAAAGAAGAAAGTATATACATACTAAAGTAATAGACATAACTAACTAATTACATTTATCAGAATTACCAAACTATTGAATACAATGCAATGTATAAAAAAATAAATACTGTATATTCAGATATTCAGGAAGGGTAACATTATTTTTATACTTTAAGTTTGTTTTCATCTGTGGTTAAAAATAACATACTTTACTTTTAAAAAAAGCTCTTTTTTCTTAATCAAAACATTCAAAAACTATTTCTTTCAGTTGCTAGAAGAGGAGAATCTTTATATCTAAAAATAAGATCTTTTCAGAAAGTGGAAATTCACTTAGGCCTTGTGTCACCTGAAGTTAAATGTTATCCAAATTTCAGAATAATTTACAGTCGCAGTGATAAGTATTACTGGGCAACATTCGTTTTTTTAATTGGCAAGACTAAATTGATTGTGAAGAATGTTCAAAAAAAAGTTATACTACAGTCTAAAATTAAGAGACTGTTCATTTTGCAGTTTCACTAAGGCAGTTTATTAATTATAATAGATAACCTTTTAAAATATTTGTTACTGGAACACCCTCCTTCTTATTTAAAATGTCTTCATTGGGATAGAGATGTCTTTTGGAATTAAAACTCTTCTTTTATCTATAATGAGCTGAAACTATTGAAGAGTATTTAAGAAAACGTTAGATATAGAGTTTCAATATTAAATACCTCAATTCCATTATGCATTTAGGACACGTCAACAGTCAAGGTTGAAGACTCTTGCCCGAGCAGTTGCCATCTGACACTGGGGAAATGTGGTTGATGTGAACCACCGTGTATTTAGTTTGTAAGTGGACATTTGCGTGCTCGCATGTCCCATCGTGTTCTGCTCTGTGCGACCACATGGACTGCAGCCCGCCAGGCTTCTCTCTCCATGGGATTCTCCAGGCAAGAATACTGGAGTGGGTTGCCATGCCCTTCTCCAGGGGATCTTCCCAACCTAGGGATCGAACCCACGTCTCCTACATTGGCAGGTGGATTAGGCTCCTGGTTTACATGCTTCTCTTTTCTGTGGTTTTTACTTTGTCACGAACAGTCTCACCATTCCCATCCCTTAAAATCATACTAGGTATAAAAGAATGTACTGAACTGTGGCAGGCAAGAGCCTATGCCTGACCCCATGGAGCTTACACTGTGTTAGCCAAAAGAGGTCTGAAATCTACACCGAAAAGAGAACTACCACTAAAAGAGAAGATCATAGTTTTGTAGAAAGCGGTTCAGGTAAGAAGGTCAGAAGTTGCGCAGTGTGTTCCTTCGTTGAGACAACAGAGGCTGAATGATTTTTATCAGAAGTCATCAGTAATTTTATGAAGGGGGAAAGCTATCTAGATAAAGGAAAGTAGTGGGATCCCAGACAGAAAGGGCTCAGTAAATTCAGTGACATTTTGGCTGGAGTCTGGAAATTTAAGAAAATTGTGAGAAATTAAGTGAAGAGGAATGTACAAGCAGCAGCTAGAGGAGCTGAGTGGTATGAACTTCAATTTATATGCCACAGAGAATCATGTGGCATATATGAATTATGAACAGAGAAATACAATGAAAGCAACATTTTAGGAGGATTAACTAGCCAGTGCGTGCATAGGATGGGTTGAGTTGGGACTAGTGTTACTCAAACTATGCTTCTTAGAATACTAATCCTGAGATACAGAGATAGTAACAAAAGCTCCTCTGGGGGGCATTTTTTTTTTTTAAATAAAAAAGGAAACATTGCATATTAAATTTTCCTCTTGGAGTTACAATGAACATTTACACATTAAAGGCCTATGCCAAAGAAACCCATAATTTCACAAACGTATTTGCACATAAAAGGCTTTGTTCATTGCATATCTATTCATAAACATATCACTGTGTTCCATTGAAATCACTTTCAATATTTAGAAATTTTGGTCTTATCAACTACTTACTTATTAAGAAGTCCATCAAAGAAATAAGAATAGAGGGGAAAAATTGAAATTCAAATTGTTTTAGAAAAGGATTTAGACATCATGTAGTTTAATCTTACTGATCAGAAACCAAATGGCACCTTGGACTTAATGACTTTCTAGTCAAATCAAGTACTGCCTTTAATGATACTTGTTCACCAGTCCTCTCTCCTTCACTAAACCATAAGATTAACCCATGTCTTATCTTTGTAATGTGTACATCTGGCTCGTAGGGGGTGGTGGGAAAATGTTTGCCGAGTTGAAAGTGATGCGAAAACTAGAGGGTATGACTTTTCCATGATCATACTGAGGATGGTAGGATACATTGAAAATAAATGAATTCCAAGAATTGTGTATGAAAGTTTAGCTCTGGGAGTGATAAACCCGAAGACAAAAGACCTGGTACCTTCAGGATATATCTACAGCTAGGTAGAGGTATAGTCTTGATCAAGTTATTCAGCCTCTCTTGGCTTCTACGTCCTTCTGTATCCAAGCTCCAAAGTATCAGATCTACATCTTTACCATAAACAAGCAGAAATTAACTGGATCTTGTGATCTTTTACATTGGAAATATATTCTTATAGGGGACCATGTTTAAATACAAAAGATTTTTTAAATAGTCTTTATATCTTTGATGCTATAATATTCCTGAACGTCACAACTTTCTTTCTCTATTTTCTTATTTTCCCCTTCTTTCCAGGTTTATCAAAAGATGATGGAATCTTTAAAAGCATACCAATGTGTGTGCTTATGTAATATTAGGACTGAAAATTTTAAATCTTAAAATGTGAAAGCTCCAGTTGTCAGAAGATCATAAAGTCTTTACTTTTAAGGACTGTTAAAAATCACCTTCTGTGAGATCTCAGCTTTGGGATTTTTCTGACATTTCAAGACTTAAATTTGAAAGTGTAGAATCTCTATAAATACAGCATTACCACAAGCCCAAAAAAGTCAAGAAATGCAAAAGGTTAGATTCTTACTAACTCCTCTCCCACATTATGCTCTAAATTGAGTTTTGCATCTTAGAGTTAAATACGTAATCAGGAATACTTGATGTGGAATACAGTTTAAATTATGACATATTAAGCTTTTTTCTTTGAATTTTGGGGAATAAAATTGTGTATGTAAATCATACAAAAATCACATTTTTTGTATGTGCCCTTAAGGCTTTTTTATGTTTTCTTCACATAGTCCCCTCATTTACAACTTTATCTTGCTGTGGACTAACCATATGGGAAATCCACTATTTTAAACTTAAGCTATTTTTGTGGTGTTACTGCATAAGAAAATGCCTTTAGAGTAGAAAAATTATTATGTATATATTTTTTTACCAGATTTAAACAAATAAAAATTAATTTTTTCTAGTGGTCATTTCTTGGATCAATTCAAAGTATATAATTTTTTATCCCTAATGTTCTCTAGAAAGTCTCCATTACCATGGCCAAGTAAAAATGGGAGATAATAAAAGAGAAGTGCCATGAGACCTGGCCATTTTCAATGTGTTGAAGATTTAAAATTATGTGTAATTTACATGAGACATATAAATGAAAGGATAGACTTCAGTAGGATTTTTTTTTTTTTGCTTTAAAAATAGGGTATTTCTCTCCTGCAGCAGCATCTCACATCTCATACATATGTGCATATTTAGTTTCAGTGTAGCATTCGGTCCCAAGAACACTAATTATAATTTTAAATTATCAATAATATATAGGCTTAAAGTACAGTAGATGGTAAATTTCATATCTCTTATAAGATTTCCTATCTAAAAGCAACTACTTTTTGCCTTTTTTTCATTTCTTAAAAATTCGTGTGAACTTTATAGTCACTTGTATTTTTCCCTTTAAAAATTAAAAGCACTCTGAGTGTGTAGTGTGCAAATATATTGCTTCTGTGTCTAAGAAAGATATTACTGATGGTAATTATCAGCATATCAGAAGTGCAAGTGAAGAACCAACACGTGGCCCTCAGTTCACATTGAACCACCTCCAAGTGTTTCTCTGAAGCCCCTATTGGAAGTTCTCACAAGTGATATGCCCCCGATCTCTTGATACGCCCGGTCTGTTGTTTACCAAGAAGCCTTGGCTGTATTGCATTTAGATTTTTGCTTGCTTGTTTGTTGTCTTTGTAGTAGTTGCTCCATCCACCTTGATTAAGGTCATTCCAGCAGAAGTCTGCCAAACAGGCGTCCCCTAGGAGTCCTGCTATTGTCTCTGAAATCTCCACCCAGATTTTCACATTTTTCTTCTATCGAGAGGCTAATTATATTCTATAATTTCATTGTCTTTTATATTTACTGTAGCACAGACAATCATGTTGAAACTTCTCAGGAAATAAAATATAATTTCTATAGCCGATTCAGCTTTGGGAACCATACAAACATTAACACTTCTCTATAGAGTATCACTGTCTGGGTTTGGTGCCACATTAGAGCCATCTATATCAGCCAGCTTCCCAAAGAATATTCTGCTCTTTTTGCATAATGGGATTATTTCCGGAAATGACTCTCTTGGCCCAAGATATGCCACCCTCTCAAATCATATTTGGGTCCTTTAAGCACTTTCAGTGTGCTTTGCAATCATTTTCATTCATTATCCACTCAGTGGTTCCATCATTACTCTCTGATACACATAGACATTCGGCTACACAGTGGGTATTAGGTAGAGGTAGCACTGAAAACCCCAGGACAGGGAGCAAGGCCCAGTGTGGCCTCTCCTTGGCCAAATTCCATTTTGGACAGCTCTCATTGTTTTTCTTCAGTGTGTGAGGTTTAATTGCTTATCTCTAAGCATAAGGCTCAAGTGGTGGGAGCTTGTGTGGGGAGAACCATTTGCCCTTTCCTGAATTAAAAAAAAAAAAAAAAAACTGAGCATCATTAACAATTTATTTTCCCGAGCAAACCACACTGTGAATGTGGTATAAAAAGTGTTGGTTTTGACTGCACAGTTTTGCCCAGGCTAGTGCCTGATTTATGTCATGACCTCACAATAGCCTCTCGTGCCCGCCTGGCCACAAAGCTTGATTATTTTGTAATTTGATCTTAGTGGGGATTCCAGCCGTGCTTCCCTGCTCGTGGGCAGCAGAATGTGGCAGCCTGCCTGCTCACTTGCCTGAGCTGCTATGATCAGATTATGCCTTCTCAGCATTTCTTACATTGGCTGCCTGTATTGAAGTTCAGAGAAGCTTGAAGTCAGCCCACTTGAGTTTTACAGCCCTTAACAGAAACAGAATAGGAGCTACTAGAGCTCTCATGGAATCTTGGCCTCACACGTGCCTACTGTTAAGAGAGTCAGAAAGTCACTCCACACTGATTATCCCTTGACTGTCAATAAAATTTTCATTTCATCTTGCAATTTCCAGAAACCATGTCTCCAACTTTAATGTTATTTTTAGGGCTGTCATTGGGGTTTTAGCTTTCAGCATTTAAACATTCCCATAGCATGTGTGAAGGATCTTCATAAAAGATAGGAAAATTCAGCCTTTTTTTTGGGTGGGGGTGGAGGGGGGGCTGTTTGTTGCTAATGATAAACCATTACAGGGCATCATAATTAGCAAAGCACTCCTCTCTGTATTATTCTTTCAGCCAAGTATTTACAGGATGATGATATTTGTCAACGTCTTTATAGATAACATGACTGCATCCTGTTTAGGTTATAGAGGAGAACACAGTGTCCAACCTGGCCCTGTGACATGACATGGAAAATTTAGAACCCATACTGCTTCCACTTCCTTCATCCAAAATGTTAATTGAGCACCAAGAATGTTCAGGCCCTCCATGAGGCACTGGAGATACAGTGCTGAGCTGCATACAACA
This sequence comes from Bos mutus, assembly GCF_027580195.1. Lineage (NCBI taxonomy): Eukaryota > Metazoa > Chordata > Mammalia > Artiodactyla > Bovidae > Bos > Bos mutus. The sequence goes on along the minus strand of NC_091623.1, from coordinate 24,367,652 downwards.
GCCCCTGCCCTCCTGAGTTGACAATTTCCAATTTGAAATTAAAGCTCTTACATAGTACATGGATTTAGAAGCTTTGAAAAAATCATATATAGTAGTTCCAAATTTTGTAAAATATGAGCCAGAGAGACTGAGCTTTGGAATGGACCTCAGAGAGAATTTCATAGAGCCTCCTTCCTCATTCAATGCAAAAATCCCCTCTGTGGGGTTTGTTCATAGGAGTGAACAAAATACGCAATTCCTGTTTCATTGTTCAGAAATAAAGAGATCGTGATTGTGGGTTAAGATATAATCTACACTCCAACCAAAGCTCGATTAAAACAGTTTTGTCTTCTGACATTACCATTCATACGTTCAGCAGACCAGCAAGAAAGCTGGGAAAATGAAGCATAAGCAATGTGGTGCCAGTTTGCTTTAAAATCCCTAATATATGTTTTGTAAACAAAGCTTATAAAACTTAGTACTCTACTAATTAAATAACAAGAAAGATTTTATGAATACATGAAAAGCCAGAATTTAAAATGCCTTCAGGGGAACAGGTGTTGTAATGACATCACTGTGGGTCACGTAGTCCCCCCCCACCACTTGATACTTACATTTGGTCATAATGGAAAGAAATTGATTCCAAATGTGTTTTCTTGACCTCCTTCTCCATTCATGTTAGTGCCTAACCTTAAATGATGTTTCTACAATCTCGGTTGTATTTACAGTAATTATATGCATAATGTAGCATATTATTGTCCGGACTTCCTGTTTAATCAGTACAGAGCTTCTTACAAGTGCAGCTGAAAAGGGCAAACAAAATTAAAGCTTTATATACCAAAACAAGTTTGATTTGCTAAGCTCCCAGCATTCCAAAGTACACAAATTTGTTCCACTAAGTTTTCCGATGGCTTGCAGATGGGCAATGATTAATCAGAGAGCTAACTGTGAAGTAGTTTGCAATTAAACTGGAAAGCTCTGAAGCATGCTAATTGAATCAGAAAATTAGAGACACTGAACAGTAATTGGCTATTTCTCATGCAGCAGGTGCCAGGCCACTCATCTGTGGAACAAGGTATTTAAGGCACATTAGCACTAGTAAAAATACTTCTTGATATGGAACAGTTAGATTTTCTGCTCATTTTCACCATGGATGTCAAAACATACAGCTGTGCTATCTGCTACTTGCAATTCGTGTCTGAAGAATTCAAGTTAGGTAAACATATGGGGAAGAAGTGCTGGGCATCCTCTAAGCGCACAAGAAACATTTCAGAAGTGAAACCGAAAATGAGGGGCTGAGGCTCTGTTTTTTCCAGCTCAATCACTTTTGCTTTCTTATCATACAGATTTAGAAGTTGAAATTTTCTGTGTAGTGTTAGTTTAAAGCAACAACAGTATAAATCTAGCACTGCTGTGAGCTTAGTAGATACATAAAGCCGATTCATATCATGTCTCAGCATGAGTTTATCTCCTCTAATTAGTACCGCCATTTTATAGAGTGCGCGCATGCTATGAAAGTTGGTTTGCCATGCCAAGAGACCAGGACGAGTAGTTTTTCTTTAGTGGAACGATCTGCCGTAGGATCGTGAACCACTGTAACCTAACCAGTGGGTAACCAGGCCAGAAGGGGACTTAATAATTTCAATTGTAGATATTTTTTTTAATAATAATTATTTTCAGATCATCGAGGGTGGGGCCTATGCTTCTGTTTCCCATTACTTTAATTAGAGTTCAGTATTGTTATTAGAAAGTGAAAGTACGAAGGAAATTTAAAATGTACTAAATTATACTATGTTGGGAAGCAGAATATTACAATATTCGCATGCTAATCTTATTACTTAGCAGATGACTGCAGAAAATAGTGAGTTTGAACCAAGAGACATAAATTATACATTATAAATTGTAAACAGTGCATAGGGGATATGTTATAACTGTGTCTCATTTAAATTGAGGCAGGGAGTTTTCTCTGCACGAATAATGTTCCTTCATTAAGTTTTAAAGTCTCTTTTATAATGTTTTATTAAGAACATTTGGCAACATGTTACCAAAAAAAGGTTTTAAGTGGAACACACAGGTTTTCTAAAAGTATAGCACCCTACAGACATACACTCTATGTCTCTAAACTATAGATTTTTTTTTTTTAAGTTGAAGCAAAAGCTCCTTCTTTGGTAGGCCTCCTTCCCCACCCCCCCCATAAGCCATGTACATTTTGCATTCTTTAATTTGGAAAGCAGTTCTGAAGCATTTACATGATCAATGTCTTTTGCTTGAGGGATAAACTTTGCTCTTCCATGGACAAGTGAGAACATATTGATCATTTTATTCTATTTGCTATTTCTAAATTCAATATACCTCTTGAGTCGATAAGCGAGATCGAGAGCATATTCTTTTTTTGTGTGTGCCTGGTTGTAGCTTGTTCTCAAGATTCAAGATACATTTTTGATTAATCACGAATGCTCTGAGGTCATGGAGAGCAAATGTGTTTGTGGAGTGTCAGCTGATGCTGTCAGATAAATGTCTTAAGCTTAGCCAGGGTTCATGCCCCAGCTTTAGGCTGTGCCAAATGTCTCCCCTTGTTGAGGAAGATAACAGCTACACTGGAGGCGACTGAGCTGTTTGTTCACTGAAAGGGCTGACCTTGCCATATGGGGCTACAATCAGGTGAAAGAAAGAGTGTAGATGTTTTAATTGAAACTTTACAAATGTAAACTTTTTGATTCAGAGGATCTTGGTATCCACTAATTTACATTCTGGGCTTCATGTCTAGTGATTCTAACTCCATTTCTTCAGTGTTTCCAATCAGTCTCCCTGGGATGAAAAATTTCTCCAATATCGTTCTAGTGTATTCTAAGAGTATTTTGGCACCAGCAATGTGTTATTAAAATACTGCAAAAGCATGAAAATGCTTATTAGGATAAAAGAGATCTATTTCTCTCTAGATATACATAGTAGAAATTCTTCTCTTCTTGCTTTGTAGGGTTGTTTGTTTATGGTTTGTTTTTTTTTGTTTGTTTTTTTTACCAAATCCGCAAAATAAAAATATGGTCTGGGCAGAGAGGTCACTTGTGTTAATGACCCTTGTCCATGTACCCTCTTATCTTCAGAGGACTCATTTAATCACATTTACCCCCACTTAGAGTAATTTGTCTTCTTTTACTAGACAGAGTCTGTAAACAGGAATAATGACAAACCTAAACTAACACCTGGAGAATGCTTTGCTTTGTACCAAGGCTTTCTCTGTTTGAGACTAAAGGTGATCCGATCGGTCATATGGTGATGAATAAATAAACGAACTCTCTGGGGCCGTTTGTGGGCACTTGCTGCAGAATACCTCGCAAAAAAATAAATAAGTGCCTCTCTCCCATCTTATCCCAGTTTGTTCTTTTCTCTAAAGAAGCTGGTCTACTTTTCTTTTCTCTCAATAACTTCCTACTGCCGTGGGTAACTCACCAGTGCTAATTAGACAAAATAATGCTGCTAAAAAAAAAGAAGAAGAAGAAATAACACATCTGTCATGAACTCCCACCAGATCTTTTAGAAATGAGACATTTTAAATATTTTATGCTGAACACAAAATATCTTGAGGAAATAGTTTTCTATTCTGTATCCCAAAACAAAACCATCAGTGTGCTGCTTAAAAACATTCCACTTTATTTTATTTAAAATTTCCTCACACTTGAAATGTAGGTCCTACTGGCTACACATGAAATCCAGATTGTAAAGTAGAAAAAACTTAATGGAACTAGAATAAAATGAAAGATACAATTTTATTTTTGAAAACCTTGCCTTTATCAAGTGACACTAGAAAAATGTTCCATTTCACTATCTAGAGACAACTGTGTTTCATGTGTGTTTGTATAACTGATTAAAATGAAGTTTGGTTTCATTTGGTTTTTGCAATGGCTGAAATGACTGACAGACCATGTAGAAATGAAGGAGACTGAAATAACGTTCATAGTCACACATTAAGCTTCTGGTAGCATGATTACCAGAGAAGGCGATGGCACCCCACTCCAGTACTCTTGCCTGGAGAATCCCCTGGATGGAGAAGCCTGGTGGGCTACACTCCATGGGGTTGCTAAGAGTCGGACACGACTGAGCAACTTCACTTTCACTTCTCACTTTCATGCATTGGAGAAGGAAATGGCAACCCACTCCAGTGTTCTTGCCTGGAGAATCCCAGGGACGGGGGAGCCTGGTGGGCTGCTGTCTCGGGGGTTGCACAGAGTCGGACACGACTGAAGTGACTCAGCAGCAGCAGCAGCAGCAGTGTGATTACAACTGAAGCAACTTAGCAGACACCCAGTGTGATTAAAACAGTCAAATCTGAGTGTGATTTTCTATAGTTTTCTAAATTACTTAGAGATTAATAGTAGCTAATGCCCAACCTCATACTTGCAAATCATAGTTCACATGTAAATAAGGAGATTTTTAAAATTCTCTTTTCTTCACATTTAAGCACAGTTTAGTTCTGGACTAAATTTTGTAGTCATTAGTGTCTTTAAGTATTCCTTAGCCATCATCCTTTTTCTGTCTTCTTTCCCTTATTAATAAAGGCTTTATATGTACTAGAACATCAGTGATGCAGGCCATATTTTTGTCACACCTTTTTCCAAAACTGCCATGCAAATGTGGTTAGCCCTTTAGTTCATATTGTTCTTAGGTCCATCACTTTAAAAATATTGAACCCAGTCATGCCCAAGCCAGATCCTTAAAGAGATTTGGAACTGTTTTATTTTTCATATGTAAGTATATTCATAATTTAGAACCAATAATTGATTATGAAGTAATAAAATACTTCCTAAAGATTTGGAGATAATTCTCAGCCCCACTCAGACCCACAGGGAATGGTAAGCTGATCATCAGCAAGACTCACTCGCCTCCTCCTCAAAGCTGTGTCTCCTTAGGCAGTGTTCAGTGCTATGCCTGCACACTTACCCGTCCTTTTCACCGAAGTAAAAAAGCATTAGTACATCTCTAACAGTCCTACTTTTCTTCACACTGCCTTCTACCTCGAGCCTTTTCTAAGCTAGTTCTTTTCTTCCCATTTAAAGTTTAAATGATCGTTTATTTTACTACCAATCAGTCTAAAAATAAAATCAGCTCATGAAAATGGTATTCTCCCTGAGCTTTGAGTTTCTTACTCAGCTTAAGAGCTTATTTGAAAAATTACTGGAAAATTCTGGAAAGAATCAGTTACAAATCCAATTTTTTTTCTATAAACCAAATTTTGCTTTATTTTTTAATAACGTCTAAAGACTGACGATGTTTTCAATTTCTAGTTATAGCTGTAATTCCCACTTTTTACTAATCAGATTTGGGGGATGGTTTTAATTATACATAAAGGTCTTTAAGGAGTTCAGTCTTCAGCTTTTATTATTTGCCATTTAGAAGAAACTCTCAAGTAACACTGTAATTCTACTTTAGCTTACTTTATCAGCCAAAATTCCTTTTTTACACTTGGATTTTTGTCTTTATTCTTACTTCACATAGCGAAAACTGAATGTTGGGCTTTTGTCTGTCTATTATAATTCTTATATTCCAAACTTTTTAGTTGTTTAAAAAGCTAATAGTAAAATTGTTATTGAGCATTATTTCCCGGTAACAATTGATATAACAGTAATAATGACAGTATGAATTCATGTTGTTAGACTAATTTGGCTTCTTCAAGATTCTGGAGGATTTGAAATTACTAGTGTCCTGTCAGATAAAGTCTATGCAAAATGTCTTATTTTAAGGGTTTGTAATGCTTCCCATACTAATGAGAAAAGCAGGTCGTCATTTCCAAGTGTGTAGTCAGTGCCGGTGTTTGTACACCACAGTGGAAGTCCTGGAACAGTGGCATTCTGGACGCTCCTGTGAGGAGCAAAAAGAAAACTTCTTTCCTCTTGTAAAGCACTTTTTCAGGACTTCAAATAAGAAAAAAATATATAGTACAATTACTTTAAATAGTAGAGTCGTGAATGAAAGTAGTGTGGATCTTTTCAGCATTGTAAAGTACTCAATCACCGTTGCATTTTATATATAAACAGAAGACTGGGTATAATTCTTGAGAAAATCTTGCCCTTTCTAAACTTATAATTTTTGCATATTTAGACATGTACATGTTTATCATCTTCCATTATGCATTATACATAACAAAGTACAACAAAGAAATAATGAAACTGTCTTTAAATTGTTTCTGCAGAAATATTCATTTTGTATGAATTAAAACAGTCTGCTGTTTTGGTTTTTTTTTTTTTTTAATGACATTGAGAGCATTTCTAAGTGCAACTCACAAGTCTTGATCATGATAAGTATATTTCCTTCACCTTCAGAAAAAGGCTACTTAATTTACTTCAGCCTTGAAGATCCATAGATTTACTCTCCACAGACCGAGGAAACAGAAAGGAACAGAAAGAAGGCAAGTGATGCCAAAGCAGGTAGAGCAAGGAGAAGATAAAGGCAAGGGCCAGACTGTTTGGGGAGCTCTAAACCCAGAAACCACCTTCCCGTTTTGCTCTGAGGACAGTGGGATGCCACTGGAGATCCTCAAATTACAGATCAGATACCAGAGAGAAAGTAGACTGGTTGGGGAGCGAAAATGCAAGGAGCTGAGCACTTAGGAAGCTATTGCAGTAGCCTCGGCAGGAGATGACTGTGGCTTGAACCATAGCAGCGGTGGAGATAGGAAGGAGCGACCAACATGTCTGAATCATTTAGATGTGGGAGGTGCCAGCAAGTGAAGGGACAAAGGGTGATTTCTCCATTTCTAGCTTGAACATCTGGGTGAGGTCAGTTACTGAGATGGGGAAGTCTGGGAGAGGAATAGATTTGGGAATGATAATTGCAAGTAAAATGTTGACATTTGACCATACTCTCTTTTTTAATCTTTAAACATTTATTGAAGAAAACATTCTGGAGATCAGAGGTGGGTTACAAGGGAAGAAAGAAAAATAGCAAATGCATGACATTAAAGTTTTTCTTTCATCAGCACAGGAGACTTCTAACTATAAGTGAACTAGAAGTTATTCAGCTAGAAGGTGCGGATCTAACAGTGTTTGATGAATATTTAAAACTCACCATTGACTAATATTAACATTAGGGCTTCACTGGTGGCTCAGAGGGTAAAGCGTCTGCCTGCAATGTAGGAGACCCGGCTTCGATCCCTGGGTTGGGAAGATCCCCTGGAGAAGGAAGTGGCAACACACTCCAGTACTTTTGCCTGGAAAATCCAGTGGACAGAGAAGCCTGGTAGGCTTTCACTTCACTATGGACTAACATAGGCTATTCAGTTCAATTCATTTCAGTCAGTCATGTCCAACTCTTTGTAACCCCATGGACTACAGCACACCAGGCTTCCCTGTCCATCACCAACTCCCGGAGTTTACTCAAACTTATGCCCATTGAGTCAGTGATGCCATCCAACCGTCTCATTTTCTATCATCTCCTTCTCCTCCCGCCTTCAATCTTTCCCAGCATCAGGGTCTTTTCAAATGAATCAGCTCTTGGCATGAGGTGGCCAAAGTATTGGACTTTCAGCTTCGACATCAGACCTTCCAATGAATATTCAAGACTGATCTCCTTTAGGATGGACTGGTTGGACCTCCCTGCAGTCCAAGGGACTTTCGAGGCTTCTCCAACACCACAGTTCAAAAGCATCCGTTCTTCAGCACCCAGCTTTCTTCACAGTCTATCGGCCGTACACACCCTCACATTTAGCCACTTCTCACTTGTGCAGATTACATGCAAGTTGTTCACGTCAGCTGTTTCCCACTGTGATGGAGACAGTTTTTCAGTAGCCCCAACGTAACTATAAGCACATAACTTTAAAAGCAAGTTCTCATTCAAACTGACAGTTGCCGGGGGGAAGCTTGGTGGAAGGGATAGTTAGGGAATTGGGGATGGACATGTACAGACTGCTGTATTTAAAACAGGTAACCAACATGGACCTACTGTATAGCACATGGAACTCTGCTCGATGTTCTATGGCAGCCTGGATGAGAGGGTAGCTTAGGGGAGAATGGATACATGTATATGAATGGCTGAGTCCCATCACTGTTCAGCTGAAACTGTCACAACATTATTTGTTAATTGGTTATACCCTAATACAAAATAAGAAGTTCAAAAGTTTGTGATTACTAAAAAGAGAAAGAGATATTTCAGAGATTAGAAAATAAAAAGCAAGTTCTCTTTCCCTGGATTTCTTTTTTAAAGAATTTTAATGACATTTTAGTAAGAATCCACAGCTTAATGTTACCTTACAAATTTAGGAATTCTGTTTTATACAGTTTATCTTTTCCCCCAGTGGGTAAGTAATCCTTTGCAAAAAGAGTAACCCAGTCAAACTTAGGGAAAAAAAGAGTCTCTTATACCTTTTGTCACTTAAGGATGAAGAAAAGATGTTCCCAGATGCTACCTAATTCTTCCCACTTCCGTGATAGCCGTTTACCATTTTAGTGTTGTGGTTCAAATGTTTGAAAACCATATCCTGCAACTGTTCAGCATCCTCACCTTTTTAAAAGGTAACATTTGTGTGTTTTGTGTATTGTTCATGTGCTACAACTCAGAGGAGCAAGGTTATCTACTTTGGCAGACTATGCTATGCTAAGTCACTTCAGTCGTGTCCGACTCTGTGCGACCCCATAGACGGCAGCCCACCAGGCTCCCCCGTCCCTGGGATTCTCCAGGCAAGAACACTGGAGTGGATTGCCATTTCCTTCTCCAATGCATGAAAGTGAGAAGTGAAAGTGAAGTCGCTCGGTCGTGTCCGACTCTTAGCAACCCCATGGATTGGAGCCTAACAGGCTCCTCCGTCCATGGGATTTTCCAGGCAAGAATACTGGAGTGGGGTGTCATTGCGTTCTCCGTTGGCAGACTAGTTTGTGTTTTTATTCTCAATTTTTATGTGGTGGGGAATACAGCAGTAATAAGGAAAACCTAATTGGGAAGGGACAGATTTGGTCTTTTACTTCAAACATACAAAGTGTTTACATAAAAAAGTTATGATCACCATTTGTACCAACATGGTTGGACCTAGAGACTGTCATATTGAGTGAAATCAGACAGAGAAAGACAAGTGTCATATGCTATTACTTACATGTAGAATCTGAAAAATGGTACAAATGAACTTATATCCAAAGCAGAAGTAGAGTCACGGATGGAGAAAACATGGTTACGGGGGAAAAAGGGAGGGGAGGGAGAAATTGGGAGGTTTGGATTGACACATGCACTATATATAAAACTAATCAGAACCTACTGTATAGCAGAGGGAACTCTACTCAATATTGTAATGGCCTATATGGGAAAAGAATTTTTAAAAAGTGGATATATGTATAACTGATACACTTTGCTGTATAGCCAAAACTAACACACCGCTATAAATAAACTGTACTTCAATAAAAAATTTTTAAAACGAAAATAAAGTTATGATCCCATCAACTTGATTTAGATACTTAAATATTTAGAGAATATTTAAATGTCTTAAATATTTAGAGAATACCACGGAGAAGCCAGTGGCACCCCACTCCAGTACTCTTGCCTGGAAAATCCCATGGGCGGAGGAGCCTGGTAGGCTGCAGTCCATGGGGTCGCTGAGGGTCAGGCACGACTGAGCGACTTCACTTTCACTTTTCACTTTCATGCACTGGAGAAGGAAATGGCAACCCACTCCAGTATTCTTGCCTGGAGAATCCCAGGGACGGGGGAGCCTGATGGGCTGCCGTCTATGGGGTCGCACAGAGTCGGACACGAGCAGCAGCAGAGAATACCAGTGTTATCCAAAGTCATTACTCAAACATTACACACATTTTTGTATAATTATCAGCTTGCTTTTGTGAACATCAAATTACAGGTCCATCCTGTTTCCCCCATGGCAGATTGACAGATCAGGTAGATTGAGTAGATGTGTTGTATATTGATGCTAGTAAAGCTATCCATTGTCTCATTCATGGCCTGATGATCAATAATAAGGAGGAAACATGATGAATGATAAGATTAAGAGAGAAGACTTTGATAAGAAGCGGGCCTTACCAAGTGTGATGATAGAGGAGAACAAAATACAGAGTGAAATGAAATTGGGAAATAGCCCCAGGTTTATAGACTTAGGTACCCTGTTCCTAAAACTCAAAAAAAAAAAAAGAAAAAAAAAAAAAACAGTTAAATAACATCTTACATGTATTGAATTAAATGGATTCAAATTTGCATTTTCTTCCGTCTAGCTGTCTGTTGGTATTTGGGGAAGTTCCTGATTTTTTCCCCACCATGTTGCTTTTTAGAAGCCCTGTCAACCAAAATCCTATTCCCATTCCTTTGTTATCCTTATACAATGGAAAAGGCATCTGCTCTGCTTTTGAAGATTATAGTCCTTTATGCCCTACAAAGAAAATACCATTGACTCAACATAGTATTAATATTTGTATACCACTTTTCAAATTAAGGTAACTTTATCTTATTAAAAAAGAACAACCCCCCCCCAAAATTAAACTTAGTTGTAAAAAAAAAAAAAAACAATAATATACGAAAAAATGAGTATACAATCATGAGTATCTAATGTAGTCTTTCTTTGTTCCTCCTTTACCATCTAAACTTTATCTCTTTGAGGTCATCACATCCAGTCCCATCACTTTATGGCAAATAGATGGGGAAACAGTGGAAACAGTGTCAGACTTTATTTTTCTGGGCTCCAGAATCACTGCAGATGGTGACTGCAGCCATGAAATTAAAAGACACTTGCTCCTTGGAAGGAAAGTTATGACCAACCTAGACAGCATATTAAAAAGCAGAGACATTACTTTGCCAACAAAGGTCCGTCTAGTCAAGGCTATGGTTTTTCCAGTGGTCATGTATGGATGTGAGAGTTGGAATATAAAGAAAGCTGAGTGCCAAAGAATTGGAGCCTTTGAACTGTGGTGTTGGAGAAGACTCTTGAGAGTCCCTTGGACTGCAGTCCATCCTAAAGGAGATCAGTCCTGGGTGTTCATTGGAAGGACTGATGCTAAAGCTGAAACTCCAGTACTTTGGCCACCTCATGCAAAGAGCTGACTCGTTTGAAAAGACCCTGATGCTGGGAAAAATTGAGGGCAGGGGGAGAAAGGGACAACAGAGGATGAGATGGTTGGATGGCATCACTGACTCGATGGACATGGGTTTGGGTGGACTCTGGGAGTTGTTGATGGACAGGGGGGCCTGGAGTGCTGTGGTTCATGGGGTCACAAAGAGTCGGACATGACTGAATAACTGAACTGAGGTTATCAAAAGTGACATTTGAATCTGTCATATCTCAGTTCAGTTCAGTCGCTCAGTCGTGTCCAACTCTTTGCAACCCCATGGACTGCAGCACGCCAGGCTTCCCTGTCCATTACCAACTCCAAGAGCTTACTCAAACTCATGTCCATTGAGTCAGTGATGCCATCCAACCATCTCATCTGTTGTCCCCTTCTCCCGCCTTCAGTCTTTCTCAGCATCAAGGTCTTTTCCAATAACTCAGTTCTTCGCATCAGGTGGCCAAAGTATTGGAGTTTCAGCTTCAACATCAGTCCTTCCAATGAATATTCAGGACTGATCTCCTTTAGGATAGACTGGTTGGATCTCCTTGCAGTCCAAGGGACTCTCAAGAGTCTTCTCCAACCACAGTTCAAAGGCATCAATTCTTTGGCACTCAGCTTTCTCTGTGGTCCAACTCTCACATCCATACATGACTACTGGAAAAACAATAGCTTTGACTAGATAGACCTTTATCAGCAAAGTAATGTCTCTACTTTTTAATATGCTGTCTAGGTTTATCATAGTTTTTTTCCAAGAAGCAAGTGCCTTTTCATTTCATGGCTGCAGTCACCATCTGCAGTGATTTTGGAGCCCCCAAAAATAAAGCCTGACACTGTTTCTACTGTTTCCCCATCTATTTGCCATGAAGTGATGGGACTGGATACCATGATCTTAGTTTTTTGAATGTTGAGTTTTAAGCCAGCTTTTTCACTTTCCTGTTTCACTTTCATCAAGAGGCTCTTTAGTTCCTCTTTGCTTTATGCCATAAGTGTGGTATCATCTGCATATCTGAGGTTATTGATATTTCTTCTGGCAATCTTAATTCCAGTTTGTGCTTCATCCAGCCCAGCATTTCACATGATGTACTCTGCATTTAAGTTAAATAAGCAGGGTGACAATATATAGTCTTGATGTACTCCTTTCCCAATTTGGAACCAGTCCATTGTTCCATGACATTGTCATATCTAGTCATTGTGAAATTCACCTCTGTGTGCAAGTGTTTTATGAGTTTACTTATAAATTGACTCAATAAGTCAATGAATACCAATAACTAAATTATGGCTTTACTTACAGAAATGTGTTGTTAAGAGTCCTAAGTTGTTAGCATCGCTCAAGAATATCTTTTTTCTTTTTTGGTACCCTTTTACCAGCCTTTCCCTCTATCCCCCACCATCCCCCAGCCCCTGGAAACTCAACGTTTGTTTAAGACTCAACATATAAGTGATACCTTGCAGTATTTGTCTTCCTCTGCCTGGTCTGTTTCACACAGCATAATGTCTTCCAGGTTCATCCATGTTGTCACAGATGACAGAGTTTCCTTCTTTTAAAGCTGAATAATACTTCATTGTGTGTGTATATCCATGTTGATGGGCACTTAGGTGGTTCCTATGCCTTAGCTATTGCGAGTAATGCTGCAGTGTACATGAAAATACAGATATCTCATCCACATGATGGTTTCCAGTTTTCCCAATAGCATTACTGAAAAGATATTTCCCTTACTGTATATTCTTCACTCCTTTGTCACAAATTAATTGACCGTATGTATACATGGGTTTATTTCTACTCTGTTGCACTGATCTATCTCTTTTTATGCCAACGCTGTACTATTTTGATTATTACATGTTTGTAATATATTTGAAGGGGCTTCCCAGATGGCCCTAGTGGTAATGCAGGTGACGTAAGAGACCTGAGTTTGATCCCTGGGTGTGGAATCGAGGAGGGCATGGCAACCCACTCCAGTATTCTTGTCTAGAGAATCCCATGAACAGAGGAGCCTGGCAGGCTACAGTCCACAAGAGTTGGATACGACTGACGTGACTTAGCACGCACATACGTAGCATCATATCATATGAAAATAAGGACAGTTTTGCTTCTTCCTTTCCAGGTTGGAGATCTTTTGTTTCTTTTCCTTGCCCAATAGCTCTGAATGGGACTTCTAATACTCTGTTGAGTACAAGTGGCAAGAATGAAAACCCTTGTCTTGTTTCTGGTCTTAGAAAAAGTTTCAACATTTCACCATTGAGTATGATGTTAGATGTGGGCTTGTCGTGTGCTTATTATGTTGGAGTACGTTCCGTCTATGCGTAGTTTGTTGAGAGTTCTCAGGAGTATGCTGAATGACTAACACTACCTCAGGCACTATAGGAGATTCTAGATATATAGAAATGGTAGGTATATTTCTTATCCATTACAAGCTTTCAGTTTAAAGAAAATTCTAACGTTTACTTCAAGAAGTACTAAACAGTCAGAAGGTAGGGAAATGAACAGGTTATCGAGAAGAGAGAGAGGGCAAAATAGAGCTTCAACCTAAAGGTAGGAATACAGAAGGAGAAGAGAGGAAAGGAAAGCAGTTGAAAGGGTTTAAAAACTAACATTGCAAAAGAACAAAAGAAACAAATAATGTCAAAAACCTGTTCACTGCCAGTTTTATAGATACAGCTCATGACCACGAACTGATATAACAATGGAATAACTATGTTGGATGTTGTCTCAGAGCATGGATTGCAATATGAAGTTTACAGACACATTTCTGGACTCTAAAAGGCTAAAAAGTCCAACTCTCCTTTTATGAAACACAAATTATACCCCATTTCTTGTATTTACAGGTCATGAATAAAGTTTCTTTTAAAGATTTTCAGTCCGTTGTCCACTGATAATCCATGTAAGTGGTTAGCAGCAGTTACTGATGGTCTCCTGTATCTAACCACCACACCGTGACTGGAGCCTTAAGTTAAAAGCTCCTAAACTGACAGCTTTGAACCAATTTGAAGAAAGTCAGGTATATGCATTGTTGAGTAGGAAGGTAAGCATTCCAGGAAACAGACGGAATATGGCAAGCACAGAACTGTAGAAGTGGTAACAAGGGAATAAAAACGAATTTTATTGATTTAGTTAGTACCTGTCATTTGTTAGAAGCTTACATAATCTTCTTTGGAATGGCCTATTAACACAGATTTAATAATAAATCTCCATTCCTCTATTAAACGAGCCAGAACAAGTAGTATTCGGTACACGTCCCTGTAAGAAAGGCTACAGCAACGTGGTGATAGTTTTATGAATTTCTAAAAGTTGACCTAAGCACCAAGGGGTTTGGGTTAGAGAAAAATACACTGTCTGCATATTTTTTCCTTTGCAAGTTTCATAGTATGAAATGTGTATCCGGTTTTTCATGAACAAGCTTTTTTTTTTAAATCATCTTGACTGATTTATTTCTAATTATCAAAGCGGGCAATATGCCCTCCATATGTCATTCGTGTGAAATGACTGCATGTGCCCCGAATAAGATCTGGATGCAGAGGATCTATGCGTCTTACATGTATTCAAATGAAGACCGGAGTCTTTTAAGACACCCACCCAGGTATCTTGTGTAGTCTTCTATCAGGACTGTATCTCTGTTGCAGTTTGTATGACACCACCTGTTTGGAACAGGATAAAGACTCAACGCTGACTGTCGGCGCTGATTTCAAACTAAATACTCATCTAGTCCTCTGTGGCTACCATTGTTATCATGCATTCAGAACAGCTTCCCTTTGCTGATCTGCCATTTTCCTGCAAATCACTGTTCCCTTGTATGATTTCTAGTGAGACAAGCTTCGACCTGGCTGCCTTTCTCTCAGTAATAGAGAAAAGAAATGTCTCTGGTGCCCATGCTGCAAAGAAAGTTGATTCATGTGTAAATTATCGTTTGGCCTTTATATGCTTGGCCTGTGGAGAGTACACAGGCAGATAAAGACTCTGTGGGTCAGGGCTCAGGACGGGCAGGTTTCTCCCGTGGCTACAATTGTTGTCACAGATTATCAGACATGCTGTGATCTCGTATCATTATTTATTTGCGGTTTTCCATGTAAAATAAATGCTAACACAGGAAATGCTTCTGTATACGATACTGTGTACCTGTCCCGGTTTTGTTCTGTCAGCTCATGTTTTAACTACTGAAAAGTGCTTTCTGTTTTCTTGAAGTTCGAACCAGTATCTTTCTGTTTCTGCCATCAGTGCTTCAGCTCCAGTGTATCTCTTTCATTCGCTTCTACTAGCGTTGTCGTTTTTTCAAGCTTGGTTGTTGTCCACGTTTGTTGGGAACTATAGATAGTATCTCCGTAAGGTACCCTGTTAATCAAAGTAGATGTAAATTGCTGTGTGGGGTGTGTATAGTGGCTTATAGACACTATGCAGAAATCAGATAGTTATATAAATCTATTTTATATAACTTACCTGTGACTCAGTTGGTTTTCTTTAAAGTAAAATTACTTAACCTGCCCTCATTATTATCCACATTACTAAAAGAGGTAAGCAAATCTGAATTTATAAGGTAAATCTCTGTATACATACAGTCCATTAAGAAAAGTATTAATAAATCCCACAATGATATAATGCCTTCAGTCTACTTTTATTGTGAAGGTTTTATAATATGTGTCATAAGGATATACCGGGTGTATCTATTTCTGCAACTTTATTTATTTGTGTAATTCATATTATGTGTATATATTTTCACATTATGATCCATGTACTTTTTTTAAAGCACGTTAGAAACCAAGAGAATATAACACCTACCTTACTGAACTGATGTTTATCAGAACTCTTGATTCATGAACCCTTCGGTAGACTTTCCTCTTATTACAGTAAAATTTAGTGTTTTAAATAATACAGTTGGTATTTTTAAATCTTCCTTCATTTCTTTCAAAACGATTTCTTCACTGGTGAAGACATTGTGTCCAGAAACAAATTTCTTTCACTGGGCAAAAAGGTATGATTTCCCAGTGCAACTTTTGGTATTGCAGTGGGAAAATAGCCCACTGTTTATTTTGTGTGCGTTCTTGTAGTTAAGCACAGTTTATTGTCCCCCAAACCTGAACTTTCCCTCCCCGTCCACTCCCCCTGCTGAAGCTCCGCTGTGGTCTGGCAGGAGGCAGCCCGGCTCTGTCATCGCAAATGCCCTTAGACCAGTGTTTCCCTGACCAGCCCTTACCACGGCCTCCTTGGCATGGAGCAGGAGGGGGACGGGTGTGTATATATTCAACCTACTTCTTTCTTCCCCTGACCTATTAAAATCACTTTACTCATTTTCTCCTATTTTTTTTTTTTTCCTTATCTCCTCCTTGGCTGAAGTAATTCACCGAGTTTAGCCTAACTGGAAAACGTAAAACAAGAGGAAACTTCTAAATTTCTTTTCAGGGACCGGCACCACTAGCTCAGCTACCTTGCATGCCTGCGTGCTAAGTAGCGGCAGTCATGTCCAACTCTTTGTGACCCCATGGATGTAGCTCACCAGACTCCTCTGTCCATGGGATTCTCCAGGCAAGAACACTGGAGTGGGTTGCCATGCCCTCTTCCAGGGCATCTTCCTAACCCAGGGATGGAACCCAGGTCTTCTGCATTGCTGGCAGATTCTTTACCAGGGAAGCCCTCAGGTGCCTTCCTCAGCCCTAAATAATAACTGTATCAAAAAGTTCATATTTTGAGCCTGCGTAAACTGGTCCAGATAATCTAACCATTCTATCACTTGATTGACTACGGTTGTCCATAGTATGGTTCCAACCAGGAGAGGGACTAGGGAAAGCTCAGCTGAGGAATACAGAGGTTGGCTGACACAGTAAGAAGACAGCCGTGGGTGAGACTCGAAGGTGAAGTTGTCGAGAGCAGTCTTGCTTAATCCCGTCTCTCTACCCAGTGATGCACTCTCAGTGTTCCTGTAACGCATGCAGAATTACGAGGAAGTCACATGCTTTTGTTTGCACAGTTGTATAATTGATGTCTACTAAGGACATTAGTTGGGATTCCCAGACGGTGCCGCAGTAAGAAGCATCTGCTTGCCAATGCAGGAGACATGGGAGGCGTGGGTTCAATCCCTGGGTGGGGAAGATGCGCTGGAGGAGGAAATGACAACCCCCTCCAGTATTCTTGCCTGGAAAAATCCCATGGTCAGAGGAGCCTGGTGGGCTACAGTGTATAGGGTCGCAAACAGTTGCAGATGACTGAGCAGTCGAGCACTCATGCATTCAAGGACATTAGTTAGGTGTGTATAAATATATTTCATGTATATGGTATCCAGCATATAAATATAACACTTGAGTATAAGTATCAACAGTTGTGGCAATTTTCCTAAGAATATATCATATGCATCTGTGTTGAGAAAGGCATGCTATAATTATGACAATTAAAGACATTTAAAGGTAGTGAACAGATTTGTTTTTCTGTATACTAATTTATTTACCCTGGTAGCTGAACTCAATACAGCATCTCCTTTTTAGTTTATCCATGAGGGGATATAGTGTGTTTCAATTTAAGCCCTTTTGTCTACAAGCAGTAGAGACCCGCTCAGCTCATTTGGATTGAATTTATAATTTGTCTCCTAAAGAAGATTTTTATAGGAAACGTGTAAGAACTGAACTCTATGCTGAAAATTTAGTTCAAGCTATTTAGACTTTATAATGTTGCTGTAATGTGAAATGAATCCAGCAGGGGTGATTGTGAGGGTAATCATTGTCTTGTGATCGGAAAGTCATTGACAATTAATATTGCTGTGTGAAACAGCCACTCTTGCCCATTGTCTCCCAGGACACATTTTCCCTAGACGAGTCTCATTTCTCTCTTAATTCTTCTGTTCACTGTGTATTGACCAACTTCTTCCTCTTACTTGGGGCTTCCCTGGTGGCTCAGTGGTAAATAATCCCCCTACCAATGCAGGAGACCCAGGTTCGAGCCCTGGGTCAGGAAGATCCCCTGGAGAAGGAAATGGCAACCCACTCTTGTCTGGAGAGTCTCATGGACAAAGGAGCTTACTCTCCCTGCCCACTGAGAACCTTGGCAAATGCATGGTCTTTAGGTCTCTCTAGTTCTCACTTCAGCTGCAGTCCTCCAACAGTCTCTTTGTTTCTTCCATTTAAATTCTTCAGAAAAAACAAAAAAAATTTTTTTTCATCTCTTTGCTTAGATCAGAGATGGTGGTCCTTTGAGTTGGCTGCATCAGTGTCCATCCCTGGCTCAGCCAGCTGGAGACAGGAGGCACAGGGTCATGTGATAGAAAAGATGGCCCCTGCTGTCCCTGGAAACAGGTCTATAAGTAATGCAGTTTCACTAAAAGGGGTGGTTGATGAGCACACATTATGATTGGCACCTCTGGTATATAAGCTTTCTTCAGATGGAACACCAGGCTACTAAAAACCTATTGCTTAAATGTTGCTTCCTCAGGGAGGTCCCAGACTAGACCGCATACGTGCTCCTAGGATGTGCTGTCCTGATACTCTGCATTTAATCATTATCATACTAAAACTCAACCATCGTTAGTGTAATTCCTTATTCAGTGCCTCTCCTCTCGCATAAACTCTAGTTTAGTGTGTCAAAACAGGGACCATATCTTTCTTGCTCACTGTTCTGTCTTGTACCTGTCCAGTTTCTGGCTCATAACAACACCCAAATGTTTGTTGTTTGAGAAATAAGTGCCTCAAACCTATAGGAATCAAGTGTTTCAAATCAGAAGTTTAGTCATCTTCCAAAAACCAGCTTTCCTTCCTTCCTAAATGTCCTCATTTCTGACAGTGATATTATCAGTATCTGTCACACCCATACCGACTCACCCCTCTCTTAACCCTCGAGTCAGTCGTGTTGGCTGGTTCTTTCTTTTATCTGTTTTATCTATTTTTTCTTCTGCATTCTGACTTCTGCTGCCTTGGTCCAGGTCTTCTTCACCTCCACCTAACTGGTTGTGTGGTTCCTAAAATGTCGCCCTTTATCATATCCTGCACAGCTTCCTAAAAAGCAGCTTTTCACACCTCTTTCTCTATGGAAAAAAAAAAAAACTTTGTTGGCTCCCCTTGTGTGTAAAGAATGGAATCCAAATTCTTCAGTTCTTTGCTCTCTTGTTCCTGCTAAATCTCCGGTTCAGCTTGCTACTACCATCCTATATGAGCTGTTTCATGCTATCCAAAAGATCTAACTCTGACCTCCGAATACCTTATTAGCATTTCTCTCCATTTTTTTGTTCTCTTAACCTCTTGCGTATCCTTTCAAAACCCATTTCGGTTTACCCTTTCTTCATGAAGCTGTCCCTCCTGCCCAGACCTCAGCAACCACTTCTTACTCTAAAGTTAGAGGACTTATGACCTCTGCCCTTCAGCTGGACTTTAGCATATGCCACCTTACAATAATGTTTCTCTTTTTGGCATGTGCATACTGTTTCTCTTTTTTGCATGTGGATAGTGAAGAGAGTGAAATGCAGTCAGGCTTCCTTGGCTCAAATCCTGCCTCTGCAAGTTACTATCTGAGTAACTAAGCAAGTTAGTTAACCTCCGTAAACTTCAGCTGTGTCATCTCTAAGATGGAGACAGTAACAGTGCATCCAACATAGAGAATTCAGCGTAGCAATGCATCTAAAGCATAGTAAGTGCTCAGTCGATGTTTTCTATAAAATTATTTGCACATTATTGATTAATTGGCCATTTTCTGATACCTGTCACGTGCTACACACTGTGCTAAGTAGGTTCAGTATAAAGGGGTTAAAACCTCTGCTCGCAAGGAAGTTGCCTCTGTTTTATCTCCCCGCTGGACCATAAGCCCCTTGCCGTCTCATTCATAAAATTCATACATATTTACTGAATATCTGCTGTCTTCAGAAGCCCCATGCCAAGCTTTAGAAGTTAAGTGGAGGCATAATATAAAGTCCATGACCTTCAAGACCTTCACAACTGAAGCCCCTGCCATTGTACTTTGCACACAGAGAGAGCTTAAGTGTTTATTGGCATCAGTGAGCATGGCAGTGACGATGAGGACTCCAGAGCACCACAATTTCTAGCCTCTCTTTAGAGCTGTTAACTTTATTTGGCTTCTTCATGTCTTCATTTTCCAGTGAATGAATGCCAGGAAGTCTTTTTCAATTTTTTTTTTTTTCTCTGATCAAGACTTAGATAATGTCTGCTTCTTTTGGTAGCTAAATATCCCCCAAACTCAAGCTTCTTGCTTCAGTGAGAAGATATTATGGTATTGCCAATGGAAACCACTTCACATTTGGGCAACATCATGATGTCTAAGTGGCTCAGATTCAAGTTTCAGTAGAGATTCTGGTTCCTGCACATTTGCTGTCAAAAACCCCTTTATAGGAGCCAAACTGTGGAATCCTTCCAAGTGGTAGGCACTATTAGAAGTACCATTAAAGTATTGCAGAGTTTCAAAAGATTATGAAATTCTGCTTTTTTAACATAAATTGTACTATGGTACTTCCATAAAAATTTAATCAATCCCTTATTTCTGCCATGGGGCTAAAGGCAATTAATATCCCCTTTTTTTTTAATTTCTGGCATCACAGATTTTAGAGACAACTCCAAGTTGAAACTTCTAAAATAATTTTATACTAATTTATAGAACAGTGGATATATAGAACAATTCTGAGAATAAAACTTAAAGAAGACGTGATTATTTCTGTGTATGACTTGTAGCTTAGTCCCCTCCCCATACTCTGTCCCTCTCTATTTCCTTGGTCACCTTGCAGGAAATAAGACACATTGACTTAACAGTTAAAATAAAGGTTTGTATAAGTTCAGAAGCTTTTTTAATTTATCATGAAATTTTCCTCTAGTCAAGTCAAGAAAGGAAATAGTAACTATATCTTTCTCACTTGAAAAGCAAAAGCATACATCTGAATAGCCATCTGAAAAGATATTTACCTTGTAATAAATACCAAAGAAATCATCACATAGTGTTTATTTGTAAACAAGCAATTATTTGTAAAGTTACTTGTTTGGTGTCTACTTCCATATTATACTGTATACTCCTAGAAGTCATTGAGCACATCTGTCTTGTTAACCATCACATCCTCACTCCTGGGAAAAAAATGTTGGTTGAAATTAAAATAAAATGAAATTACATGGATTCTTATCTAAGGAGCACTGACTAACATCATAGGCCACATATTCCGTGAAAATATTATACAAAAATACAGTTAGCATTTCAATTTTTTAGCTTTATTGAGGTATAATTGACAAATCAAATTTAAGATATTTAAGGTGTACAATGTGATGATTTAATTTACATATACACAGTGAAAGAATCGGAGAAGGCAATGGCACCCCACTCCAGTACTCTTGCCTGGAAAATCCCATGGGCGGAGGAGCCTGAAGGGCTGCAGTCCATGGGGTCGAGAAGAGTTGGACACGACTGAGCGACTTCACTTTCACTTTTCACTTTCATGCATCGGAGAAGGAAATGGCAACCCACTCCAGTGTTCTTGCCTGGAGAATCCCAGGGACGGGGGAGCCTGGTGGGCTGCCGTCTATGGGGTCACACAGAGTCGGACGCGACTGAAGCGACTTAGCAGCAGCAGCAGCAGCAGTGAAAGAATTCCTCCTACCTAATGAATTAACATATCCATCACCATAAATATCTTTTTTCTCTTTCTTTATGAGAGTATTTGTTATACTCTCTTAGCAAATGTCAATTACACAACTCAGTGTTATCAGCTATTACAGTCACCATGTTATATTAATACATCCTACCTACTCATCCTAAAAGTCTGTACGCTTTTACCAGCCTCTCTCTATTTCTTCTAACCCCCAGCCCCTGGCAAGCGCTTTTCTTCTCTGTTTTTATGAGGTGACTTTTTCAGATTCCACATGTAAGTGATACCGGGCAGTATTGTCTTTCCCTGTGGCTCGTTTCAGTTAGCATAATGCCCTAAAGGGCCATCCATGTTGTCACAGATGGCAGGATTTCCTTCTCTCACGGCTGAAATAGTATCCAGTATAAGTACCACATCTCCTTCCTTCATTCTTTGATGGACACAGGTTATTTCCATGTCTTGGTTATTGTGAACAATGCTGCAGTATTCTCGGAAATGCAGATGATCTTCAGTATCCTGATTTCCTTTCCTTTGGCTGTGTTTGGATTTTTAGACCTATATGAAATGGCTGTTCTGACAGGTGTGGAGATGGTATCTCATTGTGGGTTTGATTTGCATCTCCTTGATTATATTGAGTACCTTTTCATGTATCTGTCTACTTTGGGAAAATGTCTATTATGTTCCTCTGCCCATTTTTAATAGGATTTTTTTTGGGGGGGGGCGTTTTGAGTTTTATGAGTTCTTTATGTATTTTGAATGTTAACCCTTTATGAGATATGTGACTTGCAAACATTTTCCCCCATTTCATAGGTTGCTTTTTCATTTTGTTGATGGTTTCCTTTGCTCTGAAGATGCTTTTTAGTTTGATGTAGTTAGTCCCCTTGTTGATTGCTTTTGTTACTTTCACTTCTGGTATCAATCCAAAAAAATCACTGCCAAGACCAGTGTCAAGGAGCTTACCCGCTGTTTTCTTGCAGTTTTAGGTCTTACACGCAAGTGCTTAATCCATTTGAACTGATTTTTGAGTATGGTGTAAAACAGGCCCGGTCTCGTTCATTTCCTGTGTCCGTTCAGTTTCCCAACCCATTTATTGAAGAGACTGTCCTTTACCCATGGTGTATTCTTGGCTCCTCTGTCAAAAAGAAATTTTTATTGTATGTGCATGGATTTGTTTCTGGGGTCTCTCTTCTGCTGATTTATTTTTCCATTATTATGCTAATATCATACTCCTTTGATTTCTGTATGTTTGCAGTATATTTCTAAATCAGGAAGTATGATGGCTCCAACTTTGTTCTTCTTTCTTAGGATTGCTTTGCCTATTCAGAGTCTTTTGTGGTTCTGCACACATTTTAGGATTGTTTGTTCTGTTTCTGTGAAAAGTGCCATTGAAATTTTGGTAGGGATTTCATTGAATTCATAGATTGCTCTGAGTGGTATGGACATTTTAGCAATATTAATTCTTCTAGTCTATGAGCGCAGAATATCTTTCCATTTATTTGTGTATTCCTCACTTTCTTTCATCACTGTCTACAGTTTTAAATCTATAAATCTTTTACCTTCTTGTTAAATTTACTGCTAAGTATTTTATCCTTTTCTGATGCAATTATAAATGAGATTATTTTCTTAGTTTCTTTTTTTGATATTGTTAACTTTTTTTATTGATGATCAATCAAAGCCTATAAGCAGGGAGAGCAGAAAAGAAATACAATACAATAAAAATAAAACTAAGGTAACATTAAATCATGGCTCAATGATGAGATTTCGATAGGAGATAACATTAATTTTTACTGTGACTTACTGTAACTTTACTATAACCAAAGATGGAAAGATCTGGAACATGGATAGTAGCATTCGTCTCACACAGATTTTTGACAGGAGTTGAACGTTGGAGAATCCAAAGGTAAAAGCAGTGATGGGAGTCTGGGTGATCATTTCTGGGTTCCTGACTAAAACAAATGCAGACGAGCTATAGTACAGTTGGTACTCTGTTAGAAACATGAGGAAGCATAACTGAAAATTGGATAGAAAGTCATTCAGCCTTCACAGAGAATAGACTGGAGTCTCATACTAGCCTAGTATAGATAATAGCCATTTATTTAATAAAACTCTGTGAAAAATTAGAAACATTGTTTTAAAGAAAATAGGGCACATTATGTAGCAAATGTAATTACTGTTGTTTTTGGCAGAAAAGTCTCTGTATTAGTTTACTTTTCTAGAGGTACAGTGTAGTAGAAATAGTGTGTCAATTCAATTGGGAGATTCGTAATGCTATGTCATTTGCATTATAGGCAGAATTGATGTATCCAAATATTCTCATATAACATTTAAATTTCATTTTAATACCATTTATCGTGAAGTACAGTTTGGAATAAGGCAGGTATGTCTTAGATTCCTTTCGAGGGCCGTTGGAACTGTCATCTCCAGGATAAACCCTGTGTCTTCGTTTCTTTGTATGCCCACTGCCCGTGTGTCCAGTGTACACACGGCACTTAGGAGATGTGTGGAGCTCTCTTAAGGTTATTATCCTTCAGCCTGTTTCTTCAAGACAACATTGTACTTAGGCTACAAGGTACTAACTTTGTTTTTCAATTTAACATCTCTATACTGTGAAGTAATCATCATTTTCATTTGTATTACATTATTTTCTATCGATTGCTGACAAAATGTAAGACATGTCATGGAAAATCAGATATGACACCTCTAGAAGATCAGCAGGAAGGCCCAAGGGAACTTACTCTCCAGCTTTCTTTGTAGATGTTTAGTAGCTCAATGCAACATTGATCTTGCCCACCATAACTATGTCCCCGTCTTCCCACTTCTAGCACATTCTTTCAGAGGACTGTAGCAGCCTCCCAACAAGTGCAGAAGGATACAAATTGGTTGGGAATTGGTACTATTAACTGTGATCTGAGAAAGGCCGCAGTTGCTATGGTATCAATGTTCCGTTTATCTTATCTCAGATCTACAGATATTGGAGAGTGTTAACTTACTCCTGTATCAAATTCTCAGTCTTCTCTCTGACATATGGAAGTCACACCTTTTACAGAAGCGCATCTTCCATATCCACAGTTCACACTTACTGAGGCATGACGTATGCAAATAGTCAGCAGCTAACCCCTGGCTGGGAGAGGGGATGGTATACAAAACCGAAAACATACCTGCATGGTCCCTGACCTTACATAGAGCCCTGTGGAGCCTCACTGAGACAGGACTCTCCCGAACGGAAAGATTTTTTTCTACCATATAAGTGATTATACAGGGGCCTAAAGCTGCCTCCCTGAACGAATTTCAAAGAATCTGCTATGTAGTGTTACAGATAGTTTTGGTCTTTCTTTCCGGGTGGGAAACAAAAGAAAAATGTGTAGAGTGTTCTGTTTGTGTTTGTTTCTGTTTAAATGTGAAAATACTTTGAAAATCAAAATGGTGAACAGTGTCTTATTTCTTCTCTTTACCGTACTTTTGCAAAACGAATGTGAATTGTACATGAGTCCTTAAAATTATTTCTGTGGAATAGAAATAGCTCTTTTTAGTGAGAACCCTGTTAACACAGAAGCTATAAAGTGGTATTGAATTCCGTTTTGAACCAAATACACAGTGAAAATTATGTTTCTTATATTTTCAGAAGCTTTTAACAATCATATTTTTTATGATCATTTTACTGGAATGATTGGGTTACTGAGACTAACAGGCTTATCAGCAGGTTAGAAGCAAAACCTGCATTATCTTGTCATTTTTAGTATTTGGAACTTTGCATCTACATTTTTCAAAAAGCATTTAAAGAATTTTTTATTCTTTTATTTTTTCATAATAGTATATTTCTTTCTCTGGAAAAGAAAACATTTGACGTTAAGTACTTAGCTCAGAAAATAGCTGTATCTCACTTTTTTAAATTCACCGTTACTGAACTCCCACTATTCAGAAGACTCTACCAGTCAGTCATTCAATCAGCAGATGCTTGTTGCACTTCTGAGGTGCGCCGACACTGTTCTAGGCGCTGAGATGGATAGAGCAGGACACACAGCAAAGCCTCTGCCTTGAAGGAGCTTGTGTATCACTTGAGGCAGATGGCAGTTAATGTAAAAGCCAAAAAACAAGCTAGTAAATAAAGAAAAAATAAGTATTATTTCAGATGTTACTAAGTGTTGTGATATACAGTTAACAGGGTAGAAGATTGGGAGTGACTGGGCAGGAAATAAAGGAGCAGAGATGCTCCTTTAGCTAACTTTTTTTCACACTTCGAGCCTGCCCAGTCCTGCTGCTGCTACTGCCCTCCATTAAATTATTAACACATTCTCTTTGGGCGTGCGTGCTAAGTCGTTTCAGTCATGTCCGGCTCTGCGGCCCGTGGACTGTAGTGCGGCGGGCTCCATTGTCCATGAGATTGTCCAGGCAAGAATACTGGGGTGGCTTGCCATGCCCTCCTCTAAGGGATCTTCCCGAGCCTGGGATTGAACCCACATCTCTTATGTCTCCTGCATTGGCAAGAGGGTTCTTTACCATTAGTGCCAACACTGGGACGCCCCATTCTCTTTGTACCACAGAGTAGTGTGACATCACTGACTGAGTTGTTTTCTCCAGAAGTGATGAAAATACACTTGTCCAACCACACTTCCTGCACCTTCCCTCGTACTCTGGTAACTGGTTGAAAAAGGTGACGCTTCCCACCTATACCCCTCACTACTTACACTGTGGTTTTCCCTAAGGCGTGGAAGAAGCACCAGATGCTGGGCAGCAACAAAAAGCAATCTCAAGTGTCCACTGTAGATATCAAGTCGAGAATATTTGAAGAGGATACCAGATTTAAAGACTCAAAACACTCAGAATGATAGAGTCACTGAACATAGTCAGAAAAGTGAGGGAAACGGATGGATATGAGGCAAAGCATTAAGTTTTCCATTGCTAATATATTCTAACTGTAAATCTGTCCTATAAATTGGCTCAAGCCAGTCTCCACTTATATATATACATAGTCATTTATATGCAAATGGTAATATAACTGAAAAGTAAGCTCTTAGAGGGAATGTATCTAGAGAGTAAAGAACACAAATAACTCATCTCATCTGAAACTGGCAGATAATATTTCTGTTTGGATCTTGCTTTAAAATGTATAAAATGCTTTCACATATAACATCTCATGGAGCCATCAAGAACAATGCTGTGAAATAGGTATCGTGATTATCTGCATTTTATATGTGAACAAACCGAGGCTCAGCAAGGTGATCCACACAGAACCATAAAGCTGGAATGTTAGAATTAGACATTTCACCCAGGGGTTGTATCTGCAAGGCCGTTATGTTCTCCAGAACACTACAAATAGATATTTTACGGGAGGAAGCAGACACAAGAGGAAGGAGTCAGAGAGATGATAGGATTGAGTCTGAAGCTACGGCTAACAGGTCAGTGAGAAAGTAATCAACGGTGTCTTTTAGCAACAGAAAGCTAGAACAGAAAAAGTGGATCTCACATTCAGTTAGAAAACTAATCAATGATTTTTGAAAGGAAAGTTTCCAAACAGCAAAGTGATGATGATAAAAGCTTTGCAGTTATCAAGGAGGGATTTGATTTAAAAAAAAAAAAAAAATGGAGGGTTCTTATGCCGAGGGTGTGTTCAAGTAATTCTATAAGCAAACAGGTATTAAGAATCAATGTATAGCTAAGATAAGGAATAAAGTTCGGGAAGCATGAGCGTGCCAAAAGGAACGAGGATAATGTAATAGAAACATAAAGACATCAAAGAGAGGAGAAATACATTTTCGTGTGATTGTCTCGCAACTAAGCATCCTAAAGTACAAAATGCATTTCTGTGATCTGTTGTGGAAGGAAGAACAGACACAAAGAAAGGAAGTTATTTCAAGCTGGAGTTATAGAAACCGTAGCAAATGCTTCCTCAGCATTCTCCATTACCGTGTGGTGGAATGCTAGTGACTGTGAAGGGGCACAGCGAGGACCACAAGCTTCATCACAGGGCACGCTCTCCAGATTTTCTCTCTTACACAAAGCCCTTTCTAGGGTCACCATAAACTCTCTTCCAGTGGCCTCTGGGGAAGTAGATGCCAAGAAGCATTCAAGGTCATTACATAGAAAACTACTCAGAATCACCAATTTTCTTTTTTCCTCCCTGTGTTTGTTTTTTTTTTTTATTTTCTGAATACAACTAAATGATAAGCTCTTCAAGGACGAAGACCAACATGTCTAGTTTATTCATCCTCACACTTAGCACAGTGTGTATAGCATATAGGAGCAACCCAATCCATGTTTACTGAACTAAACTGAATTATTTTAAAATGTAAAATCGGAGTCACTCATTCATTCAGATACTCAGCATACTGACACTAAAGTCAGAAACACAAGTTTGAGTCCAGACACTGCCCACTTGCCAGTTTTGTGACTGTGGGCACTTCATAATATTACCTCTCTGGGCCTCAGTTTTCATTTCTGTGAGTTAGGAATGTTGACTTCTCTATTACTAAGCCCACTAGATTGTTATAAGGACAGAATCTGATAATGCAGATGAAGATAAACCAGAAGTTATCAAGTGCTACACCAAAAAATGGCATTTTTCTATGGAACCAGTAGTGCCAAGATGCTCCCGTGGTTGACAGGTTTCTTCATCAAATCTAAATGCTGAGTTCAATAAAGGTAAGCAGGCTTATTATGAGCAGATCTTAGAATCTTTCAGTTGCAAATAAACTTTGTGAAAGTATGAAAATGGGCTAGAATGAATGTCTTTTTCTTTAAGACCGAAAGAAAGACTTTTGGTCCCAGTGGGAGAGGGAGAGGATGGGAAGCCTTGAGAGAGTAGTGCTGGAACATGTATATTACCAGGTGAAATAGATAGCCAGTGGAAAATTGCTGTATGGTGCAGGGAACCCAAAGCCGGTTTTCTGTGACAACCTAGGTTTAAGGAGGTTGGAGAGAGAGGGGACATGTATATGCCTGTGGTTGATGCATGTTGATGTATGGCAGGAACCATCACTATGCTGTATAGCAATTCTCCTCCAATTAAAAATAGAATTTTAAAAAAGCTTCCAGTTCATATGAGTGAAGTGAAAGTCACTCAGTCGTGTCCGACTCTTTGCGACAGCATGGACTATACAGTCTGTGAAATTCTCCAGGCCAGAATACTGGAGTGGGCAGCCTTTCCCTTCTCCAGTGGGTCTTCCCAACCCAAGGATTGAACCCCGGTTTCCCGCCTTGCAGGCGGATTCTTTACCGGCTGAGCCACAAGGGAAGCCCAGGTCATGTAAGTCACATAACAGTCAGTCTTATTTTTCAGGGAGCATCATGTGCCGGGTGCTGTCCTTGCATTTTACGTACATGAACCTAAGTTCTCATCACCAACTGCAGTGAATGTATTGTTGTTATTTAATCCCATTTTTACGGATTAAAAAAGAAAGAGGAATTAAAGAACTTGCTCAGGATTACAGCTGGCAAATAGCATTTTTACATTTAAGGAAACTAGCACTAAGATAAGTGACTTAAGCAGTATTTGCTCTTTCTTTTATTCTCTTTTTTTCACCCTGCTACAACTCTAGTTCATATCTATATTTCCTCTAGACCAAAGTATTCCAAAGTGTGTTCTGTGAAATAAAATCCACGCAACTCTGCCCAGAGAAGCACGTTGGTCAGATATGTTTGGGAGATGGTACACCCTGATATCCTCCTTGTCTGTGTCACAGGGCACATTAATCCCTCTGAGAAAAGCTGCTGTAAGGAGCCTTCCAAAACTTTTAACAGAACCTTAAATCAGCAGCCCTGTTGATGTCCCACAAAGCCAGAGGTCCATGGAATGAACTTTTAGAAAGGTTGAGTGTTGTTAATTAGTAAATGCAATAATCATAATGCCAGTTTGTACCAAAAGATGTGGAGTACCATCTTCACCATAAAACATGTAAAGTTGTAAACGCACAGTTGATCTGATAATTTTCCTAAATGAGTTTGACCAATTTCCTAAAGATTTTTCCATGTAATGTTTTCTTAATTTTGACCACAGTTGGGGCTATAACAAAAGATAACAGAAATTCAGATCATTTTTTCAAGTGAGAAACTATACCCTAGCAGACGGTTGGATCTATTCTGTATTACTGAGAAGTATTACCTTGATCATTAAAAACAAGGGTAAGTCAGTGATTTTAATCTAATGGAGTAAACATTTCAACTTGGAGGAAAAGCCAATGACAGAACTATTTCTTTCTCTTCTAAAACCAAGAGGAGAATAAAGAATGTTAATTCATTTAGCTCTGTCAGACCAAGATCCTCAATTACTTGAGTCATTTAAAACTTCTTTTGAGTAAGAATAGCTTGGTACCCAAATTCATTTGAACGTCAAATACTTTTGGATCAACTCAATAAAAATACTGTTTTGTCTCTTTTTCTCCTTGGAAAACATAATGTGCATTGCCTGTTTTCGTTACTTCATTGTCATGTATTTTGTTAAAGTGGCATAGAGTTTAAATTATTATTATATGCCCATTAGTTCTGCTGCCTTGGGATGTAATGACTCATATTAGTAGTCTATGTAATAAAAAGGGTTGGTGAATTTTTACTGAACTGTCCTTTTGGGACTATAATTTTTAATATCCTCTGGAAGCCTTGCAAATCCTTTAATGATAAAGTGCTCTTACTCTGTCTTTATCATCGACAAGTTCATAAAGACCAGAACTGTTTGCTGTAGATGTTGAACCCAACACCCTGTTGATATGATAAGTTCCATGCTTAAAGAGTCACCAAGAATACGTAATTAAAATGTTGCCATCCTAAGGCAGATAAGGTGATTCTGTAATCTTGTTAGCAGTAACACTTGACTGAGGTTTCTACAATTTATTACATGAGTTTATCTATTTGAGGTAGTTACAAACACCATGTAATTATTATAGACATATTCTTGTCCTAAGCTTTAAATCATGTAGGACTGTAGAAGAACAGAACTGATACAGACTAATTAGCTCAGTTGCTAGTATGTGTTCAGTCGTGTCTGACTCTTTGTGACCCCATTTACTGTAGCCCACCAGGCTCCTCTGTCCAAGGAATTTTTCAGGCAAGAATACTGGAGTGCAGTGCCATTTCCTACTCCAGGGGGTCTTCCCAGCCCAGGGATCAAACCCATGTCTCTTGTGTCTCCTGCATTGGGATGCCCATTTTAATTATATTTCCATAGATTCTTTTTAACCTGTTCCAAATTTCATATGGGCTTCCCTTGTGGCTCAGATGGTAAAGAATCTGCCTGCAATGCAAGAAACCTGGATTCAATCCCTGGGTCTGGACGATCCCTTGGAGAAGGGCGTGGCTACCCACTCCAGTATTCTTACCTGGAGAATTCCATGGACAGAGGAGCCTAGCAGGCTAAAGTCCATGGAATCAGAAAGAATCAGACATGACTGAGGGACTAAAACAAAAAAACACAAAACTCATATAAATGGCATATAGGGCATCTATTCTTTTGTGTTTGACTTTTTTCACCTAACGTATTCTTTTTGAGATTCCTCCAAGT
Source organism: Bos mutus (assembly GCF_027580195.1). Taxonomy (NCBI): domain Eukaryota; kingdom Metazoa; phylum Chordata; class Mammalia; order Artiodactyla; family Bovidae; genus Bos; species Bos mutus. Next base: position 24,336,612 of record NC_091623.1, on the reverse strand, counting down.
TGTTACTTGTATCACTGGTTCATTCTTTTTAATTACTAAGTTGACCCATTGGAAAAGACTCTGATGCTGGGAGGGATTGGGGGAAGGAGGAGAAGGGGACGACAGAGGATGAGATGGCTGGATGGCATCACTGACTCGATGGACGTGAGTCTCAGTGAACTCCGGGAGTTGGTGATGGACAGGGAGGCCTGGGGTCGCAAAGAGTTGGACACGACTGAGCGACTGATCTGATCTGATCTGATCTGATTCATTTTATGAATATTATCAAAATTTATGTATCCATTTATTTCACCTTAATTTTTACCAGGCATGTTTTGATTGGAAGACGAATTCTGGGTTGGTGAGGGTGTTCTTTTCCCCTCGTTTTGTTTGTTTTTAATAATTATGTTATTGTCGTCTAGCCCCCATTGTTTCTGATGAGAAGGTGACTATCATCCGTATCACTGTTCAACTGTATGTATTATGTCCCTTTTCCCCTGGCTACTTTCAGGTTTTTTCTTTGTCTGTGGATTTTAGTGGTCTTACTATGATGCGCCTAATGTGATATCCTTTGCATTTACCCTGTTCAGCATTTCCTTGACTTTGATACATAAGTTGGTGTTTTTACAAAACTTGGGGTTCATGGATATTACTTATTTTTGCTGCCCTATTCTCTCTTTTTTCTTCTCTGGGACTCCAATTACATATAAATTAAATGGTTTTATATTGTCTTACAAGTCACTTAAGCTGTGTTCATGTTTTTCCCAGTCTTCTTTCTATTTTTTTTTTTTAGCTCTGTTGATTCCACTTGGTCAGTTTTCAAGTTTACTGGAGCTTTCTTCTGCTTCAATTAAGTATATCCAGTGAATTTTCCTTTCAGATATTATAATTTACAGTTCTAGTTTTTCCACTTGGTCGTTTTTTAAGGTTTCAGTTTGTCTGCTAAAACACTGTTATCTTTCACTTAATTCATCCATCTCTTTAAGTCTTTGTGTGTGTGTGTGTGTGTGTGTGTATGTGTGTGCTCGCACTCGTGCACGCGTGCACTTAGTCACTCAGTCGTGTCTAACTCTTTGCAACCCCATGGACTGTAGCCCACCAGGGTCCTCTCCCCATGGGATTCTCTAGGCAAGAATACTGGAGTTGCCATTTCCTACTCCAGGGAATCTTCCCAACCCAGGGATCAAACCCATGTCTCCTGCGTCTCCTGCGCTGGCAGGCAGACCCTTTACCACTGAGCCACCATCTTCCTGGATGCATTTCTAGTCTGAGTTTGCTGACTCTGATGTCCAGATCATCTTTCTGTTTCTATTGTTTTCTTTGGTTCACATCTTCCTATTTCTTTGTGTACCTAGTAAGTTTTTACTACATGTTAGATATTGTGGATGATGAATTGTTGTCTCTTGGGATTCTGTCTTATTCTTTTGGCTTTTTTTGTAGTGGGCATGTAAATTATGGATGGATGGTGGATGACCCTGAACTTATTCAGACTTGGTTTTGTACTTTGTTACGGTGAATTTTGCCCTTATTTTTAGAATGAACCCTTAGACATGGGACGCCACCTTTACTCCTAAGGAATAACCCTTCTGGGTATCCATTTATTTCACCTTAATTTTTACCAGGCATGTTTTGATTGGAAGACGAATTCTGGGTTGGTGAGGGTGTTCTTTTCCCCTCGTTTTGTTTGTTTTTAATAATTATGTTATTGTCGTCTAGCCCCCATTGTTTCTGATGAGAAGGTGACTATCATCCGTATCACTGTTCAACTGTATGTATTATGTCCCTTTTCCCCTGGCTACTTTCAGGTTTTTTCTTTGTCTGTGGATTTTAGTGATCTTACTATGATGCGCCTAATGTGATATCCTTTGTATTTATCCAGCCTGTATAATTTGATAGGATTCAAACTCTAAACTGTCTCTCCCGTGGTGGACAGCTGCTTAAATCTCTGCTCAGCTGTTTCAGCTTTCCGTCCATAGCCTTCTTCTGATTCCTTGGAGTCTTCTTCATGCAAACATTGTTCAAAATTCCTCTAAAAACTTGAAAGGAATTTATACCTATTTGGAACTTTCCCCCTCTGTGGTTGGCTACTTTTTTCAGGAATTTTCCTTCCTAGTTTCCAGCTGTTCTGGCTCCTAGAATTCCATCTTCTTGACACTTTGAGCCAATAATTACAGTCTTTTGCTTGGATTCTAGCCACCTGGCATTGTGTAGAAAGGAGAATTCTCTCAAGTTAAGAGCCACCCAGTGCAGATCCCTGCTTTGAAGAGTTTAATCTCCAGTTTATACCTGCTTCTGGTTGCTTTCCAGAGCCATCAAATACTTGTATGTCATGTTTTATCCAGAGTTGATTATTGCTACCAGTGGAAGGGTTACCTGATGATCAGAACAAGAATTTTCAGTATAGTATTTTTAAATGTAAGTGCATCGAACTGTGGTTAATTTATCTGTTATTAAAGTACTGCATTTTTGTAAACAAAAAAAGTATGTTTTGCATAGGGAAAACAGCATCTGAAAAAATAGATTTCAGGTTATTTCCGAATGGTGGAATTATTAATGATTTTAATTTTTTTCCTTTTTCTTATCTGTTTTCTTCTTTTTCTCTGTAGCAACCATAGGTTGAACATTATGTTCTTTCTGTGTTGTCCTAAGCAAATTTTTTGTTTATGATGCCTGTTTATAATAATACTTGTGCTTCTTCAATGCATTTCATATTATGACTTCACTAGGTTAACTGCCTAATAAAATCCTAGTAGTATATCTATATGGTAAACAATACTCCTTCTGCTTTTAGGAATAGATAAATTGAGACAAATCAAAGTTAAACAGCTTATCCAGAATTTCATGCATATTGATAGACTAGTCAGAAATAGATTTAAAATTTTAAGTCCCTCAGTTCAGCTGTGTAAACTATTTCTAAGCCATCAGCAACAATGTATGCAGTTAATTCTGCATTCTCTAATGGGTATGGCAGAAAATTATCATAGTTAAATATAAGCCTCAAATATTTTAGAAACTTCACTTTTGTCACTGCTTTTGATCGCCTCTTCATCAGATCTTTTACTGGAGCTTCCAGCAAGTTGAGAATTTGACTGATTTTAATTATAATTCAGATTACCTTCCAAGGTCTAACAAGAAAATGACAGGAAGGCAGGCCTTGAGATAGGAGTTTTCTTCTTTCCTGGATTGCAAACTTCTTTTAAAAATACAATCAAATGAGTATCTGTTATTTACTGATAGATTATGTAAGCTTAAATTGGAATGTTTTAATCATTTTCTTATGTTTTACTAGTTACTAAGATAGTTTACTAGAAATGTCATAGATCTTAATGTTAAAATTAGTGTTGTCATTCTGGAGTTTCAACCTTGAAAGTGTCAGTCGCTCAGTTGTGTCCAACTGTTTGTGACCCGTGGACTGTAGTCTGCCAGGGTCCTTTGCCCATGGGATCCTCCAGGCCAGAATACTGGAATGGGTTGCCATTTCCTCCTCCAGGGGATCTTCCCCACCCAGGGATCAAGCCTGGGTCTCCCGCGTTGCAGGCAAGCTTCCTTACCTTATAAAACTACCTTGTAGAAGATACAAAATAAAGTTATCTTTTAAACATCTACAAAAATGTATGAAAACAAGAATTAATAATTACTAAATCTTGATAGGTTTCCCTCTGTGATCCTAGATTGAATTTTTGTTTAATGTTTTATTTTTTGGCCACGCCACACAGTATTGTGGGATATTAGTTCCCTGACGAGGGGTGGAACCTGCAACCCTGCATGGCAGGTGCGGAATCTTAAGCACTGGACCACGAGGGAAGCCCCTGGACTGGATTTTGTATTAGAAAGTAAAAATGCCATAAGCATAGCTGGCAAAATCGGCATACAGATGGGAAGATAAGAGAGTCTCGTACAAGCGTAAACTCTTCTGAGTTTGATTACTGTAGTTTACATAAGAGGGTTTCTTCATTGTTAGAATATATTCCATATTCTAAAGGGTATGACATTTATAACCCGCCCAGATAATTGAGAAAAAATAATGTGTATACACAAATACGAGTGTGTTCACAGAAGTGCACAGAGTAAAAGAGTAAAGGCTAAAACAAGCATAACGGTTATTCTAAAGTTTGAGTACATAATATTCTTTTTAAACATAATACGCACTGTACCGTCCCTGAGGCAGTTTTCTGCACTGCGTGCCGTGAGAAAATAGCGTCAAGCCCAGAGCTATGTCTCAGTTGCTTAAGAAACTCACTTTCTAATGAAATTCTCTTTTCAGGAACTGCTTTCTTCAACTATAATTTTAGTTTGTAAAAGATTCACTTTTCTAAATCAGGTATTTCCTCTCTGGTGATAAATCTTGAACTGCTATATTTTGGTCAAATGCAATTCTGAAATAAAGTGTGAAATATCATCAGTGATAAAGCACATGTAATGTTCTGACTTACATGTATAAAATGTAAGTTTAAAATTCAGGCAAAGATTATTCCCAAAATTTCAAAACATGTTCTCTAATAATTACGTTAGATACTACATGTCAGTGTCTTAGGCTTGCATCATCCCAGAGTCTCAGCATTTTCTCTATTTCACTTTTAAAGATAAGAAATGAGAGTTTTACAGTTCCCATGTTTCACTGAGACCCATGCTGTCCCTCATCTTTTTGGCTGTTCTTTTGTGGCAGGAAGAGATGTGAGTTATATAAAATTGAAAATGTTGCTTTCTGTGTGAAAGTCTACAAAAAGCTTATTGTGCTGTGTTGGAGGGGAAAAAATTCTTCTTTTTAAAAATATTGGATCTGGAATGCTTATACAGAAACCTGACGTTTAGGAAATGACCTATTGATTGGCTATCTAAAGTTCATTTGTATTTGTGGCTTATAGAAAATTGGTATCTTTCATCAGCTGAGAACAAATACTGATCTTCCCACACTCAAGACACATTCAAGGTGCTGTTTTAACAATAATAATAATAATATGGATATAAAAAAGGAAAATGCAGATTTTGTAGAAGTATCATGCTAACCTATGACAGTTAGGTTAGTTATAATAGTTCTTTTCTGTATTCCATTAACTGTGTCCATATCAGATCACTGTGGCATGGGTCATCATTTTATTTGGGGACACAACTACTGTGGAAAACTTCTGTATTTAATGCCCATCTTTAGAAACATAACCGGGAAATGTGGATCTTACAGCAGATTTTTATCCGGCTTTAAAAGATGAACTTAATGAGGGAATGAAGAAAGAAAAGCCTACAAAAACTAAATACAAAAATGCATTTAACGTTTGTATTCTTTCTTGCCTGCACTATACTGGTTACCGACCAGGAAGAAAGATGCTTTCCAGTTTGGGCATTTTTGTTGTTGTTGGACCATTCACGTGTTTCAATCTCATTCCCCTTTGATCAGTTCAGTTCAGTCTGACTCTCTGCGACCCCATGGACCGCAGCACGCCAGGCCTCCCTGTCCATCACCAACTCCCGGAGATTACTCAAACTCATGTCCATTGAGTTGGTGATGCCATCCAACCATCTCGTTCTCTGTCGTCCCCTTCTCCTCCTGCCTTCAATCTTTCCCAGCATCAGGGTCTTTTGCAATGCGTCGGCTCTTCGCATCAGGTAACCAAAGTATTGGAGTTTCAGCTTCAGCATCAGTCCTTCCAATGAATATTAGGACAGATTTCCTTTAGGATAGACTGGTTTGATCACCTTGCAATTCAAGAGACTCTCAAGAGTCTTATCCAATACCACAGTTCTAAAGTAGTTGTCTGAATAATATAATAATACAATTGTCTTCAAAAAATATGGTTCTCTAAAGAATATATAGGTCACCCATTCCTTTAGATGTGTATGATTTTATCTCTTAAGCACCTGACTGTCAGGTCACCTAAAATTCATTATACTGATGTACACCTATTTTACTTCTCCCAGGTTGCCCTTTAGTAGTGTGCCATAAGCCTGCATTAAGGATGCAGTTATTAAAAACAACTATTCTGCACAACCGATTTGTTTTTACCACCTCGATGCAGTGAATTATCATCAACTGTGTTGCCTTCTCTGTATTTGTCAATGGAAAGCTCAGTCAAATTTTTGACCATCATCTGGCAATTACACAGGTTTACATATGAGTCATCCTTATGTGTTAATCTTACCCTATCCCTGCCTCTACACTATTTCTCTACTGTTTTTCACTTATTTCTCTTTTGTCCTACTATAATGTATATATAAGTCCTCTTAAATGCTTTTTCAATGAAATGTATGAATAAATATTAAATAAGTAAAAGTAACTACTATACTTTTGCTTAATATAATATTATTAAAGTTTTCACTGTAGGGATTAAATCACTGTAGAGATACAATTTTAGCCCCATTTTTTATATTTTGTAAATATATTTTTTTCTAGTCAGTGGGTTATAGCATTCTTTATTAGAGATTCCTGAAGTACTTTTGTCTTGATGATACAGGTCTTCCTTTATTTTTTGTAGGAAAGTTTTTAACAACTCATGATTCCACCAGTCCATAGACATTGTCGTGCCCCCAAACACTGCAGTCTGACTAACTGAAGACATCTTACTGTCAGTAACCAACATCTTCATGTCTCACTGTACAGATTAATCCTCCACCGTAGTTAACCTTCTCAGTGGATTCACAAGCTTTCCCACCCATCAGTGTGACTTTTTAAATTTTCTCTGTGGAAGAGAAATAAAATAATAGATGCCATTCACATTCAGTGATGCCCAAAGGATACAGTTGAGATTCTTTGGGTGGTAATTCCCATCCATTGCCACTTTAACAAGATCCAAGTAATAACTGTAACAATGATTTTAAATATTGGGGGGGTGGGGAAGAGACCTTTATGACCCTATAATCAACTTTAAAATGCTGCTTGGAACCAGGGTACAAAGCAAACAAGTAGGAACAATATGTACTTGGCAAATTTTGTACCACATGTAAAATCTACTTTACATCCATTGCAATATCTCACACCCCAGTATTGCAACTGTTTACAAACCCAAAAGTAAATTTAATTCCCGAGAGGAAAATTTAATTTCTTGAGCAGTAATGAAAGATTCCCCCTGTAAGTCTTCTGGACAGTTGCAGAAAAGCCTATATGGACAGTCCAATTAGAATTTTGAAATGTCTTTTTAGGATAAAATTTAGTACAGATGCAGTAAGGGTTATAATTATAAATAATTTTCATAACCCTTCCTAATAATTACTTAGCCGTATCTATTTCTATTCAGTTTTTAATCATAACTCAGTCCTTAGTGGAACTTAAGGACTGATACTCTAAAATATTATCTGGCATTGAAGTAACCAGTCCTATCTAATATATGCCCACATCATTTTCTAAACTAGGAATAATAGGAATTTACTGTGTTTACATGACATATTTAAGAATATATATTTCATTTAAAATCAATGCATTTTTTATCTTAATGGGAGATATTATTCTATATGTATTGTCGGTGTTGTGTAAATAAGTTCAGGATCCTGTAAGGATTCTTCTCATGTAGAAGGCAGTTGGATTATGTGATTTTTTTTTTTGTTTAAGAAAAGGACATTCAGAGAGGAAATGCCTTGGGGGACAGAACTGAGAATAAAATTAAAGTAGTATCAGACAGGTGAGGGCAAATTCTAGACTTAAATTGAAAAGACATCCCAGTGTCAGGAGCACAGGTGATCCTCCAGAAGCTGTATGCCGTAAGGTGACCGCGAACTTTCATGACCAGTAGTGAGCAACTAGATGACATCACCTGACAAAACCTTTTCTTTGTTTTTTTCTTTTAAAGTGCATCATCACAAAATCAATCAAAATAGACAATGTAATAATTTTATGCCAGATTTATATTATTCACAATAATTTATGTGATATTTCATTTGTCTCTATTAGTTAATGTTCTGAGTACATTTGGAGGCTATTTTGCTAATAGTTCACAGTTTCCTTAAATTTACGACTAGAAGAAATGAAAGCTCTAAGAATTACAAAAGAAAAAGCTGAAATTATTCAGATATGATTGTTTATGTAGAAAATTCAAAATCTACAGATAAATTTTTAGGATAACAAGGGTAATTTAGGAAATTTGCTAGATACAAAATAATTATACAAAAACCAATTGCATTTCTATATACCAACAACAAGCAGTTAAAGATCTGTTTATGGTAGCATCAAAAACATGTCATACTAAAAAAAAAAAAAGTTAAGGGACATAGCATGTTCATAAATTCACTCGACACAGTAAACTTGTCTTTTCTCCCCAGATTGATAACAGAAGTTTAAGGTAATTCTTATCAAAATCCCAGCAAGATTTTTTTGTAGATACAACCCTTTGAGGTTTCCAAGACAACCATCACTTCTGACACCAACCACAAGTCGGCGTCACTAAGCCATCTTCAGGTTTCGTCATTTGCCAGGAGCACGCACAGTGCTCACTGTTACAACAGTAAAGGGGTGTAGATTAAAATTAGCCAGGGAGAAGCGCACAGGGCAGAGTCCAGGAAAGTTCCAAGGATGAATTTCCATTTGTCCTCTTCCAGTCGCGTCTTGGCTAGGGCTATCTTTTCCCAGCAACAGTGTGTAAAAATACACATAGAATAGTGCAGACTGGGGAAACTCACTTCAACCATGGTGTCCAGAGTTTTTACTGGGACTCAGCTCATATTGACATGGTTGACCACCTGCATTGCTGACTTTAATCTCCAGATACTCCAGAGGTCCAGCTGAAGCCTTTTGAGGCAAGGTCAAATAAATCATTACTGTACAGTAGACATACATAACTTTATTCTAAAATTTATATAAAAGGGCACAGGAACTAGAATGTTCCAAACAACTTTGAAAAAGAAGAATAAAGTGGGAAGAATCAGACCCTCTGATTTTAATACATCACTGGCAAAGATACAAAGAAAACTAGATCACTCACACATTGCTGGAAGGACTGTAAAATTGTGTGATGACTGTGGGAAACAGTGAGGGAGTTTCTTGCAAAACAAAACATGCAAGTAATATACAGCCCAGCAGTTGTACTCTTGGGCATTTATCCCAGAGAAATGAAGATTATGTCACAGAAAAATTCATACATGAATATTTAGAGCAGCTTTATTTATAATAGCCAAAAAACTGAAAACAACCCAGATACCTTTGAAATGGGAATGGTTAAACTGTGGTACATCCCTATCATGGAACACTACTCAGCAATAAAAAAGAACGAACTATTTATTCATACAACAACCTGGATAAATCTCCAGAGAATTAAGCTGAATGATAAAAGCCAGTCCCATGAGATTATGTACTGCATGATTCCATTTATATAATATTCATCAAATGACCAGATTCTAGAAATGAACAGATTAGTGTTGCCAGAGGTTACAGAAAGGCTGGAAGGAAGGTGGATGTGGCTATAAAGTGAAACATGAGTGATCTTTGTGGTGATGGAAAGTTCTGTAGCTTAACTGTAGCATGTTAATACCCTAGTTGTCGTATTACACTATGGTTTTATAAGGTGCTCCTGTAACAGGAATCATAAGCAGGACACAGGATCCATTTGTGTTATTTCTTACAATTGCATATGAATCTATAATTATCTAAAAATAAAAAGTGTGATTATAAATGAATGAACCCAAAAAATTGAAGTGCAAATCCTCTGTGGAGAAACTGATAAACCTTCATTAAGAGACATTAAAGATGATCTAAATAAATCGCAAGACGTATCACAGTCACCGATTACAGGATTCAACATTGTAGGTATATCAGCTCTCCCTAAATTAGTGTATAGGCTTACTACAATCCCAAGTCATTGAGTGGCTGCGGCAGTCTATAGTGGCTACTTTCCCACCTTGTCTTGCCTTCACCTCCTCCTCCTACTGGCTGCACAGCAGAGGTCTGTGCTTTTGAGAGTCTGACAAAACAATATAAAATGATGCTGTAGATACAAAGGTTCATCTGACTCACGTATGTATTCAGAATACCACTAGCACTTTGCTTTGTAAAGTCACCAGTTTTAATTGCTGTGATCTTCCGTATGCTTCCATTTCCTTTATTTCAAAAGAAGACCCATCATCAAAATAGTGCAAAAACCATAGAAAACATCTATGAATTTATGTTTTATTGTATCTTAATAGCATTTAATAAGTATCAGGTTTCTGGTGAATTCATTTCTAGACAGTTTTTTATACAACACATATCTATTAAGCCTCAGCTGTGATTTCTGGAATAAAAAGTTTTGAAGCATTACCCTCAAAGGATTTGGAGATAAAACAAGATATTTTCATACATGAAATGACTAGTTAAGCAAAGTAAGTATATGATAATATAGTATCTGCTATATATACACAAAACACTGAAACATGAAGAAAGGAAGTGGTTGGTGTAGGGTAAGGAATCAAAGAAGTTTTATTAGAGGAAGTAAATATTGAACTGAATCTGAAAGTAATAAGACATCTCTGAAAATGTTTTATTATAATGCTTAGTCAGTTTAGAAATATTAACTGTATTTAAGCAAAGTGTCGGTATAGCTACGGCCTGTCACAGCTGCTCTGGACTTTAGATTTCTCACTTGTGAAATGGAGCTGTTAGATGAACTTTTATCTTGGGTTCTTTCCACGTCTTTACTATCTTATATTTGCTATGTTTCTATCTGCATCTAAATTTGAACCAAGCTCACTACATCTTGGGAGTGCAAGCTCTTGAACAGTTAAAGTTTGACTCTGCAAGTTCTCAGTTCTGACACTGTCCTAAACGTCATTTGATGCTAGTAAATTGTATTTACTAGAGAAGGACGGCATTTAGCTAAGTAGAACTATGAGATACTCTATACTTACCAGCTAGTTACTGGCGGGCTGTGGATCACCTGCACCTACCTCCTCAGTTTGTTGGAGAGAGCAAGAAAAACACTCTACTCCTTGAGTTTTGGTTATAGAGTATCCAACCACTATTACATTCCAATTTTAGAGGATTTTATTTCTAGACTCTAAAAGCTGGTATACACTTCAGTATAGGGTACATTGGTCCATCTGTGTTGAAGATGAGTAAAGTTTGACCACTGCCTTCAAAAACTTCACCATGGTAATCAATCTCTTCTCTGACTGGACTTCAGAATCACAGATGCCCAGACCCTGAGATTTTGAAAAGGTTTAAAAATTGTCAGATGACCTGGGCCTGGGAGAATGGGGGATATTTATAGAAAAACAGTTGATGGATTAAACCCAGAAAAGAAGACTTAATCTAGGGAATGGAGGGCTTTAAACCACGTGGAGGAATTTCTACATAATTTGAAAGATTCTGAAGAAAATTGGATATGTTTGAGCAGAGAAAGAGGTCTGTGACACAGAGGATACTTTAGAATGTTTCATCTGGTAGCAGGGTACAAGACAGAAGAGGGTGAAGGCTGTGAAGTTTGTTAGGAGGAAGTTTCTGGAGGCTAAATAATAGGTCATTAAATCCAGACTGGTAACAGGGGAATAGAAAGGGGAAAAAAAAGAGATTGGAAAACTTTGCTGAGGTATAACTGTCAGGATTTGGTAACTGATTGGATCAGGAGTCAGGGAACAAGCAAAAACAAAATCAAAAGCGACTGAGAGGTTTGTCTGTTCATAGAAGCGAAGAAAGTGGGAAAGCCTGCCTGGAGAGTAAGTCCACAGTCACCTCTGGGGGCCTGCAGACATGGAACACAGTGAGAGCACATTCCCAGCCTGGTACCTTTCCACCACACACACCAGCCCAGAGTATCAAGAACCCAGATGCATCAGCGGAGAAGAGCACAGTTGTTAGGAAAATGCTGTTTCTAATCCAGCTACTACTTTGAAATATTTTATTAGGCTGCCTTTCAACTCTTAACTGCATATGACTGTTGCCTACTACTATAACTCACTTTATGTGAAACAGAAGTAGGTGTGTTTTACACTCTGAAGTGTGCGGGAGGAGAATGATCTACAGGTGGGAGGAGTTGATAAGTGCAATCAGGGAGGGTTAAATCCATCATTCCAACTCCCCCATAATCCATTCAGTCTTTACCAAAAAAAAAAAAAATAAAGGGTACTCTTTAAGTACAAATTATATTTCTCCTTTGATGAAACTCTGCTGCTTGTACTTGGAATAAAATTAAATTAATTCCATTGTACTTGAAATAAAATCAAAACCTTGCACTGTGGCCTGAGAAACCTCACATGGCTTGGAGGCTGCCCACCTCTCTGAATCGTCTTCCACTTTCCCCTCACCCTCCATACTCTGGGCACTGACTCTTCAGTTCCTTGACTGTGACTTGCTCGTCCCCTGCTCAGACCCACCCCCCCTGCACCCCCGCCCCCAACCTCCCCACACCCCTGGCCCTTGTTCTCCCAGGACCCTGCCTACAGCATCCTCCCCAGACCTGCATCTGGCTCCCTCTTTCCATTCTGGTCTCGGGTCAGAAGTCTTTTCCATCAAGTGTAAATGGATGACCACCTCTCCTCCTCTTTGTTCTCTTCACCTCTGCCATTGTGTGTGTGTGTGTGTGTGTGTGTGAGATTCCCCTACAGTGCTTCTGACTCTGAAATTATCAGGTTCATTGGTGTACCTGGTTATCACTTGTCATCCCCACCAGCACATATGCTCCAAGAGCAGAGTCTTTGTATATCACTCACAGGACCCATGGAAAAAACTTCCCACAAAATATATCCTCTAGAATAGAATCCACGGTTGAGGGAAGAGGACCACAGAAGACTCAGATATGTGAACTAGTAAATGATTTTCTTTTGCATAGAAATAAAGTATTTTGCAATCCATTCAGTCTCTCCCTGCTGTCTCTTTCTCATTCTCTCTCTCCCTTCCTCCCCCTTACTTCCCTTCTCTTACTTTCTCTCCCTTTCTCCCCACCTCTCTCTTACTTACACAAACACACACACACACAAAGTCAGACTGGCAGCCATAAGCCATGGGTATGTAGCGAGGAACACAGAGAAGCTGGAAGAAAAGGGAAGCCTGACAAGATATCTAGAAAGCTGCACTAGCCCTCGTGATCAGAAGCAGGCCCAGAAAGCTCTTTGCTGCTTGTGTTGGAAATAATACGATCAAATATCTATGGAAACAGCTATTTCGTGATTCTTTGCATTCCTTATTTAGAGCTCTGTGCTCGTACGATCCTCTGGTAAGTTCAGTTCAGTTCAGTCATGTCCGACTCTTTGTGACCCCATGGACTGCAGCATGCCAGGCCTCCCTGTTTATCACCAACTCCCAGAGTTTACCCAAACTCATGTCCATTGAATCAGTGATGCCATCCAACCATCTCACCCTCTGTTGTCCCCTTCTCCTCCCGCCTTCAGTCTTTCCCAGCATCAGGGTCTTTTCCAGTGAGTCAGTTCTTCGCATCAGGTAGCCAAAGTATTGGAGTTTCAGCTTCAGCATCCAATGAATATTCCAATGAATATTCCAATGAATATTCAGGACTGATTCCTTTAGGATGGACTGGTTGGATCTCCTTGTAGTCCAAGGGACTCTCGAGTCTTCAACACCACAGTTCAAAAGCATCAATTCTTCGGCGCCCAACTTTCTTTATGGTCCAACTCTTACATCCATATGTGACTACTGGAAAAACCATACCTTTGACTGGATGGGCCTTTGTCAGCAAAGTAATGTCTCTGCTTTTTAATATGCTGTCTAGGTTGGTCATAGCTTTTATTCCAAGAAACAAGTGTCTTAATTTCATGGCTGCAGTCACCATCTGCAGTGATTTTGGAGTCCAAGAAAATAAAGTCTCTCACAGTATCCATTGTTTCCCTATTTAATTGCCATGAAGTGATGGGACCAGATGCCATGATCTTCGTTTTTTGAATGTTGAATTTTAAGCCAGCTTTTTCACTCTCCTCTTTCACTTTCATCAAGAGGCTCTTGAGTTCCTCGTCACTTTCTGCCTTAAGGGTAGTGTCATCTGCACGTTTGAGGTTATTGATATTTCTCCCAGTAATCTTGATTTCAGCCTGTGCTTCATCCAGCCTGGCATTTCGCATAATGTATTCTGCATATACATTAAATAAACAGGGTGACAATATACAGCCTTGACGTACTCCTTTCCTGATTTGGAACCAGTCTGTTGTTCCTTGTCCGGTTCTAACTGTTGCTTCTTGACCTGCATACAGATTTCTCAGGAGGCAGGTCAGGTGGTCTGGTATTCCCATCTCTTTCAGAATTTTCCACAGTTTGTTGTGATACACACAGTAGATCACAGAGCTGGTAAAATTACTTTTGAAAATGACAAGGGGAACCTAGAAAAAGAGAACTTTTGCCCACACCTGGGCTCATATTTGACAGGGAAACAGTATTCCTGGAGGCCAGGCCTTGTGACAACACTAAGAGTAGTACACGAGACAAGAGGACTTCCACACCACCTATCTGGGTTTGATGAGCAATTATAGCAACTAAAATGTGTCCATCTTCTATTGGCTAGGAGAGGCGCACTAGAGAGGTCTGCCAGGTTTAGTGTTGAAGACCCATAGCTACTGCAGGCTCTCTACTCTGCCTGAGAAATTTGCTTCCCAAAGTTGTCTCCTTGAATCTTAAGCTGCCCAGTGCCCAAACCACCACCCACTCCCCTTCCATAAATGAGAGAAAAGATGCTGGAGGAAAGGACAGACTTTCCCAGTAGCTGCGAATGACCCAGAAGTTTCTACCACTGATTTTTTTGCCTTTGTTTCAGCCTGTTATCCCTAGTCAAGCTTGATGACTTGCCTTTAGGGTCTCAACACGATCTCAGCCTTAATGGGTTTGCAGCGTTGTTAGCAGTCGAAGACTTGCCTGTCTCTCCTTCCACGAGTAATTTAAGCAGGCATGTGACACGTTTAGTGAGCTGCTCTTGGCATTTTCCTCACTCAGTCTCAGTGATCACCCCACTTTGTTTGCCCCCACCCCCACCCCCACGTGACTGAGTCTCACACTTGTGCCTTCTAACTTGGAGAGTCACCATCAGGAGCCCTTCTGTGTTCAAATGTTGGTAGATTTATTCTTTTAAATGATGTTCTCCTTGGAAGCTCTAGAATTCATTTTGCAATGAATTTTAGTAGTAATATATGTTTTCTTTCTTTTAGAAGGCACATTATTTTTCCATGCTCTAGTATTTCTCTAATTCTTTACAGCTTTCTAAAAATAACCACTGGTGAGCTCATAAATTCATTAGTTAATCCCACTGGGACTCAATAATGCATATTACAGACCTCCTGATTTTTATATATTAGATTTTCTCAAGAATTCCCTTACCTGTTATTATCAACATAGCTATATTGACAGGGTCTTCATTACTTCCTAATTGCTCATGTTTCTTTTTCTTGTTAAAGATCAATTTTTAAAATAAGCCTCGCCAGTTTGAAAGTATCATAGATATGTTATCCTGTTAATGTGTTTCATATCTTTCTTGTTTTTTTCCTTTCCCCCTTTATCGTAAGAAGCATATAAAATTTATTCATTATCTTTTTCTTTAAAAACAAATTCTTTTGCAGGGGAGGGGGATGTCAGGGAGAGGGTAGGGAAACATAGTTGTTTTTCCTCCTAAAATAAAGATATTAAAAAGGATATTTCATATTCAGAGGTGACTTTGTGAAAAGTGATATTCCCTATTCTAAACCAGACCCTAAAATGTAAATTATGCATAAATTGTTGAAATTATTCCATGACCTTTTGGTTTCAGACCATGTAAAATAAGGTGACTAACAATAACTAGAATAGTGAATGGCTGCCCAAGAAATTCTTCTAAATTATCTTTTCAATGAGACCTTACTCATACTGTCCATCATATTATAGTAGTAAACCTCACCTCTGGAAAATCTGGGTGTGTGTGTGTGTGTGTGTGTGTGCGCGCGCGCACACGCATGTGTGATATCACTTGAAGACTGATTATTTGCTTTCCCAGAGAATTCTTCACTTTATTAAAAGATTCACTGAAGAAGTAGATAACCTGTTTCTTCCTTTAAAAATATTCTATTTACAGAAATTATATTTAAATATAACTTTTTAAGACATCTACTGCATAAAATGAGGTACAGCTTCAGAGTAGTCTACATCTACCAAAGTAAACATCAGGATTTTGGCTGCTAACTCAGTAGCATATTTTGGCATAGTTTTTGCCAAAAAAAAAAAATTCTAAGCACTAAGATCAAGTGAAGAGGAGTATGGACAAGGCAGATTTGCAAGAAACACTTGAATTAAAGTCATCGTAGGAAGAAGTAAGGGGCATTAGACAAGGCAAAAGACAGCAATGTTTTCTTCTCTCATGCTATTCTTTGAGCATTCCACTGACAGAACTATTTCCAACTGTTTCTTGTTTAATTTCTAAATGCTGATACATAAATGCAGCCTCCTTTCTCAGCTCCATTACAAGACACTGTAATGTGTGGTGTGTGTGGAATGTGTTTGTATGCATAAAAGACACATAAAGTCTTTTGGGAAAACTTGACACATTTTAGCAATTTGATCTTCCTCATATGACTTATAGTCTTATCCTTTATACTTAAAGTTTCTAACCTTTTTGACCATTTGTGCTATCTCTACCTCCTTGAAATTTGCTATAGTTCATTTTTTAAACAATTGAGAGATAAAGAACATTCAGTGTAGTATTTTAATTGGAAGATCCCCTGTCTACTACCTTTTGGTTATTTCACAATGAACAACGTCATTGACAAACAGTATTTGTGAAAGAAACATTAAGTAAGAGAAGTAAAAGGCACTTTCTACCCTGTGTAAGGATAAAAGAGCTAGCTGTAGGTAGGGTTCAGGTTATAATAAAATTAATCTCTAATGTAATGAAAAAGAATTAACTTCATTTTTATTTAAGCTGACCCTTGATCATCTAAAAACATACTATTTTAACAAATATTTTGTCATGCTTTTAACTATCCTTAAATAAATTCTAGAGATAACATAATTCACCTACTTACAAGATTGCTAAATTTTTGTATCCCCCTAGTTAACATATGAAGGAAATAAAAGAAAAATAACCCATAATAATATGCATGCTAAGTCGCTTCAGTCGTGTCCGACTCTGTGCGACCCCATAGACGGCAGCCCACCAGGCTCCGCCGTCCCTGGGATTCTCCAGGCAAGAACACTGGAGTGGGTTGCCATTTCCTTCTCCAGTGCATGAAAGTGAAAAGTGAAAGTGAAGTCCGACTCTAGCGACCCCATGGACTGCAGCCTATCAGGCTCCTCCCTCCATGGGATTTTCCAGGCAAGAGTGCTGGAGTGCGGTGCTATTGCTTTCTCCAAATAATATGCATATCACTATTTAAAGTGCTCAAGAAAACCTGCGTGGGTCCTGTGCATCGGCTCACCAGGAATTCTACATCTACAAATACAGGCCAGTTGCAGGTGTGCTTATCAGTGGCTCAAGAACTGTGAGCAGTGAGGCCAGTGATGAGATATTTCTCATATAGTAATCCATTCTTAGTAATACTCTGAACAACACAAGGTACAAAATTCCTTCACTTTACATGGTACCTGATTCCTGGAAAATTCTGTTATATTAAAGAATCATGCCGGAATACTTTGTTAAACAAATCTAAATTCTAAGCCCATAATCATAAACAAGTTTTACAACTACACAAAACATTTGAAAACCATGTACAGTGCAGAACAATTCTTCACGCTGTAATGCCCTGCAAACTGAAGGATGTCCATCTCCCCGGCCTTCTCCCAATAAATGTCAAAAGCTCCTCCCAATTGTCTTGACCTCCAAAAAATTTTCCTACAGATTTCCAAAATGCCCCAGAGGCCACTACCATGTCCATTAAGAACCACTGATTATGACTGAGCAAGGGCACTTTTTTGTAATAAAGAACTGAGATCCTGCACATTTTTTTTTTTTTTTTTTTTTTTTTGTCCAAGGGTCAGAAAGCTGTGGGTGACTCTGAGGGTGGTGGGTGGTGTTTGCCTAGGCTCCTGTGTGAAACCCCAGCCTCACTGATGAGGTAGGAGAAGTTGCTATGTGCTGCTGGTAAGCCCAGGTGATGAAGGGAAAGGACACTGATGATGGATGCAGCGCCCTAGAAACAAGGAATAAGTCAGGACATGGGATGAGACTCATGGTGTTCTGAGGAGCAGCTCTCCAGTTAGAAATGATGTGTGGGAAAAAAAGAGTAAAAAGTATTTGCATCATTCTCGCGTCATTTTTCTGTCTTATGTATATTTTTTCCATGCCACCCTTACCCTAAACTCACTCCTGTGTTTGTATCATTTTCCACCTTGGAAATGTCTTTATTATAATTATTATTGTACAGCTGAATGGGTCATCACTTAAACTCCAGGAGAACTGTAGTGCATCAGACAAGCGGGGGCCTCAGGGAGTGTTCAGTTCAGCACTTGCTGAGGCCCAGAGGACAGTGATGCTCTTGGTTCCTCTGAGTTATCTGGATTTTGTCCGTGAAGCTGCCCCTTCTAGGGGCCATGGTGGCCTTGTAACCGCCAAACTGAATACTTTTCTTCCACTTGAGTTCTTCCAAACCTCCCTAACACTGTTCATCCCCTCATCTCTTTCTTCAGCTTCACAGACTGAAGAACAGCACCTAAAACACAATGTAAATGACCTGCAGCCCAGACCTCTTCCTGACTTTCCTATCTTTTATTGAACCATCACCATCCTCCAAGTCACTGTGACTGGAACCAAAGTCACTTCTTTATTTCTCCTCTTTATTCACCAGTAGCAGCCATCGCTTAATTAATAGGCAGGTCTTATTCATTTTTCCTCAATACCTATTGAGCCTATTTTTTTGTTTGTTTGTTTTTTGTTTTTTGTTTTTTTTCAGAGTCCATAAGCCTGTTCTATACATCAGTGTCTCTTTTGCTGTCTCGTATACAGGGTTATCGTTACCATCTTTCTAAATTCCATATATATGCGTTAGTATACTGTATTGGTGTTTTTCCTTCTGGCTTACTTCACTCTGTATAATAGGCTCCAGTTTCATCCACCTCATTAGAACTGATTCAAATGTATTCTTTTTAATGGCTGAGTAATACTCCATTGTGTATATGTACCACAGCTTTCTTATCCATTCATCTGCTGATGGACATCTAGGTTGCTTCCATGTCCTGGCTAAGAATGGCTGCGATTCAAAAGTCTACAAATAATAAATGCTGGAGAGGGTGTGGAGAAAAGGGAACCCTCTTACACTGGTGGTGGGAATGCAAACTAGTACAGCCACTATGGAGAACAGTGTGGAGATTCCTTAAAAAACTGAAAATAGAACTGCCTTATAATCCAGCAATCCCACTGCTGGGCATACACACTGAGGAAACCAGAAGGGAAAGAGACACGTGTACCCCAATGTTCATCG
Organism: Bos mutus; assembly: GCF_027580195.1. Classification (NCBI taxonomy): domain Eukaryota; kingdom Metazoa; phylum Chordata; class Mammalia; order Artiodactyla; family Bovidae; genus Bos; species Bos mutus. Next base: position 24,317,364 of record NC_091623.1, on the reverse strand, counting down.
CTGCACATTTATTTTGATACTGAATTGATTTTATGGACTAGGAAACTGAATTTGCCCCAAAGGTGAATCATCCAGTAAGAGAAAGCCTGCCAGTCTAAAAGGATACAAAAATCAACCTGGGAAAAACCTTTATCTCCTCATTGTGGGAACAACTTAGATTAGGAAAATGGGAGTTTGAAAAGGAGAAAGATGTTCACAGTCCCTAAAAAGAGGAGTTTTTGCTAAGGGTAAAGTTGTGGTAGAGCAAAGACCAGGCCTAACTATAAAACCATGTTTATCTCCTTCAAGTAACATACGTTAGTGCTGACTGGACTAGTTTCCATGATACCTACACATCACTGCCGTTTATTAATAAATGGCTGCTTTTTTAGTTAGCCTAGACTTTCCCCCTTTATTTGCTCTTATGAACAGATGATATAATGGCCTTGTGTTCCCATCCTGACGGAAGAAGTTCCCCTAAAGTGGTATATTTCTTAATTACTAGAAAGCTGCTGTCTGAAGTTTCCATTCTGTTAGTATTGCTATGGGTGGATATTCATACTAATTTTGAATATTTTGATTGACCTTTGGCCTTGAATTTTCAAAAATGGTCTCCAAACATGTTTTTGAAACGTGCATACACAGCCCCAGATGGACATGCAACTACCTAACTTCCAAATGCTATTTTTAAATTATTAAAAATCTACTTTCAGTAATTTAGAAAAGAAAGCCATTTTTATATAAGATATTTATGTTACCACTCCTTAGTTCAGGGAGAATTCTCCCTCCCCAACTTCCTTCTTCATAATTCAGTTTCTAACCCACCTTGCTTATTACTTTACTCCTAGCAATTTCCCTTCCTCTGACAGAGCACACATTCTCATTATTTATTCTCTTAAATTGCAAGGGTAAATACTGAGGGCCAGTGCAGGTCTTCAGTTATCTCAGGGACTTTGGTCTTTTCAGCCCAAGACTAATCAAGCAGAGAGTCATCATAAGCTAAAACTAAAAAGCCTTTGTAGTGACTTTATCACCAGGGAAATTTGTTCATCCTTCATAAAGACTGTCACCAGGAAAGAAAAAAAATAAAGGCGTTAAAATTGCTTCAGACCATTTGACTCCTTAGGTCCCTCTAGATTCATACATTGAATTGGTTTTCAAGGGGTGGGAGGAATTATGAGAGGAGCTCCCTAAGAAAGCTTACAAATTCATCATAGCCTTGATAACATTAGTAAGTCTAAGTGTGATCACTACGGAGGAAATGCCAAATGAGCCTGGAAGCATGGGAAATGAGAAGGAAAAGAGACAATTAACACCTTTTTTTTTCCCTATTGTGTTTGGGGATGGGTGTTTCCATGTAGTATGCATCAGAGAATAGTCAATACAATTGACTTAAAAAATGTTTTTTCATTATAAGTGCTACTAATAATTATTATTGAAATGAAACTGGACTTACAAGACTCTAGAAACAGGGTTGGTCATTTCATAAACCGGTCCAGAAACTGGGCCCCCTTCTAAACATACCCATGAAATATTATTTAAAGTAGGTATGTCTGAGCTTATCTAGAACTGCTCACAAACTTCTTTTGTATTTGGAGAATATAAATGACTCCAAATTCAAAGGAAGTCTTTAAGACTGTTAGCTGAATAAATCAGTGAAAGTTATATACTGACAATAAATATCAGGAAGTTAAATATATTCTAAAGAACTTGAAATTTTACACTTATTGATGCAGGCACACATATATATAATTTTTTTTTCCCCAAGAATTCTACTAAGACATCAAAATCCAGTCAGGCACGTTAGGATTTGCCAGGATAAACCTACACTCATCTTCTTTCTCCCCCTGACTAACATTGAATTTTGCCCAAAATGAGTAAGCAAATGGAAAGATGACCTCATTTTTCAGTCTGAACACAGCAGTGTTGGGGGATATTTCTCACGGATATGACTTCAGTACTAGATCTTAGTTCCAAATGCAGGTTCATTTGGCCAGTCTGTAGAGGACAGGAGGGTAGAGAGCATCCTTCTGAGGACACCTATTAAAAGAGGGGCTCTCTAGTAAGGCCAGCTCCCACAGCTAAGTCACAGGCACAGAATATAGCTTTCTGCTCTCTGGTCGAGGCAGCCATAGCATCCTTATTGTTGTAACTCCCAGATTGTGATACTGTCACAAAACTGTTGCTAGGCAACAAATGTGGTTACCAGGACTCAGCGAATAGCTGAAGGGGAAAGCAAAGTGTTGCACCATTGTAGAGTAACCATAGCAATGACCTACTATTACAGACTAAAGAATTATCATTAACAATGTTAAAGTATCAGACAGAGGCCCCGAATCCAGAGACTTCCAGGCAGTGTCCCTCTGCATAATTGAGTGATCTAGGAAGCGATTTCAACCGTTTCAAAGCTATTCACTCATTATTTCTAGGGGGACAGTCTTTGTTGCTGTCATTTTTTTGTTTGTTTGTTTAAAAAGTGTTCCGTTTATACAGCTATTAGTAAAACGATGTAAGCTATCCCAAGGAGTCAAAAACAGGTTAACGGCCTCATCTCTTCTGTCTACATCAATGTTATTATTATTATTATTTTGGTCTGTCTCAAACTGAAGATTTTATTAAAAAAAAAAAACAAATTTACATTAGCATGAAACTGAAGCCCACAGAAAAGAAGCTGTAGTAAAATTAAAGAGCTCCATAAACTGACCACTTAACTTTCATTTGGTGAGTTGCATTCCTCTTGACAACATAGAGGGGCCTAGAGGCTGTTTTACTAGTGACTGCCTTGAAACATTGAGGGGTTTTGTTTAGCTTCTGTAAAACTGTCCCCTAAGATCTGTTAAAAAAAAAAAGGAAAAGAAAAAACACGTAAGCTGCTGGGACACTAAACTCGGACGTGTTTGCTTCTCTCGGAAAGCAAAGAACCGTGAGTGCTCCGCGGTGGGTGCGGCCGCGGCCGGGACGCCGAGCCGCGCCGGGGAGACCAATCCCCGCGCGCGCCGGGCCTGGGGGCGGTGGGTGGTTTTCCCCGGCGGGAGAGGGAGTGGCCCTTCCCCGCCCCGCGCCTCGATTGGCCCGCAGGGGGCTGAGGCCGCGCCTCGGGCGACCGCTGGGAGACTAACGGGCCGCGGCCGCGCATCAGGGTCGGGGGGTGGCCGTGCTGGGGGGGCTCCGGCCCGCGACGGCGGAGTCCCGGGGTCGCGGACCCGGGCGGGCGGAGCCGCGGAGTCGGCCTGCGAGCCTCCCCGCGGGGCGGGGGGGGACCCACGTGAGCCCTCAGGTACAGGGGTGGTCCCCAGGGGTCGACCCCAGGGGGTCGCAGGCCGCGGAAGGGCGGGGGCTGGGGAATGCTGGGGGGACGCGGTCTCCGGGACCGACGATCGGCGGCCCAGTGTCCCCCCGCCCCTCCTCCCGCGCCTGCGGCGCGCGAGGCCACCGCGTAACCCCCCTACCCCTTCCCCTGTCTGTGCGTTTTTTCAGGCACCGACCGCCACGAGCTCACTTCCTGGAAGAGCTTCCCGTCTATTTTCAAATTCTTCACCGAAGCCTCCGAGGCCAAGAGCAGCTCCCTCAAGCCGGCTCTGACGCGGCGCTCGCACCGAATAAAGCACGAAGAGCTGTAAGAGGAGAGCGAGAGCGAGGACGCGGAGGGGGGCGGTAGAGGGGGGGGCGAGGAAGCGCCCCCGGAGCCGGAGTCCGCCCGCCTCACCCCTTCACACACAAACACACACACCCCGCCGGGCCCGGCGAGCCGACTCCCAGCCCCTCATTAGATTGTTTTCCCCCTCGGGCCACAGGGCCGTGATACATATATATAGAGAGAGACACATCTAAACGGCGTTCGGCATTATTTCTAGATGAGTGCACTGTCAAAGCAATCCGGATCCACCGGTCGCGCCGGCGCTTCCTGCGGGCCGAGCCCGCGGCTCCGCGCAGACAGAGGCTGACGGCGCCCTGCCCGGCGCGGCCCGCGCGCCTCAGACGGTCCCGACGGAGCCCGAGCGGGCGCGGCGGGGCGAGCGGCGTCCGCGCGGTCCTACCGCCCGCCGCCGCCGCGTCGCGCCGCTCCCACGGCCCCCAACCCCGCCCCCCCCCCCCACACACACTTTACCCAGAATCGTGTCCATTTTTTGTCTCTCCGAACCCAGGCAAACTTTTTATTCTAGACTTAAAACTCCCATTTTCAATAGAATCTTTTTTCTCTCTCCGAACCCAAGCAAACTTTTTATTCTAGACTTAAAAACTCCATTTTCAATAGAATTTTCCCTAAGGACTTCTTTTTTTTTTTTAAGAAGTTATACAGTTACCCATCCAAAACCAAACTCAAACCCCCCAAAGCCAAGTTCAAATTCAGAACATGCATGCGGTGATGTACTGTGTAGTTTGAGTGGGGCAACTTGTGCTTTCCCTAACAATCTTATTTTTGAGACCAGAAGTGCACACACACACACACACACCCCCCCCCAAAAAATGGATAAAGTACCGAATCCACGTTATGGCGGAAAATCCTTGCCAGTTGAATATGAGACTTTACACAGGTCTCTAATTGCAGAAGAGTGTTCAAACCAGTGCATAATGATGAGCAAATCGTTTAAGTGTATGAGTGAAAGGTTTCATTTTCAGTGAAATTTCCAACTTCATCACTAGAATTTACTTTCCAAAATACACAGTGTGTATTGGGTAGCATTGTAATTTAGATAGCATAGTTAAGTCTTGTTTAAATCTTAATGTAGAGGAAGTTTGTTGTTAATCTTAAGTGGATTGATATGTTCTGAGCTTTGGGGGTGGGGGGTTGTTAGGCCTTTTTAGGGAGATAATTTTTTATCCTCATCAGGAAAATGAACTTGTCTGCTCTTGAACCTTTTCCTTCTGAAAGACTTAGTGGAACTAAGATGATTCTTTTTAGTTTTCTGCTCCAACAGTATGAAAGACTTTTCTCCTCCCAACCCAATGGTATAATTCATAGTTCTCCACCTCCTTTGTAAGGTTTTGCCCTACAGTTTCAACAGTTAAGTTTTTTAATCCAGCTAAGATCTGGCCAACAACACTGTGAAGTATAAGGTAAAAAAAAAAGTTAAGATTTTGCTGACTTTTAAATTCACATGTTAAATCTTAACATTATCAATTTTTTAATTGCTTGTATAATTTAATTACCTAGAGAAGATTCTGTTTCTAATAAGTGAGGATCTGAATTTAATATTTTTCCATCCTTTTTTACAGTATATGCAACAATATGCCTGCCTTATTTGAGGTCATGATAAAATGTACCCAAAATGACTTAGGACTGTCTGACTCCTCAGAAGAATAACTTAAAAGGAAAACCTCATTCTTTTTATATTATGAATCGATTTCAGCAAGTTTTAAAACTGATAGTATCTGTGTTTGGTACACAAGTGCTTTAATTAGTTCTCATAATTTTAATGATGCTAAGTTAAGGTGATCTTTCTTCAGTAGTCTTATATGAGTATCTTTTGATGTTATTTTAGCAGAAACAGCATAGGTGGGAAAATCAAAACATCGTTTTATCCAAGTATAACTCCAACAATGTCAAGCATGTTGGTCTGCAATCTTTTCTGTTTAGAAGTAATGGTGAACTGTGTTAACTAATGGTACCTTCCACTGACAGGCTTTGAGAATTTATATTGATTGTATGTATTTGTCAAAGTGTTACAAATTGTGTGGTGTTTTCAGTATCTGAAAATGTTCACAGGGAACTGATTTTATTGTTTTTTTTTTTTTAATCAGCACTTGTACAGTAGTCGGTTTGTGAAGCTTCTACAACTGAATTAGAGCAAATACGCTCGGGTTATAAACCAAATCACTCCTATTCCTTCTCTTCAGTTTTCTCACCTCTTTCTTTAAAAACCTTTACTGGTAACTGGAGTAAATCACTGTTTAAATTGCCTTTAAAACTACTGTGTTATTAGGCCTTATTTACACTATCTATAGAGAGCTATTTGCAAACTTAAGTTGTGTAAATACAGTTTCTACTTGTGGATCTAAGCTGTTGCCACCGCGAGAGAGCTAGGCATCCCGCCCTAGACTTCCAGCTGATTATTAGTAAGATTCCTTGTAATGTGGAATTTTTTATAACCTGTTGATTACAGGTTTCTTGGTATGAATATAATACTGTTATATTCACCTCAATTTTCCAAGAATAACAAGTTAGTTGGTAGTAGCCTGCCTGCTTGAACGAGATAAAGGGTTAACAAAATTTCTGCTCTGATCTCCCATTCTGATTTCTTTAAACAAGTTTTCAGCAGAGTAGAGGTTTAAAGTTTGGAAGTGGGCTTTTATCTTTCTTTTTTTAACTGTATAGTGAGTTCTTAGAGGAAGTGTAATGGGAAGCAAGGAGTTGCTGATAAATCTAAGGTTCAGAATAGTCCTGTTAAAACTTAAAAGCCAGATCCTGGCTTTGGAGCTTTCTAAAGATACATAACCATACAGCCATTAAAGGTTTTCATGGATATTTGAATGGGGAAGGAGGAGATGTACTTGTAATAATTGTTCTTTTCTCAAGTTTCTACCTTGTGCTTCAACTTGGATTACTTTATTGTTTATACCAAAAGAAAACTAAAGCACAGGAGTTTCCTATATATGATATATTTCTGTTTACTATTTTAAAATAAAAAATAATTTTCCCAATATTCAGTGATGTGTTATTCTTGTTCAGAAGTTCATTTTATCACATATAGAGGTCAATAAAAGCAGAAACTTAAAAAGAATGATGGGACAGCATTTATCAATATTATAAACCTTACAGCTGCTTATTATTACTATTATTATTGCTGTAAAGTAATATCCTAACTTCAGTTGAGTCACTCTTTAGGTTGGAACTTTCACAAAGCTAACATTTGTTTTTAAGACCTGAAATATCTCCTTAGCTACAAGGAAATTAGAACCTGTTGTTAAACTATCATTTTATAAGATATATTTTACTATATATGGTAAACAAATGTGTTTTCCAGAAGGAGTCTGCTGAGATTAAATTGCTCCCAAATCCCTATATAGATCCTGGATGTGTTATTACCTCTAATCTAAAAATATCCTGTTTACATGTATTTCACAGCTTTTCCTTCTTTAAAACCTGTAACTCCTTTGAGGGAGTGTGGATGACAAAATAATGTTTCCTGTATTATCAGTGCTAATAAATTAGAATTTTTCATTTTTCTCTGGATTACCGGGGGGCGGGGGTGGGGGCGGGTTCCGATCCAGACACATGTGTGTCTCCCGTTGTAATCATGGATTGTAACTGTAAACTGACAGGGTCCTTTCGGTGTCTGTAATCCTAGCTCATTTCAGAAAGATTACTATTACAGAAAGTCTAAAATTTTCTCAAAAACTTTGCCTATGCCTCTATAGAGAAAAAAAAGTCTTTAAATAAATGTAAAATAGTCTCATTTTTGAAATATGGGTGGCAAAAAAGGATAATAGTGGTGGTTATTTCATGATTACTTATTAGGAGGTATAATAATATAAAATAAAAGACTCCAGGAGGTACCCCCTTTCAAAAATTGAATACTTTCCTTCCTTCCTTCCTTCCTTGTATAGTGTGACTGAGTGGGAGTCTCTTGAATTGTTCGTCTTCCTTTTATCTAATATTCTATTAATCTCCAAAAAGATCAGTTTGAGTCTGGGAAAGGGTTTTTAATCAACACTTCACAGAGCTTAAAGCTACCCTACCTAAAGCGTCAGCTTTGTTAGGCGGTTTTAGATTTAAAGCACTGCAACTGTCATGCACTGTACTAAAAGTAAAGAATGTACACCAAGTGGAAGACGTTGAAAAGAGGAAAATAGCACAAAGTCGATTAACAGATTCGAGAATAGAAGTAGCCATCAAAGCATTCCAGCGTTTATCTCAAAATCTATGTAGGGTTAAAAAAAAAAAAAAGGCAACAATGATAGTTTTAAACCTCACACTTAGGAGGGATGAATGTTGATTTAATTGATTCATTTGGATCGATGTTTTTAAAGTTTCACACCACTGATCTTTCATGCAGTGATGTCTTTAGCAGTCAGTGGTCTGACATGAGCCTTCTCAGATTTCATCAGTGGAGCTGTCTGTGACATCTGAAATTATGCAACAGCCTGCGCAATGGTAACTCTGGAATTGGGAGACCTTGATGCCAAAGAGCATGGTTACATTCAAGAACTCTTGTTAATTCTTAGCACAAAGGTTTTAGAGGAGTGGTAATTATAAATGAACCTTAAAGGTTAAAGTCACCAAATATTATGTAGTGGGCTTTAATTGCTAGATAGGAGAAAATCGTCCTGAAAGTTTGACCATTAAGTGGATATCATGCAGTGACCAGCCTTTTCCCTTTGAATGGAAAAAAGCTTGAAAATGGAAATTTGACTTAATCCATGAGGCCTTCCAGGCAACTTTTCCCAGTCCTTTGCCTTGAGATTTGTTTAAAAAAAAAAAAAAACCTTTCATTATATTCTTTGTATTGTTGAGTTCTATTTGAAACAGACATGAAACATGTTTCTAGAGAGAAATCTAGAGAGGCCCTGCATTTTTCTTTCCAGATCATTCCACTTTTTCTTCCTTGGCTAATGCATCGGGTAATATGGGAGACTGTCATAGGTAAAATAATGTTGAACTGTACTTTGTAGCCAGCCTGCAGTACCAATACAAAGAATCCGAAATGAAAAGACAACCAACACCCCCACGAATGATATGTCTCTTTTTAAAGTTTACAATTTGAATAATGAACTTGGATAGAAACTTGGCAGGAAAACAAACCATGGCACCATCACATCACCAACCATTTTCACTTTTCTGTCCAATTTCAGAGTGCATGTGTTTGTGAGTATTTCACTAGATCAGTGACAGCTCTTTATTTGCATAATTATATGCTCTGGTCTGAAGAGAAAACTAACCCCCAAATTTCATGGGTCACCAAACTGCAACAATCAATGTTTTATCACGTATGCTAAGCAAAATCTAAGAAGCTATATGAAGTTTCTTGGGGAGTTTTTACTCCTCAGAAAATTAAAGAGTTTTCCCCTCCTGAATAGATTCAAAATCTTTCCAAGTTCTTTGTAACTGAATTCTGTTTGAAGGCAAAACTAGAGATTAACATGTAGATCTGGATCTTAAACTGACTAGCATTACTTCAAAGTGGCTTAAGAAGAGCAGCATTTTTGGAACGCTAAACTTTTAAATTCTAAGTATTGCCCTTCATGCTAACAGGTAAAAATTATTGGTCAAATTATGATGAGCCAAACTGAAGTCCAAATTAACAGCAATTGAATATAAAGTTCATTACCTTTTTTGAAATACTCAGGGTTTTTTTAAGACCTAACAGAAAAATATGTATATATGCATATATATCTGTGTGTATGTGTACACACAGACATGTACGTATCCATCCATGGGGCATATATGGCCATTCCACCAGGATAGACAACATATACAGTATATGTGTATCTTTTCAGTGCAGGTAACCTAGTAGGTAGTCCATATATGTTGGTCACGAGGATTGTTTGTAAATTTACTTTCTCTTAAATAAATTTTTCCTGTTGAAATTCTGCAAGACATTGTAATAAACATTTTGAATGCCTCAAGTTCATTTGCATCTGTAAATTATCTGTATGTAATGTGTGTAAGGTTGACTTTATTTCATTAAAGAAGAGTTGATATAAACCATTGGTGTCTTTAGTTTATAGGCAATTGGCCAGACTTGAAATAAAATACAACACAAAGACACATGCAGAGTGACTGTTTGTTATGGAATTATTCAAAATCCTGGAAAATATACTTTTACCTAGGCTTTTAAGGAGCATACTAGGTGCATGATTTAATTCTATTGCAAAAGGACTAGGTCTGTATTTCACTTAAAAGCATAAAATGCAATGCCTTTTTTTAAAGTGACCTGTTAGTAATAATAAATTAACAATTTATCATGTAATTTACTTTCATCAAGAAAAACATTAGAAAAAGAAACATTGAGCTAAAAATTTTAAGAAGTACATGGTTTTGAAGTATTTTATTCTCTGTCTTGGAGAGGGAGAAGTCTTTAGGTCAGGCATCTGAAATTTCCCAAAGTGTCCCATTACTTCAAGCAAAAAAGAAACCAATCTCTCCCAAGTTCTTAATTAAAGTTGGATTACAAGTGGAAAACTCTTCTTTTTTAGTGCAAAAACTTAAACATCTGCTTATCAGGAGCACAGCACATCTCACCTTGCTACTGTCTTTCCAAAATGTGCACCTGCTTATTATACTCTCTCTGCACCACCCTTCATCTGCCTCCCCAGAATCTGCTGTTTGTCTTGGATTCCTCTGCGTGAAAATTCCTCAAAACTGAATCTGTAAATACAAATAAAGTTTAGCTTTTCTGTCAGAATGAGCTAGTAAGCAAATGTTAACACTGCTGTCTGACTAAGCAGTAAAGACTGAAAAATAAAGAGTAGAACCCTTCTTGATTACCATTTAAAGATTTATAGGTTGGGGACCTATGAGCGGCTGAGATCAATTTGCATTTTATTTTTAATGTACAAACTTAAAAGGAAAATAATAGGCAATATGTATACCTAATTACTTTTTTTCCCTCCTTGTGACCTTTGTGGGACCTTACGATGAGTTTCAGGGCTCTCAGTTTTCTCTTCTGCCTAGGACACAGAAAAATCTGTTACTTCACACAGAATTCTACACATGGAGCAGTTGCCCCTATAGCTGAAAGGGCTAGCATTCTCTTTTTATCATTTTCATTTCTTTTTGCTCAAGTACTACCTAATCCCATTGTGCCTGAAAAAGGTACCTCTGATTCAGTTCATCTTCATGTACCTCCAAAGAGTTTCCCAAAGGGTTGCTTCTTTGTTTTAACTATGATTACATGGCTTTTTTCCAATAAATGTTCCTACCTTCTCTGGGTACTGATAATCAGGATTTACCAACTGAAGAAATATTGACGGTTTGTTTTGGTGGTTTTGGCTTTGAGATTTTGGGGTGGGGGGGTTGTTGCTTTTGCTTGTTTTTTTTTTGTTGGTTTTTTTTTTTTTTGCTTTGCCTCAGTAAATTACTTAATATCATCCCCTGGAATAGCCATCTCTAAAAATAACCCTAGCACAGAGTGTCACAATTTGGCTTTCATACAGTTTCAAAAGAAAACCATTAAAATTGCATTGATCTCACAAATATTGATCTGGTGCTTGATATCAAATATCAAATGAGATGCTGTCAGTTGCTGCTGATCATCGTGTCAGCTGTTTGAATTCTTGTCCCTTCTTCATTGTCACATGGATTCAAGTTGCTAAGGCTAACATTTTTCATGTTAACACAATTAGCCATGTTTTTCACACTTTTGGTTTGACCAAACATAGTTACTATTCTACCTGAAATTTCATCACATAGTTTCACACACACACATTACACATACAAACTTTTTGTAAAAAACATGTATTTTACACATATGTAAAACCTATATATGTTTTTTTCTCTTTCTTAAAAGAAGTATGCTTTGCTTCCTAGGTAAGCAATGTTTCTATTTAGTTCTTTATTCTAATTTTGAAATACTTTCTATTTGTATATTGTCTTTCTGGACACCTGTCTTTTAAGAAATCTAATTTGTTTTAAGAGAATGCAGTTATTATAATACCATTTTGAAGCTTAAAGTGAAATCAGCCATTTCAGATTCACACACACACACACACAACAATACATAAACCACTTCTTTTATTCTTGCTAACAAAAAACATAACTGCAGTATTTGGCTAGCATGAAGTTTAGAGAATTACTTAAATATATGATATTTTTAAAAATAATTTCTCAGTAAGCTCATCTAATGGGCTAAGTCATGTGGTTGTATTAGTATATGATATCAAACCTGAAAATAGCTAAATGCCTTTGGATATGTTTAAAGTCTCAAATCACCCTTTCTTCTTTCCTCCTTCCTCTTTACTTTGTATGTCAGTAATTGATAATTACATTACTTTGAAAAATTGGAACACTTTAGGGAGGAAACCGTCCTGTAATGACCAGTTACTGCTGACTCAGCTGTGCAGACAGAGAAATAGGGTAGAACTCTCGTAGAGAGCTGTTTAAATTATACATCATTATGCGTATTTTCCACATTCATGGGAAGAAAAAAATATCTCAGCAGCTAAAGTTTTCGGTTTCTCCGTCTCTTTTTTTTTTTTTCTTTTACACCTGAGCTCGGTTTGGGTGCCGCAAAAAGAAGCGAAATGAAGCCGCGTTCTTCCCAGCACCATGGACAGCACCCAGCGCGCCCCCTTCCCGCTCCCCTCCGCCAGAACCCCGAAGTTGCAGCCCTCGCCTGATTCCTCTCTCCGACCACCCCCTCACCGTAGGAAACTGGCTCAAAATCTTACGATCTGAGCCCAAAGCGACAATGGGTTTTAAAAGTCTACAGTTCGTGGGTGGAGAGGCTTGCTTGCTCCGTGCCCGGTGTTAACTAGAGTGCCCCAGAGTTGACACACCATTTGCCTGCTCCCCGAAATTTGCATCTACTTTATCATGAAAGCAGCGCCACTCTCAGTCGCTTGTGGTAGAAGTCTTGGCCGCAACTTTGACCAACTTTTCACCACCACCTATAAGCTGGCCAGAGCTGTACCGGCTCACCGCTTTAAGAGCTCTGTGCTATGAGCTTCATCCTCCCTGGGCTGGTGATCTCAGCCACGAGAGACCTGTGGTCCGAGAGCTGTACGTCCAGACCCATTGGGCCCTCGGTCGCACGGCTCTGTCTGGGACTAGAGCCGTTTCCCCGGGGTGCACCCAGGTGCTGGTTTATTACCTCCCGGTAGCAGGTGGCTCTGCAGCGGGCGCCCGGTCCGCGGCGTGCTAAAGAGCTTGCCAGAAACTTATCTGACAGCACTAAAGAGGGGGCGCGCCTGGCTCAGTACCCACCATTACCTCTTTTCCTACTTTCAGACCTCAACTCCAAGATCCAAATTTCCGCAGGTCTCACTGTTTGGATCTCCGTTTTACCGTAGGGTTAAGCAAAGTACAATAAAGATCACTTTCCGCTGGTGTCTTTTCATTGCGTCATCTCCCTAGCAACATATAAGTCAGCACGCTTAAGACTAGTTTTTAAAGATTTCCAACTGCACCTTCCTTTACTGAAACTTGCCTCACTTGTTGGACTTTGAGTGAAATCTCTTCCCTGCCTCCTGAACCCTGTTCTAATCATCTAGTCTCTTGAATCGACTTTGAGGACAAAAGTATTCCATTCTGAGTAGGCAAGACGGCCCAAACCAAATTTCTATTAAAATATCGATTGTACAAAAATCGTTTCAAATCAGCTTGATCCAAACTTGATCAGAAAGGGCCAGGAAAGTAAAAAGGGGAAAGACTTTGGTATCTTACGGTAGGGGGTTTCTTTCCTCTAAAATAGCCTCGATAAACTGATTACAAAACAGCCTTTGTATAGTAACGTGAATTACAATACGTTTCAGGATAAAATGATCCTCTATTTGCCACAGTATAACAATGAAAATTTTCTGTGAATTCCTCAGTTTAGCGGTCAGTCAGCTTCAAAACTCTATTGTTCTATCTCTTAAGACATACAAATATTAAATATTTCATAGGTTAACAATTTAGTCTGTTTTCTCACACAGTGCTGCTTGCACAAAATGTTTGCCCCCTTTTTGGTGTGCAAAGTCACTGCTGAGTTATCCCCAAAGATAATTTTTTTTCCTCATAGTTTGGTCAATTTTGTTGTCTCAAGAGTCGTTTTGTCCAAACTCTAAGACAAGTCCGTGCTACAAGAGAAACTCAGCCATGCTGGGAGCTGTTTTACACTAGCGGCATGACCCTGTGAAAACTAGGCAAAGGCAGCGTGGCAGCTGAAGTGTGCAGGATAGCAAAGGGCACCTGTTGAATAATCGTGACTCAGAGATTCGAATATTCTTGACCAGGATCCGCCTCCCCGTGGTGAGACTAAAACTGAAATATCACGATAATGTTTGAATGTCTTTGGTTGGTGTATTTTCCCAGAGCTTATTCTCTGAATTGAGCTTCCATCTTTGGGTAAATTCATTCTTAGCTACCGAGGTTCGGTAACAAGAAAGGGAATCAGGTGTGAAGGACATGGGGCTTTCCTCTGCTGGTTCGGGGGACTTGTGGAGATTTGGGGGAAGTACAGAGCAGTTACTGAACTCCTGGGTGCCTAACATTTGTTTCTTCAGTCTGGGTTTTGGGGAACCTCTTTCCTTGACTGGAGATTTTTCCTTATGACCTGGGGACAGAGTGGCTAAGATTCCTAATTTATTAATCAGGAATTTCTTACTTAAAAAAAAAAAGTGTATTCTTGACACAGTTTCAGAATGACTTTTCTGGGTTAGTCTAAGTAAATCAGAAACTCCTAGACCTGGGTGGATATTTCAGGACCACCTTTGCCAGAGAAAAACATGGTGAAAAGAAGTACAAGAAACCTTCTTTTAAGGAGACAAATCACAATCAAGACACTGAGTGAAATGATTAGGTCCCCGGAAAGGAGGTTCTCCAGTGATGTTTGCTCACCACCTGTATGTGTTCGGTGAAACTTTAAGCCATTTTACAGCATAGATGGCCACCCCCATACACCTTATTCCAAACTTTTTCTTTAATTCCAAGCCCACTCTTCTAGAGGATTGCTTCTGTCCTATTTATTTGTTCTCCTTCAAAGTCATTTAAAATAAGTTTCCTGTCTCTTGCGCATTTGTCAATGTCAAATATACGCTATTTAGTTAAAGAAAAGTGTGTATTTCACATGTTATAAAAGAACAGATTTCTTTGGTTTCTTGGAAATCAGTAATCTCTTAAATACTTTCCAAGACCCCCTGCGGAGGTCTTGGAAACCATGTAAACAATAACTACCAAACTTCAACATGACAATATTAGTTAAAATCTGCAGGATGATTATTCAAATTCAGGGTAGGTAATAGGGAGTGATTTCCTATCCTGAGATAAGAAAGGACCCAAGGTGTCTTCTGCAACTTGCCTAGAGAGCTAGCCATCTTGGAGAATCCGGAGGTAATTCTAAACTAGCTTACCTGGAATCTTAAAAGCTAGACTGGTCATCAAATGACCGAGCTGGGAGATGGTTGTGTGACCACAGGGAGGTTGCAAAATACATTTACCCCTTAAAAAAAAAAAAAAAAACATGATATCAGTCTTTCCTGACATAATTAAAGGTGTGGGTAACACTCTCTTATTTTGTCTCATGCTGTGAAAAAAGATCACCTGCACCTCTGATGAATAAAACTTTAAAGAAAGTTTCAAATAAATCCAACAGTTTAATTTCTGCTTCTTAAAGTTAGTGTGTATGTGAATAAATAGAAAAGGCATTAAAGCAACTGAGTTACACATTAGCTATCTAGTAGTTTAACATTAGACAAGAAAATACACCTAGTTTTTCAACTTACCCAACTTTTAAAACTATATGTGTTCCTGGACAGTAATACCTGATTGGATTAAGTTTGCCGGAGATTGTAAACTAAGCTTTCAAGAAGGTAATAAAATATATTAACTCTCTTGAGTAAGTGGTTGGGAGGGATTTATAAGCATTTGAGGATCCGGTGATCCACTGGAAGCACAGTTTACTCAATTTTGAATTTTTCTGATCAACTTTCAACCCTGAGAAAACGAGAGCCATTTGCCTAACTTAATCTGGAACGTATGTTTGCACCAGTAGCAGGTTTTTTGGTTTGTGGTTGGGGCTGATCAAGTTGTAAATTTTCCGCTTTAGGTTTTCAGCGCCTGCTGGTTTCAGCCTAACACCTAGAGAGAGGCTTTTCGGGGCTCTCCACCAAAGCAGCCATGGTTTGACAAAAGGTTTCCAAACCACCCAGCTCTGAGTGTTACCGATTTTCCTGAAGATGGGACATTTCTATACAAATTAGTTCTCTGAATCCAAAAGACAAGTAACAAGTTACATTCTCTTTTGTCAAAATGTTTGTAAAATACCTACATGGAGGGTCCCCCCCATTTGCCTTCCTCACCTGCAACCTTTTCTTTGAGGGACACACACCGGTTGAGAGCAGTGAGTGCTGTGGAAGTGACATCTTCCTTCATTCGACAAAACAATATACAGGTCCTTTTGGCTCATCTTAATTTTTTTTCCCATCAGAAACAGAACTGTTGGTATTCTGTCTCTTTGTGCTTCCACACAAAGGATTTTTTTATAAGTGTTCTGAATATCTGAGAAGAATCACCTCGTGATTAAAATAAATAGACATTTAGAATCCACAAATCACCCTTCACAAGCTTTATGGTAGCTTTTATGACTAATACTGAAACACATTCCTTTATGGACCTGAAATTTAGTATTTGGTCTTTAAACAAATGATAATACTTTAAAATCAATGCATGGTATACCATAATGATAAATCAAAGCAGTAAGTTTCCTAAGACTAGCTTGACTCATCTTGAAATGGAAATAGGTATTAGTGGTGGGAGCGGGAGGTTAACTCTTGGTGGTAAACCTCAAGGGCTATAACTAAGTGTCTGGACCTGCTGATTTATCTTCTTCCTGAAAACCTCAATCAGATTACTGGAGGAAAAGTTACCCAAGTGCTTTTTGAAACGCATCAGAACTGGTAATTGAGCCATAAATGTGCCCTAAATTCAGGTGCAGAGTTGCACTAAATTTTATTATTATACAGATGAAGGTGGGCAGCTCCCATCTGGGCGCTACCTTAATCAAACAGTGAACAAGGGTGAAGAAACAAGGGCAGTAAGAGCATTACCAGCACTGTGCGAATCAAATGCCCACAACTAGTTGAGAACAACGGTGCTAAAAAGCTGCTTTAATTCTGAAACGCAAAGTCCTGAGACACCGAGCGCCATCTAGCAAGCAAAGTTAGAATCAAAGTCAAGCACAGAGCACAGAGCAGCTAGGGAATTGGGAGGTAAAGGGGGGCTTGAGAGGCACTCGCTGCGACTTAACCACTGGCCCTGTCTCACCTGAACCCAGCGTTGCTCGCGGGGTTTCTGCTCTTCGCCCCACCAGCCAGCTCAAACAGACTTAACTCCTGAGGTGAGACAGACCCTTTCTGCCTCAAGCTAAGGCTAAAGGACAGCTCCTCACAGGGTTGCTTATTGTCTTTAATTAGAACAAGCGGCCTTGCCGTTTCCACCATCCCCACCTCCAAAACCAGTGGCGGCTAGCTAACTCTGCACCTTCCTCTCCAGATGGGGACAAAGATCAGTGCCTGAAAGGCTCACCTTGGGCTGACACGACTCCCAGGGCTTCGGCGCAGAGGAAAGCACATCGCTGGGAAATCCTAGCAGGATATGAGAAGTCATTCTGAGTTTACAAGGCTGCCTAGACGTCTCCTGACAGGCGATTCGAGCCATCTCTGAGTGGCATGAGACACAGATTTCCTTAACAAGGCTCGGCTGGTCATGGAAACTGGATGCTGCCTTCAAAATATAAATAATATAACTTTATTCTTCTCCAGGCAACCAGGTCTTTGATATCTCCTTTGGCTGAAGCAAAGTCCAAAGGTGGCCAGCATGTTGCCAAATAGCCCTGTTAGATTGTAGCTTGAGGGGGGAAAACAGCACTTTCTCCATCTTTAAGGGTTTGAATGATGTTACCTAATTATATGAATATTCTGTGGAACTGAGCTAACAAAACACAGCTTCTGAGATTTGTGATGTGAAGAAAATCAAGAAAAAATCACTGGTTTCTGGATAGGCAAAAATGCCATATTTTTCCTTTAAACTAAGTCGGTCTGAATTCAGAAGACTAAGGGGTTCATCTCATGTCTGCTTTCTAAAGTACTTCTGTTGGTTCTTCCCGGAATTTCATTTACAGTTTGGTGGTGGGGGAAATCCATGTAGATACATGTTAGCCTTAAACTACTCCTAATTTCCTGCTACTGAATATTGTCTTTATAATAACTCATTGATTCAGAGAATACAGAAGGCAGAGCTTGGGTTTTCTATTGTTCTGTCCCCTGCCCCCACCCCACACATACAAATTTTCCCAGTGAAGTGTTTTGTAAAAAAAAAAAAAAAAAAAAAACCAACCAACCAAACAAAAACCTTAGGAAATGAATATTAAAATATTCCAAATGAGTTTTAAATGCTACCCCAATCTGAGGTTTGCTTCTCAGTGAAAAAAGGCATGGCATAATAGATATGAAATAGCAATTCTCTATTTTCTGCTAATCTATTTACTGTGCAAAACAACCACATTGAGAATCAAGGAACTGCTAGATAAGAATATACTCAAAATGTTCATTAAAACACCTCCACAGGTTATAGTATTTACAGGGGGAAAAAAATCCCCTAAAATCATAACCCACTTAACAAACCCAAGCCAGTAAGGAGCTTAAGCGACAGTTTACAAAACATCTAAAACGTTTCTATGAAACCTCCTTGTCTTCTTATGCCTCAAAACACATGTAAAGATCTGAAGATGGAAAATGTAGGTACAATTCACACTGCCTCCTCTTCCCCTTTTCCTCTCTGAAGTTCAGAGAAGTTCCCAGGTCAGTCTTGCCTCAGATCACAATAAAAATTTAACTTTTTTTTTGTTATTGGTGTCTAGTTAAATAGCACATTTCTCCCATCAAGGTCTTCTTAAACACGGAAGCTTCTCCTAGACAGGGTACCCAGCTGTTTAATTTAACATTGATTTATTGCTTTTAAAAGTAAATTTACACACATGCCAGCAGCGCTCCGTTTTGTTTCCCCAGACCCTGAGATTTATTTTCTACTTAGCGCTTGTCTGACAAAACAATGTCCTTTAACTTTATTACACATCGATGAGGAAATCTGTCTTATTTTTGTTCAGATTTATTGCTGGGTTGTTTGTGGGGACTTCTGTGATCCAGAAAGGCCGAGATCCGAAAATAAATAGAAAATTAAACAGAGTTGATCACAAAATAATAGTCAAAACCTAGAATATGGCCCAGCATATTCTGACCTGCTGGGGGATGAAGTGGGGTGAAGGATGAAGCTCCCTCTGTGAGCCCAGTCACTCAAAAAGAAAAAAAAAATATTCTAATGGGCACATAGCATTTGAAAGTTGAGTAGCCAAATCTGTGTTCTATAAGGTCTCCAAGTTCTTGGTTAAAATATATTTGGAATTCGAGGGCAGGGAACTGCGATGTGTAGGCTCCCCACCCCACAGCCGCCTTACCTCCCTGCAGAACTCCCAATTATCACATGTTTGTGATGGTTGAGCCCAAGGGAATTAAGATGGACTTTGAAGCAGCTTTTACGGTACACTTCATCTACATTTGGGTTTTCTTTAGTTCTCATTAAAAGGGCCACTTTCTTCTTTTCATTGATATACTGTCTTTGTGTCCTTCATTTCACACTCTTTAAAAAAGTTCTCTCATCAGATCAAGTGCAAAAAGGAGGGATGACATAATAACCATCATAATCATGATAACAACAACAAACAACTGGAACTGTGGGTTTAAATCTTTTTTTTTTAAGAAGGTTTTTCTCCTCTCTAAGGCATGGTCCTTCAACAACACTTAAAAAAAGCTGAGGTTGAGAATGGACATAATAAACGTGTTTCTAAGGTTAAGTTGGAAATCCAGACAGGCTGCGAAACTCGGCGCGTGTGTGATGATGAGCTTTACTTTTCCAGCCTGATTTCTCAGAGGCATCCAACATCTTCGAAGTGTTCAAATAAGGACACACTCTTTTCTAGGAAGAAGTAAACTTGTGATGGGTTTTGTTATTGGGATGAGGGAAAACTTTCTTACCCTCACAAACACCTCATCTTTAAAGACCTCAGTGTGAGAGCTTGACCATTCCACTCCGGTCAGTGAGTCCACAAAAACATGTTAAAATGTTTCAATAGTTTTTTACAAACCCCAGAAGATTTTTTTTAAGCTAATGGATCTTTATTTTTCTCCTCCTGAAACACAGTGAGACACGTTGGCACGCGCACTTCCTACCTTAAAAAGAAAGAAAAAGGGAAAGACAAGACAAGGGAAGAGAGATCTCTGTCTTTAAGGAGGGGGAAGAGGGGGAAGGAACTCTTAGAAACCTTGAAAATTCTCCCCTTCATTTTAGGAGCTTCTCCCCAACCCCTCTGGCCGTTCAGCTCTTTGAAAAGGAGTCCTGTCACTCAGAAAGGAGCTGTGCCTCCAACCTCCTCCCCATCCACCCACCCAGCCGGCCCCCCTCAGCCTCGCCGCCTGGCTCCGGCCCACCCTGCGGCCCTCCCCGCGCGCGCACACACACACACACGCACGCACACACACACACACACACACACACACGAGTTTCTTCCAAGTGCTTTTTCAAGTAAAAGCTGGAGAGATGAGAGGTGCGGCTTCTCCAACGCGGAGCCAGACAAGTACTTCTCAGCTCGCGGAGCGCGGCCCGGCGCAAGGCCCGGCGCGCCTTGCACGTCCCGAAGCCCTTGGGCACCCGGGGCAAGCCGGCCCTCCCCGCGGCGCTCCGGCCGCTCACGCGCCCGCGCCCCGCGCCCCACGGAGCCCTTTGTTCGGCCTGGGTACCCACGGGCCGCCGCCGCGGGAAGGATGCTCGGGGTGGGATGGCGGGGGGTGACCGCGGGGTCGGCCCCAGGCTGACGCCCCAGGCGCCGGGCAGATCAAGATTCCTGGCACTTTGGGGCCCTCGGACCGGGGTCACCCCCCATGTTTCAAACCCGTGGCACAAAGAGGGGGTGAGGGGCCCAGGGCGGGCGCGCTCCTCACAGGGCTGTAACCACTGTGCTGACTTCCCTCCTCCACCCCATCCGCCTCACCAGTTTCTCGTCTTTTTTTTTTTCTTTTCTCTTGTCTTACCCTCTTCCACGCTCAGAGGCTCAGTGGGTGGGAGTGTGTGTGTGTGTAAATGTATGTGTGTGTGCAGTTAGGTGGAAATTTCATAAGAATATGCCCCGCACTTATAAAGTTGCCAGGATGGGGGAGTATGCTCCCGAGCGGTGGGAGAGTTTAAGCGACTTATTTGGGAGGAAATAGGGGGTCAGATTTGGTCTAAGTGGAACATCTGCAAAACATTCAAGCAGCTTATTCAACAAAGAATCTAGCCATTTATTGTAGAAATAATAAAAAGCCACTAATGATTATGGTTCCCACCCCTTCCCCCAAAAGGCCAAACCCTAATGAAATAATTCAAAGGTAGGCCTCATTTCCTAATAGTGGAATTAAACAACAACAAAAAAGAGCCCAACTAAACTTTCCAGCTCTGCCTTCTTAAGGGCCTGGGAACCTTGCTGAGAAATTAGGTAAATAAAAGGCGAGTTGGAATTTCTGTTGAGTTCAGGCTGCAGTGCCCCGACTTGCCGGAGTTCTGCCTTGATACACAATGACAAATTCCTCTTTAAATAATAAAATGTGAAAGACTCTTCAGGATGCAAAGATGTCTGGGGTTAAGTAGCTTTTTAAACCATCAGTTTTAAAATGCCTTGTGCAATGAATACACTACCTTTAAATCCGAAAACAATTATAAATATGCTATACATCTGGGTGCCAGTTTATCTCTCCATATTTCTTTTTAAAATGAGGAACGCATTCATAAAAAGCTACTTGGCACACTTTATTTTAGGAAAGCAGATGTTAATTTTTTCACGTATCATTTTATGACCAAGTACATGTGTAACGTTGGAAAGCATCCAGAACGCCTCTATTATTTGCTAAATGACTGTGAGTTGAGGCATATTATTCTCAGCCTAACCATGGTATAGGTTATACCCATAAAGTAAACATCTGTGATTTTTTTTTTCTTCTTTAAACCAGGGGATGGGGGGTATATAGAGTTACTATAAACGAGGGAGGGGAAAAAAAAAAGAGTTCGACTAGGAAGCGCACACCTGTGTGGTAGCAAATAGGATATTTATATTGTTCGGTGCAAAACAAAGTTCACAGTCGGGCACTTGGGGATATTTACATGACGGGAGATAAAGTTGAAAGCCTTTCCCGGCGTGCCAAATGGGATTCTCCCTGTGGCCTTCTGCGTGGCAAGATAACAGGTATTGAGCGCTCCTGGCGGCGTCGGGCCTCCGCAGCCGCCTCCCTCCCCCGCCAGCCGGTCCGGGCCCAGCCCGAGTCGAGCCGGGCGCTCGGGCTCTAGGAATTCCCAGGCTCTGCGGCAATTTCCGCGGGGTTCCCAGCCTAGAAATCTGTTCAGGAAGCGTCCTCATTTGCCCTGCGTCGCTCGAGGACGCCGGCGCCCGGGATCAGCCAGTGGCGTGATAATTAATGGAATACAATATTTATGGTCGGATGTATTGACTCGGAGGCAAGCGCGCCGTGTAGACAGTCCGTGGGGGTCTGACAAACAGCGGGGTGAGTGAACAAACATAATGACCGGAGTACTTATGTCTATCCGGTTGACTCACTTAAACCCGAGGTATGGAACATCATGATAAATATTAATATCCACCTAGACAGTCCCGCCGTCCTCCTAAGCTCTCCCTTCCTGCGCGCTGCCCTTTACAAAAAGGCCAGAGAGGAGGTTGGTTTTTTTTTTTTTTTAACATAAAATGCTACAAAATATGAAAAATAGGTCACCAATAAAATTGGTCTCAGCATGGAGCGTAATTGCAACAAAGTGCCGCCGAGTAAAATCGAGGAGTGAGCTGGCTGGGGCGGCACAGTCGCGAACCATCTGGTGTGTATTAAAAGTGGTGCTGTAAATATTGCTGAGAGCTAATGCATTATCGGCTTCTATAAGTGCTCGGGGCCTGTAAGCTTTCCATATGTTAGAATATGTAGATCGCGGGAGAGGAGAGAAAGGTGTTCTACCAACCCCCGACTTCGCAAGCATTGTTTTGCCCACTGTTGGTGGAACTGGGGCCCCCGAGTGTAGAAGACTCATTCCCATGCGGTCCTCTGTTCCTCCGGTTTGCTTTTTCTCTTTTTCTTTAGCTCTTTCTCCCAGCTCCCTCCTTCCATCCCCTCCTCCTCACTCCCTTCTCTCCAAGGGGATAGGACAGGCCTTGCTGACGTCACTTCACATCAGTAGAAGAGAGTAACTGTTTCAGAGAGAGAGGGAGGAAAAAAAAATCATCTGTTTTTCATCAGTGCTCAAGTTTTGCCTTTTTAATAGAAATGAGCTGCTCAGGCTGAGTACTCCTTCTGATTTGGAGCTTATGGGGGGTGGTCCAAGAGCTTGGGAGGTGTTCTTCATCTCAGGGGCTGAATCATCCTGGAAGCGGGTCTGAGGCCAGAATGAGCGCCAATTGATGAAACCAATTAAAAAAAGGAGATGCAAAGATGATGTCTTCTAGAGTAGCTTTCACATCCACACCTCCTAGGCAAACTTTTGCCAAGGAGGGTGGAGGGCTTCTGGTTCCCTGACACTTCTGTTTGGAGTCCTGGAACTTCTTCCCTCTTCTCTGGTTCCTCTCTTCCTAATTCCACCCCCCACATACTGAAACCGCCACACACAGCACAGCTAATAATTTTCCTGCTGTCACATTACTTTTCTAGGGAAAACAGTGAGAGTCCTCCCTTTCCTGATGATACCCTGCTTTCAAGAATTTACCATAATTACCCCTTCATCTCCTCTGAGCCACCCCCCCCCCCCATATTTCACACTACACGTTTTTACTCAAAGCCTGTGCAAAGAAATTTCCCTACATTGTCCCACAGATCATTTTTTCCTTTCCCCCAGTTGTCCTCTTCACTCCATTCTTCCTATTCTATGTCATCTTCCCCTTCCTCTCCACCTCTCCCTCTTGTGCACACACCTCCAGGAGTTCAAGTGTGGATAAACCCGCTGGTCATGACAACACAAGTTCAATCAGCAAATAAATAAAACTCTTACTTTTTTTTTTTTTGCTGCCGGCTGCATTCCCCCTCTGGCCGTTGCCTCCTTTAATTATAG
This sequence comes from Bos mutus, assembly GCF_027580195.1. Classification (NCBI taxonomy): domain Eukaryota; kingdom Metazoa; phylum Chordata; class Mammalia; order Artiodactyla; family Bovidae; genus Bos; species Bos mutus. The sequence goes on along the minus strand of NC_091623.1, from coordinate 24,293,618 downwards.
GAGCTATATTTCTTCCCTGGGAGATATTCGAGGGGATTTTTTAGCAGGAAACTCGCTTCTGCTGAGTTACTTTAGAGCCAGGACCAGTGAGTGAGTGGCCGGTACTCAGAGGCTTTGAGTGAAGTGCAGATTGAGACATATCGAGTTCCCTCTAAAAGGATCATTTCATGTGGGAGGTTGGACACAAAGTTTGCACTCGTGACTGGCATTCCAGTGAGAGACATGCATATTTTAAAACAACAAAGCAAGCTGGAAAGAAGGCTTAGGGGAGGAGAAAAAAACTTGGAAAGAAGTTACTAAGTGACAAACATCTGTCAACATGGGATAATTTGTACACTATCTGCCTCCTTTGATGGTGGTTCAAGGCAGAGGATCTAAGAAAGCAAAGTGGATACATATTTATCCCTGTGAAATATGGTGAAAACACACTTTTCTCCCCAATAGGTGTAAGGTGATTAAAGTTGCTTGAATGAATATTATTTTTAAATGTTTCTTAAAATAGTAGAGACCTCTAAAATTGCTTATTTCTGATAGTACAAAAACTAGATCTTAATCTTGAAAGAAGTTCATTTAAACAACGAAGAGCGATAAAGTAATAGCAGGATATTTATTATAGAAAATAAAATGAATCTCATCATAACAAACAAACAAACAAAAAAAAAAAACCCACAAAAGCAAGCTGAAGAAAGAAGAGAAACAAAAAGCTCAAACAACCCCTGGTTGCTATAGTCTAGAAATCTTTTAACTACAAGTACCAGATTTACATGTGTCTGTGAGCCAAACATATAAACATCCACCTCTCTGCGTGTCAACAAGGAGAAAAGGCAAAATATTTTTCAGAGGATTTTCTGTCTCATTTAAGCTTGGAGTTTCAACAAGCCTATTATAGCAAAAAAGTTTCTTTCTTGGGGATGAAAGTTTCTAAAAGCAGAGTAAAAGATCAGGCAAGATCCTAGGATCTTTTCTTTTCTTTAATACCCAGAATCTCCAACAACCAAATGTAAGTTCAGGCTCCAGCTTCCACGGAGAAATCTTTTTCTCCTCCAGATCTGAAGACAAAAGGAGAGGAGGCCTGGTGGTGAGCGGGATATCTCTGTTAGTTGTCAGCGCAGGTCCATGGGTTAGGAATGCTAATGAGCCTCTTGGCCAGCTGAAGACTCGGTTCTCTCTCGCACACCCTCACGCTCACACACACTCAGGCTCATGCATGCCGACTGACAAGCACACAGAGGCTCGTGCACGACCCTGTCTCTCTCCTTTTTCCTCTGAGCCTAGAGATCGATCGCTGACCCCACTGTTGGGCCAACGCTTTATTTATCTGGCTGTGCAATGATATTATCAGCCTTAAACGTTAATATACAGCAAATGTCTTCCTAAATCAACACAATAGGATAGCTTGCGGAGACCAGCCTGGTCTGTCTTAAAGAAATCCCTGGCTATCTCTCTCTCTTCCTCCCTCCTCTCTGTTACAGACACCCCTTTCTCCTTTCCACCTTCACTACTGGGGCTCTTTTATACCTTGGGCTTGGGGATTTGATCTCTTTCTCTCAGCTTGGTTGGAGGAGGCCTCAGCCGACTAGGAGATGGATAGACACATTATCCACCCATCACTGTGATCTCCTTCAGGGGTTGCCTTGTCAGCTGCCTCCAACTGCCTGGATCCACTCTATTCCCATGATCCCGGATTGCTCAAAATTGGGGTAGAGGAGAAGGCGAGGGGTGGCCAACCGAGTGTGCAACCTTGCACCGTGTTAATTGTTTTCTTTCCTCTCAATTACATTCATAAACCTATTTTCTGCATTGCCTGTTATTTCTTTGTGCTTCAAAATTGAAACCACGTGCAGCCTTCGTCCCTCAGCACACACAATAAATGCGCTGCGTCCCCACCCCCACCCCCACCCCACCCCGCACCTCCTCCCCCAGCCCATCACACAACTATTTACATCTTGGTTACTCACTCCGCGCTCCGGGGCCCCCGGAGAAGAAATTGGCCCCACGGGACTAGGTGAGGCTTTGAGTAAAGCATCTCTCAAGTCCGGATCGTATCTCGTATCTCGGGCCCCCCACTCCGGGAGAGAGGCTCGTGAACTCCCCGGGCCGGCCTCCGCCCACCCCTGCCTCGCACAGGTGGTTGTGGCTGACTCTGGGACGAGCTAGCGGGGAGGACATCCAGGCAGAAAGGCAGCTCTGTCGTCTCCGGGCGGCCCACCCGCCGGCCGCCGGGGTCAGCGGTGGCGGCGGACGAGCCTTCCGCGCCCCTGCTCCACGCAGACACCGGGTAGGAGCGGCCAGTCCCCTGGGAGCCTTCCAGACCCAGGTCCTCCCAGGCAGAGGAGTGCCCCCCCACCACCACCCCCTAAATAAATAAATAAAGTCCAAGGGGGGAGGGGGAGCTGGAAAATGGATTCGCTGACAAGGAGAGATAATAAATGAGGGGCGCTTTCAGATAGATATCTCAGACGTGAAATTGCGCCCAGCTGGTTGTGTAAGCAAACAAATAGTTTCATGTTAGGAACTCTCAACTTGGGGCTTGATGAATAGAACACGACAGAGGTAAATGGGTCTTTAACTCATTTAGGAATACAACTCTTTGGCTTTCCGAGCAAAAGGCCCAGTGACGCCACGGATCCCGAGCAGGCCCTCTAACAAGAGTTTTATTAGTTCCCCACTTGGGTTTCCCCGCAATCCCCTCCCCAACGCTCCTTCGTGGTTTCCCACTGCGGAGACGTTCAGGTGATGTGTTCTGAGACATCGAGGAGCTTACGAGGTGATGCTGCCACTGTAGGAGGTAGAAGGACTGCCTACCAGCGGAGGTGGAGAAGGAGGATTCAAAAAATAAATAAATAAAAACCAACTTTTGCCTGTTTCAAGCAGACTAGCTCAGGTAGCCTTGGGTGCGGGGGGACTGCAGATCCCCGGCGCTCCTGGCGCAGAGTTGGCCCGCGGGGCTTCCAGGAGCGGACAGACCCCCTTTGCAGCAGCCAGAGACCCGTGAGCCTGAACCCCCCGAGGGGAGAGTTCCAGAAGCCCTAGGTGGTCCTGAGGGGGCCCATCCCCCACCCCAGGGCTTTCGGCCAGGCCTGGTCGCAGGTTGAGTTGTGCGTGTCGGGGGCAAAGGTCAGATTTTAACTCCCTTGGGCCCGTCCTTGTCCTTCCACGGCGGCTGAGGGCCGCAGCCCCGGGGCCCTAGAGATTCCTGGAGGAGAGCCAGCCCCAAGACAGTCTTTTTTTGATGTTTTCAGCAAAGCTGGGTGGCTAAAGTAGTTTAAATCGACTTCAAAGGCCCCTCAGATTCTCAGTCACCCAGCAAGTGTTTGGGTTAGAAAAGGGAACGCTTGGCTTTTAGATGTCACAGGTAATTTCCAGAAGGAAGTCACCTTGTGTGGGCCGCTCTCCACCTGTTAAGATGGCTTTCCTCAGGCCCTGGGTCGGGATGGCGGGGGCTGTTGGTTCTACACCCCTCCCCCACCCCCCACCCCGCAGTGAGACCAGCTCCGCTCCCCCTGCACTCCCAGCGGCCGGTCTGGCCTACACCTGCCCGCGGGCCTCACACCCGGGGCCCAGGGCTCCTCCTGGCGCCTTTTGCTCCAACGCGGCTCGCTGCTCAGGGGCCTCCAGGCGGCCACCCAAGGCAGAGACGCCCCCAGTCCAGGCGGCCTTCTGCCCAGTGGCTCCCAGGGTCTGAGGACGTCCAGGATCCAGAGCACGGCCACCCCGGCCTTTCCTGGGCTGCTCCTCCGTGGGGCGACCGGCCCTTACCTCCCCCCTCCCCGTGAATCCCCTAACAACTCCCCGAAACCCCCGCCCCCCACCGGCCACTGGTCAGCTGGGCCAAGGAGCGTTTAGATGGCTGGGAGCAGAGACAAGGCTTCCTGGTCGTCAGAAGCCTCAACCGGTGGCTTAGATGCCTCCGTCTCAGTTCCTAAACCTTCCCTTAGTGCGAGCAGATTCCTGCGGCAGGACTGCGCGCGCCCTGAGAGATGAAAGCCTCGACGGGCGGACACCGCACCCTCTGTCCGGCTCTGCAGGAGGCGCCCACAGGGCCTCGGAGTCCCCAGGAGGCTCCATGTTTCTGGTTGAGATACAGAGACCTCTTAGGATGACTGTCTCCGTGTGTCTAATGCAGGCAGGGACCACCCCAGCCACCCAGGAGACAGCAGATGGAAACCCCCTACCTGCAGCTCCCCCAGGCAGGGCTGCCTGAGAACTCAACAGAGCATCTCTTCTACCTTGCGCCGAGCCTCCCTCCAGGTTCCTAGACCAAGCCTGTGAGGGACTCTGTGAGACCCCGGGAAGGCCAGGTCTCCTTCCTATGCTGTGCTGGTCCTCTGCCCACCCACCCCTGCCCAGTTTAGGCCCAGGCTTATTTAGAAAGGTCACTGGGATCCCCCCGGCTGTAGGCAATGTTCCTGGCCCTGTCCAGCAAGAGCCAAGTTAACCAAGTCCGAGGGTCAGCCCCAGACCCCCTGGAACAAGTGCTTCCTACACCCAGACCTTGGTTTCCCGGACCAGTCCCACACTGGGTGCCTTGTACCTCCATATTGAAATTAATTGAAAAATATGTTTCTGACCTGGGAAAATGTTTATCTGTTTTCATCAGAGGGATCACACTGTAATGAATATATTTACATCTCATTTCAAGAAAGGCAGGGAAGATGGGTGAGAGCTTGGAGATGGCTCAGCTCCCCTCCCCCACCCCCAGCATTGCCCCCAGGAAGGCCTGGTGAGACTTCCTGGGAGGTGGTCTGCGGTTGAATATGAGTTCTTCCCACACCCCTCCTGGCTTGGGTGCCCAACCTGCAAACAATTCAGCCTAGGCCCCCAAAACATTGTCCCTGGGTGTGGTGCAAAGGATGAGGCCCAGAGCTGGGTGGGACCTGCAGGAAGGCAGGAGGGACCCAGTGGCCTGAGGGGGGCTTTCCACACCCCACACACCTCATCAGTCTAGCTGTCCTAGGGCTCAGGCCTGTCCCCAGGCAGACCTGCAGGGGCTTCTTCACAGAAAGTGGTGCCAGGCTGCACTGCACCCGGAATATTAAAACTTTAGGTGGACTGGAGCCACCTGGAGACTTCTAGACAGCAAACTGAGAGCAAACTTTGCCACTGACTTCTGAAAGTATAGCTTTGGCCTCATCCATGGCTGTTTGGGGCTGGGGGAGAAAGGGGAGAAGCAAAGAGGTGTTATTCTAAAAGACCTGGCTTTATTAATACATTAAGAAAAAGCTCCCTTGGCTATGTGTGTTCTTGCAGCACCAACTCGGATCCTATAAAACATTCATGCTCTGAAAGCTGTTATAGAGGGCACCCTCCCTTGCACCCCCCAAGGAGAGGCCTCAGGAGGAGGTTTCTGCCCTAAAAAGTCCACTAGGACTCCAATGAAGCTTCTCAAAAAAAAATCAGCAGCTCTAGTCCAGCTCCCAGACCCCCAGGTTCCAAGTCCACAAGTCTAAGTGCCACAGGGGGGCCCTTCCAGATGTCCAATGGAGCTTGGAGGGCCCTCCAGGGAACCCCTGTCACAGGGTCTGGAGTGAAGGGCAAAGCATAGCCAGCTCTTTAGCAAACCATAAGGGGAGCAAAGCCAGGGCTCACAGCTGAAACCCCAGTTCTCTCTAGAGAAGAGCTAGAAAGAGGCTGAGCCTCTAGTCACAGCCAAGTGCAGAGGCATCTTTCTGTCCTGAAACCCCTATGTCCAGGGCTCCATGCCTCTCCAGCCAGGCATGTTGCCACCTGCAGAGGCTGAAGCTGGCGGCACAGAGACTCGACCCTACGGGGACCAGGTCCGTCCCAGCCTCTCAGCCAGCTAGGTGCTGGCTGCCCACCACCTACAAGGCCACTGTGGCTGCTGCCCGCGTCCGCACGGAAGGGTGATCTCCCTGCCCACTCTGTCCCACGCAGAGCCTGGGCTTCCACACTTACAATCCCAAAGCAGCTCCTTGGTTTTAGGAAATAAATCTAGCCAACTTGGTAATGGACCTTAAAGTTGCCCCCCTCTCCCCGCCATTCTAATAATAATTGGAGTGGAAATTAATTGGAGGGTTCTCTTGCACTGATGACATCTGTCAAGCAACCAGACACGTGGGTTTTGCTAAATTCTTTTTATTTTTTGTTTAAATTTTCACTTCGATTTTAATTCTTGAAGAACAGCCTCGACAACATATATCGCACTCATTATAAGAAGCAAAGGGTTATATCAAAAATTATTAGTATAGAATCACAGGAAATCTGGTTTGGAACCAGAAAAAAATACAAAACAGATATAGATACATAGACACAGGACAATTTTTTTTATAATTATTTGGAAAATGTTATTTTCCCCTAATTCTTGTTTCTTTTTTTATGTGCATACGATGTTTAAATTTTACAAAAAAATGAAAATAAAGACTAGTATTTTACAAAATGAATAACAATGTCTGTGTGTGTGTGGTGTGTGTGTCTGTGTGTGTGTTTCTACATAGGATTCGGTCCACTTTCATGGGTGTTGTTTTCTGTACAGAATATATCCACATCCGTCCACAATAAATCCTGGAAGGTCCTTTAGTCTCCTTCTGTTTTATTAAAATTTTCATGGTCCTCTCTTCCCAAATTGGTTTTCTTTTTCTCACCAGACACAAGGGTCTGTTTTCTTTCCTTTCCAACGTATTCCCGGATCTGATACTAAAAAGAGTCTCTCTCTCTCTTTTTTTTTTTCTCCAGGTTTGCAGCTTCGGTTTGCCTGTCTGCGCGGTGGGCGGCTCCTGTCGCCCCCGGCCCTCCTCCCCGCCTGCCCGGCCCTGCCGCACCCAGCATCGGCCGCCTGGTGTCTCCGCGGCTTTGGAGTCCACGGCCCCCCGCCGGTGCTGTGAGTCTCTAGGGGCTGGGGGCAGGTGGGAAGCGCCCAAGGTCTAGGAGCACTGGATGGACATGTAAGGCCAGTTGAAGCTGCTCCCGGATAGTAACATGTCGCGGATGAGAGTTTCGATGGGGGTTTTACCTACCAAACGGACGAAGAAGAGTTGCTCGATGACCGAGGACGACACGGTGCGCAACGAGGGCAGCCGCAGCAGCAGTTTGCCGAAGCGGCTGGGCTGGTTAGGGTACTGGCTCCTCACATATTCCTCCAGCGCGCACTGCGACTTCTCTTGGAGGCTTTCGATGTGGGCCGCATCCGACAGGCCACAGGCGTCTGCCCGCGCGGCCACAGCAAGGAGAGATCAGGGGAGGGGCACACGGTTAGGTCAGCTACCAGCAAGGCCACAGACAACACGCCATTCCGTTTTTTTTAATAAGAAGCAAAGGGGGGGAAACAAATTGGAGGAAAAAGAAAAATCCTCCCCGTGGCTCCCTACTCCTTCTTCCCTATTTCCTTCCCCCCAGCCCCCAAGACCAATAAAAATATAAATCAAATCCCCACCATGCCTAGGGGAGCCGAAGAGAGGAGCGCACACTTGCAGACACACTCTCTCTAGTTCCTTTGTGTTTCCTCTTTCACCTTTGGGTTAAATAATGTACGATGCTGGAGCCATGTTTGCTATACGGAGCAACCTGGCCTCCGCCTGCAGGGGAGCATCTTTTCCGCTGTGCTCATTAAAGGAAGGACTTCTGCCCCCTTTGCCCCGGATTTTTGGGGTGTCCAGGAGCCCTGAAGAAATATGCAGCCTGGAGGCGGCTCTGAAACACTTCTTGGGAGTCCCTCTCTCAAACCCAAACGACCCCAAGCAGGAGAACCTAGATTGTGTAGTGATCAGACGCATGGGAGGGGGTAAGGAATTGTAGGCTGGCAGAACCTGCAATCAGATCAAGTCCAGGCTTTAGCAAGATAGGATTTGCGATCCACTATCTATGCAAGCAAGAGGTCTGCAGCAAATCCTTAGTGAGGGTGAACACTTCTATCGGTGCCTTAGATCAAGTAATTGAAAACTGGTCACATCTCTGTAAGCTGTATAATAATCAGAAGGAATATGGCTTAGTTACTTTAGGCTGCAGAAAGGAGACAACTTCAGCTATCAGACACAAAGCTGGGCTGGGGGCAGCTGCTGCTGCTGCTGCTTGAGAACTGGGCAGTGGGGGCTGAAGGAGGATTTGGGGAGACAGGCTTCCTGTCACAGGACTAAGAGAGAAAAATGCACTTATATGCAAGGAAACGTCTGAAAACCCGTGTGTTTAATCTCATGTCAACCAGCGGCTCTTCTTGGTCTACTAAAAATATTTTGAGACAGCAGCTTATACTGTATCAACGAATCAGAGGCAAGCCAGTGGAGGGGAAGGTGGAATCAGAGGAAGCGAAGGCTTCTCCTAGTTCAAACACCCATGTTGTTTCCTGTATTAATAATAAATATTTAAAAAAACAGGAAGATCACAGAGGAGCCCTTAGCCAGTCAGGAGGTTGACTAGAGATCAAAGACGGAGTTTGCTAATATATAGATAGATCTGGGAAGAAATGCATGGCGATGCCCCCCCTCCCCCAAGGACTCTGTCTACTTGTGAATGGGCAAGTGTAACCCAAAGAAGACACAGAGAATGATTCAAAGAGGAACCTGTGTCTGCTGAGTTTCTTGAGCTTTATGTCTCTATTTCAAGAACTGGGACTTACAAAGCATTCTAACACCTTCATCTACAAGGCTATGGCCTTGAGCAAAAATACAAATAAAACCAGTGATAATTCAAGAACTTCTGAGGCAGGTCTCCTTTGACCCCAGATCCAGATTGGGTTCCTTTCAGATGTCTAATGACTCTAGCCGGCCAGTCGGGTGCATCCACACTAGCCTGACTTGGGAAGTCAGGGAGATTTTATGGCTACAGGCTGAGGGCAGGAGCACTTTGGTGCTTCAGTGCTTGGAGAGGGGACCCTGAGGTCTGCCCTTAGCTCTGCAGGCTAACCTGATCCTGCTCTATGACCCCTGGGCAGACTCATATTTACATATATCTTGCTTTACAGGCTTTATCTGCCCCTTATGGCACAGGATCCCACTCAGCCTTAGAAAATGCAGCATGCAAGGGACTCACTGGCACCCCAGCAGATTTTTTTTTTTTTAAAGACCCACATGGCATCTCTTTGGATCTGTAAAATATGTATCTGATGTTTACACTTAGGGCCCCCAGTGTGCAAGGTCACTACCTGTCCCCCAGCTAGGCAACTCCCAGGGAGCTGGAAAGGCATGCCTGGGCCCTGTGTTTGCTTCCTTGTCAGAGTTCTTTCCTGCTTTGAAGGTAGGATGCCTGTAGCTGGGCCCCTGCTGCAAAGTGCCAGCCGGCCAGCACTGTGGCCTCCTCCAGGGCAGAAGCCCTAGACTGGGTCTGGCTTTGCACTCTAGATATTCATTCCTACTCCATATATTTTTGCCACAGGATTCCCCCAACTGTGGAGTGATAGTGTGAGCTCTCAGACCAAGTAGGTGGTTGAGGCAGCAAAACTAGATGAGCAGGGGGTGAGATCCAGTATATATTTACACTCCATGAGTTATACCCCAGATAAGAAAAGGAGGCAGAATGTGCAAAATCCATGTCTCGCTTTTTATATGGGAGTGTCAATGTGGGAACCCTCGATATTTCCTCTACAGTGTATGGAAAAGAAATTATGTAAATAAATAACCATTACCGCTCAGGCCTTCCCGGCTTAGCCTTTGTAGTGCAGAGAATGTATTTCATGTTGTGCATTCAGAAGAGTTTAGTGTTCAGGAAATATAGATGTAATCAGCTGCCATAACTAGAAATCAAAGTTATTATTGTGCTGAAAATGGATTTATTGTATTTATGTTAACTAGATGGCTCCTTTCAGGGAAAGTCTCATTTATTTGAGAGAATATTTAGGTGTATGAATTAATGAATTTTTTTTTAAGTAAGTTCAGGTCATGACCTAGTCCTTGGATGCCGTCCAGAATATTAAGGATTAAACATACCATCCGGAGGCCAAATGTGAAAACCACCACAGGGAACCCCCGTGCCAGCTTCAAATACTTAGCCGGAGCAAACCTCGTTGGACAATATGTCTAAAACTGTCTTTTCCATCATTCAAAGTTTGCTTAAAAGTTGGATGACTTTGAGAAGGCTTCCCATGAATTCCCTTCTGGCTAGCAATCAAAACAAGTTTAGTCAAAAGTGGAAATGTGTTATATGGAGGGGGGGGGTGAATTACTACTGACAGCTCTATTTCCATTTTCAGATAGTCTTCTTGCAATTTTCCCAACAAAATAATGTCATTGTTCACTTCTCGGCCTCCCCTGCACCTTGAAGACTTGGTTTAAGAAATGTCTTTAGGAAAACTTTTTTTTAAAAAAAGAAGACTTTTCACAGGGACATTTTAGGATGGAAAGTTGAAAGAAAAGCATGAATAATTCCACAATCTTCCCTGCAGCCTGCACGGTCCTCGCCTCTCTCTGGGAAAGGGCAGGAGATCAGAAAAGTCAAGGGGGTTCAAAGAACCTTAGGAGGGGACAAGGAAAAGGGAGGGAGACTTTGCTTGAGAAGACCTCTGTCCAGCTCCAAGTCACATTTCTGCTTCAAGACACCTCACTGGGTGAGATTTTAAAACCCCAGCTTCCCCGACACTGGCTTGCTTCCTGATTAATTTGGCTAAAGAGCTGGGTAGTGGAGAGCCAGCCAGGCCCTAGGCCTGCCAGAACTAAAGCAGCCGGGTCGCTACTTCCCAGGCTCTTTGTCACTTTTGAAAAACACGTTTCCATCAAGAAGACTTATTAAGATAAAACGCATTCAAACACCGAGGAGGCGATTCAATAAATCTTCCATTTGTTTTAAGGTTCTCACTTTATCCTCTTGCAAAGAATAACTCCCTCTCCCACTAGCAGACCTGCATTTGCACTGAAAGTAAAAGGGGGGCAGTCCAAGTCCATGGCTCAGGCCACCCTGCATACAAATGAGATGCTCTTGTCTAAATAAATTATCTGCTGTTCAGATCGATATTAATACTACATTTGCTACATTACAATATTGTGCAAATTTAAGAGTCATTTTAATACAATGTAAATACGATTCTTCACGCATGAAAGCCAGGAAATATTGATAGATTATACCACTGCTTACTGTTCAGCAAGGCCTTGGGAGAGGGGTTTTGCCATCCCTACTCAAGAATGGTTTTAATTTGGCCTTTGGAGGTCCTGGCTCTAGGATAGATTTATTAGGATGGTTTATTTGTTCTCTGAATGGAGGAATTAAAAACAATAGCGCCAATAACGGTGGTAAAAACGGCAGCTAACTCTACTCACAGTGGGCAAGGCCGGAGACCCAGTCTGAGCAGCTCTGTTCCCCACCAGCGTCCTTTCTGGCTTTGTTTATATTTCCCCCCATTACCTGCTGTCCTGGGTGTTTATATGTTTCCCTCTTGCAGGTTACAATAATAAAAGGGGGGCAGTGTTCTCAGAGGCTCAGACGAGAGCCTTCAAAGGCTACGCTAATGCACTTTCCTGGAAGTTAATTTGAACCATCTATCATAAGAGAAATTGTTAACATGCATGTTACCACTGCCTACATTTAATTCGATATTTTTAAGGCACTCTGTTAAATTTCCAACGTTCGTGCGCCTCGCATGGGCTATGAGATTTATCTCCGGGCGGGAATCCTCGCATACTTGCGGGTTCTCCGGCATTGCTTTTGTTTTTTATCTTTCTTGTTTAGGTCGAATCCATTTTTTACGACCCTCAATAACCTCAGCAACTGCAAACATGAATGGTTTCCGATAAGGGAAAATCAGGCAGCCATAAAGCGGGATTATTTATGATTTATTTGCGCGGATTCTTCTCTTGCCACCTCTCCGTGTGTGTGTGCCTCACTGTGTCGGGAAACTCAGCCAGGGACCGTGCCACGCAGAGGAGAAAGCCACGTTCCCACGTTCCCTTCCTTTCCTCTCCTCCCCCAGAAACGCCGAGCTCAGGCACACACGCGCGCACACACATCGCACACACATGCACACCGCACACACGCGCGCAGCCAGACGGATCCACGGCACCGCCTCCCCGTCACCGCCCCCCCCAACTCCGACCCGGCCAGACACGCGCCCGCCGCCGCCGCCGCCGCGCCGCGTGGGGCTCCAGGCCGCCGGACCGGGCCGAGCCGGGCCACCGAGCGGCCCGCAGCCGCACCGCCTCGCCTCCCGCACCGCCGCGCTCCCAAGATGGCAGCGGCGCTACCGGCCGCTTCCCTCGCGCGGGCACCGCAGGCTCCGGGCTCGGCCCGGCCTCCCGCGGACCGACGAGGGCCCGGGCCGCCCCGGGAGCCGAGGCGCGGAGCGGGGCCGGCGGGCGGGCGCTCCCGGCGCCGGCCTGGCCCTCCCAGCGGCCGCAGCCTCACCTGACGTGAACAGCACGATGGCTTTGAGGCAGCTGTACTCGGCCGAGTCGACGTGCAGCGCCTTGAGCTTCTCCACCTGCTCCTGGAAGATGCGGATGTGGTCCATGAAGGCCACGACGCGGTCGGCGGACATGGGCGAGGCGTGCAGGCCGGCGGCGGCCAGCAGCGGCGCCACGTGCAGCGGCATGGAGCACTGGGCTGCGTTGAGCACGAACAGCTCGCTCCAGGTCAGGCGGAGCAGGGACACCTGGTCGGTGATCTGCAGATCCGGGAAGAAGGGGATGTTGCGGGCCCACTCGACGGCGCTGAAGAGCAGGCGCGCGGCCAGCTCGCAGATGTTCTCGATGCCCATGATGTTGTTGGGCTGCATGCACTGGCTGCCGTAACGCGACGTGGGGTAGGGCTCCGCGCGCAGCAGCAGCGAGATGTAGCCGGACAGGTAGCAGTGGCCGTTGAGGGGGTCCCCGTTGGTGAGTGCGTACTGGCCTGGATTGGGTTGAGTGGGAGGCATTCTTCCTCGCTGAACCGCTGACAAAAAGAAAGAGAGAAAAGAGGCAATGTGCATCCAGGGGGCTTGCGAACAGTCCGGGCCGCCCCGCAGCGCACCGACACAATGCGGAGGCTGGTCTCCGCGGCCACCAGCGCCGAGCATCTTCCTTGGCGCTGGCCTTCACTCCCGGCCCACACCCGGAGGAAGACGGCGTAGGGGTGAAGCCCTCCAGCTCCGTGGCTCGATCCGCCCGGCCATCTCGGGCGCTCTTGTCCACCCCAGACCCAGGCAGAACTAGGCCTGAGTTAAGGGCTTCCCCGCTCCAGCCCAGAGTGACCGAGAAAGTGCACCCCAACCCCTCGACCACCACCAGGTCACACGCAGATTAATGACATCCCACTCACCCCTCCAGAAGGAACCCAATCAGGATAAAACAAAAACAAAAACCAGGCGAAACCAGAGAAAAGGTTGTGGTTCTAGGCACATGCCTAGCTGCCTCTTCATTTGCAAGCAAGCAGGTTTTGTTCAAAACATTTCCATATTCTCTAAAAATGCTATGGAATTATCCTTAAAACAGACAGAAGTTACATACCCTACTCACCACTTACAACTTTTGAATAGCAAACTAGTATCCTGCACCCCTCCCCTATCCCCTCCTCCCCACCACCCCACACAAAGTTCTCACTGTTAAAAACAACAGAAAATTGAAAAAAAAAAAATCAAGAAAGAAGTTGAACTTACAGTAGCCAAACATTATTGAAAAAAGTGGAAAATATAATTAATGTCTGTCCTGTGAGGTGCCACAGCAACCTGCAGCCAGCTTTTGCCCAGTGAATGCACGAGCTTGCAACTGCAAAAACACTGGATTCATTAACCATCTGAATGCAGAACGTAAGCATGCTTTGAGTTCTTAAAGCTGACCAAAGTTTTTTTTTTTTTTTATGTATATGTTTTACTTCAACAGTGCCAGCGTTTTAAATTGCCATGTAAACAAAGACAACTTTAGGAAAAGTTAGGGCTACTGAACTCTCCCCCCCCCAACAAATTAATATAGATATGTCCATGTAGACGTAGCTTTCTTAATTCAGGTTGTACACTATTTTCTTAAGTTTGCACTGATTCTCATTTTAATGCAAGCCTCAATGCAATTTAAACTCTTAAAACATAACTGGCTAGAATACTTTTTTCTAATTATAGTTTTGAACTTGGCAGTTATTTTTCAATTAAATGAGAGTACAATTCAAAGTTTGTTTTTTTTTTTTTCCTTCAGATGCCTATAAAATCTCCCTGGAGCTAGAAATGAAGTCGTCATATTTGCCTGCTCCTTGAGATCTGAAGAAATTCAATTTCTTTTCTTGTGGCATATAAAATATAATTTTAAAGTCAATTACAAGAAGAAGTAATCTGCATTCTGCAAAATTGACTGGTTTGCTAATTTGACTATAAGACATCTTTAATGATTGTCAGGAGATAAACTTTAACTGTAAATGGCTAGATATATTTATAAGAAAAGTGCTGCATTTCTTGCCACATGAACATGAAGCATATCTAAATACAACATCAAAAGTTGTGTTAAAAGAAACCAAAGCCATACAACACAGGGATTAAATGATGTCGAAGCTCATGCCAGCTGCAGTCTATGCATTATAGCCAAATCAGAAGGATCGGTAAATGCCGTTGTTAATTGTAATTTGTATGCAGTATTTAAACAGAGGGTGGAGTTTGATGAAGAAATAAAACGAGTATCATGCTTAAAAAAAAAAAATGACACGACTATGAAAGCACGGTTCAGTCACAAACTTTCCTTTGAAAGTAGAGGGGTGAAAACAAGGCCACAGCTCTGGAGGAGGCGGCCCCAGCTCGGTGGAGAGGAGAGGGAACCAGTGAACAGGCCAGAAGCCCCCCCTCGCCCCCCTTCCCTCCTAATTAGACCTACAAGTGCAATAAATCTCACTCCTCTTTTTCCAAGCTAAGCTTCCAAAAGGATGATGCAGTCAGGGATCTATGGTTCAGAATCCTCCAGTCTCCTCCAGCCCTCCCCCATCTTAAATAAAGGGCAATGAAGACATGGAGAGGAAAGGGGAATGAAAAAGAACAAAAACACAAAAACCACAGAAACCGAGTTTTCTGGGGGTAATAAGCAGCCCTCCCCCCAAGTTCATGCCAGCACAGCTCCAAGCATCCTCACGCACACGCGGGAAAGAGACACACACCGAGCACATCCAAGACAGAGGGAGGGGATTTTCCAGCACAGCTCACGATCCTAGGGGCACCGTCCCGAGCAGGCAGCGGGCGGGGTGGAGAAGCCGGGGAGACGAGCGCAGGCCGGGAGGGGGAGACAGCGGCAGCGAGCTGGGGCGGGGGGTAGGGGGTGGGGTGGGGGAGACGCCGGGGGAGGAAGGCAGCGGGGATGGGGGGAGCTGGGACGGGCCGGGACCGCAGGAGCCCCAGCCCCAGACAGCAGCCACCCCCGCGAGAGAGGGAGAGAGAGAGAGAGAGAAAGAGGGCCGGGGAGGCGGGCGAAGCTCCGGGAGAAAAAGCACGGAAGAAATATTCACCTTCCCGCCTCATGCCCACTTTCAGGCACTTCTTGAGGCGGCAGTATTGGCACTGGTTGCGGTGGTGCTGGTCGATGGGACAGTTCCTGTTGGCACGGCATGTGTAAGTTAAGTTCCTGCGGACGCTCCTCTTGAAGAAACTTTTGCAGCCCTCGCAGGTGAATTGGCCGTAGTGCTTGCCGCTCGACTTGTCCCCGCACACCACGCACTCGATGTGCTGCTGGCTCTGGCCCGAGCCGGGCGGGCCCTGGCCCTTGTCCCCTGCCGTGCCGGGGGTGGCGGGTGCTCCGGGCTGGCCCGGGGTCTGCGGCGTGTGCGGCGCGCCCGAGCCCGCCTGCTGCTGCTGCTGCTCGCCGGCGCCGCCGCCGCCGCCGCGGGCCGCCTGCGCTGCGGGGTTGGGGCCGCCGGGGTTGCCCCCGGCCACGTCGTCCTGCGGATCTCGCCAGCTGCTAACTACCATTGCCATATCTTTGGGCCCGGGGAGCGCTGGGGGGGAGCCGAGCTGCTCGCCGAGGGCCGCGGGGCGCGCGGGCGCGCTGGGAGGGGAAGGGGAAGGGGAAGGGGGGAGGGGGCGGGGGCGGGGGGCCCGCCCGGCGCCCCGGGGTCGCGGGAGCCGAGCCCGAGCTGGGCACCGGCTGCTGCCTCCGCCGCCGCCGCCGCCGCCGCCGCCGCCGCCGCTACTGCCTCGGCCGCCCCGCTGCTGCTGCTGCGCGCCCGCCCGCCCTGCTGGCGTTTTGTTGTGGTTCCTGCTGTTTTCTTTCTCTCTTTTTGCAGCCCCCCCAGGCTCTCAGGCTCCCCCCCCAACACCCCTGCTCCCCTCGCCCGCTCCCCCCCGCGCTCCGATCTTGGGGGGGCCCGCTCTCCTTCCCCCCCTCCCCACCCCCCCCCAGCGAGCAAGCTCCCTTCTCTCGCTTTTTTCTTCTTCCCCCAAGTTGCAAAATCAGAAATGGCACAGGCGGCAGCCGGGAGCGGCGCGGGGCGCAGCGCCGGGGGCGGCGGGCATGGGCCACGGCGCGCGCACACACTCACCCTCCGCCTTGCCCGCACCCCCGCGCGCACACACACACACACGCACACACACTCGCACACACACTCGCTCACCCGCGCCGGACGCCCGCCCGCCCGCCGGCCGGCCGGCCGCTCGGGCTACGCGCTGCGCGCCTGCAGAGCAGACATAGAGGAAGCCGGCGAGGGCGGCGGCGGCGGCGGCGGCGAAGGAGGAGGTCGCGGCCGCAGGCGCCTCTGGAGCCTCTGTCTCAGCTGCAGCGGCGAGCGCCGCTGGAGGAGCCGGGGCCCGGGCCGGAGTCCGAGCTGGAGCCGGGGCCGCAGTCGGAGCGCGAGCCGGGGATTGGGGCTGCCCGCGCCGCCGCCGCCGCCGCCGCCGCCGCCGCTGTCCCGGCGGGAGCCCTCGCTGGGCTCGGGATTGAGGGGAGCGCGGTGAGCCCGAGCCGGGCGCGAGGCGAGGCGGCCGGCGGCGATCAGGGCGCGCTGGTGTCGGGCGGCCAGGTCCAGGGCCGGACGCAGCCAGCCATTCAGGAAGGCAGCGCTGGAGAGCGGGAGGCAGCCAGCGAGGAGGATCACACACTTTGCTCTTTTTGTTGTACCGGTGGCGCCGGGCTCTCGCTGCCTTCTTCTTTCGGGAGGTGACGGAGGGGGAGAAAAACACGAAATAATTCACGCCGGCGACGAATTCACAGCGGAACAGAAAAAATCAAAATCAGAAGAAAAAGAATTGCGCAAAAAAAAAAAAAAAAAAAAAAAAGAGAGACATCCAAAGTAGGTCGAATAAATAATCCTCTTCTTTTCCTCTTTCTTGCTCCTTCTTCTGCTTCTTCTGCTATAACACACAGAGCTAGTTAAAAAAACCCTGGAGATCGCCCAAAAATGTTCTTTTTTTAGTATTTTAAATAAGTGCTCTTCAGCCGGGAACCAACACCCTCCCTCCAAAAAAAAATCATATATGTATAAAATAACGATAAGAAGAATACGAAGGGGGTGCCTCCTCCTCCTCCTCTCTCTCTCTCTCTTTTTTTTTTTTTAAGTTTAGCCCTCACTCTTCTGCAGGAATGGAGTAAAAGAGACAAGGAGGAGGGAGAAAAAGGAGAGAAAGAAGAATACGGGGAAACAACTAATAGAATATGTAAGAAAAGAGAAAGGGGAGAGAGGAGAGAGAAAGAGAGATAGAGAGAGAGAGGCGGAGGAGAGAGAGAGAGGAGAAAGAGAGAGAGAGAGAGAGAAGAGAGAGAGAGACCCCAAAATTGAATGCGTTTAAACGGGAGGACTCGCAGAGCAGTGTTTCCGAAAGGGGGATCTGTGCGAATGTCTGTATATAGTGAACTTTGACACTACTATTGAAACTGACACGTTTCTATGGAGATCGCTGCCTTATATGGAGCTCGTGTCAAGGAGCCAAGAGAAGGGCTGCTGGCAACTGATAATCAAAGGCGACTGACTGGTCAGAGCCCTGAATTGGGGGGAGAGAAAATGGGAGGCTAAGGTTAGCCAAGCCTCCCGCACGCCATTGGTTGGAGAGCCCCTCCCCCCTCCTCTTTTTCTTTTCTTTTTTTTTCTTTCCCCTCCCTCTCAGCTACCTACTGACGGGGATGGCGAGGGGAGGAGGAAAGAAAGTGGGGGGGGGGGGCGGGTTGTGTGCTTCTGACAAGCGCAATTTACATTGAGATCGCCCTGCGCTGCTATTTACTCTGAGACCTGATTAGTATGGGTCGTCTATGGTCACACACACACACATACACACGCACACATACACCAACACCAGAGGGGGAAGGGACGGCGAGGGGAAGAATGCCTTCCAATGGGTAAAAAAGAGAATCAGGCATTATTTTGTTTTCTTCTGAAAAGTTTTTAAATTTAGCTTTTATGAGCATGAACACGATCACTGGAAATGTTAGGAAAATTTTAAATGGGAATTAAAACTCTTACCGTTCTAACGAGTCCTGAAAAATATTCTGGGTTTGTATTGTTTTGTTTTTTCACATACAAGCACAGCCCTAGAGTAGATTCTGCTCATTTTATATTCCTTTAAGAAACAAAGTAGGGACTTGCTGTTTTCCGCACCCCCCCCCCCTCGGTCCAACGTATATTTTGGTTTTAAAATGAAAGGTTCAATTATGACAAAACGCACTCCTGGAATTCGCAGAAATTGCCCCCCAAATCAGTCCGAATCAATGGTTCCTCTTCATCCCAAAGGTGATTTTTAAAATAAACTCCCCCCCCCCCCCGATTTTTCCTCCTTTTTTCCCTTCCCCTTTTTGATATCCTCAGGCTGATCTAACCTCCAAAGAACGCTCCAATAATTGTTAATAAAAGAGTAGTAAGTTCTTCTATTGCTGCGGGGTGGGGGCCCGGTCAGTGCGGGCCGCGTCCGAGTCCCAGGAAAAGGGGGAAAGGGGTGAGAGAGAAGAGATGCGGATGGGGATGGGAGGTGGGGCGGAGGAAGGAGGTGGGGAAGAGAGGGAAGAAAGGACGGAGGGGGGCAGAGGCGGGGGGGAGTAGGGAGGGGGCAGAGAGAGAGACAGACAGACAGAGGGAAAGAGACGGGAGAGACCCCCGGTTCCCAAAGGCGATTGGTCGCCGGAGGAGGCCCGGGCGGGAGGAGCGGGTCCCGCCGCGAGGCCTGCAGGAATCGCTGGCTCCGGCTGCCACCTAGCGGACGGGAGCCGCGTCCCGGAGACGCGCGGTCGGGTCCCCTCCTCCTCCCAGCCTCCTCCTCCCGACAAGCAGCCCTGTGCCTTTTCTGCAAACCAAGACACAGCACTTTGAAAATTCTTTCAATGGATTTTTTTTCCCTCCTCCTTCTTCCTTGAAAGATCGTACTGAGGGAAAATGATACTTCTATTAGTTACATATTCTCCAATCGCACACTCGCATCTTTCCCCCCCACCCCACCACCTCCTCGTTCTACGATCGCTCCCCTAGGCAGGCTCAGGCGGGCGCGCAGCGGCGCCGAGTGACAAAGCCGCCGCCCGCAGCCGCCTGGGGGTGCGGAGCTGCGCGCCTGCCCGCCGCCCCTCGACTCCGGACAGCATCAAAGTTTGTCTCAGCTCCAGCACCCCCGAGCCTCCACACGCCCTCAGGTGAAGGTGGGAGTAAAAAAAAGGCCACGCTGTTATTGCCGGAGGTAGGGTTTGTGTGTTTCAATACTCGTTCTCCCTTTAAATGTCATCAGGGAGGGGGTTTGGGGGAAGCGCTGCGCCTTCGGGGTGCGTTTTGCGCTTCCCGGTCTCTCTCCAGTCCTACTGAGAGTCAGGAACCCGGCGACCGCTTAGTGACGAGCGACGACGCGAAAGAGCAGAATAAAGGCTTTTCCGTGTCTTGCCCCCCGCCCCGCCGCCCCGCAGCCCCTCCAGTTCGAATAATGAAGGAACACAGTCCATGCACTCTGCAAGCAGCCGCCCCATTGTACGCTGCAGGGGAGGCGACGGGGGCCGGCGAGGGCTCCTTGCCCTTTCTCGTCTCCCCAAATAATCGCGCCGAAGGCTCCTGGTCAGTTAAAAGGTGAAAGGAGGAGAACACGATTAAAAGAACAACAACAAAAAAAAAAAAAAAAAGGAAGGAATGAGAAAAAAAGAAGGAAAGAAGGAAGCAAAAGAATGAGTTTTCTCATATGAATTCTAAATGTTCCTAGAGTACAAAGGCAGGCAGTCGAGGGCAGAGGAAGCAGGCAGAGAGAGAGGGAGACCGGGAGAAGGAAAAGAGAACTTGGAGAGAGACGGAGCGAGTGCAAGAGGCAGCGCGAAGCAAGCGCCAGGGAACCGGAGGCTCCCCCCGCCAGGACGCCCGGCTCTCGGGCCCGGCCGCCCTCGGACCCTGGACCGGAAGTCTTGGGCTCCAGAAGCCAGAGCCGGCCCATCTCTGCCCCACCAGGCAAGTAACGCGATGATTATCGTTTCTTTTGAACTAGGGGTGGTTGTTACAACGCGGACAGGCCGGGAGGCAGCGATTGCTCGCACGGGTTCCGCAGGCCAGGGGGCGGGGGGATGCCCTCGGTCTAGCCAGCCGGGGAGGGTCGAGAAGAACTTTCCGCAGGGGGGCCTGCTCCGGAGCCGCCCTCCCCCCGGCCTCTGTCCCGCGGCGGAGTGGAAAACAGGGATCGCGGCCCGCGGCGCCGCCCTGGAGCTGAGGATTGCGCCCCACCGAGCCTCGGTCCAGATTCAAAACTGATTGCCCCTCCATCCCCATTCGCCACCCTCCTCCCCCACCAGCGGGAACAGGCTGCGGAGCCTCCAGCCTGGAGGGGGGGCGGGCGGAGGGTCCACAGGTTGGGCAATCCGCGCCGCCGCCCCTCAACACCCCCCCATCTCCTCTTGGCGGGTGCCAAGCCGGAGCCGCGGTGGAGTCGGCGCGTAGCCCGCGCCTTGCCCGGCTGCAGCCAGGCCTGGGTGAACTCGGCTCCCGCGCCCACCTGCGGACGCCGTTTGCAACGGGATCCCCCTAATGTAATGCGATCGATGGCTGCCTGTTTGATGTGGGTGAGAGCGTCAGCGGATTAAAAGGGACCCGCAAGCCGCTCTCCCCAGCGGAGAACCCGCGGCGGCTGTGGCGAGAGAGCCCGAGATCTGCAGCCAGCTCAGCAACCAGGGGACTGGGCCAGTCCGGGGGCGGGGGCGGGGAGGGGTCACTTCCCCCAGGGGTGAGGACTGAGCCCGAGTGCATGAAAGGAAGAGCCGCAATTAAAACCGACCAGCGAGCTCTCCTCCGCGCAGGCAGGGGCGCGCGTTTGCGTCAGAGGGCGCGCGGGGCGGGCGCGAGGGGCGGGGGGAGCCGACGCCGGGGCCGCGCCCGAGGGCTGGGTGGGCGCGGGAAGGAGCCCGCGGAGCTGCCTTGGCCTTCCCTTGGCCCGGCGGGCTAGGGGCTAAGGCGGGGCCGGAGGACGAGCGGCGACTCCCCGAGAGCCGTGGGGGCCCACTCACCCTCTCTAAGGGGCTTCTTCCTGCCGTCCCCCCTACCCTGAGCTTCCAAACTTGGAAGAGGCCCAGGGGGATCAGGCGTGCCCCCCGGGGGGCTGGGAAAGAAGTGGAGACCTCGAGCGGCTTCAGGCGAATCCTCCTGCTTCTCCGGAAGGAAGGGAGGGAGGGGTGCGCCCCCCCACCCCCCGGCCTCAGTTACGGAAAGGGGGTCGGGCGGCTGTTGGAGATGGTGCTCTGAGCCGTGGAAACCCTCGGGTTTTCAAAGCAGGGGGACAGATCCCGCTCCTGCAGGGCATATGCGCCAACTTGTCGTGAGAGGGGGCAAGAAGAAACCGAATCTTTTCGAGAAGAGGCGCTTTCCCCTTCTTGGACTCTAGAAGTCCGAGACTTTTCCCCCTCTTGGACTCCAGCCTAAGCGGCACTCTAGGCTCAGTTTCTCTTCTGGACTCTGTCGTTCTCCTATCGCCTTTGCGCGCCCGCAGAGCGCCTCCACTCGGGCTGAACACCCCACCCCCAGCTCAGCTTCTAGGGGAGCTTAGGCTTTGTCTCTGCGAGGCTGTAGTTTGTTCCTAGTTCAATTTGGCACTCTGGTCCTGAGGCTGGATGCGCCCCACACTCAACCAGGAGATAATGGTATCTGTTGTTGTTGGGGAGGGCACTTAAGAGAAAGTGATCATATTTTGCGGGAGCAGGTAGGTCCTCAAAGTGTGAAAAATACACCCACGGGATTTTCAGGCATGCTCAGCTGCAAGGGCAGAAAAACATTTGGAATTTGCGTCTTTCTTCCACTCAACCTCTTTCCCAGGTCTCTCTCCCTCCGTTCTCCACCAAGGCCTTGTTTGGTGGGGGGGACCTCTAACTTGAGTCTTAGCGTGTGGACTTGGCTCCTGGATCCAGATCCACTGTGGCCCTTGTCTCAGCACCCTCCTTGAGACTGCCAGCGTCGTGGCCATATATAGTCAGCCCTCTCCCAGGTCTCCCTTCTAAAGCCATCCTCTGTCCTAGTCCTCATGGTCTAGTTCAATGCACAGAGTCTCCGTGTGTCTCCCCAAGGGACATGAGAAGGTACTCTCCGTTTGGGGAGAGAAATCAGGCTTATTAATACCTCTTGTGGATTGGCAGCATCAGAGCTCAGCCTTATTCACTTTTTAAACACCTTCCACACAACACTTGCTCTCTTTTAGTGTGATAGCCAATAAACAGTTGTGACCTGGTGGGAGAAGGAAAGACGCAGTGGTTTCACATACAGCATGACTTGCATTCCAGGCCCCAGAGGGGCCACGAAGACTTTCTAGTTGATGAACAACCCCCCTCCCCACTATCTTTCTTTCCACTAAGGCTGGAATCATTCTTCACTAATCCTGTGACCTCTTTGATATTGGTATTTTGCTTTCCCAAACTCAATGGATCGTTTGTTTTGTTTTGTTTTGTTTTGGTAAATCATACTGAAAAAAAAAGGTGGCCTTGTAAAAACGTTTTCTCAATCTAGTTCAAGAGCCCCTACAAATGACCAGATATGTGTAGAAAATTCTCTCCTGTATGTGTTCCCTATCCCCTAAATCGTTACAAATGGTACTTTTCTGTTTTGAGAAACCATAGAACAGCAATGACCCCATTTTATCAGGCCCATCTGGAGAAATGAACGAACATGCCTGCAATTGTTGGGAGGAAGGTCAGTTCTTCTGATCTTACTGCAGACCTTTCCCAAAGAGCTGATTTTAAAGGTGCCGAATCAATTAGTCTCCCTTGGTATGAGATTAAGGCTGTGAAAAATGAAGTTGAAAAAGATGTATTTAAAATGATCTTGCATAGGTCTTTTGAAGAAAAGGATGAAGAGAGGCATAGTAATGCCTGCCTAATGCTTTGTGATTGTTTTAAAAACAAAATCCCAAACAAACAAACAAACAAAAGCCTTGCCTATGTCAGAAACCACCCCCCTCTTGCAAGACTGAACTCAGTCTGTATTGTGGCTGCCCAGCTGTAAAAAGGTCTGCCTTTGTCAATGTGAAAACAAGGGTGGAAAGGCCAAGTTGGGAGTCAGACTTCTGATGGACTGCCTGCTCTCAGCCTGCCTCTGTAGTTGAACCAGGGATCCAGCAGGCTTCTGCACTCACTAGCACGCTGGTATGTCTGGGTACTACTTCTTGGTCACCTTTGGGCTGAAATGCCCAGACAAAAGTGATTTTCCTTTAAAAGCAGTTTAGTTTTCTATCACAAACTGGCCAGTTAAAGCCTGTGTTTTGGAAAAGAGACATAAGGGAAACACTTCCCGTTTTTTTGCTTGGGCCCCCAGTTAAAGGGCCCAGGAGTAGCCTCAGGAAAATGGCAGGAGAGCAAGTGTTGACCTTTGGATGCAAATCAAGCCTTTTGTAGGAGGAAAAGTGACAACAGTTTCTAGCACGCCCAGCGCCAGTGAAGCCAGGGACAAATATTTACTTTTTGTAAAAATCAAGCCTTAGCTATGTGAATGCATTTATGCAAAAATTAAGAACTGGAGACAGTGTTAGGAAATGTATTTCTTTATTTTAAATGTCTGGCTTGAGTGAAGAATAACTGTGTGGCTCTTCTTCCTAGGGAAAATGACTTGGATTTGGAAGAAAAGTTCAAGTTTGAAATAAGTTTGAAACTTCTTAGAGTACATTGGCAACACAATTAACTACACTCTGTAATACCTTCTCTTAATAGTTACCTGTCAGAGCACCTATTTCTTTTACTCCAGGATTAGCCCATCAGAAGTAGATCTGAGTTGGACATTCACTGATTAAAAGCTGCTGGAATATGTTTAAATCTTCAATGCCACTTTCTTCACTGCCTATAAAGTAAACCAAAGTAGTGGAAAAGTATTGGCTCACAGAGCCAGCAGATCTGTCGGTAACTATGGTCATGCTGCAATCCTGTTTTACCCATCAGAAGTTTGATGTAAATAAAAACCTAATATTTCTCTCTAAACTGTCAGTGGAAAGATATGTTTATTACAGTGTCCTCCATTAGTGGGGGAGAGGGGCTTTAGGTAAAGTTCAAATGAAAAAGCAACGAGCATAGTACACCACTGATACAAACCACATGGAGCAGTAAATAATTATGCCCTGTTTTGCTGTGTGTATTTTATTTACCCACTTCAGAGGTGGATAATAAACCTAGCCCATCTGTGGGAGGAGTTAATAAAGTATTCCCAATGCGTGATCTAACAAACTTGGTGATAGTTCTATGTTTTATTGTTAACCATTTGCGTGAAATCTTCTGAAGCTGAAAAGAGAAAGGACAGGGCTTTTGTGTTGGTTGATCCTTGGCTATTCTAGGGCTCAGGTTGGTGTGAAAGGGACGAGGAGGTCACTTGAAATCTCCTTTTATCTACTCTTATTTTCTCTCTGGATCAGCAACTTTGAATAGACATCATCTAATCGCGCTTAATGGAAAGAAACTATGGGGAGCAATGAAAATGCCTTTACTCCAGGAGTGAATACATGTGTGTGGACAGCTAGCTGAGCTTGCACAGGACTACATCTCTGTACACATGTGCTTAGAGATTTTGGGGGGTGTAAGGATGTATACATAAATGTGTCCCATACATTCTGGGTTTGGGTGGGTTTTTTTTTTTTGCCCTTACACATAAGTGTGCATACACACATTAGGATTCTCTACCAAGTCCAGGCTGATTCTTTTTTCAGCTCCCCCCACCCCACTCTCTAGGATGTCATATTTAAGTCCTGAATAAAAAAGCAAGTAATTGAGAACACGATGAGCAGTCTTTTAGTGAAGACATCTTATTTCCTTTCCACTTTCAACTGGAAGCCACATTGACAGGAGAATTTCTCTTTAGAGGGTACAGAGTGTATGACAGGTGGGAAGTGATGGGGTAAGATGAGACCATTACTTTCGATTTCTCCCCAGTAATTTTTTTTTTTTTTGGTTTTTATTGGAATTAAATTGGCTAAAACAAAAATAACTGGAAAACAAGAGCCTGACATTAGGCAGTTTAAAAGTTTGCTTTTTTTTTTTTTTGCTATAGATATTTCCAAATCTTTCAAGCTGAATAACTGATTATAATTTGCTCTGAAATGAGAACTGTTATAGTAAGTCTCACATGTTGACTACAATACTATTTGAATTGTCTTCTTAGCCATTGTTACATGTCCTTCATAAAGGAGAAACAGTCTCAGGTTGTTAGGTATGAATGGCTATCAAGAAAAGGACATTTGATTTCTAGGGCTGAAGGCACTGGGCTTTACTTCCTAAGAAACTCTTCTGGCCCTCACCTCCCAATCCCATATTCTTCTAAGTAAAATTCGCATTGCTCTCAGAGTGTAAATTCCTTTAAGGGAATACTCGGTTACCAGGGCTACAAGTTCCCATCTAGCCTGGCAGCCTCCCCGCCCCCTGCTCCAGACTGCAGAGACCCTTGGCTGTCACAGCTGGGACCTTGGGCCCCCTCCCCTAACACCCCAGCCTAGCGGAGATCGCAGTTCCAAAGTTCGAGGTTGGGTGGGAGAGGATTAATCCCTCTTTAACTCTTCTTCCTCCCGCCCTCAGTTCTGAACCCCAACGGATCGTTTCCTGGGGTTTCCTGGTGAATAGGAGTGTAGGAGCTGCCCTGTCCAATAAAGATTAAATTAAGTAGAAGAATCCCAGCCGCTGGATATTTGGAAGCTCCGGTGGGGCGTCAAACCGACGTTTAACACATTTTTTCCACTCACTGTGCACAAATCTTGGACCTGTTGGGCTTAACTTTAGAAAGGAAAAAGAAAAAAGCTAAGGAAAGTACGAAAAAGAGAAAGGAAAAGAAAAAGAAAAAGCAAAAAAAGGAATTCATGTAAACCCACCAGCTTCAAGGGGACTTTGCACTCAGAGAGGCTGAAGGCAGAAGCAGGGCTTTCTAGTCTGCCTGACCTTTCTAGTCTTTTCTTTCACCAACCGCTCTGAGAATTGAAAGAATTGAAAGATCCCTCTCCCCCGACCTGGAAGAGGGCTCGGGGTTTTGCTGTTTTGGAGTCTGAGTCTACTTTTATCCTTTAGGGACAGTTAGGTGGCCCAGGGTCACAGCTTCTTGTGCAGCAGGAAAGGTGTGCCAGCAGAACGCAGTCACCTCCTCTATGCTGATTTTTTTTTTTTTTAGCACTCAGCTTTTGGTAGCACAAACTGAGAACTGAGCAGTTTCTTTCAGTTACTGGCCAGCAGAAGAAACAATGGCTTTCTCTGTCGGCGGCAGCGCTTAGTGCGCTGGACACTGACCTTGAAGCTGAGGCCCGGCCAGGCGCTTCCTCCCCTGGGAACCATCCTGACTCCCCAAACACCGGGCTCACTCCCACCTGCTCTTCTAGTCCCAGTGCGAAGTCTGGTGGGGGCAAAAGGCAAGTCCCTTCGTACGAACCTTGCAGGGTTCGTCCATGCAAATACAACACTGAATAAATTAACCTCAAACCAGCTAGTTGGGGTGTAGTAGTTTAGCAGGACTAATTGCAGACAATGGAGCTGAAATGACTTTTCCAATTAGCTGCTGGTTGGAGTTTAGTTGGAGGAACTGTCAGCTCCAACGATGGGTAATTGCTTTATTGCTCACAAAACTATCATCTATTTAGAACATATGTGCTAATTACTCTGGATGGGCGTCGAAAAAGAGACCATAAATCTAATAGCACTTTAAAAAGTCTATGGTGCTTGTAAGCAACCCCAGTCCCTTGCACTTGTTTCTCCTGCCCAGGTCGGCGTGATGGATGGCTATCTTTCAGAAAGGCTAAGGTTTGGATTGGAGGCACCGACGGGAGGCCCTGGTCAAATCGCGTGCAGGAGAGCGAGCGGCCAGGGCCCGCTGTGCCGAGGCGATAAATCACTGTCATCAAAAGCAGTCCCCTCTTTAGCCACGGACTTTTTTTTTTTTTTCATTTTCGCAAAAGATTACTTTAGAAATCTTTTAATTGGATTATGCTGGGAAATTAATCTCCTCTAGCCTTGGCTAAATTTATTGTGTCCACTATCGGGAGGAAGGCCCTGTAACTGCAGCGAGGGCCACGTCCCCTTGCTCCCCACCCCCTTTCCTCCGCCCTCCAGGGTCTCCCAGCCGCGTGCGGCAGGACAGCCGTGTTCCAAGTCCCCAGGAATGACTAGGGTGAGGAAGAGTGGAAAGGCACATCACGGCGGGCGGTCTCTAGTGCACCTCCTTTGTCCTAAACGCCACGTTTCCGTCCAGGATTCCCTAGCTCCAGTTCTACCATCTCCATAGCACCGCGTCTTCCTCCACAAGGGGTCCTGGGGGCCCGACACCAGGGAGGAAGGAGGCTGGAGTGGCGGGAAGAGGAAGTGAGGTGTACCGGTGGAGGGCTGCCAGCCAAAGTCACTACTTTGCCCTCTTGCCACAACTCCGCTGTCCCCGTTCCGGGTCTCCGGCCGGGAGCTGGGGCTTCGCTCGCACTCTGCACTCTACTTTTCTGCGTAAAGACGCACGGCTAGCTCTTGGCGTTTTTCCTGGCGTAACTCAGGAGACACTTCCCCTTGACGGCTCAGCAGTTGAGGTCCGAGGGCTAGGGCCCTCCCCGTTCCCCGCGGCTCCTGGAGCGCCAGCGCACTGTCGGGTGGGAACCTCCCTTCCAGCCCCCGGAAACCAGAGTCCTTAGCCTGGTCCTGCGCAGCTCCGGCGGCTGCGGAAACTGCTGGTCCGGCCCGCCCGCCGCTTATCTCCGCGGGAGATGACAACATCTGCCCGAAACGGGATACCTACTTTTGCAGCTCAATTTAGCTCTTAATAGCAGCCCTCTGAGGTGTGGTTAATTGACGGGGGATGAAGGCATAATGACTGGACGGGGAGATGCCAATGAGCCTTTAATATACTTTTAAAAGAAACAACAACCACCCCCCAAACACCGGCGAGTCATTGCCCGCTGGGAGGATAAGACCCGGGTCTGGAGGCAGGAAGAGCGACGCCAGTGCTGTTTGTGTCTAGAGGCTCGCGGTGAGGGGTGAGCCCTGGCTCTCTGGGCTGGGGCACCCGGAAACCGGCAGGGCGCGCAGCTTCAGCTGGCAGGGTGCTGTCGCGTGTCCGCGGAGAGCGGAGCGTGGCGAGCACCCGGCAAGCTCGGGATGACAGGTGACCCGACCTAATGGCGAGGAGGAGAGCCCTGGGCCATGGAGGACGCCGCCTCTCCCCGGGCGCGGCCCCTCGATCAGCCCTTACCCTGGGCGGGGCTGGGTGCCCACCGAGACGGGCGCCTTCGTCTGCCCTCCTTCCCCGGCTGCAGCTACCCCGGCATCCAGCTGAGAGCGAAATGGCCAAGTGGCGGTGCCACGCGGACACCCGCGGGGTTCCTAGGCCTGG
The DNA here is from genome assembly GCF_027580195.1 of Bos mutus. Taxonomy (NCBI): domain Eukaryota; kingdom Metazoa; phylum Chordata; class Mammalia; order Artiodactyla; family Bovidae; genus Bos; species Bos mutus. The sequence continues at coordinate 24,265,058 of NC_091623.1, read as the reverse complement.
ACAACCTCGGAGGAACCTCAGGACCAGGAGAGAGAGATGCACGCGTCGGGTGTGTGTGTGTGTGTGTGTGTGTGTGTGTGTGTGTGTGTGTGATCGCCGAAAGTCAGAGTCAGAGTACAGCAGCCCCAGCACGTGGCCGGATTCTGCGGGGTCTGCCCAGAGCCCGGTGGCCGGCGGTTCTGGGATTCACCCGCGCGCACCTAGGTCCCGCCGCCCTTGCGCAACCACCCACTCAGACTTCTGCCAGCCACTCTCTCCAGGGCACTTTCCCTTCCCCTTCACCCCATCCCCCTTCGCTCGGTTCTAGTTTACTCTCCAGAGGGTCAGAGGAGGGTGTTACACTGCACAAGCCCCCAATTTAGGCTCACACACAAACACACGAGAAGGAGAACCATCGGGTCGTCTCTTCTGTTGGCAAAGGGGAACCCCCCTTCTGGTGCGGGGCGGCGGTGTTCCCAGCCGGTTTGGCAAGCATCCTGTTTCACACTTAGGGGTAACCTTGAGGCTTCAGGTTTGAGCTCCCTCTGGAAGCGGAAGGAGAAATGACTCCAATCACCGTCCATATATATATATGTGTGTATATATATATATATATTTATGGTATTGAGAGATCGCAGGTGTTTCAGCTGCTACTATTATTTGTCGGACTTCCTCCCAGAGCAACGTAACAGGAGTAAAGAGTCCCGGGGAAAGTTCCTTTCCCTGAACCGTCTCGCGGAGAGGGCGGGCGTTGTCACAGGGCAAACAAAGCTCTGAGGTAAAAGATTTGAAGAAGGGCAGTGAGGTGTCCTCGTTCGCAGAAGTGTGCCTGTGTCGGGGCAGGGGCGGGGGGTGCTTCTGTCTTTCCACTGTCACTGTCTAACCTCGTCTGCTGTGATTCTGCCGTCTGTGATGTCTAGGAATTCGGGACTCACGGTGGCCTAACCGTCGAGCGCCCCCCCCCCCGACCGCCACCCCTCCGCAGCCCCAGGCGAGGAGGACTGCCAGGCCGCGGTCTCCAAGGCCGTCGGACGCCCCCAAGGCCGACTGGCCCCCAAGTGCGTGCCTCAGGGACCGAGAGTCCCAGATCGAGGTCTGTGTCCTGGTAGGTAGGCGACTCCCGCTCAGGACCTCCTTGCACCGGGGTGAAGTGTGTGACCTGGCGGCGGGTCCCCGAGAGGCCGTCGGGGGCCCGCCGGGGTTCTAAAGTGATGGCGGCGGTCCCTTCGTCCGCCATCTAGCGTGGCCCTTGGCGCTGCCGACGCCCGGCGCCGCCTCAGGGGAGGGAAGCCCCTGCCGGAAGCCCGCGTCGTCCCCACGGCCGTCTAGGGCCCTCGCTGCCCCTGTCGCCTCACATTCTTCAGCCCCACAGGGGCGTCCCCGGAGAACGAATTCTGCGCTCTGCGCACCCATCTTCCCTTCAGGGCCCCCCTGGGGTTCCTTCCCTCGAGGCCCGTGCTCTCGGGTCGGAGCCGGGCCCGGGGTGGGCGGTGGGGTGGGGTGAGGGGAAGGCCTTCCTGGAGGCGAGGCCCACATCCGGGCACAAAGGCCCGCTCTCGGGGTGGGGCGGCCGGGCGCTCGACGCGAGCCGGGGGCACTCCGAGCGGCCGAAGGGCCTGGGCCGTGCCGGGATGGGCCGCGTCGGGCCCTCCTCCGAGCACTGGAGCCGCGCCTTCGCGGGCGCCAAAGGCCCCCCACACCTCGTGGGCGGGCCAGAGCGACCGAGGCCCCGGGCCCGCGCGGCGTGGAAGGTTCAGGAAGGAAGCCAGGCCCGACCGGGGGGTGGCGCACGTCCCCGAACCCCGGGCACGCGCCCTCGGTCGGGCTCTGGCGGGTCTCCCCTCGGTTCCGCGCCGCCAGCCTCTCCGAAATGGACCCGGAGGGAGGGAGCCGGCCTCCGCCCAGCCTTGTAAGGTGCTGAGGGAGACCTACCGTCGAGCGAGACGCCTTATGCGAGGCTAACTCCCTGCGCTTCTCGCTTCTCTCCTTTCTTGGGCCCGGAGCGCCCTGGGCTGCCCCACGGGTTGCCCGTCTCGGCCCGCAGGTCCTCTTTAGGTGTTGGGTGTAGAGACAAGAGGATAGGGAGCAAGGTCCTGGGGGGCAAGGCGGGGAGACCTCAAACCCCACTTTCTAGTGTAAGGGGGAGCTTGATTTTAAGAAGTTGGACAATCACTGGGAGTTTACGTTGTGGCCTTCGGCAGCGTGGAAAATATCCATCTACAAGGCGGGAAACAGCACAGAGAAACTTCTGCGTAGTTAATTAAAAATGATTTTTTTGGAAGCCCCGTATCTGGGGAGTGTTCCCAGAGATTGTTTTATCATGTCTCAATCTACAGAGTTGCTGTGTATCTCGCCTCTGGTACACTGAATAGGATCTTCCTTCAGACAGGAATGGAGAAACGGAAACACCACCACCCTGGGGCCGAACTTTCTGGACGGATGGGGGGCGGAGGGGGGTAGGAAAAGTCCAGATGTTGCACTAGAGGCGCTGCAAGTGTGAGCAGGTAATGCGGAGAAGAGTGACATTGTTAACAGAAAGCATCTAATTAACAATGACTTCATTTGATTGGAAGGATGAAAAAGCCTTTTTAAATCAATCCAGATTCACTGGCCTAAAACTCAGGCAATTTATGAATATGGAGCCTGACGGGGTCTGCTTTCTTTCAAAGATGTCATCTTAGGGGTAATAGCATAGGTGAAGTCATTTGGTTACACTGTGGAAACTTTTATAGTGCCTTCCTTGGGAATTTAATTCAGTGCTTCTTCATTTTATTAGGAACAGACCGACTCCATCAACTGCGCTCTCCCTGTTTGGAGGCAGGACTGCTTGAAGCAATTAGGTTCACCAATTAGCATAGTTTTACTGACCCCAGAAGCAGCACTGCTCCTTAGATTATCCATTTCTTCAAAGTCGGGGGAAAGCTGGAGCACAACACGCTTCCCAGGTGTCCAGGTTGGGGAAAGAAGCCCACAAGCAGGGTAGCGGAGCAGCGCAGAAAGCTTTTTAATATTCCCCAAGTGTCTGTTTCAGCAACTTTGGTGGCTTTTTCTCCTCCTCTCTGATTCTGGAGCCTATAGTATCTCTATCTTTTGACATACCCTGTAAAGCCTCTCTCTTTTGGTTGTATTTTTGGCAGAATTGCTTTTGAGAAAGTGAATTGTCTCCTTTCTTTTCTGTCTGCCTGCATGCTAATGATGCCCTGGACAATGTTGGGGGCCAAAAGGAAACTGCTGAAGGGTTCCTTTAAACCCTGAGGTGAGGAGGTAAAGGCGCAGGTCACTGGGGGTGAGTGCCTGTGTGTGCCTGCAGGCACCTAAAAACCTTCGAGGAGAGGCCAGAGATGGGTATGGGAGATAAGTCCTTGCTTTCCCTAATATTGAAGGTTTACCTGCAAGGCTTTGTTGCAGTCTCTTCATTGTGACCTCAGCTAGCTGGTGGCCAACATCGTCAGTAAATATCTGGAGCCCAAATCAGTGTGAGAGAGAAGGGGCTTTGGTCTTGTCACCATCATGGGTATTGAAGGGATGACATTTACATAGCTATTGCCTCCCTCCTCCATCTCTCCCTTCCCCCACCCACACTCGTGCCTAAAATATATATTCCTCTGTTAGATTTCACTAGATTAAATTGCTGACAGTTCATCAGTAGCAGCAACAATGTAATACCTCTAACCTTATTAAATCAATAAATACTAGATCCATGCATTGAATTAAAAATGCATCAGCAGGTCCAGGAATTGCAGTCATATGGCCATGGACCTCAGAATCGAAGATGCCACTCAGAAATCGACTAGTTAGCATTTATTTAACTTTTTTTTTCTGATTCATGATTAGATATTCTGGGTTTTAACATTTCAGGGACCATTGTGACAGGTTTGTTTCTGTTTTATTTCTTGAAAATTCTTTTCTTTCATTAACTTCTCTCATTTAGCTGTGAAAAAGATGCATGCATTTAACAATAGTAATACACTGTGACTTTATAATTCTTGTCATTCGTTTTCATCTAGGGAATATACTTCACTCAGAATACATTGCTCTAGGATGACACACTCAGGTGCATAAATTTCTCCATAGGCATAAATAAATTTAGATACATATGTTTTTGTGTATATATAAACAAATACACAGTGTAAATGTATTGCTGTACATTGATTATAAGTTTATTTTTAAAAATAAACCATATTTATCTTTCATTTTCTAGTATAAGCCAGAGAGCTATTTATCATGATAAAGCAAGTTATTTATTTATAACCTGGTTGGCTTGTTGGACTTTATACCATAAGAAATGAAATTAAAGTTTTCATGCCTTTAGACTTAACGCAATACTTAGGAAGTTGTATATATCTTATACCTCAAATGTGGTTTACCAGGAATTGGTCAGTTAAGTTATAGATTAATAGGTGAATTTACCGTTAGTCCCTACTGCAAACAGAATGTGTTTAATACCTAGAAATTTGATGGAAAAAGTAATATTTGTTCATACTGATTAATGATGCTAATTATTTTAAAACACCCATCCCTTATTGATGTCAGCCAGCATATATGGTACTGAATTCTGAAGATACAGTCATCAGGCCTTGGGTTCACCACACTGTGAAGGAAAAAAAAAAATCTTTATTTGATGAAATAGGCAATCAACTGAAATCTATCCTCTTTAAATAAACTGATTCCTCAGTATTTTCCCAGTGTTGGTGTAAGTTGTTGTCTGTGATGTCCCCCAGGGCTCTCTGCTCTGCTCTCTGATTTGGTATATAAAAGCAGCTCTGAATGATGGATTACTGTGTCATTGCAGCCTGCGAAGGATTAATTTGTTTCATTGATTTCTCTTTAGGCAGATTGCCAGAATTTGCTGCTTCCCACCTTTCCTCAAGACTTCTAGAAGTAATAGACAGTAATAGCCTAAGACAAATCAGCTCTTTCTTGTAAAAATAGAATCCTGAAATTAGGAATCCTACAAAAGCTTATGGCAAACTTTTGATTTGCATTTTGGGAGAGCAGTTAATAGGCTACTTAATATGCTTTAGAATTATTTTTAATTGAAAAATTTCCTTAATTTTGTGACTTAAAATACATCATTTTAATAGCTCTTAAGTAAGCGTTTGTAATGTTTGTTCCATAAAACTTTTCCTTAATTTGTGAGGAAAAAAAAAAATTTAACTCAGGAAAAAATGCAATGTCTATGTGACTGACAAATACTTTTCTTTCTATGCTAGATTTTGGGATGGAACAACATGTCAGCATAACTTTAAGTCGATTTACGTATAAACATTTGTAAGAATATTTGACCCAAAGAATTTTTAGAAACTTTGGACAAGGACAGAGAGTATTAGAGCATAGAAACAGAATTATTTAACTGTTTAAAGAAAAATTTATCATTTTCTGATTAAAAAGGTAGTATCTGCTCAGAGAATTTGAAAAAGTTAGAAATGACATTTTGTATGTTTTTCTAAGAGTTTTCCCCCCAAACATTTTATATATATACTGTAGCTATAGACATAAACTGTCCTGCTTTTCTTCTGTTGGTGTTATACAATGAAAATTTTCTTATATAATTAAAATTATCATTAAAGTCATTTATATCACTTTATTTTTTCACATATATGATTTAAGTAACCATTGGTCTACTATTAGTTACATTTCTACTTTTCCATGATTATAAATAAAGTTATGAAGAATAGCATTTAAAATAAAACTATCATCCCTCTGGTTAATTTTGTTACAATATATCATTAGCAAAGAAACTACTTGGATTGAGAGTATAGGCTATTTTTTAAAAGTCTTGATATGAACTGCCAAATTGTTTTTGGAAAGGTTCTTCCAGTTATACTGGTACTGTTTAAAAAATGTTCTCTGTAGAGGCAGCATTTTAATTCATGTTACATTAGCAAAGAAAACAGAACCACACTTTTCCTTGTGTTCTGAAAGCAGTGGTAGCATTTTGCATATACTTAGTCTCTCAGAAGTATTTTCCCAACTGCAGATGTGAAATAGGCTGGTTATACAAATCTATTTGTTTCCCTTCTGTAGTGCTGAAAATTATATTGATTTAATGATCTCAAGTTGTACTTTTTATGCAATTAGTTGTGTAGTAAAAACTAATATTGTCATGTGCTAATGTCTTTTTTTCCTCTGTTGTGCTATGGTAGTAGTCCATGCAGTATCAGCAAGTTTATGCTTTTCCTGTGCTTTGCTGAAAGGAAAAAGGAACATCTGTTTCCATTATATATCTGCATCATAATGATAACAACTAAATAGCTATTATAGTAGTGTACAGTAAATATATTTTGCTGAATGACCTACACTTTCTTGTTGGAAAATTTCAGGGATTTCAGAAGCACTTAGTTTTTACAGGTAGGTTCCATGTTGAGGTTTAGAAAGGCCTTAGCTTACTTTTGGTAAGCCATTTCAGTTCCTGTTTGTCTCATTAACAACAAATAAAGAATCCTGATGATTAAACAGTAGCTCCTTAGGTGAGACTCTTGAATCTGTTTCTCTTAGGCATATACAAATTATTGGGTATTTCACTCACTATTCTTAAATGGGTTAATCAATCTACTAGTAATACAGTTCCTTTTATGTTTTGTGCCATTTGTGTATTTTTAATACTTTACTAGGCTGGAAATATAGCCTATTTTACTCTTGTATTCTTATATTAGGGGGCATAGTGATATTTACCTTTTAAACTCAACAGAAGAATGTTTAAAATAGTTTCCAGAGAAATTTCATTTATTTCACTCAGATTTTGGTTAAAGATGTTTTGGTGGTTACTTAAAAAATTACTAGAAAACATTCTAGACAAAAAATGACATATAAAGAGAAACAAGCATTCTTGTACTCTGAACTCATTTTGAGAAATAAAATGCTACCAGAACAACTGATGCTCTTCCTGATTCTATTCCCTTATGGCTTCTTGAAGAGAGAATTATCATCCTAAATTTGATAATTTTCAACCTTTTTTGCCTTTTATTTACTTTTTTCACGTGGCCTAAAAATTTGACATAAGTTACTTGTCATTTTAAGTAAATTTTAAAAATTGAAGCTGCAATGCCTATTAGAACCCTTCTCATCTAATTGCCTATGGCTGGGTATACTTCTCTGCTTTACTGTCCTCATCTGTGAAGTTGGAAATGGGTCTGTGTGATCTCTAATATTTTCCTAGGCATAATTTTTAAAAAGTTTTTTGATTTCCTCTTGTTTTCCCTGTGATACAAAATAAAACATAATGAACAAGAGATAGAGGTCCAGAGAGGTTAAGTAACTTGCCTGAGACCATGAAGGTAAATCACAGAGCTGGGAATAAAACTCAGTTCTTTTCACTTCCATTCAAACTCCTTTCTTCAGTTCACATTGTCTGTCTTCTTTGGGTACAGGCTGGCTGACTGCTGCTCTAGCCTGTGATTAAAGACGATCCACAGGCTTGCATGATTTTGATTGTGCATGCAGGAAAGTTTTTTTTTTTCCTCTTAGACTATCTTTTCTGTGGGGAAAAACATTGAAGCCATATCACCCTGAAAGCTACTTATAGAATGAAAGAATGTGTGCCCTGCAGTGCCTGTGATTCCCTTCTATATTTTCTGGACTTCCCTGGAAAGAATGACAGTTTGGATATAATGAGACTTTCAATAGGCTCCTTACCCTATCATTAATTATCTGATTTTTGTCAGGGGGTAACTGCACCAGGAAAATAGGGAGGGGCACAAACACAAGTGTCTCTTTGCATGTACTTGTATCTACTTTTCAATATGTTTTGGCAGTCAGGACCTTAACAAATTACTTCTTCCTTCTTTATGTTGCTTATGCTATGGTCAAATCACAAATGACTTTCTTTTGGAAAATGAGTTCATTTCTTGTTTCTATTTAGCAGCCAACTTACCAGAGCACTAAAGTGAAAGTAGTGCAAATAGAATAATGTAGAAACATGTTTTTAAAATCTCTATGGAGCAAAACCCCATTCTAAAAATGGCAACTTTGAATTACATGCATCTTTGTTCTCTTTCAGGTTTTTACTCTAACAAATGTAATTCATTCTTAGTTAAGATGAGTAAGCTTGAGTCATAATATTCACACAGACAGTGCCATGCCTCTCCTGTGAAAAAATAGCAGTGTAACTAGAAGTGAGTTCTGTGTCCTATTGTAAAACTATCTTTCCCCAAATCTGTTGCTTCAAGACCAAAAAGTTGGCTTAATAAATTGTTTGCTTCCTTCTATAAATACATACTTGGAAACTTGTAATGGTAGTTAATTCTTTTTAGGGCCAATGAAACTACTAATAGTAGCTTTGTCAATGCTATAAATATTCTCAAGGTGGTTGTATTTTAACAATAAGCCAGGTAACACATTTTTCTCTGAGTATTTTAGATTAATTAGCTTATGTTCAGCAGCTTGTAGTAAATTTCCCATAGTATGTTAGGTTGAGTAGGAAAGACCCAATGCGATCAGACACCAGCATTTAGTACCTCTTATTTAGCCATTGCTTCATGTGATTATACTCACTGAATACGATTTCTTTAATTTCTGTAGCATTTCTATCTAGAGAGAGAGCTGTGGTATGTGTATATGAAGTGTGTGTTGCTCAGTCATATCTGACCCTTTGCGACCCCATGGACTGTAGACTGCCAGGCTCCTCTGTCCATGGGATTCTCCAAGCAAGAATACTAGAGTGGGTTGACATTCCCTTCTCCAAGGGATCTTCCCAACCCAGGGATTGAACCCAGGTCTCCAGCATTGCAGGCTGATTCTATACCATCTGAGCCACCAGGGAAACCCCTGTGTATATGTGTGTGTATTTCAAAAGGCAGTTCTTATCTAATTGAAAGTTCTGGTGAACATCTGTAGTCTGTAGTATAAAGAATTCTCTATACTGGTTAAATCCCCCATATTGCTTTAGCAGGTAGGTGAAACTCAAGAGAAAAGGTGTAGGTTAAGGAAACTACCTCCTGACTAACCCATTTTCTTCCTGACCACAGGATAAATCTGGTTGGTGGTGGTGAGTATACAGACTTTTAACCATCAAGCCAACAATGCTAATATCAGAAAGGTCCCTGTAGACAGAAGGATATATAGTCTGTGTATAGTCCACAGTTACCACCTTACTTATAATAGTAGACAGGTGGTGTGCTGTTTGCAAAAACATCAACCAAATATGGTAAAAAGATAATTTTCTTTTGGCCATATGGACTACCAGGATTATATTTAGGTCCTTCGATGTCTGCACCGATTCTCCTCTGTTCTTAATGACTTCACTTTATTTATTGGGCTTCCCTAGTGGCTTAGACGGTAAAGTGTCTGTCTGCAATGCAGGAGACCCTGGTTCGATCCCTGGGTTTAGGATTATATTTAGGTCCTTCGATGTCTGCATCAATTCTCCTCTGTTCTTAATGATTTCACTTTATTTATTAAGATTTTTAAAAATTGAAGTATAGTTGATTTACAATGTCGTGTTAGTTTCTGGTGTCCAGAAAAGAAAGATATATATATACTTTCCCATTATGGGTTATAACAGGATATTGAATATAGTTCCCTGTGTTATATAGTAGTATCATGTTTGTTGTATATTTAGTGGTTTATATCTGCTAATCCCAAAAGTGAAGTCACTCAGGCGGGTCCGACTGTTTGCAACCCCGTGGACTGAGGCCACCAGGCTCCTCTGTCCATGGGATTCCCAGGCAAAAATACAAGCTCCTAATTTATTCCTCCCCAACCCCTTTTCCCTTTGGTAACCATAAATTTGTTTTATATGTCTGTGGGTCTGTTTCTGTTTTGTAAATAAGTTCATTGTATCTTATTTTAGATTCTACATATACATGATATCATGTGGTATTAACCACAAAAAAGAATGAAATAATATTTGCAGCAATCTGGTAGTGAGTATCATACTAAGTGAAGTAAATCAGAAGGAGAAAGACTTTGCTTTAGGCCAAGTTAAGATTATTATAAAACCAGCATTGACTGTATAGCTTCTGACACAGCCAATATACACTTTCCATCTGTGACCTTGGAATTTGTCTGTGGGTTACAGGGGGTAGAATTTTCTTCTACTAATATTAGAATTTGCACGTTGTAAAATTTTGTTCACGGCTTGTTCTGAATTCCCAGCTCTTTAGAATTTTCCTATTACTTGATTCTTAGAAGAGTTATGTTACGGTTGTGCTTATTGTTCTTGAAGTATCAGATCAGATCAGATCAGATCAGTCACTCAGTTGTGTCCGACTCTTTGTGACCCCATGAATTGCAGCACACCAGGCCTCCCTGTCCATCACCAACTCCCGGAGTTCACTGAGACTCACGTCCATCGAGTCAGTGATGCCATCCAGCCATCTCATCCTCTGTCGTCCCCTTCTCCTCCTGCCCCCAAACCCTCCCAGCATCAGAGTCTTTGCCAATGAGTCAACTCTTCGCATGAGGTGGCCAAAGTACTGGAGTTTCAGCTTTAGCATCATTCCTTCCAAAGAAATCCCAGGGCTGATCTCCTTCAGAATGGACTGGTTGGATCTCCTTGCAGTCCAAGGGACTCTCAAGAGTCTTCTCCAACACCACAGTTCAAAAGCATCAATTCTTCGGCGCTCAGCCTTCTTCACAGTCTAACTCTCACATCCATACATGACCACAGGAAAAACCATAGCCTTGACTAGACGGACCTTTGTTGGCAAAGTAATGTCTCTACTTTTGAATATGCTATCTAGGTTGGTCATAACTTTCCTTCCAAGGAGTAAGCATCTTTTAATTTCATGGCTGCGGTCACCATCTGCAGTGATTTTGGAGCCCAGAAAAATAAAGTCTGACACTGTTTCCACTGTTTCCCCATCTGTTTCCCATGAAGTGATGGGACCGGATGCCATGATCTTCGTTTTCTGAATGTTGAGCTTTAAGCCAACTTTTTCACTCTCTACTTTCACTTTCATCAAGAGGCTTTTTAGTTCCTCTTCACTTTCTGCCATAAGGGTGGTGTCATCTGCATATCTGAGGTTATTGATATTTCTCCCGGCAATCTTGATTCCAGCTTGTGTTTCTTCCAGTCCAGCATTTCTCATGATGTACTCTGCATATAAGTTAAATAAACAGGGTGACAATATACAGCCTTGACGTACTCCTTTTCCTATTTGGAACTAGTCTGTTGTTCCATGTCCAGTTCTAACTGGACTTGCTTCCTGACCTGCATACAAATTTGTCAAGAGGCAGGTCAGGTGGTCTGGTATTCCCATTTCTTTCAGAATTTTCCATAGTTAATTGTGATCCACACAGTCAAAGGCTTTGGCATAGTCAGTAAAGCAGAAATAGATGTTTTTCTGGAACTCTCTTGCTTTTTCCATGATCCAGCAGATGTTGGAAATTTGATCTCTGGTTCCTCTTCCTTTTCTAAAACCAGCTTGAACATCAGGAAGTTCACGGTTCACATATTGCCGCAGCCTGGTTTGGAGAATTTTGAGCATTACTTTACTAGCGTGTGAGATGAGTGCAATTGTGCGGTAGTTTGAGCATTCTTTGGCATTGCCGTTCTTTGGGATTGGAATGAAAACTGACCTTTTCCAGTCCTGTGGCCACTGCTGAGTTTTCCAAATTTGCTGGCATATTGAGTGCAGCACTTTCACAGCATCATCTTTCAGGATTTGGAATAGCTCAACTGGAATTCTATCACCTCCACTAGCTTGAAGTATAGTTAACATTTATTGAGTTCTTTTGCTTAAGCATGTGAAGTAGATAAAGGCATAGTCCCTGTCTTCAGGGGGATAATAATTGATACTGTCTTTTGCCAATAATTTAACATATTGTATTTTCTTAATATAATGAATTTGTGTGATTTTATATTATTATATTAGGACATAAAAGAAAAAGAAAATATGCTTAGTTTTCTGTTGCTGTTCTTTACCTTTTGAGAAGATTCTTAGAATTATAATTTGAGCTCAGCCAAAATGATATTTTATTATTTTTTATTATACAAGTATGGCATTATAATGTGACATTTGTATACACTACAAAGTGATCACCACCATAAGTCTAGTTGCCCCTCTCATCCATTTCACCCACCTCTTCCCACTCACTTCCTCTCTCATAAACGCTAATCTGATTTCTGTATTTATTAGCTTGTTTTTATTTTATTTTGTTTTGTTTTGTTTTTTTTTCTGATTGCACATGAGTGAAGTAGTGTGATATTTGTCTTTCTCCATCTGACTTATTTCAGTTAGCATAATACATTTGTCAAGGACCACCCATGTTATTGCAAAGGGCTAGATTTCACTCTTTTTATGACTGATTAATTTTTCATTACACATAAACATGCATCACATCTTTTTCATTCATTCATGTACCATTGGGCACTTCAATTTCTTCCATGTCTTCGCTATTATAAATAAGCTGTAATGAGCATAAGGGTACACACCTATTTTAGAACTAGTGTTTTCATATTCTTTGGATAAATACCCAGAAGAGGAACAGCTGGGTCATATGGTAGTTCTATTATTAATTTTTTGAGGGATCTCCACTTTGTTTTAATACTATGTTATTCTTTATTTTTTATTGAATTACAATAAAATTGTAATTTGAATTTTACAGTTGAATTACAATATTGTGTTAATTACTGCTGTACAACTCAGTGACTCAGTTATACGTATATACACATTCTTTTTCGTATTCTTTTTGATTATGGTTTTCCACAGGATACTGAATATAGTTCCCTGCTCTATACAGGAGGGCTTTGTCGTCTCTTCATTCTGTATATACCAGTTTGCCTCTGCTAATCCCCAACTCCCAATCTAACCGTGTCCCATGCCCTCCCCTTCACAGCCATCAGTCTATTCTCTATATCCCTGACTCTATTTATGTTTCATAGATGGGTTCATTTGTGTCACAGTTTAGATTCTACATATGAGTGATACCATATGGTAATTGTCTTTCTCTGTTTCAACTTATTTTACTTAGTATGTTAATCTCTAGTTGCATCCATGTTACTGCAAATGCCATTATTTCATTCTTTTTATATGGCTGGATTGCATATATGTGCCACGTCTTCTTTATCCATTCGCCTGTTGAAGTACATTTAGGTTGTCCCCATGTCTTGGGTATTGTAAACAGTGCTAATGTGAACATAGGGGTGCATGTAGCCTTTAGAATTACTGTTTTGTCTGGATATATGCCCAGGAGTGGAACTGCTGGATCGTATGGTAATTCTATTTTTAATTTTCTGAGAAACCTCCATACTGTTTTCTACAGTGGCTACACCAACTTACATTCCCACCAACAGTGTAAGAGGGTTCTCTTTTCTCCACACCCTCTTTAGCATTTGTTATTTGTAGACTTTTTAATTGTGGCCATTCTGACTGGCATGAGGCGTTAGCTCATTGTAGTTTTGGTTTGCATTTCTCTAATAACTAGTCATGTTGAGTATCTTTTCATGTGCCTGTTGGCCATCTGTATTTCTTCTTTGGAGAAGCATCTCTTTAGGTCTTCTGCACATTAAAAAATTTTTTTGTTGTTGTCAAGTTGTATGAACTGTTTGTATATTTTGGAAATTAAGCCTTTGTTGGTGCATCATTTACAAATATTTTCTCCCATTCTGTAGATTGTCTTTTCATTTTGTTTATGGTTCTTTTGCTGTGCAAAAGCTTGTGAGTTTGATTAGGTCCCATTTATTTATTCTTGTTTTTACTTCTATTGCCTGAGGAGTCTGATCTAAGAAAGCATTTGTACAATTTATGTCAGAGAATGTTTTGCCTGTGTTTTCTTCTAGGAGTTTTATGGTGTCATGTCTTATGTTTAAGCCTTTAAGCCATTTTTCCAAAGCAATCCTGAAGGAAAAGAACTAAGTAGGAGGCGTAGCCCTCACAGACAATACAGTACTATAAAGCTACAGTAATCAAAACAGCATGGCACAGAAACAGGCAAATGGATCGATGGAGCAGAATAGAGAGCTCAGAAATTAATCTACACACCTATGGTTAATTAATTTTTGACAAAGGAGGCAAGAATATACAATGGGAAAAAGACAGTTTCTTCAGCAAGTGGTGTTGGGCAGGTTAGCTAGCTGCATATAAATGAAGTTAAAACACATTCTCTCACCATACACAAAAATAAGCCAAGAAAAATACTGTCATAATATAGTATTTTGAATCAATAGAATATGGCGTTAGCTAACTTTAAATAAGTTAAAAAATAAGACCTAAGAATTTTTCTTTATGCTCTGTTTATATTAAATATGCCAATCTGTCTAAATAAAATATAATTACATAATATTTTTTGAAAGGTGACCTCCATTTCCTTATTTGGCAAGAAGCAGATTCATTTTTTAAAGAAACTAAATTGCAAAGTCTATTTGAATTAACATTAGGACATATACTAAGTATGAAGGCAAAACATGTTTTTTTATAAATGTTTAGAAATATACATATGTTTGGTCTGGACCTCATGTTATCTTTAATATTATTTAATTTATTACAGCATTGAACATATTTTTATTTGTTGTTTTTCAGTCACTAAGTTGTGTCTGACTCTTTGCTACCCTGTGAACTGCAGCATGCAAGGCTTTCTTGTTCTCCACCATCTCCCTGAGTTTGCTCAAACTCATGTCCACTGAGTCAGTGATGCCATCCAACCATCTCATCCTCTGTTGCCCACTTCTCCTTTTGCCCTTAATCTTTCCCAGCATCAGGGTCTTTTCCCAGCATCATCACACTTTTATACTTCACCAAATTTTATTAAGAGTACTATAGAATAATTTACTATTTGGCATTCTCACAGGGAGAAGTGTGTTGTTGGTACATTTTCTAACAAATTTGACCAATGTAGATCCTGCTGGCTCAGTGGTAAAGAATCTGTATGCCAATAGAGGAGATGCAAGTTTGATTCCTGGGTCAGAAAGATACCCCATAGAAGGAAATGGCAACCCACTCAAGTGTTCCTACCTGCGAAATCCCACAGACAGAGGAGCCTGGCGGACTGTAGTCCATGGGGTTACAAAAGAATTGGACATGACTTAGCACCTAAACAACAACAACAACAACAGATGATAGCTACTTTAGGTGAAAAGGTTGACAAAAAAAATACCACCACTCTCTCTGTAGTAGTTTCAGTCTTTTTTAGACTTAATTAATTTCTTTTTTTTGCCATGCTACATGGCTTGTAAGATCTTAGTTCTCCAACCAGGAATTGAACTTTGGCCATGGCAGTGAAAATGCCAAGTCTTGACCACTGGAATGCCAGGGAATTGTCTTTTATTTCTTAATATATAGATGTATAAGTGTCATTTAAGTATAAGTTTTGGAAACAGTGTCAGACTTTATTTTTGGGGGCTCCAAAATCACTGCAGATGGTGATTGCAGCCATGAAATTAAAGGATGCTTACTCCTTGGAAGGAAAGTTATGACCAACCTAGATAGCATATTCAAAAGGAGAGTCATTACTTTGCCAACAAAGGTCCGTCTAATCAAGTCTATGGTTTTTCCAGTGGTCATGTATGGATGTGAAAGTTGGACTGTGAGGAAAGCTGAGCACCGAAGAATTGATGCTTTTGAACTGTGGTGTTGGAGAAGACTCTTGAGAGTCCCTTGGACTGCAAGGAGATCCAACCAGTCCATTCTGAAGGCGATCAGCCCTGGGTGTTCTTTGGAAGGAATGATGCTAAAGCTGAAACTCCAATATTTTGGCCACCTCATGTGAAGAGTTGACTCATTGGAAAAGACTCTGATGCTGGCAGGGATTGGAGGCAGGAGGAGAAGGGGATGACAGAGGATGAAATAGCTAGATGGCATCACCGACTCGATGCACATGAGTTTGGGTAAACTCCGGGAGTTGGTGATGGACAGGGAGGCCTGGCGTGCTGCGATTCATGGGGTCGCAAAGAGTTGGACATGACTGAGCGACTGAACTAACTGATTGCAGTGAGCAGTGGAGGTATAATTTATATCTTGTGAAGAGTGTTTGCATGATATAACAAGATTCTTTTGAATTTTGGTAATCAGTTAAGTTTTGCATTATTTTAAAAAAGGCAAAAATACATCAGTAATACCTGATGGAAAGTTATAATGGATGATACCATACCATTAGAGTTAACCTGATGTCAGTCTAGGTTGTAAAGGTAGTTTGACATCTTAGCATGTCTGACAGTTTGTGACCCCATGGACTGTAGCCTGCCAGGCTCCTCTGTCGATGGGATTCTCCAGGCAAGACTATTGAAATGGGTTGCTTTGTCCTCCTCCAGGGCATCTTCCCAATTCAGGGATCAAACCTGGGTCTCCCGCATTGCAGGCAGATTCTTTACCAGCTGAGCCACCAGGGAAGCCCCATGGGATGCTATCATCCTCCAATGTAATGCTATATGTATAAAGGTACTATATAGGATGAAGACTGAATCATATCCCATTAGAATTTTTTGGCACCAGGTTGGTTTAGCTGCTAAATAGCACTTTTGCTATAAAGTTTAAAAATGAATAGGAAGAAATTATTTCTGATTTGCATTCTTTCTTCAGAATGTTTTCATCTTTAGTGACTTTCAAAGGAAAAAATCATGGTTTCCTTTAGTGGATGTGCTGTTTTGCTAGGGCTGCTGTAACAAAGCACCACAAATGAGGGTAGCTTAAGTAACAGTAACTTACTGTCTCTCAGTTCTGTAAGCTAGAAGACCAAGACTGAGATGTTGGCAGGGCTGGTTCTTCTGAGGGCCGTGAGGGAGAAAATCTATTCCATGCCTCTTCTGTAGCTTGTGATGGTGTGCTGGCAGTCTTTGGTGTTCTCTGACTTGTAGATGCATAAACCTGAACCTGGCCTTCGTCTTCATGTGGTATCCTCCCTGTGTATATTATTGTGTCAGTGTTCAAATTTCCTCTATTTATAAGGACATCAGTCATATTGAATTAGCGTTCACCCTAATGACCTCATTTTAACTTGATTATCTGCAAAAACCCTATTTCTAAATAAGGTTGCATTTGCAGGTACTGAGAGTTAGGATCTCAACATCTTGTAGGGGGCACAGTGCAACTCATAATAGTAAGCAATTTCTTCTGAGATAATAGATTTGAAAATTCTTTTGTAGTGGTTATATACATAAAATTTCAGTTTATTAAGTCATTGGTATAATTATATGCACATATATCCATAAATGAGTCATGTCTGAATATTTGTTTTAGAATAGGACTGATTTTGCACTAGCATTGTTTTTTTATTCACTAGTATCGTAGAAAATTGTAGGAAGAACAAAGTGAAAGTGAAGTCATTCAGTCGTGTCCAATTCTTTGCGACCCTGTGGACTGTAGCCCACCAGGCTCCTCCGTCCATGGGATTCTCCAGGCAAGAATCCTGGAGTGGGTTTCCATTTCCTTCTCCAGGGGATCTTCCCAACCCAGGTATCGAACCCAGGTCTTCTGCATTGCAGGCAGACCCTTTAACCTCTGAGCCACCAGGGAAGCCCAAACTGGGGAACTATTCAAGAAGGGTTTCAATAAATAATGTGGTTGGATGTCACAGTGTGTGGGGCAGATAATGAGCTTTTGGTTATGCATGTATAATATCATTATAGCTGTTGGTGACCATGCTAAAGCCTTTGATTGTGTGGATCACAACAAACTGTGGAAAATTCTTAAAGAGGTGGAAATACCAGATCGCTTTACTTGTCACCTGAGAAACCTATATGCAGGTCAAGAAGCAACAGTTAGAACCGGACATGGAACAATGGACTGGTTCAAAATTGAGAAAGGAGTACATCAAGGCTGTATATTGTCATCCTGCTTATTTAACTTATATGCAGAGTACATCATGAGAAATGCCAGGTTGGTTGAAGCACAAGCTGGAATCAAGATTGCTGGGAGAAATAGCAACAACCTTAGATAGACAAATGATACCGCTCTAATGACAGAAATCAAAGAGGGACTAAAGAGCCTCTTGATGAGGGTGAATGCAAAGAGTGACAAAGCTGGCTTAAAACTCAACATACAAAAAATGAAGATCATGGCATCCAGTCCCATCACTTCATGGCAAATAGATGGGGAAAAATTGGAAGCAATGACACATTTTATTTTCTTGGGCTCCAGGTCACTGTGGATGGTGACTGCAGCCATGAAATTAAAAGATGCTTGCTCCTTGGAAGAAAAGCTGTGACAAACATAGATAGCATATTAAAAAGCAGAGATGTCATTTTGTTGACAAAGGTCCAGCTAGTCAAAGCTGTAGTTTTTCCAGTAGTCATGTACAGGTGTGAGAGCCGGACCATAAAGGAAACTGAGCACCGAAGAATTGATGCTTTTGAAATGTGGTATTGGAGAAGACTCTTGAGAGTCCCTTGGACTGCAAGGAAATCAAACCAGTCAATCCTAAAGGAAAACAGTCCTGAATATTCATTGGAAGGACTGATGCTGAAGCTGAAGCCCCAGTACTTTGACCACTTGATGTGAAGAGGTAGCCAAGTAATTGAAAAAGACCCTGATGCTGGGAAAGATTGAAAGCAGGAGGAGAAGGGGGCAACAGGATGAAATGGTTGGATGGCATCACTGACTCGATGGACATGAGTTTGAGCAAGCTCTGGGAATTGGTGATGGACAGGGAAGCCTAGCATGCTGCAGTCTATGGGGTTACAAAGAGTTAGACATGACTTAGCAACTGAACAACAACAAATGATGAGGTTAGGATTTAGATAGGCATTCAGGGTAAGAGGAAATTACAGAAGCAGAAAGGGAATGGGTTTATGTTCCCATGTAGGCGTGCGTATTTTATGTCTAGTGGGCTGTGGTCGTGAAGGGAGCCTTTGGAGTCAATTATGTTGTCAAGGAATCCTGGCACTGGCCATTTAGGGTTAATGCCAGTTGTAGCTTTTATGTTTCAAGAAATTGCCCTGAAATTTATTTTTAATTCTAGTGTGTGGGAAATTTTGAATATATCAGTAACAAGAAGAAAAGTATAACCTGTAATCCCAGTACCCTGAGCTAGTCATTATATTTTGGTATCTTGATATAATTTCTTTGAAATTCCTACTCTGCTGTTTGGTTGAGGTTATATCACATAAACAGTTTTCTAAAATAAGAATCTGTAGTAGTCTCTAAATGTATATCTAAGTTTAAGATCCGCTGGGTAACAAACCTAATGGTCACCCATGAACTAGGTCACCATAGTTTTCATAAACCATTAAAGTCAAGTCATCTTTGTCTCATAATTTGGTCCCATGCCTCTCTCGTCTTGTCTTCCCTCTGATGTTTCACACTGCTGCCAAGATCTTTTTAATGGTCATGTCATATTCTTGGCTTATCTCCTTTAGTCGGGACAGAGCTGTAGCCTTTTAGTATCATAAGGCATCTCTATGATCTTCCGTATGTCTTTTTTTCCCCTCATTTGCTACTTTTCCAAAGGCTTATCAAAATTCTCAATATATCGTGTACTCTTTTGCATATCAATAATTTTTCACTCTTTCTCTTGCTTAGAATGCCCTTTCTCTGTTTATCTTTCTGTTCAGCAGCTACTTATTTGTTAGTACTCATCTTACATGACATCTCCTCTCTAAAGCCTTTGTTCTAAGCCAGTTTTCCTCCCTTTTAGTATCTGTAGCACTTTCTATTAAACTTGTTATAAACTGATTTCAGTGTATTATAATGGTTATTTTCCATCTTTATCTTTCTTACTAGACTGAGTTATTTAAGGGCAGTGATCATTTACACTAATATCCATGGAAGTTAACATGGTACCTAGTAGGTGTTTGAGCAAAACATTTGTTGAATTAATAAATCATTTTATCTTTTCATCTCATACTGTCCTGCCAAGAATGATGGGTGTTCAGTTCAGTTCAGTTCAGTTGCTCAGTTGTGTCCGACTCTTTGCGACCCCATGAATTGCAACACGCCAGGCCTCCCTGTCCATCACCAACTCCCGGGGTTTACTCAGACTCACATCCATCGAGTCAGTGATGCCATCCAGCCATCTCATCCTCTGTCGTCCCCTTCTCCTCCTGCCCCCAATCCCTCCCAGCATCAGGGTCTTTTCCAATGAGTCAACTCTTCGCATGAGGTGGCCAAAGTACTGGAGTTTCAGCTTTAGCATCATTCCTTCCAAAGAAATCCCAGGGCTGATCGCCTGCAGAATGGACTGGTTGGATCTCCTTGCAGTCCAAGGGATGGGTGTAGTTAGCATTAATGATGATTTTGTGGGTGACAAATGGACAAGTAAGATAACTAGTTCAGTTCAATTTACCAAACATTTATTAAGCATTTAAAAATTGGAAGGTGCTCTGCTAGGCATTGTGAAAATGGGAACCACAATGAAAAGGAAGTTTAGGAGTTTGCAGCCTAATTCTCAGTTTTGATGAGTTGGGTGAGAGATGATGGTAAGGAAAATAATGAAGAGGTGATAAGGAGAATGACCTTTTAAAACAGAATTGTGACTGGAAACAGTTTAGTCTGCTGCTGCTGCTGCTAAGTCACTTCAGTCGTGTCCGACTCTGTGCGACCCCATAGATGGCAGCCCACCAGGCTCCCCCGTCTCTGGGATTCTCCAGGCAAGAACACTGGAGTGGGTTGCCATTTCCTCCTCCAGTGCATGAAAGTGAAAGTGAAATCGCTCAGTCATGTCCGACTCCTAGTGGGTGACCTCATGGACTGCAGCCTACCAGGCTTCTCCATCCATGGGATTTTCCAGGCAAGAGTACTGGAGTGGGGTGCCATTGCCTTCTCTGACAGTTTAGTCTAGTGCCTTAGAATTAACAGTTTATTTGTTTACAGGTGGCAGTAGACCCCCATCACAGGTGGTAGCAAATTTTCTCAACATTCCTATTGAAATTTCCTTATCTCCATTTGCAGGAGGAGCCCCAGAGCCTCATCCCTGTGGTAGCTAACTTGTTCTGGTATGATGCTGTGCTCTTCTACTTCATGCTTCCTGTTCTAGCAGAGGACCTGGGTTGGAATTTAGCTGTTTATTATTGCAGGAACTATGTAGAAGTGGAAGTGGGGAATGTTTCAATAATACTGATATTATGATTTCTTTGAGATTGTGTACTATGCCTTGTTATTTTTATACTTGATACGGAACCCCGTATCAACCCCTCCAAATAGACTCAGAGGCTTCCCTGGTGGCTCAGAATCTGTTTGCAATGCAGGAGACCCAGGTTGGATCCCTGGGTCGGGAAGACACCGTGGAGAAGGAAATGGCAACCCACTCTAGTATTCTTGCCTGGAGAATTCCACAGACAGAGGATCCTGGCGGGCTACAGTCCATGGGGTTGCACAGGGTCGGACATGACTGAGCGACTAATACTGCTCATCATAGGTACTTAGCATCATGCTTTTGTTTAAATTGTATCCAGTTGTTAGCTGCTGCTTACTCATTTTTTTCTTTTTTTATTAAATTTAAAAAATTTTAATTTTTTGGCTACTTTGGCCATACTACGTGGCTTGTGGGATCTTAATTCCCTGACCAGGGAGCAAACCCACGACCCCTGCATTGGAAGCACAAAGTCTTCACCACTGGACCTCCAGGGAAGTTCTGCTTCTTACTGACTTTTAACAAATATTAATCTCTTACTTCCTTAAATAACAAAGAAGCCCATACATTAATTTTACTTTTACTATAAAGTATATCTTCAGCAATGTTTAGCTAGCTTCCTCAACTCTTATGAAGGAGATTCATCTGGCAACTGATTAAATTCCGTATCAGGAATATTTAATTACAAAACCTCTGTTCTGCATTAACATGAATGAACACTGAAGCTAGTAACGAAAGTACTTTTTCTTCATGAAAAGTAGAAGTATTTTTCAGGATTCTGGGAAATATTGAAATAATTTTGGTTGTAGTCATACTGTTTTTAATGCTATTGAGAATATTGCTAACATTAACAAAAATATTCTGTAATTTCCTCAGTTATTGCTACTGGTGATGAGGGATGTAAAGTTGGCATGCTTTCATGTTTTGAGCATTTTCATTATATACTTCGGGTTTTACATGTCAGATGCAATTTTTGTTGTAGTTAAGATGGCTGAGAACATTTTTACTTAGGGATAGAGGTCAGGCTGTGGTTATTTGTATTTTTAGGTCAGTGATATATAGAATACAATTAATGTATCAGAGTAAATGCATATGCAATTTTGTTTTTAAGTATTATACAGTACTTATATATTTTTGTGACTTCATTTTTAGTTCATCAAAATATAGTGGTTGGGACCAAGGCATAGGTTTCATTTCTATATTGATAATTTTATTTTGTTACTTTCTGTGACTATTGGTAACACTTATCTTGCAGATACAAGCTCTTATTCACCAGGGATCTTTGGCAAGAGAATGGCTGTATCAGAAAGTCTATCTTCACTGTGGAAAATCAGCTTGAAGCTCATCTTTGTTGATGGTGAGTCAGTGTCATCTTCATACAGGAAAGATCATACTAGCATTATTTTATATTTTCAGTGTTATCAAACAACTATTTGGTTTAAACTTTTTTTTGAGACAGTATTTTGGGAGTGACAGAGGCTGAGATGGTTGAATGACATAACCGACTCAAGGGACTAGAAAGTGAAAGTCGCTCAGTCATGTAGGACTTTGTGACTCCATGGACTATACAATCCATGGAATTCTCTAGGCCAGAATGCTCGAGTGGGGAGCTGTTCCCTTCTCCAGGGGATCTTCCCAATCCAAGGATCGAACCCAGGTCTCCTGCATCGCAGGCAGATTCTTTACCAGCTGAGCCACCAGGGAAGCCCCAATGGATTTGAGTTTGAGCAAACTCCTGGAGATGGTGAAGGACAGGGAAGCCTAGCATGCTGCAGTCCATGAAATTGCAGAGCTGGACATGACTGAGTGACTAAACAACAACATTAGAATGTTAAACCATAGTGCTTCATTACTTGTGTCTAAAGGATTGCATAAAATTGGAATGGAAGTAATAATTTTCTATTTATGAATATACCTAATAAAAGTAGTTTGATTACCTTCTTTCTCTCACCTCTGTTCTTGTTTCTATATAACACATGGTAACACGACTGAAGCGACTTAGCAGCAGCAGCAGCAGCTGACTTATAATTCATGACTTTTATTTGAATAAATATGGGTAGAATAGAACCACCTGTATTACATGCCTATTTTAAAATATATTACTGAGGTTTAGGAAATTTCAGAATAATTGCAGTATAATTGTAAAGATTTTTTTCCATTTTCAAATATATAGATTATGATTTTTCAATGGGTACCTGATGTTAATGCTTGCTGCATGTTTTCTATCTCAGAAACACAGTGAATGACTACATATGTATGTTTAATATTATCACAAGAATTAGTAGTGTATAGAAATCTGTAGTTCAGGTTGATATCATTTAATGCATATTTAATAATCATAACTTCATTTTACTATAGTAATTACATTTTTGACTTGACCCAAATTTACCTAATCTTGAGTATAAGCAAGAGAGTTCCAGAAAAACATCTATTTCTGCTTTATTGACTATGCCAAAGCCTTTGACTGTGTGGATCACAATAAACTGTGGAAAATTCTTCAAGAGATGGGAATACCAGACCACCTGACCTGCCTCTTGAGAAACCTATATGCAGGTCAGGAAGCAACAGTTAGAACTGGACATGGAACAACAGATTGGTTCCAAATAGGAAAAGGAGTACCTCAAGGCTGTATATTGTCACCCTGCTTATTTAACTTATTTGCAGAGGACATCATGAGAACCGCTGGGCTGGAAGAAGTACAAGCTGGAATCAAGATTGCTGGGAGAATAACCTCAGAATATCAATAACCTCAGATATGCAGATGACACCACCCTTATGGCAGAAAGTGAAGAGGAACTAAAAAGCCTCTTGACGAAAGTGAAGAGGAGAGTGAAAAAGTTGCCTTAAAGCTCAACATTCAGAAGACGAAGATCATGGCATCTGGTCCCATCACTTCATGGTAAATAGACTGGGAAACAATGGAAACTGTGAGAGACTTTATTTTCTTGGACTCCAAAATCACTGCAGATGGTGACTGCAGCCATGAAATTAAAAGACGCTTACTCCTTGGAAGGAAAGTTATGACCAACCTAGATAGCATATTCAAAAGCAGAGACATTACTTTGCCAACAAAGGTTCGTCTAGTCAAGGCTATGGTTTTTCCTGTGGTCATGTATGGATGTGAGAGTTGGACTGTGAAGAAAGCTGAGCACCAAAGAATTGATGCTTTTGAACTGTGGTGTTGGAGAAGACTCTTGAGAGTCCCTAGGACTTCAAGGAGATCCAACCAGTCCATTCTAAAGGAGATCAGCCCTGGGTGTTCTTTGGAAGGGATGATGCTAAAGCTGAAACTCCAGTACTTTGGCCACCTCATGTGAAGAGTTGACTCATTGGAAAAGACTCTGATGCTGGGAGGGATTGGGGGCAGGAGGAGAAGGGGACGACAGAGGATGAGATGGCTGGATGGCATCACCGACTCGATGGACGTGAGTTTGAGTGAACTCTGGGAGTTGGTGATGGGCAGGGAGGCCTGGCGTGCTGCGATTCATGGGGTTGCAAAGAGTCGGACACGGCTGAGCGACTGAACTGAACTGAACTGAGTATATGTATAAGTAACTTGATACAGTTACCATGTTGCTTTGGCCCTCTATTCTAGTTATTTTCATTTGAGTCAGCTCTATTGTCAGACTGTCAAAGTAAATTTTCTTTTACAGTCTTGCTTTATTAGTATTCTACTTTTTTGTTGCTTTATTGTTATTCTCTTTTTGTTGTTGTTGTTGTTTTTTCAGGTTATAAACAAATCTCAAGATCGGAGACTGTTAGGACTGATGCTCACCGAAGTCAAAGAAAGACCTCACTCTAGGGAGAAGATCCTTATACTACAGGTACATGTCATTATGTGATTATAACCAGCCTCATCATCTATACTAAATCTTTTAGTAAGAGGCAATGAAATTCAAAAAAGGAATGACGTGACACTGTATTTGGAAAAAAGATTTGACTGTAGTTTTCCTTTTCCTGAAAGAGGCTCCCAATAGTCCTATAGTGATTGGACTCACCCTTCCCATGCTCTGGAAGTAATTAAGTATAATTTGATGCATTTTTCAAAACCTTTTTCCTTTAAAACATTGTTTTTAGATGATTTTCTCATATTATTATTTTCACATTAAGCCTACATCAAATATTTTCAGTTGGACTAGACTTTCGTAATTTCTTTAATAGTCTATGCAAATAAACCAAATTTTTTTAGTGTATAAATGAGTTTATCATAACTAGAATAATTTCTATTCTATCTATAATAATAAGATACTATTTATTGAATAATTAATGTTTGCTCAGCCCTGTGCTAAGTACTTTCTCTACTCATTGTGTCTTCATAACAGTGTTGTGGGACAGAAATAATTATCCCAGGCTTATAGATAAGGCAACTAAGACTCAAAGAGGTTAATAATTTGTATAAAGTGAAGTGAAGTCACTCAGTCCTGTCTGACTCTTTGCAACCCCATGGACTGTAGCCTGTTGGGCTCCTCCATCCATGGGACTTTCCAGGCAAAAGTACTGGAGTGGGTTGCCATTTCCTTCTCCAGGGTATAAGATTGTGGCTAATCCAGGATTCCAACCCTGGACTCTGACCTCAGAGTTCCTGTTTATAAATGCTGCATTAAGCTACATGAAGCTTTTACATATGCAATTCAGGACTGGGGTACTTTATTTTTGAAACATAGTCTGGCTAGTTCATAGTGATTTTGTACTACTGATTGAAGTATACCAAAATGTGTCTATGTTAAACATTTGCTATCATAACTTTAAATGGACATAACGTTTGAAAGTCAATATATTATCCGTGTTGTATGTGTATGTATATACATATATCACATGTATGACTTCTCTAAGTAGAATCTTGATATGCTTCCTTGGTAAACTTGGTATATTTTTAGTGTTTGCCACACTCTTCAGAATTGCTGTTCAATTCACAAGTCTGCTAGAGGCTGAGACCCTTGTTTTGGGAGATTATTTACATATGAATATAAAATAAGTAGGCCAAAATAGTGGTATTAGTTCTCTATAAGCTACATAATAAAATGTAAAATGTTAATTTGACCATTGTGAAGGAAGCCAAATGCATAAATTGTTTAGACATTATGGAAACCTATGGCCCTGTGATTTTTATGCTTAAAGTTCTTCAAAAGTTTCTATTGTTTGTAAGACATATATTGTGTTAGTGTACAAATAGAACTTTTGTTATTGATCTGTTACATACTACTTCAGGCTTACTTCAGGCTTACTTCTGGCTTACTTCTGGCAGCCTTCTTCCTCACCACCCAACTTCATATATATTCTTTACATGTCAACTTCAGTTAAACTGAGTAGCTTGTGGTCACCCTATGGTAATTTGCTATTTGGCACTTCTTTATTAATATTCTCCTTCTTACCATTATGGTCTTTTCTCCTTGCTTCCTGGTGAATAGTGACTTTTCATATAAGATTCAACTTTGTTATCTGTCTCAAGCTTTTTGTGACTCCTGACCTCTGTCATTGTACCTTACATTCTTTGAGTCTTTCCAGTACATAGATCTATTCTAGAACCTTTATTTTATTTGTTTTCCTGTATGAATCTTTCTAACTAGATTATGGGTCTCTCAAGGGTGAGTACAAAGGCTGTGTGTCTGATTCATTTTTACATCCCCCGTTTTTAGCACAGTATCTGACACATGCTGCTGCTGCTGCTGCTAAGTCGCTTAAGTCGTGTCTGACTCTGTGCGACCCCATAGACGGCAGCCCACCAGGCTCTGCTGTCCCTGAGATTCTCCAGGCAAGAACACTGGAGTGGGTTGCCATTTCCTTCTCCAATGCATTAAAGTGAAAAGTGAAAGTGAAGTTGCTCAGTCGTGCCCAACTCTTAGCGACCCCATGGACTGCAGCCTACCAGGCTCCTCCATCCATGGGAATTTCCAGGCAAGAGTACTTCAGTGGGGTGCCATTGCCTTCTCCATCTGACGCATAATGGACACTTAATAAGCATTTGTTGAATGAATGGTTAATCTCTGTAGGAAAGGGAAGATGATTCTCACAGTTGGTGTGATAATGGTGATAAATTGAATTCCAAAGAAGAGCGCTGCTATACTTTTCAGGGACTATCCAGAATGAAAACCAGTGTCTTTCCTGAGGTCTCACCGTAATTGTCCTTGCTTCTTGGAGTCAGTATAGTGTATGCATGGAATTTTGTTATCTTGAGCATTTATTATTGGAAATTAATCCACAAAGTGTAAATAGTTGAATTTTTCATAAGTATTAGATTTCAATAATGGGTAGAATAGGTCTTGACTTAAGGACTTATTACTTATAAGGAGAGCCACGGGTGGTCTGGTGTTGTAATCAGTCTAAATTTGGATAAAGACTTTTTTGCTTGAAAATTATGAAAAATACAACAAAGAATGAGCCTATTTGTTATCACATTTACAGTTTTATTTGCTTTACAACTGGGTAGTTCTTCTGTTATGCCATCTTCATAACATGCTAATAATAGCCAATATTATCAGAGTGACAAATTCTTACATAATTTAGTATTTTTACATTTTGAAAAACACTAATTTATCATATTACCCCTTTAGTAATATGCCAAGCTGTAAGTTGGTTTATATTTTTATATTTGTAATTTAATAAGATTATACTAATAACTATAGATATATCTATTATATACTTCAATATGACTGTATATTATAATAATTAATATTATATTATGTATTAGTTCAGTTCAGTTCAGTTGCTCAGTTGTGTCCGATATTTAGCAATAAATATATATTATTTAATAACATATGTTAGAGGGCAAAAGTTCTTTGGCCATCAGCTTATGTTATAGTTTTAACTGAGGAAATAGTATGTGATGAAGATATTAAAGGAGGTTTAAGGCTTCTGATATTAACAAAATTCTGTTAAATGATTTTAGACTATATAGAAACAACTTGAGAAAGTATTCTGAACTACAATAAGCTATCCAGAAATAGCATAGTCACAAAATAATTTAAATAAAATAAGGCAAGTATTGAGGGAGTTGGAAGATAATGAAATTTTCTGTGCTAAAGCTATAATCACTAAGACTTTTAATTTTGTAGGGAGACATTAAATACTCTGGTCATTCAACTTGTGTATCCTTTAGCCTATTTAATAGTCAAAAACTTCTAAGTAAATATGTACGATTTAATTTGTGCTGCTGAGAAACAGCGATCAAAAATGGCAATAAAAGTCACATAATGAAATAAGAATACTAAAAAAAAATCCAGGGATTTTACTGTGGCTCATTATTCATTCCATTTCTGGCAGCCTTCATGATTACAAATCACTTGATTGACTAACTAGACATTCTCAAAGTGAATTATGAATCAGGTTCATTTTTCCTGGTTGATAGTTGGCACATGCTGTAACTCATACTTTGTGATATATCAAATTCTTGTAACAGTAATAAGAGATATAATCAACTCTTTACTTCAGGAAAACTAAATTACCTTTTCAAAAAATGAAATGCGGTTGCTAACATTTTAACAACACAATGTAATTCCCGCTTCTGTATCCCAGGGTGGAAATCACAGTGATGACGTTATTTTTCAGATTAAAAAAAATCTTTAGAA
Source organism: Bos mutus (assembly GCF_027580195.1). NCBI lineage: Eukaryota > Metazoa > Chordata > Mammalia > Artiodactyla > Bovidae > Bos > Bos mutus. The sequence goes on along the minus strand of NC_091623.1, from coordinate 24,236,571 downwards.
TGATTTTCCATCAGGCATAAAACTCCTATTGATATCAGTCCCCCATAGGCTGCTTGGGCAGTTGCCTGAGCCTAGGTTGCAGAAAACAACAGTTACATTTCTTTCTTAGTATTTAAAAAATGCATGTTGGAGGAATTGTATATTTTTGTACAATTCTTTTGTAGGAAATGTGTTTTCCCCTAAATACCTAATTCATAATGAAGCAATGATATTGCAGACTGTAAAATGTGAAGCATTTTAATGCTTATTAATAGGTCTCTTTTTGAGTAGGGAAAAGTGACCTGAATCTTGAATCTTTTCATTTGTAAAACGAAATAAAGGGGTCAATTCTGCTTTCAAATGTATTCTGTTTTCTTTTGACTTAGAGTTCTTCATGCATAACTACACTGGGAATTGAATGGTGGAAAATTCCTGTAGTATAATTGCATTTCCTTTGATTCTATCCACCCAAGCAATTGAAAAATAAAATGGATGCTCCATACTGTGATATATTCAAAATTTGAGAATTTTGCACAAAATTCAGTCATTGCCATAGTAAAAATATGGTTCCTTCATTGAAAACTCTGAGGCTTGAGAATGTAGGACGTCAATTGCTTAACAGTATTATTATGAGATTCTCTTACTAATAAAAATATTATATATGATAAAGTAATTCTTTGTTGCTTATAAAGGCAAAATCAAAGTTAATGGGAGCTTTGCACATAGAAGCGTCATGGAATTGTACTATCATAATTTCTCTCTATGTAAATGCACAGTAATTAATATCTTAAGAGTTCCAACGCCTTTTAACTTTCTTTGCTTTCTTTTATGAATAAGATTTATTTAAATTAGAACTAAAAATTGTTTTATTGCTGTTTCATTGCCTTTAAAAATGTTTTACAAAAGTTTTTTTTCTGAATAAAGTCTTACACTATATTAATTTATGTGGAAAGGTGGATAGTAACTTATAATTACATATAATTTTATAAACATAGCTATCATCTTTTAGTTTTAATGTTGTGTTACTCTAGAATTGTCTGCAGTTCTTGAATTTATGCTTTAGTCACCTTGAAATTTAATTTTTGTCCCCTAACACCATTAATTATGTGCTTAGTAGTTAAAATTGCTATTAAACATCTTTTATGGGATTAAAATTTTATTCCTGATTAGGCAATGAATTATATATTTAATCAATTATTCATTTAAAAATTATGACCAAAAGATTAATTCTCCAAAGATGTTTTTAACAATATAAACCATCCTAGTAGAATTGAAATTGCAGAATTAGTAATTAGAAATGAGAAGACAAAGGATCAACTTATTAATTTTATCAGTAGAGAAACAAACTTTAAATCTTTTATGACTTTGGCAGATTTTGTGTAATGACCATAAACTAAAGTAGGACCATAAAATACTGTCATTTTCCAGCCTGGCTCAGTGCTTTTTACCTCTGTGACATAGCTGTACATTTGAAATCTAGAAACATTTATTGTACTTCTTTAGGTATATTGAGGTAAGCAATAGATAGTAAAATGGGCTTTTGTTGCTGTGACCTGGCTATAAGACTTGGGAATAGAAGAAGACTAGCATGGAAAGGAGGACACAAGAACATTTTTTAAAGTCACAGAAATGGGCTGAATTATTTTAATCATTTGTTTATGTTGATTAAGTAAAATAGATTTCTAGATTGTCTACATTTTGTGATATATAACCTGATTGCTTCTATTAATTGATTCACTTGAAAAATTTAGCATTAGTAGAGTGAGAGAGAATGGAAGTGTCTGTAAATTATGGGAAAACTGAAGCAAAATATATAAGAATAAATTTCTGGTATTTACATTTCTAGGTGAGTATTTAACAGGGTCAGAATGTTCAGTGTAAATAAAATATGCCAAAGGCTTTTGTTCCAGTTTACACTTTAACCCTTGACATTTAATCTCCATCTCTTTTATCACTAAATGTACATATAGGAAAGTAAAATTTGCATTTTTGTAACATGTTCCAAGTGTCTCATATTATATAAATATATATTGCATTTCTCAATATCAACATTACACTGGTGTACCTTTTCTAGTTTTGTACAATAAAAGTAGCAGTTTTATCCTAATGATATAAAGTGAATCTTTAAGTAGCATCTGGTGTATTAAAATATATGGCCCTTTTGAATATTTTTGGTTAAATCCATCCTTGGCATAGATTTGATAAGCTCTTTATTTCTCTCATGTAGGTATATGCTAAGGAGTGGAACTAAGGATTAATAGGTGTGGAGTACATGTGTTCCCCATCCTGAATCTCCTCCCACCTCCCTTGGCGGGTTCATGTCAATGTATGGCAAAACCAATACAATATTGTAAAGTAATTAGCCTCCAATTAAAATAAATAAATTAAAAAAACCCAACCAACCAACCACACAAATAAAAAATAGATGTGGAGTACACAATTATATCTTACTTTTTATTATATGAACACTAATAGGGTATTAGTGCATGTTGTATGATTTTAAGTCTTATGCTATTAATGTGATGGATAATCTATAAAAGGATTTTTAAAGAAATTCCTTTCTACTGGATTTAATGATATATGGTTAAAAAATAGTACATGGTTCTGATACTGAGAAATCTCTATCTTATTATGCAAAAATATTCAAGGGACTTGAATTTTAAAGATGATAGATGCTGGTTGGAATCAGTACTTTAGCATTGATATCAAAGAAGAATAGAAAAGACACATATTGTTTTAGTTAAAACTATAGGTTGAAAGCAACACACAATATTATTTTTGGTGTATTCTACTTTTCATGTTGACTTAGTACTTTAAAGCCTCAAACAAATCATTCAATTCAGTGGTGTATTAGTCAGGGCTCCCCAGAGAAACAGAACCAATAGATATATGTATAATAAACATATACACACATGCATTTATGATTTATTTTAAGAAAGTGGCTCACTTGATTGAGGGGACTGTCAAGCCTAAATTCTGTAGGGCAAGTTTGCAGAAGATAGGGAGAAGATAATGCTGCAGTCTGGAGGAAGAATCTTCTTGCCTGGGACCTTCAATTTTTGCTCTTAAGGCCTTCAACTCATGGTTGAGGCTCACCCAAGTTACTGAGGATAATTTCTGTTACCTAAAGTCAGCTGATTGGAGATAGTAACAATATTTACAGAATACCTACATAGTAACACCTAACTTAGTGTTTGATTATCAGTTCAGTTCAGTCGCTCAGTTGTGTCCGACTCTTTTTGACCCCATGGACTGCAGCATGCCAGGCTTCCCTGTCCATCACCAACTCCTGGAGTGTTGCTCAAACTCATATCTGTTGAGTCGGTGATGCTATCCAACTATCTCATCCTCTGTCATCCCCTTCTCCTCTTGCCTTCAATCTTTCCCAGCATTAGGGTCTTTTCTATTGAGTCAGTTCTTTGAATCAGGTGGCCAATGTATTGGAGTTTCAGCTTCAACATCAGTCTTTCCAACGAATATTCAGGACTGATTTCCTTTAGGATTGACTGGTTTGGTCTCCTTGCAGTCCAAGGGACTCTCAAGAGTCTTCTCTAACACCACAGTTCAAAAACATCAATTCTTCGATGCTCAGCTTTTTTTTATAGTCCAACTCTCATATCCATACATGACTACTGGAAAAACCATAGCTTTGACTAGACAGACCTTTGTTGGCAGGGTAATATATCTGCTTTTTAATATGCTGTCTAGGTTGGTCATAGTTTTTCTTCCAAGGAGCAAGCGTCTTTTAATTTTATGGCTGCAGTCACCATCTGCAGTGATTTTAGAGACTCCAAAAATAAAGTCTCTCACTGTTTCCATTGTTTCCTCATCTATAACTGGGTATTATAGCATAGCCAAGTTGACACATAAAATTAGCCATCAGAGTTGGTCATTTAAAAAACCTGTTTATGTCACAAGTCACAGAAATGCATAGAGTCAAACCATCACTGCAAAATATATTAGACAACGTTCTTGAAATGAAAACTATCAATTCCAGAGATAATAGCTGATACCCATTTTTTGATTAACAAATATCGAGTGCTCTGAATGTGTCTATACTGGGAAAGAATGGCATGGAAAACCATGAATGGACTCTGCCCTTATGTAGTTTACTGGTTAATGTTGATGCTTGGGAAAAAGGCAAAAATCGTTAACCCAACGATGAACCCACTTGACAAAAGCCCAGTTTTCCTTTGACTTGCCTTATGTAAATGTATATACACAAACCTTATGATTTGTGTACAATAGTCAACTTTCTCTTCATTTATATTATTTCCATATTGTTCATATTTTAGTTCATTGGTACTGTGGAGCTGACTATTCTTTAAGCACCATACACTTTGATCTATAAGTAGAAACTCCTCTCTGTATCAATTTACATTGCCCCTATGTTTATGATTATGTGCTATAATAATAATAATAACTTTTTTAAAATTGAGAATTTATTATATGCCAGATACTTTATAAAACATCTCTCTAGTTCCTTCATTCATACTTCTGTTTTAGAGATGAGGAAATTGATTTCAGAAAGGTAAGTAACTTGCCAGGTTTGTACAGACTGTAGGTGATGAAACATGTTTTTGCTGTTCAGTTGCTAAGTTGTGTCTGACTCTTTTTGACCCCATGGACTGCAGCACGCCAGGCTCTCCTGTTCTTCAATATCTCCCGGAGTTTACTCTGATTCATGTCTACTGAGTCGGTGATTCCACCCAAACACCTCATCCTCTGTTGTCTCCCTTTTGCCTTCAGTCTTTCCCAGCATCAGGGTCTTTTGCAATGAATCAGCTCTTTGCATCAGGTGGCCAAAGTATTAGAGCTTCAGCTTCAGCATCAGTCCTTCCAATGAATATTCAGGGTTGATTTCTTTTAGGATTGACTGGTTTGATCTCTTTGCAGTCCAGGGGAATCTCAAGAGTCTTCTCCAGCACCACAATTCAAAAACATCAGTTCTTTGACACTCAGCTTTCTCTATGGTCCAACTCTTACATGTGTACATGACTACTGGAAAAATCATAGCTTTGATTATATGGACCTTTGTTGGCAAAGTGATGTCTCTGCTTTTTAATATGCTGTCCAGGTTGGCCATAGCTTTTCTCCCAAGTAGCAAGCATCTTTTAATTTCATGGCTGCAGTCACTGTCCACAGTGATTTTGAAGCCTAAGAAAATAAAATCTGTCACTATTTCCACTTTTCCCCCATCTATTTGCCATGAAGTGATGGGACAGGATGTAATGATCTCAGTTTTTTGAATGTTGAGTTTTAAGCCAGCTTTTTCACACTCCTCACTCACCCTCATCAAAAGGCTCTTTAGTCCCTCTTTGCTTTCTGCCTTCTGCCATTAGAATGCTATCATCTGCATATCTCAGGTTGTTGATATTTCTCTCATCAATCTTGAATCCACTTACTGATTCATCCAGTCTGGCATGGAACATGTCTGAAATTCAATTCTGTCTGAATATGAGGCCCACGTTTTTCTCCTATTGTACCCAAGTTATCTTTGTATGAAGCTTCTTAGGTTGGCTACTGGATCTCTTGGAACAGCCTATATAATTATATATTTCTCAGAATATAAGGATCTCTGTTCATTTTCATTATACTTTAGGGCTAAATGAAGATTTGTGTGTTCTACTGAATATACAATTTTTGGTAGGTAGGTGACTAAAATGTGCTATTTCCCTTTTTGCCTTGGATGCCTATTAGCTCAAGTTTTAATACTGATACTACTTACTTTTAGTAATTTCCTCATGTGTGGTTGCTTATTTAACTGTGTTCTTGTTGCTGTTTAGTCGCTACGTCATGTTCAACTTTTGTGACCCCATGGACTGTAGCCCACCAGGCTCCTCTGTCCATGGGATTTCCTAGGCAAGAATACTGGAGTGGGTTGCCATTTCCTTCTCCAGGGGATCTTTGACTCAGGGATTGAACCCACATCTCTTGTGTTGGCAGGCGAATTCTTTACCCCTGAATTTGTTCATGTAATTATTGAGCTTCCTTTGTCTTTAATTTTATATTAACCTGTTTCATAAAATTTTTTCAATTATAAATCAGCACAGTCTTTTTAAAAGGGAGGTAGGGATTATAGATAGATGAAAATGAATACAGAACAGTTGTGTATTATTCTGTAATCTGATTGCTTTTTCCCACTGTTGTGTCTATATACTTAAAATAGTAGATAACACATAGTAGATGTTAGTGAATCAGTGGATTGAATTAATGTACCTTCTATCAGACATCTAGTTGATTCTAAGGGTTTAAATTTGATCACACTCAATGCATTTACTGATGTGGTAGGCTTTGCTGTTCTGTTTTTCACTTTCTATTTGACGTGTCTTTTCTGTTTTGCTCTCCATTTTTGCTTTCTTTTGGATTGATGTGATGATTAATTTAATGTGTCAGCTTGACCAGGCCACAGGGTGCCCAGATATTTTATCAAACATTCTGAATGAGATTAACATTTGAATTGGTAGTTTGAGTAAAGCAGATTGCCCTCCTCAATATACGTGCATCTCATCCAATTTGTTAAAGATTTAAAGAGATCAAAAAGGATGAGTAAGAAGGAACTCCTTCTGCCTTATTGCCTTTGAGCTGGGACATTTGCTTTTTCCCCATAGTCAGACTCAACCTGAAACATCTTCCTGGCTCCCAAACCTACTGGCTTTTAGACTAGAATCATACCATTGATTTTCCTGTTTCTTAGGCCTTTGGACTTGGACTGGAACTATACCATCAGCTCTCCTGGGTCTCCAGGTTGCTGACTGTAAATCTTGGGTCTTGTCAGCCTCCATAATTGCATTGGCCAGTTTCTTATAATAAGTATTTCTCTCTCTCTCTCTCGACACACACATGTAACACACATGACAAACCCTACTGTTTTTGGTTCTGTTTCTCTGAGTAACCTTGACTAATACAGAGTGCTGTCTTCTGTGCTTAGTCGCTCAGTTGTGTCCAACTCTTTGAGACCCCATGGACTGTAGCCTGCCAGGCTCCTCTGTCCATGAGATTCTCCAGGCAAGAATACTGGAGTGGGTTGCAATGCCCTCCTCCAGGGGATCTTCCCAACCCAGGGATCGAACCCAAGTCTCCCACATTGCAGGCAGGTCACATTGCATCTCTCAGATTCGTTACCATCTGAGCCACCAGGGAAGCCCTAACAATGGATAATTTTTTTAAATGATTTTATTTTCCCTCTAATAAAGAAGTTATATATTCTGTTTCTATTCACTTATTGGTTACTCTGGAAGTTATAATAAACATAATTATCAGAGTCTTAAGTTATTATCGGAGAAGGCAGTGGCAACCCACTCCAGTACTCTTGCCTGGAAAATCCCATGGATGGAGGAGCCTGGTGGGCTGCAGTCCATGGGGTCGCTGAAGAGTCAGACACGACTGAGCAACTTCACTTTCACTTGTCACTTTCATGCATTGGAGAAGGAAATGGCAACCCACTCCAGTATTCTTGCCTGGAGAATCCCAGGGACGGCGGAGCCTGGTGGGCTGCCATCTATGGGGTCACACAGAGTCAGACATGACTGAAGTGACTTAGCAGCAGCAGCAGCAGCAACAAGTTATTATTATTACTTTTAGCTTCCTTCTTGATAATATAAAGACGCTTTAACCCCAGTTCCCCCTCTCCTGAAAATTGTTGTTTTATGATTATTTTTAATCCCATGAAACTTTATTATTACTAATTTTTATACTTGATATTTATGTACGTACACTCACGTATTTGTCACTTTATTGTTGCTGGTTCTTTCTTGCATGTTAGCTCATTCATCTGGGAGCTCATTCCTTCTTCTTGTTGCCTTGTGCGGTTGCCCAGTCACGTCTGACTCTTTGCGACCCCATGGACTGCAGCATGCCAGGCCTCCCTGTTCCTCACAATATCCCAGAGTTTGCCCAAGTTCATGTTCATTGCCTCGATGATGCCATCCAGCCATCTCATCCTCTGATGTGCTCTTCTCCTTCTGCCCTCAATCTTTCCCAACATCAGGGACCTTTCCGGTGAGTCATCTGTTTGCATCAGATGACCAAAATACTGGAGCTTCAGCTTCGTCATCAGTCCTTCCAGTGAATATTCAGGGTTGATATCCCTTAAGATTGACTGGTTTGATCTCCTTGCTGTCCAAGGGACTTTCAAGAGTCTTCTCCAGCACCACAGTTTGAAGGCATCAGTTCTTTGGCGTCCTGCCTTCTTGCAGTCCCAGCTTCCACTGGGAAGACCGTAGTCTTGACTATACATACCTTTTCAACACACTGTCTAGATCTGTCATTGCTTTCCTGCCAAGAAACAATTATCTTCTGATTTCATGGCTGCGGTCACCGTCCATAGTGATTTTGCAGTCCAAGTAGAAGAAATCTGTCACTATTTCCACTTTTCCCCCTTTTATTTGCCATACAGTAATGGGGCCGGATGCTGTGATCTTAGTTTTTCAATATTTAGTCTTAAGCCGGCTCTTTCACTCTCCTCCTTCACCCTCATCAAAAGACTCTTTAGTTCCTCTTCGCTTCCTGCCATTAGAGTGGTATCGTCTGCATATCTGAGGTTGCTGATGTTTCTCCTGCCTAAGTTGATTTCAACTTGCATTTCTGACTTGCATCCAGCCTGGCATTTCTCATGATGTGCTCAGCATATAGGTTAAACAAACAGGGTGACAGCAGACAGCCCAGTAGAACTCCTTTCTTGATCTTGAACCAATCAGTTATTGCATACAGGGTTCTAACTGCTGCTTTTTGACCTGCATACAGGTTTCTCAGGAGACAGGTAAGATGGTCTGGTATTCCCATCTTTCTAAGAGCTTTCCACAGTTCGTCATGATCCACACAGTTAAAGGCTTTAGTGTAGTTGATGAAACAGAGATAGATGTTTTTCTGAAATTCTCTTGCTTTCTCTATAATCCAGTGAATGTTGGCAATTTGATCTCTGGTTCATCTTCCTTTTCTAAACCCAGGCTGGACATCTAAAAGTTCTTGGTTTGCATAATGCTGAAGCCTAGCATGCAAGTATTTAAGCATGATCTTACTAGCATGGGAGATGAATGTGATTGTCCGATGGTTAGCTTAGTCGCTCATTCCTGTTATCTGTAGTTTATTCTTTAGCAGTTCTTCTAGAGTATCTGCTGATTACAAACTCCAGTTTCATTGTTCTGAAGAAGGCTCTGTGTGTGTGTGTGCTTAGTCATGCAGTCATGTCTGACTCTGCGACCTCATGAACTATAGCCCACCAGGCCCCTCTGTCCAAGGGGATTCTCCAGGCAAGAATATTGGAGTGTGTTGCCACCCCTCCTCCAGGGGAATCTTCCCAACTCAGGATCTCCCACATTGCAGTCAGATTATTTACCGTCTGAGCCACCAGAGAAGCCCAAGAATACTGAAGTGGGCAGCCTCTCCCTTCTCCAGGGGATCTTCCTGACCCAGGAATTGAACTGGTGTCTCCTGCATTGAAGGCAGATTCTCTACCAGCTGAGCTATCAGGGAGGCCCGAAGAAGTCTCTGTTTTGTGTTAATTCTTTAAATATATTTCACTGGGAATAAAATTCAGGGATGGCAATTTTGTTTGTCATCGTGTATAAGATCTCAGTGTCTTGTTTTCTGGTTTTCACTGTTGTTTTTGTGACATGAATTACCAGTCTGATGTTCATATATGTATATACGTATGTATAGTCATACGTGTTTGTATATATATATATGTTTGTATATATAGCTTTGGGGTATATCATTTCACCCATTGCAAGTATTTATTCAATGACTTTTTTTTTTTTTAGTAAATTTAACAAATTGTGCAGCCTTCACCACTGATCAGATTTCAGGCACTTCTGTCACCCAAATAAGATCCTTTATGTTCATTAATTGTTAATGTCCATTCCCTCTCCTTTTTCTTAAGTTTAAGTATAGTTGATTCACAATGTTATATTTCAAGTGTACAGAGAGTGATCCAGTTATGTGTGTACATGTATATATTCTTTTTCAGATTCTTTTCTATTGTAGATTATTACCAGATATTGAGTACAGTTTCCTGTGCTATATTGTAGGTCCTTGTTGTTTTTATCTATTTTGTATATAGTAGTGTGTATCAGTTCGGAGAAGGCAATGGCACCCCACTCCAGTACTCTTGCCTGGAAAATCCATGGACAGAGGAGCCTGGTAGGCTGCAATTCATGGGGTCGCTAAGAGTCGGGAACGACTGAGCGACTTCACTTTCACTTTTCACTTTCATGCACTGGAGAAGGAAATGGCAACCCACTCCAGTGTTCTTGCCTGGAGAATCCCAGGGACGGGGAAGCCTGGTGGGCTGCTCTCTCTGGGGTCGAACAGAGTCGGACACAACTGAAGTGACTTAGCAGCAGCAGCAGTGTGTATCAGTTAATATAAACTCCTAATTTATCCCCCATGACTTTCCCCTTTGGTAACTTCTATCCATTTTTCTTACCCTGGACAATATTAATCTATTTTCTTTCTCTGTAGATTTTTCTTTCCTGGAAATTTCATATAAATCAAATCATACAATATGTGGTCTCTTATGTTGGTATTCTTTGACTTAGAATAATACATATATTTTCACACTGGAAATCTTTGATGTCTAACTGTTTGGTGTACTCAGTAAGTATTCACTATCATCATTCATTTATGAAAATTATGAAAGCTTCTGAAATATTAAAATGTGCTTAAGTATGAAAATACTTTATATATGATAATTTCATTAGGATGATTTATTGTGCTTTCACTTGTGTAATGTTACTGTTACTGTTTAATATTAACATTTTTATTTTCAATTTTTATTTCTTTAAAAAAATTTTTATTTTATATTGGAGTTAGTTAACAGTGCTGTGTTAGTTTCAGGTGTTCAGCAAAGTGATTCAGTCATACATATACATACATTTACTCTTCTTCGAATTATTTTTCCATTTAGCTTATTATAGAATATTGAGCAGAATTCCCTGTGCTATACAGTAGGTCCTTGTTGGTTAACTCTTTTACATATAGCAGCGTGTACATATCAATCCCCAAATCCTGGTCTATTCCTCCCCCTACCCTTTTCTCCTAGAATAACAGTTTTGAGGTTCGTGTGTTGAAGCATGTGTTAATAGTTTGTTGTTTTATTGATGAGCAGTGTTCCACTGTATGCATACACTGCATCATGTCCGCCCATTCATCAGTTGATGCACATTTAGTTTTTTATAGTTTTTGACTATGAATATGAATAATGCTGCTAAGAGGATCCATGTATAAGTCTTTGTGTAAATACATATTTTCATTTCTCTTGGATAGATACCTAAGTGTAAAATCATTCAATGATTTGGAAAATTTATTTTTAACTTTTAATGAGACTTCAGACTTTCCAAAGTAGTTGCATTATTTTGTGTTCCTACCGGCAAAGTATGAGGACTCCTTTTTTCCACATCCTTGCTAACATTTGTTATTATCCTTTTTTAAAAAAAGTTATTACAGTCATCCTAATGGATGTGAAATTGCTTCTCATTGTGATTTTAATTTGCATTTTCCTAAACTAACATGGAATACCTTTTTGTGTGTTTATTAGCCACCCATATATCTTCTTTGGTGAAATGTTTTGTCAAAAATTTTACCCAATTTTTGATTGGGTTGTTTGTCTTGTATACAAAGAGTTCTTTGCATATTTTGTACACAAAGTCTTTATAAGATATATGTTTCCCAAATATTTTCTCCCAATCTGTTGCTTATCTTTTAATTTTCATAATAGCATCTTTTGAAGTGTAAAGGATTTGAATTTTGATGAGGTTTAATCTACCAGATTATAAAGAATGCACCATGTTTTTGGTGTCATATCAAAGAAATTTTTGCCTGACCTAAGGTATTGAAGATAATCACCTGTGTTTTCTTTTAAAAGTTAGTTTTGGCTCTAACATTTACATCTGTGATTTATTTTGTATAGTGTGAAATAAAGGTGTAACTTTATCTTTTGGCATATGCATATAGAGCTTTCCTAGTACTATTAATTAAAAAGCCTATCTTCCTTCAGTGAATTTCCTTTGCACCTTTATTGAAAATAAGTTCTGTTCTAGTGATTTACATGTCTGTCCTTGTGCTGGTACTACACTGTTCACAACTACTCGAGTAGCTTTACGTCAAGTTTTGAAATTGGGAAGCATATGTTGTCCAGCTTTGTCATTTTCAAAATTGTTTTGGCGTTCTACATGAATTCTATATAAATTTTGTAATTCTATGTAATTTGCAATTCTAAACACATTTTAGGATCATCTTGCCAATATCTGCTAAAAGACTGCTGAAAATCTGGTAGCAATTGATATATGAATCAACCTGGGGAGAATTACTATTCTGAACGTTATTGAACTTTCCACTCCATGAACCTGGTATCTGAGCTTCTTTTGAAGGTAATCTTTGTCTGTCCCTCCCTCTACTGTGCCCTGATGGCTTTTAAGGTCTTTCTCTTTCCTTTTGGTTTTAAACAGTTTCATGATAATGTGTTTTAAGTGTGGACTTCCTTTTATTTATACTGCTTGGGAACTTTTGGCTTCCTGCATACATGTATTGCGGAGAAGGCAATGGCACCCCACTCCAGTACTCTTGCCTGGAAAATCCCATGGATGGAGGAGCCTGGTGGGCTGCAGTCCATGGGGTCGCTGAAGAGTCAGACACGACTGAGCAACTTCACTTTCACTTGTCACTTTCATGCATTGGAGAAGGAGATGGCAACCCACTCCAGTGTTCTTGCCTGGAGAATCCCAGGGACAGGGGAGCCTGGTGGGCTACTGTTTATGGGGTCGCACAGAGTTGGACATGACTGAAGTGACTTAGCAGTAGCAGCAGCAGCATACATGCATTGGAGAAGGAAATGGCAACCCACTCCAGTATTCTTGCCTAGAGAATCCTGTGGACAGAGGAGCCTGGTGGGCTGCTGTCTATGGGGTCGCAGAGTTGGACACCACTGAAATGACTTAGCAGCAGCAGCATACATGGATTGATGTTTTTCATCAATTCCGGAAAATTTTGTTGCTCTCTTATCTCTTTTTAATTGAATATAAAATATCATCAGTTTTAAGATGTACCATTTATGTACCACTAAAAGAGAAAGAATATACTACTAATGCCTTAATAATAGTTAATGAATTAATTGGTCATATTGACCCTAATCACTTAGAAATTTATGATTTTCTCAAAGGATCTGGCAAACATTTCTTCAGTTGCATTGCTTGATGTAGGGTCTCACATGTATCTTTGTAAGAAAGCATATCACAATTTCATATACTTGTATCTTGTTTTCTTAGATTCTGTAACTAGTTAGTTGTTTCTTTGCAACATGTTCAAGTCAGTTCAAAGTACTCTATCGAAATACTATAAACTGGGTGGCTTAAACAACAGTTATCTCCTACAATTCTGAAGGTTGGGAAGTCTCACATCAAGGAGCTGGCATAGTCTGTGTCTGATGAGGACCCTCTTCCTGGTTTATAGATGGCCATCTTCTTTCTGTATTTTCCTATGGTGAGGAAGAAAGATTCTTTCTCTCATGTCTCTTCTTATAAGGGCACTAATTCCATTCATGAAAGCTCCTTGCTCAAGACCTGATTACCTCACAAAGGTCCTACCTCTAAATACCATCAAATTGGGATTAGGACTTAAGCATATGAACTTTGGTGGGGTGGACACAAATATTTAGCCCATATTATAAGAATATAAGGGCTTTCCTGATGGCTCAGACAGGAAAGAATCTGCCTGCAGTGCGGGAGACCTGGGTTTGATCCCTGGGTCGAGAAGATCCTCTGAAGAAGGGAATAGCTACTGCTCCAGTATTCTTGCCCAGAGAATTCCATGGACAGAGGAGCATAAGAAAATAATCACCACTAATTTGTGGTCATAATTTCAGTTATGAATATTTGTTTCACTAATATCTGATTGAGAAATGCCTCTTGAGAAACCTGTATGCAGGTCAGGAAGCAACAGTTAGAACTGGACATGGAACAACAGACTGGTTCCAAATAGGAAAAGGAGTACGTCAAGGCTGTATATTGTCACCCTGCTTATTTAATTTCTATGCAGAGTACATCATGAGAACTGCTGGGCTGGAAGAAGCACAAGCTGGAATCAAGATTGCTGGGAGAAATATCAATAACCTCAGATATGCAGATGACACCACCCTAATGGCAGAAAGTGAAGAAGAACTAAAGAGCCTCTTGATGAAAGTGAAAGAGAAGAGTGAAAAAGTTGGCTTAAAGCTCAACATTCAGAAAACTAAGATCATGGCATCTGGTCCCATCACTTCATGGCAAATATATGTGGGAACAGTGGCTGACTTTATTTTTCTGGGCTCCAAAATCACTGCGGATGGTGATTTCAGCCATGAAATTAAAAGACGCTTACTCCTTGGAAGGAAAGTTATGACCAACCTAGACAGCATATTAAAAAGCAGAGATATTACTTTGTCAACAAAGGTCCGTCTAGTTAAGGCTATGGTTTTTCCAGTAGTCATGTATGGATGTGAGAGTTGAAGTATAAAGAAAGCCGAGCACTGAAGAATTGATGCTTTTAGTCCTAAAGGAAATCAGTCCTGAATATTCGTTGGAAGGACTGACGCTGAAGCTGAAGCTCTGATACTTTGACCACCTGATGTGAATGACTGACTCTTTAGAAAAGACCCTGATGCTGGGAAAGACTGAAGGCAGGAGGAGAAGGGGACGAGAGAGGATGAAATGGTTGGATGGCATCACTGACTCGATGGACATGAGTTTGAGCAAGCTCTGGGAGTTGGTGATGGACAGGGAAGCCTGGTGTGCTGCAGTCCATGGGGTTGCAAAGAGTTGGACATGTCTGAGTAACTAAGCTCAACTGAACATTTGGATGCATGTATCTTTTTGAATTATGGTTTTCTCTGTATATATGCCCAGGAGTGGGATTGCGGGATTATAAGGTAGTTCTATTTTTAGTTTTTTAAGGAACCTCCATACTGTTCTCCATAGTGTCTATACCAATTTGCATTCTCACCATCAGTGAGAAGGGTTCCCTTTTCTCCACACCCTCTCCAGCATTTACTTTTCATAGATTTTTTGATGATAGTCATTCTGAGCAATGTGAGGTGATACCTTATTGTAGTTTTGATTTGCATTTTTCCAATGATTAGTGATATTGAACATCTTTTTATGTGTTTCTTGCCCATGTCTATGTCTTCTTTGGAGAAATATCTGTTTAGAACTTCTGACCTTTTTTTTTTTTTGATTGGCTTGTTGATTGTTTTTTTTTTTCTTAAACTCTTTGTGACCCCCATGGACTGTAGCCTGCCAGGTACCTCTGTTCATGGGGATTCTCCAGGCAAGAATACTGAAGTGGGTTGCCATGCCCTCTTCCAGGGGATCTTCCCAGTTCAGTAATCAAACCCAGGTCTCCTGCATTGCAGGCAGATTCTTTACTGTCTGAGCCACCAGGGATCCCAAGAATACTGGTGTGGATAGGCTATCCCTTCTCCAGGGGGTTTTCCTGACCCACGAATTGAACTGGGGTTTCTTGCATTGCAGGTGGATTCTTTAGCAGGTAAGCTACCCAAGAAGCCCAGTAATTAGTGATGAACATCTTTTCATGTGTTTCTTGGCCATCTGAATGTCTTCTTGGTAGAAATGTCTGTTTAGAACTTCTGACCATTTTTTTTTTTGATTGGGTTGTCGATTGGTTTTTTTTTTTTTTTATATTGACTGCATGAACTGTTTGTGTATTTTGGAGATTAATCCCTTGTTGATCACTTTGTTTGAAATATTTTCTCCCATTCTGTGGGTTGTCTTTTTGCTTTGCTTATGGTTTCTTTTTCTGTGCAAAAGCCTTTAAGTTTAGTTAGGTTCCATTTGTTTATTGTTATTTTTATTTTCATTACTTTAGGAGGTGGATCAAAAAAGATCCTGCTTCAATTTATGTTAGAGAGTGTTCTATGTTTTCCTGTAAGACTTTTACAGTATCTGGTGTTAAATTTAGGTCTTTAATCCACTTTGAGTTGTGTGTGTGTGTGTGTGTGTGGTGTTAGGGTGTGTCCTACTTTCATTTTTTCACCTGTAGCTGTCCACTTTTCCCAGTACCACTGTTGGAGAGACAGTCTTTTATCCACTGTATGTTCTTGCCTCCTTTGTCATAGATTAGTTGACCATAGATGGATGGGTTTATTTCTGGCTTTCTATCCTGTTCTGTTGATCTATATTTCTGTTTTTGTGCCAGTATCATTCTGCTTCGATAACTGTAGCTTTGTAGTATAGCCTGAAGTCAGGGAGCCCGATTCCTCCATCTCTGTTTTTCTTTCTCAAGATTGCTTTCGCCATTTGGGGGCTTTTCTGTTTCCATACAAATTGTAAATTTTTTGTTCTAATTCTGTGAAAAATGCCATTGATAGTTTGATGATATTGCATTGAATCTGTAGATTTCTTTGGGTAGTGCAGTGATTTTGACTATGTTGACTCTTCTAATCCAAGAACATGGTGTATCTTTTCATTTGTTTGTGTCATCTTTGATTTCTTCCATCAGTATTTTATAGTTTTCTGAGTACAGGTCTTTTGCCTCATCAGATAGGTTTGTTCCTAGGTATTTTGTTCTTTTTGTTGTGATGGCAAATGTGATTGTTTCCTTAATTTATCTTTTTGATCTTTTGTTTTTAGTGTATAAGAATGCAATAAATTTCTGTGTATTAATTTTGTATTTTGCAACTTTATCAGATTCACTAATGAGCTCTAGTAGTTTTCTGGAGGCATCTTTAGGATTTTCTATGTATAGCATCATGCTGTCTGCAAACAGTGACAGTTTTACTTCTTTTCCAGTTTGTATTCCTTTTATTTCTTTCTCTCCTCTGGTTGCTATGGCTAGAATGTCCAAAACTATGTTGAATAAATGTGGTGACAGTGGACATCCTTGTTTTGTTCCTGAGCCTAGAGGAAATGCTTTCAGTTTTTCACCATTGATCATGATGTTTGCTGTGACTTTGTCATTTATTGATTTCATTATGTTGAGGTAGGTCCTCTCTATTCCCACTTTCTGGAGGATATTTTTATCATAAATGGGTGTTGAATTTTGTCAAAAGGTTTTCAGTGTACTGAGATTATCATATATTTTTAATCTTTAATTTGTTAATGTGGTGTATCACATTGGTTGATTTATGTGTACTAAAGAATCCTTGCATCCCTGGAATCAGATCAGATCAGATCAGATCAGTCTGGGATATATCTCACTTAATCGTGGCCTATGATCCTTTTAATGTGTTCTGGATTCAGTTTGCTAGTATTTTGTTGAGAATTTTTGTGTCATGTTCAGCAATGATATTGGCCTATAATTTTCTTTTTTGTGATATCTTTGTCTGGTTTTGGTATTAGGGTGATAGTGGCCTTGTAGAATGAGCTTGGGAGTGTTCCTTCCTTTGCAGTTTTTAGGAAGAGTTTCCGAAGGATGGATGTTAACTATACTCTAAACATTTAATAGAATTTGCCTTTGAAGCCACGTGGTCCTGGACTTTTATTTGTTGAAAAATTTTTAATAATAGTTCCAATTTCAGTACTCATGATTGGTCTATTTGTATTTTCTTCCTGGTTCAGTCTTAGGAAGTTGTACTTTTCTAAGGATTTGTCCATTTCTTTTAGGTTGTCCATTATTGGCATATAGTTGCTTGTAGTAGGCTCTTATGATTCTTTATATTTCTGTGGTGTCTGTTGTAACTTCTTATTTTTAATTTCTAATTTCACAGATTTGAGTCTGCTCCCTTTTTTTCTTGATGGGTCTGGCTAAAGGTTTATCTATTCTGTTTATCTTCTCAGAGAACCAGCTTTTACTTTCTTTGCTGTTGTTTTCTTCTTCTCTGTTTCATTTATTTCTGCTCTGATCTTTATGATTTCTTTCCTTCTACTAACTTTTTAAAATTTTTTTATTTATTTATTTTTGGCTGTGCTGGGTCTTAGTTGTTGCAGGGGCTTTTCTGTAGTCCAGGAGAGTGGGCTCTGCTCTTCTTTGTAGTAAGCAGGCTTCTCATTGCAGTGGCTTCTCTTGTGGAGCATGGGCTCTAGGGCACGCAGGCTTCAGTAGTTGCCATGCATGGGCTCAATAGTTTTGGTTCTGGGGCTCTAGAGTACAGTCTTAATATTTGTGGCACACAGGCTTAGTTACACTGCGGCCTGTGAGATCTTTCTGGACCCTGGACCAAATCCGTGTCTCCTGCATCAGTAGGTGGATTCTTTACCCCTGAGCCACCAGGGAAGCCCTAACTTTGGGTTTTGTTTGTTATTCTTTTTCTAGTTGCTTTAGATGTAAGATTAGGTTGTTTATTGGAGATATCTTTGTTTGTTTGCTTCCTGATGTAAGATTGTATTGCTATAAACTTTCCTCTTACAACTGCTTTTGCTGCTTCTAAAGGTTTTGGATCATGTTTTCATATTCATTTGTCTCTAGGTATGTTTTTAATTTCCTCTTTGATTTCTTTAGTATCCTTTGATTCTTTAGTAACATATTATCAGTTTAAGAATTTTTTTACCTTAGTGAAAATGAACCAAGATACAAGGTAAGACAGAGCCTGCAGCTGGAGGGTCAGAGCATTGTTGAACCCCTATGAAGAGTTGGGGAAATGTGAGGGAAAACAAATGAAGTGAGAGGTATCATTGGAAGGCATTTTGAGGCATTTATTTCTAAACTGTTAAAGTGAGAAACCCATTTTCTTTTATTAAACCAGCCAATCATGTGTCATCAAAGCATTCATATACCTTCATATACAGTGGAATAGTGACTTATCTTCCTTTATTGATGTTCCCAGGTTTTCCCCTCTAGAATCTCTCAATTCCAGTCATGTCACAAAAATTTTATTGTGTTTTTTTTCAGTGGATAAAAAATGTCCGCTTGTGAATGTGTGAGTTTTAAATTACTTTGAAAGGAAAATTCTTTATCTGAATCCTCATTTCTAGGACATGTTCTTTAGTTGTCACTTTGTGTCATAAATCTGTTTAAACTAATGTCTGTTTGCATTATAGAGGAAACACTAAGGTCTTCAAAGCAAATTTTAGTGCTGAAATGTCAGAGAAGTAAAGGAATTTTAGCAATCAGATAGGATTCCATAAGGACAACCCCTTGAGCCTGTTTGATAGAGCATCAGAGCTATGAAGAATGATGGGCTTTGTAATCAGTATCTGTGAGTGAGCTGTAGCCCTTGAAATAAAGAGAAAGGGAATCCAGAAACATCTATAGGTCTGTGAAAGATCTTATCTTTTTTCCTTTTTAAACAGATGACACACACTCATCAGGCATATTCTTCCTTGGTGGAAGAGGGCTTTCAACATAGATGCTATGCTATGCTATGCTAAGTCACTTCAGTCGTGTCCGACTCTGTGTGACCCCATAGACGGCAGCCCACCAGGCTTCCCCGTCCCTGGGATTCTCCAGGCAAGAACACTGGAGTGGGTTGCTATTTCCTTCTCCAGTGCATGAAAGTGAAAAGTGAAAGTGAAGTCACTCAGTCATGTCCAACTCTTAGCGACCCCATGGACTGCAGCCTACCAGGCTCCTCCATCCATGGGATTTTCCAGGCAAGAGTACTGGAGTGGGGTGCCATTGCCTTCTCCATCAACATAGATAACTTCCCATTTTTTTTTTCTTGGCACATTTACCCTCTAGCTCCCAAAATGCCATTCTTTCCTGTATGTAAAATTATTAACAACTATAATATATATTTTTGAAATATTCCAGTGAATATTTAAAGATAAATATATCACATAGCAATTTAGTAAGTTAATTGGCAGCCCAGAGTACATTCATGGTCATGAGGCATATTCAAGAAGCTTTTTAGATTGCACATTATAGACTTTCTAAAAGAGTTTATCATTGATTAATCCATATAGGTCTTAAGATACTTTGACATCAGCCTAATTTTCCTTTAAAAATCTTGATTTCTTATTCATATTTATTCATTTTCTTTAAAAATTTATATTTTTAAATTTAAATTTTAAAGCTCTCCATTTATTTATTTTTACATTCATTTCTTCTTCTTTTCTTTCTCTTTTCCCTCTTATATTTTTCTTTGCTTTTTTTGGAGGGGGTAATGACTGCAACTATGCCACAGACTTGGCCAAAGACAGTCACAGATGAGAAAAGTTCAGGCCTTATTCATTCAATTTCTAATAGGTCTCTCTGCCTAAGGATGGCCTCATAACACTCTTTACTCTAGTAGCATGTGGGCTGACTTTCCTTATTGTACTTCCTGCTCTGCAGATGTCATAGTTAGTCTTTCGGAAAAGATACTGCTTTCTAAAATTGCATACCATCCGACTTTTATAGATATCTGTTTTAAAATCTATTATTACTGAAACAGTTGTTGGCTTCTAGACAAATCGAGAACCAAGAGCTGGGAGAGTACCTCTTGGGAAATGATCTTCCATGTAATATGCCTAGCCTAACCTTGCTAATAATCCAGGTGATGGTGAATCCCTTAAAAATGTTCATGGGAGGAGGATTGGTAGAGGTTCTAAGTCAAACTCTTAGTACAGCTTTTACACTATCCTGGTTCTAACTTAGTTATTTCTTGGGTGATCCTCTTTGTTTGGTAGGATCATGGGAGTATCCTTTGGGTATAAGGCCCTCCTGCTCTTCCTCCTCATTATTTGGATTAAGAATGTATTTGTGACTACTTAGTAAGGAAAATGAAAGTCTCACTACTAAGAATTACATGATTTTAAAATATGGAACTGAGATTTATTTTCACGAAAATGTTTTACTATAATACTGCTTTCTTTTAATGTTAAATTGAGAAAACCTTTACTTTCTTTTTTTAAAATGTCATTCTTATTGGAAAGTCTTCATTCTACTTGTCATTGAGTGAATAATATCTTAGGAAAGATTTTAGTGTGGAATAAGGAGAGTAATTATAGCTGGAAAAATGTAAGACATAATATTCCCCCTCCAGCATTCTTGCCTGGAGAATTCCATGGATGGAGGAGCCTGATGGGCTGTGGTCCATGGGGTCGCAAAGAGTCGGACACGACTGAGCAACTAATACACACACACACACACAAGACATAATATTAAAAGACCAGGATTGGCATCCTCATTCTATTATTTATTAGCCAAGTGACTTTGGGAAAGTCAGTTTACCGTTCTTACCTTTAGTTTCTTCATTTGCAAAATAGGAATGCTATTACTTCACAGGATTATTATAAGACTTAAATGAAATATTTGTGATGGTACTTTATAAAGTGCAAAGTGGTATTTAAATTTCTAATATTCTAAGTAATAATGTGTTATTTTACTTGTGTACTTGGTGAGTTATTTTCTAAAGGCCATGGTTTTAGAGACAGTAAAGTCACATTGCTGTAAGTTCAAATTCCAAATCTTCCTCCTGCTAGGAGTGTGGCCTGATCTCTCTTAGTGTCACTTTCTTCATCTATAAAATGAGAGTGATAATAGTATCTATCTCATAGGGTTGTTGTGAAGATTAAATTATCTAATCCATGTCAAAATCCTTCCACATTCAATACATGTTACCTATTGTCATTATTATTCTTAGATTTTAAAAAAGAAACTCTTTTCGTAAAGTAATGATCATCCTTACCATTTTTCAAGTGGCCATTCTGTTGTGACATATCCAAGCAATTAACTCAATTTTTCCTTAGTAGTAGATACATATGTGTGGAGAAGGCAGTGGCACCCCACTCCAGTACTCTTGCCTGGAAAATCCCATGGACGGAGGAGCCTAGTGGGCTGCAGTCCATGGGGTTGCAAAGAGTCGGACACGAGTGAGCGACTTCATTTTCACTTTTTACTTTCATGCATTGGAGAAGGAAATGGCAACCCACTCCAGTGTTCTTGCCTGGAGAATCCCAGGGACGGCGGAGCCTGGTGGGCTGTCATCTATGGGGTCACACAAAGTTGGACACGACTGAAGTGACTTAGCAGCAGCAGCAGCAGATATATATGTGAATACAGTGTTACACTGTATTTTCTTCAGTTTCTTCAGTTAAGAAAACTCATTAACTTTATTTCAAATGTTGGTATCCCTGATAAGTTGTGTGCATATCATATTTTGGCAAATGTAATTATATTTTGGGTGTGTGTCTGTGTTTAGTTGCTCAGTCGTGTCCAACTCTTGTGACTCCATGGATTGTAGCCTGCCAGGCTCCTCTGTCCTTGGGATTTCCCAGGCAAGAGTACTGAAGTGGATTGCCATTTCCTTCTCTTGTATTTTGGGTATGGCAAGGAAATTCAGAAAATAAGTCCTGAAAATAAATTCATTGAATAATAAAGGACCCTTTTAAATGTGATTACTCACTATTTTATTCATTCTTGAAATCAATTTTCACTTAAAAAAGGAAATCTGGCTATATTTATACTCACTAATAATTTGTGAGAATTAATTATGTAATCTATTTGAAAAGGATCACTGAAATGATCAAAGAAGCAGCGTTGAAGAATTAGTTAAAACATGCTGGAGATAATGAAATTAATGAAGTAATTTCTTCAGGTAAATGCTTAATATAAAGTCTGACTAAAACAGAGGCTAGAGTTAAATACACACACAGGTTAGAGTTTTGAAAATATATGAATAACTTAAAGATTGTATGATTTTTTGTTGTGTGCTGATAAGTTGAACAAGATCTAGGGCAGAATAATAGTTGAGATCAACTTGTAACATTGAGGTTAAAAATTTATGCTTTTTCTGTTCTCTGCAGAAGGCATGGCTTATTCTCCTTGTAGTTCATTTGTGATTGCTTTCACATTTTGTGTGTTAATACTTCGGTGAAGTATTCAATATACAGGTGAATTAAATGTTTGAGGATTGCTGTATAGTTCTATACTCATTTCATCAGTCAGAATGTTGCAGTTTTGGCTTAACTGCAAAAAGAACCCAAGTCTCATGGTTTCTGTGACAACCTAAGGTCAGGTGACCTGGATATGTCCTGCCAAGCTGTTCCTGTGGAATAAATAGGCTGTTTGTAAACAGCATGGCTAAGCATTCTTTCACAAGATTTCAAGTTCACAAAGTATGAGGCAACTGGGTAAAAGGTCAAAGGTTAAAGGTAATAAGTCATTTTGGGCCTGTTCTTTTATGGAGTCTTTGGCTGCCTTTCAGACTGAGGTCTTGGAAGTAGTTCACACACAGGCCTTTTGCCAAAAGACTACTGAGAGTTGGCTCAGGCAGGATTCTATTACAAAATTTTCTCTCTTTCACTCTCTCTTTATGTCTGAATCTTGCCTTCTGAAATTTATAAAAATGCAAGGAATTTTTAAAAAGTAAGTATATAAGTGAGACAACCAGATAAATTCATGTTTTAGAAGTAAATCTAGAATTTTTTTTCTTAGGGACAGAGGTCCACAAACTAAATTTATTATGATAAATTCTTAGAAAATGAATTGCCAAATACATGTTTGAAAAAAGAGAAGTATATTGAAATAACAAATAAGATTAAAAGTATTGGCAGAAAAATTTGGGGCAATTGTAGGCTTTTTGAAAGAGGCAATAAATATCTGTTCCACCTAAGCCACCAGAGGCAGTCTTTAAACAGTCTAGTGAGATATTTTAACTAATGAGCTCTCCTACTATTATATGTTATGCTACTGAGTGTTAAGATTTGCTGTGTATTATGAAGAAAAAGGTATAATTAGGCTTCCTCAATATTTGTTTCCCTTTAGATTTATTGCTGTTGTTATTCTTGCTCAGAGTAGGAATTCATTCCAGGAACAGAAAAAACAAAGTGAATATTAGATTTACCTTCTCTGACATTAAATCTTGGCTTTAAGAGCTTTCTTCAGCTTCTTGGCTATCATATTTGTCTACATTATTTGTTTCCTTCTGTTTGCACACCACTATAGATATACAATTTTTATCTTGGTCAATTTTGGTATTCGTTCTTCCTTGGATTTGAAATATTTTGTTAATAAAGATGTGGGCACTGGATATTCTTAAGGTAGAAAAAGGTAGGACAAGGGACAATGAAAAAATGGCAGAAGAACTATTCCCAAAGACAGAGTGCGAGCCATAGGTCATTTGAACTGTAAAATCACTCTTCTGTGGGGTGGTAGCAGTTACAAAGAAATAACCCAGATAAAGGAAAAAATAAAAACATTTCATTGGGAAACTTAGTGTAACTCCTAGTAGAAACCAAAGCACACAGTTTGGATTCTAACCAGGGATAGCTTGGCTTTCATTATTTTATTGTACTGATGAGGATAGGCTTGGGAATGATGGGACTTTCCAGTGTGCTTCTTAAGTCCAGTTTCTTTTTTTTCCCTTGTATTACAGTGAAACAAACACATTTATCTCTTAAACAGTATTTTTCTGAGAATATCTTAACTCACAGGTGGTCTTGTTTTTACTCTCTTCAGGAAAAAAATTTCTCTGAAGTTCTGTAAGTCATTTGCCTTTTTCTTTACCTTGAATTCCTTAATATCAGGAACATGCTGCACTATAAGGTATTACATATGTTGATAAACAGTTTTCTGTTTCTTATTAAATAAGAGGACAATGACTTCCAATCAGACTGTGTTGGAAAAATTAGAAAATGACAACTTTTAAAAGAACTTATTTTTGAAAGTTTAGACAGATCTTTACTTCTTTTTCCCATATAAAAGTTGTCAAAGAAAAACTTGAAAAATGTTTATTTACTTTTTAAAAATATTAACTTCAGAAAAGTAATCTTGGACAAGTCACTGAGTCTACCTGAATCTATTTTGTCATGGAGTCTAGAATTTGATCTTTACAGTTTTCCCCAACTCCAAACTAAGTTGCATCTTACCAAATGTTTGTAGGATTGAGGAACTGACTTGCTAAATTTGGTATTTCTGTCACTTTTCTCAGTGAATAAAATGTTAAGGAGAAAGTGAATCAGGACCTTGAAGTAAGAAAGATGCGGTGAATCCATTTAAAAAAGGCAATTACCATTGTATTCCCTCTTTTGCCTGCTTCCCTTCGACACTTCTACTACTGCTGGAGCTAATACCATTGGTCCTGCTGCTGCTGCCTCTGATGAGAAGAAAAGACGAGGCTGGTAAGGCCAGCAAGTGGACTTCTCTAGGGCCTAAAGGAGAAGGCTAGGTGATCTCTGGTGGAACCAGAGATGCATACTTCTGGTATAGAACTCTCAGTCATGAATGAAATGACCACTTGAAAACCTCCAAATCAGGAAGGACTTTGATTCTAATTAAAAATACAAATATTAGGTTTCTTACATTTCTTGGTTATTATAAATAATGCAAAGAACACGGGAGTGCTGATACTTCTTCAATATCTTTGTTTTAATTTCCTCTGGATATATTTCCAGAAGTGAGATTACTGGACCATATGGTAGTTCTACTTGAAATTTTTTTGAGGAACTTTCATACTCTTTTCCATAGTGGTTGCATCAATTTACATTTCCACCAATAGTGCACAGGGTTCCCCTTTCTCTACATCTTACCAACTCTTGTCTTTTTTATGATCAGTTCAGTTCAGTCACTCAGTTGTGTCCAACTCTTTGCAACCCCATGGACTGCAGCATGCCAGGCCTCCCTGTCCATCACCAACTCCCGAAGTTTACTCAAACTCATGTCCATTGAGTCGGTGATGCCATCCAACCATCTCATCCTCTGTCATCCTCTTCTTCTCCCACCTTCAATCTTTCCCAGCATCAGGGTCTTTTCAGATGAGTCAGTTCTTCTCATCAGGTGGCCAAAGTATTGGAGTTTCAGCTTCAGCATCAGTCCTTCCAATGAATATTCAGGACTGATTTCCTTTAGGATGTACTGGTTGGATCTCCTTGCAGTCCAAGGGACTCTCAAGGGTCTTCTCCAATACCACAGTTCAAAAGCATCAGTTCTTTGGTGCTCAGCTTCCATTATAGTCCAACTTTCACATCTATACATGGCTACTGGAAAAACCATAGCCTTGACTATACGGGACCTTTGTTGGCAAAGTAATATCTATGCTTATTAATATGCTGTTTAGGTTGGTCATAGCTTTTCTTCCAAGGAGCAAGTTTCTTTTAATTTCATGGTTGCAATCACTATCTGCAGTAATTTTGGAGTCCAAGAAAATAAAGTCTCTCACTGTTTCCATTATTTCCCCTTCTATTTGCCATGAAGTCATGAGACCCGCAGAGAAGGTGATGGCACCCCACTCCAGTACTCTTGCCCGGAAAATCCCATGGATGGAGGAGCCTGGTAGGCTGCAGTCCATGGGGCCACTAAGAGTTGGACACGACTGAGTGACTTCCCTTTCACTTTCACGAATTGGAGAAGGAAATGGCAACCCACTCCAGTATTCTTGCGTGGAGAATCCCAGGGATGGGGGAGCCTGGTGGACTGCCGTCTATGGGATTGCACAGAGTCAGACATGACTGAAGCGACTTAGCAGCAGCAGCAGCAGCAGTAGCCGCATGGGACCCAATGTCATGATCTTCATTTTCTGAATGTTGAGTTTTAAGCCAACTTTTTCACTGTCCTCTTTCACTTGCATCAAGAGACTCTTTAGTTCTTCACTTTCTGCCATAAGGGTGGTGTCATCTGCATACCTGAGATTATTGATATTTCTCCTGGCAGTCTTGATTCCAGCTTGTGCTTCATCCAGCCTGGCATTTTGCATAATATACTTTGCATATAAGTTAAATAAGCAAGGTAACAATATACAGCCTTGACATACTCCTCTCCCAATTTGGAACCAGTCTGTTGTTCCATGTCCAGTTCTAACTGTTGCTTCTTGACTTGCATACAGATTTCTCAGGAAGCAGGTCAGGTGGTCTGGTATTCCCATCTCTTTAAGAATTTTCCATAGTTTGTTGTGATCCACACAGTCAAAGGCTTTGGCGTAGTCAATAAAGTAGAAGTAGATGTTTTTCTGGAACTTTCTTGCTTTTTCGATGATCCAGCGGATGTTGGCAATTTGATCTCTGGTTCCTCTGCCTTTTCTAAATCCAGCTTGAACATCTGAAAGTTTATGGTTCACATACTGTGGAAGCCTGGCTTGAAGAATTTTAAGCATTATTTTGCTAGTGAGATGAGTGCAGTTGTGCAGTAGTTTGAACATTCTTTGGTATTACCTTTCTTTTTGATGATAGCTATTCTAAATAGGTGTGAGATGATGTCCTGTGGTTTTAATTTGCATTTTCTTGATGATTAGAGATGTTGAGCGTCTTTTATGTACCTTTTGGCTGTTGGTATGTTTTTGTAAAAATGTCTGTTCAGTTCCTCTGCCCACTTATAAATCAGATTTTTTGGCTGTTGAGCTGTATGGATTGTTTATATATTTTGGATATTAACCCTTTATGATATGTATGATTTGCAACTATTTTTTTTTTCTTTTCATTGGTTTCCTCTTCATTTTGTTCATAGTTTCCTTTGCTGAGCAGAAGCTTTTGAGTTTTATATAATCCTTTTTTTAAAATTTTTGCTGCACCATGTGGCAGGCAGGATTTTATTTCCCCCTACCAGTGATCATGGGGTTGCAAAGAGTTGGACACGACTGAGCAACTGAACCGAACTGAACTGAACCAGTGATCAGACCTACATGCCCTGCAATGGAAGCATGGTGTCTTAACCACTGGACCACCAGGAAAATACCCTCAATTGTTTATTTTTGCTTTTCTTGCCTTTGCTCTTATATTGATAGCTTATAGTGAACCGTGTCAGATTTATGATCTCTGAAGGAGAAGATTTAGCTTCAGGACCAGGGACCAGTCTTGATCACTCAAGAGCTTTGGTGTAGCAGAGTTTTATTAAAGTGAAAAAGGGACAGAGAAAGTTTCTGACATAGACATCAGAAGAGGGACAGAGAGTGCCCCCTGGCTAGTCTTAGCAAGGGAATTGTATACTTTTTAAATTGGTTATTACACTAAATCAAAAGAATGTCTCAAGGTTGTAAAGATCTTACTAGACCCACTCCCACAATTTACATTTTAAGATGACAGGGTTAGAACTAACAATAGAAAGATCTTACTTAGATCCATTCTCATAATATACATTCTAAGATAACAGGATTAGTCAGAAGGTTTTCAAGGAGAAACTGTCCTCAAGCAGGATACATTGTTATTATATATAATCTTTACTAAATAATGTAGAAAAAAAGTTTGTCCCTTCCTCCTCTGAGAATCTAGACCCTGTCTCCTTCTTGAGAGCCCCAGACCCCTTTTATCTCCTCGCGGACCCCGCACTTCTCATCAACCTGCCTAGGAATTGACTCTCTCAGTATCCAATCCAGAAATTCATTACCAAGACCTGATGTCAATGCGCTTCAGTCAGTTCAGTTGCTCAGTCGTGTCTGACTCTTTGTGACCCCATGGACTGCAGCACACCAGGCTCCTCTGTCTATCACCAACTCCTGGAGTTTACCCAAGCTCATGTCCATCGAGTCGGTGCTGCCATCCAACCATCTCATCCTCTGTCGTCTCCTTCTCCTCCCACCTTCAGTCTTTCCCAGGATCAGGGTCTTTTCAAATGAGTCAGCTCTTCATATCAGGTGGCCAAAGTATTGGAGTTTCAGCTTCAACATCAGTCCTTCCAATGAATATTCAGAACTGATTTCCTTCAGGATGTACTGGTTGGATCTCCTTGCAGTCCAAGAGACTCTCAAGAGTCTTCTCCAACACCACAGTTTGAAAGCATCAATTCTTTGGCGCGTCAATGAGCTTACCTTCTGTGTTTTCTTCTAGGACTTTTGCAGTTTCAGGTCTTTGTTCAAATCTTTAATCCATTTTGAGTTGATTTTGTGTATGGTAGAAGATAGGGGTCCAGTTTCATTCTTTGCATGTACTTAATGCCCAAACCATACTGTTTTGATTACTATAGATATATTGTTAGAAATCAGGAAATGTGGATTCTTCCAGCCTTGTCCTTTTTTTTTTTTTCCTCAAGATTGCTTTGGCTACTTGAAGTCCTTTGTGGTTCCGTATGCATTTTAGCTGTTTTTTCTGTTTTTGTGAAAAATGCCATTGTTATTTTCATAGTGACTGCATTGAATCTGTAGATTGCTTTGAGTAGTGTTGACATTTTAATAATATTAATTTTCCAAGCCATGAACACTGAGATTCTTTCCATTTTTATATGTCTTCTTCAGTTTCTTTCATCAGTGTCTCATAGTTTTCAGTGTATAAATCTTTCACATTCTTGGTTCAGTTTATTCTTAGGTATTTTAGTCTTTTGATGCAATTACGATTGGGATTATTTTCTTAATTTCTCTTTCTGATATAAAAAATGTATGGGAATACAGTTTATTTTTATATTAATTTTTGTATCCTGCAACATTACTGAATTTATTGATTAGTCCTAACTGTGTGTGTGTGTGTAGTATCTTGAGGATTTTCTGTATGTAATATGTCATCTACAAACAGAGACAGTTTTAATTCTTCCTTTCCAATTTGAATGTCTTTTTTGGTTCTAATTATTGCCAGATAGCTCTGGGTAGGACTTCCTGTACTGTGTTGAATAAAAGTGATGAAAGTGGGCATCCCTGTCTTGTTCCTGGACTTAGAGGAAAGCTTTCAATTTTTTTGTCACTGAGTATGATGTTAGCCTTGGCTTGTCATGGATGGCCTTTATTAGCTTGAGGTATGCACACTTAATACCTAGTTTGTGAGAATTTTATCACTAATAGATGTTAAATTTTTGGGATG
Organism: Bos mutus; assembly: GCF_027580195.1. Taxonomy (NCBI): domain Eukaryota; kingdom Metazoa; phylum Chordata; class Mammalia; order Artiodactyla; family Bovidae; genus Bos; species Bos mutus. The sequence goes on along the minus strand of NC_091623.1, from coordinate 24,207,031 downwards.
CTTTTTCTGTATCTATTGAGATGATAATATGATTTTTATCCTTCATTTTGTTAATATTGTGCATCATATTGATGGATTTGCAGACATTGAACCATTCTTGTATCCCTGGCATAAATCCCACTTAGTCATGGTTTGTGATCCTTTTAATGTTTTGTTGGACTTGGTTTGTCAGTATTTTGTTGAGGATTTTTACAACTGTGTTCATCAGGGATATTGGCCTGTAATTTTCTTTTCTTGTAATATCCTTGTCCAGTTTCAGTTTCATGGTAGAGATGGCTTCATACAATGAGTTTGGAATTGTTCATTCCTCTTCTGTCTTTTCGAAGAGCTTGAGAAGGATTGGTATGAATTCCTTAAACGTTTGGTAGAATTCGCAGTGAAGCTGTTCAGTCCTAGACTTTTTATTTTTGGAGGCTTTGGTTACTGATTTCTTGTCTGTTCAGATTTTCAGTTGTGATTCAGTCTTGGTAGGTTGTATGTTTCTATTCATCTAGGTGGTCTAATTTTTTGCCAGAGAATTCCACACACAAATCTCTTATGATCATTTGTTTTGATATCAGTTGTAATATTTCCTCTTTCACCTATTATTTTATTTGTTTGACTCCTCTTTTTTCTTGGTAAATTTTAGCTAAAGGGTTATCTATTTTGCTTATCTTTTCAAAAAAACCAGCTCTTAGTTTCACTGATCTTTCCTTTTTTTTATTGAAGTATGGTTGATTTACTTTATTGAAGTATAGTTGATGTTGTGTTAGCTTCAGATGTACAGAAAGTGATTCAGTTATACAGATATATATTTATTTATTTTCACATTGGAGAAGGATATGGCAACCCACTCCAGAATTTCTTGCCTGGAGAATCCCATGGACAGAGGAGCCTGGTGGGTTATAGTCCATGGGGTCGCAAAGAATTGGACTGAAGTGACTTAGCAGGTGTGCATTTTCATATTGTTTTCCATTATAAGTTATTATAAGATATTGAACATAGTTCCTTGTGCTGTACAGTAAGTCCTTGTTGCTTATCTAGTAGTTTGTATCTGTTAACCCCATGCTCCCAATTTATCCCTCCCCCACCCTGTTTCCCCGTTGGCAACCATAAGTTTGTTTTCTGTGTCTGTGAGTCTGTTTCTATTTTGTATATAGATTTATTTGTATCATTTTTTTTTAAGATTCTATGTGTAAGTGATACTATATTTATCTTTCTCTAATATTTCATTCTTTTTTGTGGCTAACATTCCATTGCACATTTATGCCATGTTTTGTTAAGCCAATCATCTGTTGATGGGTACTTGGGTTGTTTCTATGTCTTGGCTATTATAAATAGTGTCTCTATGAATACTGGGGTGCATGTATCTTTTTGAATTAGAGATTTCATCTTTTCTGTTTATATACCCAGGAGTGGGATAATTGCTGGACTATATAGTAGCTCTATTTTTTTTTTAAGAAAACTCCATATTGTTTTTCATAGTGGCTAGACCAATTTACAGATGGCCAAGAGGCACATGAAAGATGCTCAACATCACTGTTAGAGAAATGTAAATCAAAACCATAGTAAGGTATCACCTAATACCAATGAGAACAGCCATCATCAAAAAGTCTACAGGTAAGTGCTGGAGAGGGTGTGGAGAAAAGGAAACACTTCCACACTATTGGGGCAAATATAAATTGGTCTGAGTGATGTTGAGCATCTTTTCAGGTGCCTCTTGGCCATCTGTATGTCTTCTTTGGAGAAATGTTCACTTATCTTTTCTATTGTCTTTTTAGTCTCTGTTTCATTCATTTCTGCTCTGATCTTTGTTATTTCCTTCCTTCTACTAACTGTTGACTTAGTTCTTCTTTTTTAGTTCCTTGAGGTATAAACTTAGGCTGTTTATTTGGTCTGCTTGATGGTGCCCTATAAGTCCTTTAAGCTGTCATCACTCTTTTTCATTATCTTTTCTTTTGCTCCTCTGATTGGATGCATCCTACTGCCCTATTTTCAAGTTCACTGATCCTTTCTTCCATTTCATCTAGTCCCTGTATTGAAATTTTCAGTTCAGTTATTGTATTTTTCAGCTCTGTGATTTCTATTTGGTATATTCTTGTGTTATCTCTTTGTTGAAATTCTCACTCAGTTCATGCATTGTCTTCCTGGCCTTGGTGAACATCTTTGTGATCATTATTTTGAACTCTATTAGGTAATCAGTTATCTCTGTTTCATTAATACCTCTCTGGAGTTTTATCCTCTTATTTAGTTTGGAACATATTGCTGCTTCCTCAAAATTTTTTACTCTGTATGTTGATTCTGGTCTTAGAACAGACACCTTCCAGTGATGGAGTGGCCCCATATAGGAAGATAAACCTTACTGTTCTGCTGGCCCAAGTTCTTGGTTGTTGCTCAAACCTTTGTGATCATTCAACCTGCTTTATTTGTTCTTAGTGCTTCCCAGTGTTTGAGGATGTGCTGATACCTGTTGTAATGTGGATATTTTCTTGTGTACCTGATATGAGTGTCACTCAGCTAGTTACTGGATTTTTTCAGAGGGGATTACTTTGGGTATAACTGAGTTTGGTATGCTCATGGGAGAAGGTGAGTTCAGGAGTCTCCTATGTTGTCATTTGGACTAGAACTCAGAAATAAGTTTTATTAGAAAATTTAAAGGTTCTGGACATCATCTGTATGATACATAACTGGTATTTCATCCTGCTTCCAGCTCCAGCCAGATCAATTCCTCTGTAGCAAAGCTCAGAGTGTCAGCAGTTTTTGTTTTTCAGTGTCCATCAGTGGGACTCACCCACAATGGAATATTATTCAGCCATGAAAAAGAAGGAAATCCTGCCATTTGTGACAAAATGGACCTTGAAGGTATTCTGCTAAATGAAATAAGCCAGACAAAGATAAGTAATTTATAATATCACTTACACGTGAAGTAAAACAAACAAACTTCAAATTTATATAAACAAAAAATAGAAAAGTGGTTACCAGGAACTGGAAGGTGAGGGAAATATGGAGAGGTTGATAAAAGGCCACAAGATGTCAGCTGTGAAACATGTAATGCCTAAGATCTAGTGTAAACATAGTGGCTGTTGTTGATAACCCTGTTAAAAAATATAGCTGTTCCAGATATTGGAATTTGAATTTCAGACTGTCAGTTATGAATTCTATGACTTATTTTTGGACGAATAATTTAACATATTTGAATCACAGTTTTTAATTTGTAAAATGAATATAAGGCTGATGTAAGAATACAGTGAGTCATTTTTTCAAAAAAGAATCTTGTGAACTATAAACTTATTACAGAGTTACCTGTTTTTCATAAGTATGAAAGTTGTGAATATTTGTACAAAGTAACTTTACCCCCTTTTCTGAAACATAGCAATTTATTGTTTATATTTTATATTAACAGATCTACATGAATAAAAGTGAGGTTTGCATTTTAGATTCAGAGCTAAGATTCCCGGTTCCTCAGTGTCTCCATAATATAAATTAATTTATATTATTGAAAATGATGCATCATGTGATTACGAATTCACCTATGATTACTTTGGCTTTGACTCCCCCAGAAAAGGGAAGTAGAGAATTGTAGATACTTTGAAATAAATAAACTATTAAGGAGAAAATGAGGAATAAAAATTTTTTGGCACAATTGTGTCTCAAGATAACTGCCAAATTTTTCACTATTTCTGTTATCTAAGTGGAGAAGACTCTTGAGAGTCCCTTGGACTTCAAGGAGATCCAACCAGGCCATTCTAAAGGAGATCAGTCCTGGGTGTTCATTGGAAGGACTGATGCTAAAGCTGAAACTCCAGTACTTCGGCCACCTCATGTGAAGAGTTGACTCATTGGAAAAGACTCTGATGCTGGGAGGGATTGGGGGCAGGAGGAGAAGGGGACAACAGAGGATGAGATGGCTGGATGGCATCACCGACTTGATGGACATGAGTTTGAGTGAACTCCAGGAGTTGGTGAAGGACAGGGAGGCCTGGCGTGCTGCGATTCATGGGGTTGCAAAGAGTCGGACACGACTAAGTGACTGAACTGAACTGAACTGATTCTGCAGTCAGGAGAACCTGTGTTTCTTCTGTTGAATGAAAAAGGAGAATATTAACACAGTATTTTTTGCTTGATCTTATTAAAATTTCAATGGTTAGTCTACTTGTCTAGGCATTTTTCTTTGGTTAATTGAGTATGTTAAATATGTGAAAATGACACTGTGGATTGACAGCTTTTCCAGGTAGATCTGACATTCTTTCTTCAGAAAAAGGAGAATATGGAAATGTCCATAGAGTGGAGACTAACCAAATTATTTCCAACTTAAAAGATATAAAAGTAAACAACTAAAACTCAAAATTTTAACTTTGTTTCCCTCCTTATATATATGTGTGTTAGTCACTCAGTCATGTCTGACTCTTTGCAACCACATGGACTGTAGCCTGCCAGGCTCATCTGTTCATGGAATTCTCCAGGCAAGAATACTGGAGTGGGTAGCCATTCCCTTCTCCAGGGGATCTTTCTGACCCAGGGACTGAACCCAGGTCTCCTGCATTGCAGGCAGATTCTTTACTGTCTGAGAGTGAAGAGTAACCAAAACAAATTATTTCCAACTTAAAAGAGGCAAAAGTAAATAAACAACTAAAACTAAAAATTTTAATTTCATTTTCCTCCTTACGTATGTAGTTTTATGCAGTTTTTAAAGATTATTCCATTTACAGTTATTACAAAATATTGGCTATATTCCCTTTGTTGTACAATATATCCTTGCAGACTATCTTAAAACCAACAGTTTGTATGTCTCACTTCCCCACACCTATATTGCTGGTAACCACTGATTTGTTCTCTATGAGTTTCTAAAAAATAAAATTTTAAACAATTTTACTTTTTGAGAATGTAGAAAATAATATAATATATATATGTAATTTGGTTTTTAAATAGGTAGACCACGTTTTTCTTTTTGAAGTATGTGATTTACAGAGTTTAATAAGATCTATTTATTACTATAAATAATGATGAATGTGAATTTGTTTCTTAAAAACCCTATGAATCTTAACATTGAGACTTTATAGTAATGCTCAATTTGTCTTTTTATAAATAGTATTTAAAAAAATCTTAGCTAGGAGAAATGTCAGTTTGTACTTAGTCATCACTGATGAGTAATATTCTAGAATTTTTTCCTCTTAGTTTAGACTTTTTAAATGTTATTTTAGTCTTAATTTTTCAGATGCATTATATTTAAGTGTTACATTGAACAAAATATGTAGCAGCAGTTATTGATTGTAGAATCATTTTCTATAAAAGATCACACATTTCTTTTAATCAAGGTGGATACTTTCCTTTACATCAAACATTAAGAATCATCAGACAATAACAACAGACCTGGGCTCTAACATGCTTGTCTAAATAGAAAGTATGGTTTTATAAGGTATTCTTTTGGCAAATTTAATATACATTTATATATAGATCCATATTCTTTAATGGGGATAACATATAGCCTAAAAAGTAAGTTATTACTGAAATATGCAGTGTAGAAATGGAAGTTAAGGGTTCTCTCAGCATCATAAAGTGTGGCAATTTTTTGAGTATGTCATTATTTCCACACATATGTGAATATTGGTATGGGTATATACCTTTATGCTTTCTATCTTAGTGACTTCTACTAAATTTATAGTATAAATTTACTTAAATACATATATGGAAATTTAATCAAAAAGAGAAATTAAAATATTCTCCCCAATAAATGTAAGTTGGGAGTGAATGTGAGATGTAAATCTTCTTTGCCTGTCAGTCTCATTTTTTTTTTTTTTAATGTGAGCTGGGATGAGTGTGGTTCTAGAGTTCCGTTTCAGTTCAGTTCATTTGCTCAGTTGTGTCCAACTCTTTGCGACCCTATGAATCGCAGCACACTAGGCCTCCCTGTCCATCACCAACTCCTGGAGTTTACCCAAACTCATGTCCATCAAGTCGGTGATGCCATCCAGCCATCTCATCCTCTGTTGTCCCCTTCTCCTCCTGCCCCCAATCCCTCCCAGCATCAGGGTCTTTTCCAATGAGTCAACTCTTCGCATGAGGTGGCCAAAGTACTGGAGTTTCAGCTTCAGCATCAGTCCTTCCAATGAACACCCAGGACTGATCTCCTTTAGAATGGCCTGGTTGGATCTCCTTGCAGTCCAAGGGACTCTCAAGAGTCTTCTCCAATACCACAGTTCAAAAGCATCAATACTTCGGTGCTCAGCTTTCTTCACAGTCCAACTCTCACATCCATACATGACCACAGGAAAAACCATAGACTTGATTAGATGGACCTTTGTTGGCAAAGTAATGTCTCTGCTTTTGAATATGCTATCTAGGTTGGTCATAACTTTCCTTCCAAGGAGTAAGCGCCTTTTAATTTTATGCCTGCAATCACCATCTGCAGTGATTTTGGAGCCCCCAAAATAAAGTCTGACACTGTTTCCACTGTTTCCCCATCTATTTCCCATAAAAATGTATATGTTTTCAATGTAACATGAAATGCAAGCTAACTAATTCTTCTGATACTCAATCAAAGAAAAAAAACTGACTACGAGAGAAAGCGTGTCCATCTTCAGTGTGCCATTGACCATATGCAAATTTTCCTTATATGCTGACTTTAGATCCTAATCCCTGAGAAGTCACTTAGCTAGTGATTTTTTGGCTTAATTTAAAATGTTAATAGTCTACTAGACTATTTTAATCTACTTTAAGTCTAATTTAATAGACTCTGTCATGATTATTTCTCACATACATGTTGTAGGGAGCCCACAGGAACATGGTGCTGTGGGTTAAATGATTAGTTCTGAGATCTTGAAGCCCAGACCAGTTTCTTTACTGCTACCACCCTACCTTTGTGTATGGATGTTTTGCTTTTATTTTTATACATCATCCAAAGTACTTTCACCATGCATGTCATTTAACCTTGCCTGTCATATAATTGTTATTAAATTTTTGAGGAGTAAATGAAAAACTGTTGCATGGAGTCATGGTTCCCATTTTAAAGATGAAGAAACAAGTACAGGTGAAGACAAATGTATTACCTTGGAATGATAAGACCTGGGTTCATATTCCATTTCTGAAATTATGTGGATTAGGATTTGGAAAAAACTCTTTTGAGTCTCTGTTTTTTCACCTGTAAAATGGGGTTTTGAGGATAACTGGGAGGATTGAATGGAATCACTTATGTGAAAATGTTTTAAACTGTAAAGTTCCATCAAATACAAAGTCAGGTTTACAGTATTCTACTGCACTGAAAGTAAAGTTGCGTCCGACTCTTTGGATTATACAGTCCATGGAATTCCAGGCCAGAATACTGGAGTGAGTACCCTTTCCCTTCTCCAGGGGATCTTCCCAACCCAGGGATCAAACCCAGGTTTTCTGCATTGCGGGCGGATTCTTTACCAGCTGAGCCACAAGGGAAACCCAAGAATAATGGAGTGGGTAGCCTTTCCCTTCTCCAGGGTATCTTCCTAACCCAGGAATCGAACTGGGGTCTTCTGCATTGCAGGTGGATTCTTTACCAACTGAGCTATCAGGGAAGCTTATTCTACTGCACTACTACTCATAAATCCATCATTTTAATTATATGTTTGAAAAGACCAGCTCAGTGCTCTTTCTACTGTTTGCACACGGTTTCAGGTCTGGATATACTTGGTCTACTTACTACTAGGTCTGTTTCATGTTATTAATATTTATCGTAAATTAAGTTTTGCAAAACTCTTGTTCAAACTTCAAAGATAATTTTATGTCTATAATATATTATAGAAGTCCTTTGAATGAATGTTTCTCTTCTTCTCCCCTCCAACCGCAGTTCAAACTTATATTTGTAAACTACGAAGAGTTATGTAATAGGTTGTCCACACAATTTCATTCTTCCTTCTTTAACTCAAGTCTCTTCCAGAATAAGGGATAAAATTCTTGGTGACCATTTTGTTTATTTCATTCCTGTCTTCTGAAAAGAAGACTTAAAATAAACTTACTAATAACTAATCAGTTATGACATTTAAGTTTAATAGTATGAGCATATGAAAATAAATTACCTGTTTATTATTACCTAGTAACATTATAAATCTATAAAAGATATTGCATATTTCTTAAATTTGTTTCATCTCATCCTGAGATATTTTGAGGATATTGTGCAATTGCATAGCTTTTTTTCTTTGCCTTAAATATCCAATTTATTGTACTTTGAAACAATGGGATTGTACTCTGAAACCTACTGTAAATAAATAAATTAACAAAAGCTAAACTACCAAGAAGTTCGTTGAGGGTTTAGTGGCCAGAGTTTGATTTATGGCTGGGGAGCTGAGATCCTGCAAGCTGCGTTGTGTGACTAAGTAAATAAATAAAAAGACTCTTAATTAAAAAAATTAAATCATTACAGAAGAAAATGTGAAATGGAAATAGGTAGTTGAATAAATAAGGATTGTAGAGGACTAACAGGAGATATCATCAGTGTGTTTCTTACTTGGTAGTTGTTTTCTTTTAGGAAAAATCTTATCAGCTGGAGAGGGTTACTCTTTTCTTTGAAGCTAGCTCTGGTTTCTCTGAAATCAGATTTTGTATTCCCAAGGCTCCACTCTGCAATGCCAGCACAAACATACATTAACAGCTGTACAACACTTTAAAATGAAGGGGTGGAAAGAAGGTATCAAGCAATTGCTTACTGTGCTTTAGAACCTTTAGAAGTTTTTGAAAAGCTTCTGGAGTTTTAGGGAGGGGGAAATAAGAGTTAAAAGACTTCATGAAGAGCATATATCAAATAATAATGTAAATTAATTGAAAAGACTGTATTCTATCAGCGAGAGATTCAGGAAAATACTCCCATTATATTTTACAAACTAAGTACAGGATGGTTTGTGTTAGCTGTGTAATTGAGTAAATCTGCTACATGGTTTCTTTTTGTAGTTTGGTAGATATGTGCTATTCTTGTGAATCTTTTATTAACTAGTGCATTGTGTAGTGAAAGAAATGTAGTAACTCTAAATAAAAAGTGAGATCTCTTGTTTTGATATGAAGTACTCAGATTATTCCGTTCTAGTTTCTTAACTTCACAGAGGTATCCTGCTGGTTTAATTTTAGTATTGCTGCCTTGCATTTCAAGTATCTCTAACTTTATATTATTATTTGTGGTGGCAATATGTTTACATGTGATGTGTATATACTTTGTGCGTACCAAAATACTGCAGTGGGCATACTAAGACGTAGTGCCTTTTGAGGAGAAAATGTCATTCGTTTTTTTCATTCCTTTGTGTGCTGTTTGTGTCAGGTACAAGTTAATTGCCCAGGTGCTAGTATTGCACTACATTAATTATGAAAACTTGGTCATCAGTTTGTTCATGGCAAAATTATTAGTTTCATACTATGTGCCTTTTCAACAGATTCCAGAAATCACTGGATGTACATATTAATAAGGATGCATTCTGTTTTCAGTTTATTACCTTACGTTTAAATATAAAGAGACAAAATTGGTATACAAAAGAGATAAAAGTGATATATTTCTTGGCTATATAGCTGTGCTTTGAGGGAAGTCTTCCGGCATTATCTCCATTCAGTCACCTATATATTGAGGACCAGTTTATTTATAGGAGATGGATAGACTTTCTAAAAGTGAAAGAAAACAATATTCTGTTAATAGCACCCATTGATTAACACGTATTTATTGATCATTTGCTCTCAGTCAGATATTGTGCTAGATGCTGAGGATAAATTATACTTACTTATAATCTAGTGGAAGAGATCGACATTAGTCAAATAACTTTAGAGTTAAATTTTGAATTAATTCCTAAGGAGAGGTATGTGGGATCTTATGAGAAAATACAACACTTGAGAGAAATATAAAAATGATAGGTACATATTTGAATGATAAAAATGATAAAAGAATTAGGAAACTACCCTTAGTAATTGATAACAATTATTACATGTGTCATATATCCCAGAGTTCTAGTGGTAAGAGTTTTGACAAAATTATGGGTGGGAGTAATTTTCCGTTGGCTAAGTGAACTTAAACAATTTTAATGTAATAAAGAACTATATAAAATAGATGATAAAAGTGATGTTAAGTATAAAATCTGGACCATTATAGAAAACCCCATGGCTTTATTTTATATGCTTGGAATTGGTGTAATAAATTCATATGTTAAATTATTTTTTTTTTACACATCACTTTCTTATACAGTATTTCTTTGCCTTGAAATACAGGAAAATATAGCAACTTGGAAACTATGAAGATAGCCAAAATATAATTCCTTTTTTTAAGATTTTAATGGAAACATTAAAATTTATATCATTTTTTATTGAGGTTTTTAACTTTTTTGAAACTTAACTTTATAAAGGAAAGCCATTAGCTTCACTTTAAATTCGTCAGTTTTGCTTTGTTACATGGACTATTCATAATGTTGTTTAAATTGCATTTACTATAAGACAATTAAAAATTAAAAATGATTTTTAGTTTTATAAAATATTTCTCTTTATTTTCACAATCAAAGTGTAAATTTGAAATTCCTTAAACTGGCTCTGTAGCATTCAGGTCTAGTTGTCGTTCAGTCACAGTCGTGTCCAAGTCTTTGTGGCCCCACAGACTTTATCACGCCAAGCTCCTCTGTCTTCCACTGTCTCCCAGAGTTTGTTCAGATTCATGTCCATTGAGTCAGTAATACTATCTGTCTCATCCTCTGCCGCTCCCTTCCCTTTTTGCCTTCAATCTTTCCCAGCATCAGGGTCGTTTCCAATGAGTCGGCTCTTTACATCAGGCAGTCAAAGTATTGGAACTTCAGCTTCAGCAACAGTCCTTCCAGTGAATATTCAGGGCTGATTTCCTTGAAATGACTGGTTTGATTGCCAGTCACTCCTAAAGGAGAGTTCTAGTTACACTGTTATATAATGTTAAATCTGCCTCCCTAAGTTTTTAATTCAATGTATCAGAAAGAATTGCCCCTAGTAAAATATTCTCTTGCTTAAAGGGAAAAAAAGGGGTATAACAGTGTTTAACTTCTTACTAGTTACTGAATGGTAGGTAATTTACAAATAATTTCGAATTTATATACTATTAGCATTTCCTCTGTTTGCTGGGAAACTGGCCAGACTTTATGACAGCACAGAACCTCTCATTTTCATTACACAAGCTCTTTGAATGAATTTCATATTTTAATGGATGCTGGAGGTAAAAATCCCTTGGTTGGTTGGAAGCTGAGAGAAGAAAAACATATGCCTTTGGATTGTATATTTTAATCATGAGGATAGTGCCATTTATGTTCATTCCCCCCCACCCCACCCCTTTTGGCTATTTTCAATTTAGATTTATCAAAAAGTAGCAATTTACTGCATTTATAGTTTTTGGTATAGAATATTCAGTACTGGGTGTTACTAGAAATACCAAACTGAAATATTTTCTTCTCTCTTCTCTCTCAGTCCTTGGATTTCAAACAAATGTTCCTTTAAGTAGTCTTGAATTCAACATTCAGCCGTGTTATTTTGGCTTTGAATATACAGTATAACATGAAAGAAAAGTTGAGTGTTTCAAAGTAAACTGTATATATTCAAATTCACTGTAATCTTATCTATAAACTCCTAGTTTATAATGGTCTCCATAAGGGTCAACTGTTACAGTTAGGATTAATGAACATAAAATGCTCTTCTCGTCTTTGTGTAGAGGACATACTCTTCCCTATTTCTCAATCCTTGCAGTCTCCAAGCTTGAATTTTCCCTTATGCTAAAAAACAAAAATACTTAGGTACAGTAAGAATACTGCCCTTCCCCTCATCATGGTTGAGAAGTGAATCACAGGAGACATTTGTTAAGTTCTGTACATGTCTTATGAAAGGTGATGAAGGTCAGAAATGTCTCCATAATTTTGCCACAAAATAAACCCCAAAGCAAGAGATTATTACTACCATTTCCTGCTGTTTGTACCATTATTCAAAATAATTTAACCCCAGAACCTCACAACTTAGTAATAGTCATGCAGGTTAAACTTCTCCAATCTGGACATTTCTTTCACAGAGTTAGATACAGCATGGAGGGACCCAATTCTTTCCCATTCTCTGATGCATAATGACATGGGGAGAACACTGAATGAATTGAGACCTCTGGTTAATGTAAAATGAAGCAAAATGTGCATTGAAACTAGGCATAAGTTTTATACTTTTATGAGTTGAAGAAAATTCATGTGAGCAAAGATGTAGCTTATGTAGAGAATCACATTTTCCGTTGAGGACATGGGATAAATGTGATTTTCTGTTGAGAAAAAGAAAAGCAACCACGCAACAGAAAAGCTTCAGGCTTTAAAAAGTGAGTTTTTCTTCCCAAATACACAGCCCAACAATAGCAAAAAACGAACAACTCAGTGAAAAAATGGGCAGAAGGTCTACATAAATACTTCTCCAATGGGAACATACAGATGGCCAATAGGCACATGAAAAGGCGCTCAGAGTCACTAATTACTTGAGAAATGCAAATCAAAACTACAGTGAGGTACCACTTCATGCCAGTTAGAATGGCTATCTTCAAAAAGTGTACAAATAACAAATGCTGGAGAGAGTGTGGTGAAAATAGAACCCTTCTACATTGTTGGTGGGAATGTAAATTGGGATAGCTGCTATGGAAAACAGTATGGAGGTTCCTCAGAAAACTAAAAATAGAATTACCATATCATCCAGCAATCTCACTCCTCGGCATATATCTGGATGAAATTATAATTTCAAAAAAAAAACATGTACCCTTATATTAATAGCAGCACTGTTCACAATAGCCAAAGACATGGAATCAGCCTAAATGCCTTTCAACAGATAAATGGATAAAGATATGGTACGTATATACAACGGACTATTACACAATCATTAAAAAGAACAAAATAATGCCATTTGCAGCACCATTGCTTCCAGCAACATGGATGCAATTAGAGACTATCATACTAAGTGAAGTAAGTCAGTAAGAGAAAAACAAATACCACATGATACCACTTATATGTGGAATCTAAAGTATGGCACAAATGAACCTATCTGTGAAACCAGAACAGAATCGGGGACACAGAGAATAGACTTGTGGTTACCAAGAGGGAGAGGGGTGGTGGAGGGTTGGATTGGGATTGGGTATATAGAGAATGGATAAATGACAAGGTCCAACTGTATTGCACAAGGAATGTATTCAATATCCTGAGGTAAACCATAATGGAAAATAATATAAAAAAGGATATATATATATATACACACACATATATATATAAAAGTTGCTTTGCTATGCATCAAAATTAAGTTTTTAAAATCAACTGTACCTCAATAAAAATAAAGAAAAATGAGGTTTTTTTAAAACCATGGATCATTAACTGGCTAATCATAAATTTACTTTTTTTTTCTGTTTTATGGACAATAGGAGGTAGGATCAGACAACGATAAGGTACTGTGGATTTCAGGTGTGCAGATATTTTGACACTTTGATACAAAGGAATGATTATTCTAAATTACTTATTAAGTATGTATTTGAAAGAAGAAAGAAAACTCAAAATTTCTAATCTTAAAAAAAATTGACAGTGATTTCAGTCTCCTAGTTCATCCTGTACAAATGAGGAAACTTAGGTAAATAGAACACAGAATGCAAATGTAAACCAGTACTAGAAACTTAATCTAAACTACCTTGACCACCCTTGGTCCAATGCTATTTTCAGTATTTTATTCAATATATTTATAATAGTTCTAATTTATCAATAAGATAAATACTTGATTTTCTCCATTTTGTTGCATTTAGAATTTAAAATAACACATTTTTGAAGTATATTTGTTGGTCTTTGAAAATTAACTGTAAAAATAATGTAAGTTAGGAGCTATACTGGCATCAGTTCAGTTCAGTTCGGTTGCTCAGTCGTGTCCAAGTCTGCAACCCCATGAATCATAGCATGCCAGGCCTCCCTGTCCATCATCAACTCCCCGAGTCCACCCAAACCCATGTCCATCGAGTCGACGATGCCACCCAACCATCTCATCCTCTGTTGTCCCCTTCTCCTCCTGCCCTCAATCTTTCCCAGCATCAGGGTCTTTTCCAATGAGTCAGCTCTTTGCATGAGGTGGCCAAAGTATTGGAGTTTCAGCTTCAACATCAGTCCTTCCTATGAACACCCAGGACTGATCTCCTTTAGAATGGACTGGTTGGATCTCCTTGCAGTCCAAGGGACTCTCAAGAGTCTTCTGCAACACCACAGTTCAAAAGCATCAATTCTTCAGTACTCAGCTTTCTTTATAGTCCAACTCTCACATCCATACATGACCACAGGAAAAACCATAGCCTTGACTAGACAGACCTTTGTTGACAAAGTAATGTCTCTGCTTTTTAATATGCTGTCTAGGTTGGTCATAACTTTCCTTCCAAGGTGTAAGCATCTTTTAATTTCATGGCTGAAATCACCATCCACAGTGATTTTGGAGCCCAGAAAAATAAAGTCAGACACCGTTTCCACATCTGTTTGCCTTGAAGTGATGGGACTGGATGCCATGATCTTCATTTTCTGAATATTGAGCTTTAAGCCAACTTTTTCACTCTCTTTCACTTTCATCAAGAGGCTCTTTAGTTCTTCTTCACTTTCTGGCATAAGGGTGGTGTCATCTGCATATCTGAGGTTATTGATATTTCTCCCGGCAACCTTGATTCCAGCTTGTGCTTTTTCCAGCCCAGCGTTTCTCATGATGTACTCTGCATATAAGTTAAATAAGCAGGGTGACAATATACAGCCTTGACGTACTCCTTTTCTTATTTGGAACCAGTCTGTTGTTCCATGTCCAGTTCTAACTGTTGCTTCCTGACCTGCATACAGGTATACTAACATATTATGTCACAAGTTTGCTCTGTAGTCTGCTTTTTTCAGTGTTACATATATTCACTGAGACTAACATGTGAAAGTGGAAGTCATTCAGTTGTGTCTGACTCTTTGAGACCCTATGGACTCTATAGGCCAGAATACTGGAGTGGGTAGCCTTTCCCTTCTCCAGAGGATCTTCCTGACCCAGGAATAGAACTGAGGTCTCCTGCATTGCAGGTGGATTCTTTACCAGCTGAGCTATCAGGGAATATATGATGGTTGATCTCCTGGTTTTTTAGCTCTCTAGATATGATAAAGATTTAAATATTGTTTACTTTCAAAAAGTTATTTAAAAATATAAATTAATATATATTTCAAGAAATTAAAATGAAACTTTTAAATTAGGAAATATTAGAAAAATTAAATTAGGAAGTGTTTCATGCAAAAAATACACTTATCAGACTAATTTAACATATATTAGCATTTTGACGTATTTATTGTATATATTTTTGTTGTTTTAAGAAATAAAAGGTCACAGAGACTGGGGAATCCCTTCGCATACCGTTTTAGCCCACTTCACTTCTCCAGCACTATCCTGAAGTTGGTGTGTATTCTTCCTCTAAGATTTTATATTTCTATGTATGTATGTACCCATAAATGATGTATACCTGCTCTGCCAATATGGTGGCCAACAGCCATTTAAATTAGAATTAAAATACAATGAAATACATGAAATTCCTCAGGAGCACGAACCACATTACAAGTGTTCAGTAGTCACACGTGCCTTAGGGTACTGTGTTAGTGCAGATACAGAACATTTACATCATGGCAGAAAGTTCTGATATATACCATTGCTTTCATGTTCTTAAACTTCATACAAATGATATCACACTATTCATTTTCTGGAACTTGTTTCACTCAGTCTAATGTTTTTGAGATTTATCTATAATGACACACTGGTTTATGGGCATTTAGACTATTTCCAGCCTAACCTGCAGTGGCCCTTTTATGCTTGTTTCCTTACACGTGGGTGTACGTTTCTTGGGGGCATGCATTTATTGGTTGTAATCATTGTCAACTTTACATGATGTTGCCAACTCAATCCCTAAAGTAGCTATACCAACTTATACTTCAACCAGTATAAAGATTTTCTTGCATACTTGCTGATTTTTAAATTTATTAGACTGTAGTGTCAAATGTTATTTTGTTTTAATATACATTTTTCCTAATATTAATATTTTGAATGAGCAACATTTCATATGTTTATTGGCTGTTTGGATTTCCTTTTCTGGGAATTTTGTGTTTGTATTCCTTTTTAAAAAATGTTTTTTGTCTTTTTGATTTAGAAGTTCTTTATAATTATTTTTGGTTATATCTATTATAAAATATCTCATTTTATGGCTTATCTTTTTACTTTGTTAGTAATGTTTTAATGTATAGAAGTTTTACAATTTTTTGTGTAACTTTTTTAGCCTTCCCTTTAATACTTGTACTTTTTTGGCTCTTGTTTAAGTAGGCTTTTCCTGTTTTGATGGCATATGGCTAATTTCCTCCTTTTTCCTCTAATAGTGTTATAATTTTGCCTTCTAGATTTAGCTTTTTTAAACCCACCTGGGATTTATTTTATGAGACACTGATCTAGTTTTTCCTCCATTTGTATAAATTAATTTCTCAGCATCATTTAAAAAGTAATTTCTCCTTTTCTCAGTGACTTGTCTTGCTAACTTTTTCATCTTCCAAATTGCCATCAGTGGGTGGATCTGTTTCTGGGTTCTCTATTTTGTGTGGTTAGGTTTGTTCATCTCTGTGCCAGTATCATGCCATCTAAATAACAAAGCTTTTTAATATGACAGTGGATGGTGGGTAAGACTTGTTGATCTTCAGAATTGTGCTATTTTCAGTCTGTACTCTCATGTGTGAATTTATGGGGTTATTTTGTCAAGATCTGTTAACACCCTTCATGAGATTTCTGTTGGAATTGAATTTATAGAATAATTTAGTGAAAATAGACATTTTATGAAACTCAGTCTTTCCATCCACCAACATGGTATATCTTTCCATTCATCTGTGTTTCTTTTTATGCCTGACAATAAAGGTTTATGATTTCCTTTATAGAGGTCTTACTCAGATTTTGTAAGATATCTTAAGTACATTATGATTTTGTTTCTATTGTGAATGAGATCTTTAATTACATTTCTACTTGATTGTTCTTTGTGTACAGGAATGCTATTAATTTTTTGTATATTGATCTTGTATCCAGTAACCTGTTGAACTGTATTTTTAGTCATAACAATTTTTAGATTCTCTTGGATCTTCTATATAATTATATTATCTGCAAATAATAACTGTTTAAGAAATATTTAATAGGCTTTCTTGTATAAGGTTGAATAAAGCAAACATTTTCATCATGTTTCTGACTTCAAATATAAGTTTTACTATTAATATTAGATTAAGGAGATTTCTTTGTATTGTTAGCTTGCTAAGAGGTTCTCAACAAAAGGTAATATAGGCATGCTGATTTTTTTCATGTTGATCCTGCTGATCTTTTAAAAAGATCATATGATTTTTTTATTAATATGTTGATGTGACAATTATATTAATAGGTTTAAAATTTTTATTTATTTGTAATTGAAGGATTATGGCTTTACAGTATTATGTTGGTTTCTACCAAATATCAACATGAATCAGCCATAGGTTTACCCATGTTATAAATAGATTTTTAAGTGTTAGTCTTTCCTTGAGTTCCTGGAATAAACTTGATCATGATAACCTAAATGGGCTTGCTTCTGCTGACTTCAAAAGTCCTAAATCTGCTGTTTGATCCTCAAGACAATGCCATCCTGCCCTGGGCTCAGATTCTTGGGTCGGGAAGATCTCCTTGAAAAGGAAATGGCAACCCATTCCAGTATTCTTGCTTGGAGAATTCCATGGACAGAGGAGCCTGGTGGGCTACACAGTCCATGGAATTGCAAAGAGTCGGACACAACTGAGCTACTTTTACTCACTCATACTCGCATGTAGCTGATGTACACAGACACATAGTCTGCATTATTAAATTGATTAAATTTGCTAATACTTTATGTAGAATTAAAAAAATCTGGGTTAGTAAATGAGACTAGCCTATAGTTTTTTCTTTTACAGTTTTGTGTCTGACTCTTTGCAACCCCATGGACTATATAGCCCATCAGGCTCCTCTGTCCATGGGATTCTCTAGGCAAGAATACTGGAGTGGGTTGCCATTCCCTTCTCCAGGGAATGTTATACTAGCCTTATAAAATGAGCTGAATAGCTTTTTCTGTTTTTCTGTTCTCTAAAATGTCTTGTTTAAAATAAGTGTTACCTGTTTCTTTAAGATTTGATAGTACTTTCTATAAATAGCCTTGGGTTGATGCTTTCTTGTGGATAGATATTTGACTGCTGATTTAATATTTTGATATTCATGAATATATTCCGGTTCTTGATATTCTTCTTGTGTCAAATTTAGGTTGCTTATATAGGCTATTCCGAAAGTCTTACTGTAATTTTAAATTTGAATAACTTCAAGAGTATAAATGCCACAGACTTGTACAATTACTTGGAAGTTTATTTAAATGTATTGTAAGCTTTATGGTTTTTTAATCATGAATAAACTTTTTTTTTTCCAGCCAGAGTTTTTAATCTTTAATCACAGGAACTGAAATAAAACATTAAAATTAAACTTTTATTATTACATTTCTTTACAGTTTCCCCCTTTTTTTTCTTATACAGTTTATTTGTTAATGAATTCAGTTTATTAATCTGTTAAATTTCCTGCTGTGTTGGGGCTTTCAAAGACCACTCCTAGATTCAGTGACTCAGTAGGAGGACTCAGGGGTTCAGCATATAGTTGTATTCATGGGTATTTATTATAGCAAAGGCATACAAAGTAATACCAGTAAAGGGAAAAGACAGATGGAGGGCAAAGTGTGGAGGAAACCAGGTACAAGTTTCTAAGAGTCTTCTAGTAGAGTGCCACAGGATGTGCTTAATTTTAACCCTCAGGAAAGAATTGTGACAACACGTGTGAAATACTTTAAAAAGAAGAGCTCATTAGAGATTCAGTACCAGGGTTTTTATTGGAGGTTGACTATGTAGGTATCCTCTGCCTGGCATATACCAAAATTTAAGACTCTGAGAAGGAGAGCAGGTGTTCACCATAAACCACATTGTACAAACAGTTTAAGCACATCGAGCACTCTTACCAGTTTTGGGAATGGTGGGAGCCTTACTGAAATCTGAGTTCCCAGACACCAGCTAAGGTCCAACCTTGCAAACAGGTTTTTCTAAGGATAGAATTTTTGGGCGTGCTTTATTAACTTTTTTCTGTACACCTACATTCAGGATTTTGATGACTGCATCCTCAGTTCAGTTCAGTCACTCAGTCGTGTCCGACTCTTTGCGACCCTATGAATCACAGCACGCCAGGCCTCCCTGTCCATCACTAACTCCTGGAATTCACTCAAGCTCATGTGCATTGCGTCAATGATGCCATCTAGCCAACTCATCCTCTGTCGTTCCCTTCTCCTCCTGCCCCCAATACCGCCCAGCATCAGGGTCTTTTCTAATGAGTCAACTCTTCGCATGAGGTAGCCAAAGTACTGGAGTTTCAGCTTTAGCATCATTCCTTCCAAAGAAATCCCAGGGCTGATCTCCTTCAGAATGGACTGGTTGGATCTCCTTGCAGTCCAAGGGACTCTCAAGAGTCTTCTCCAACACCACAGTTCAAAAGCATCAATTCTTCAGTGCTCAGCCTTCTTCACAGTCCAGCTCTCACATCCATACATGACCACAGGAAAAACCATAGCCTTGACGCACACAAGAGAAGACTCTACACATGGACATCACCAGATGGTCAACACTGAAATGAGATTGATTATAGTCTTTGCAGCCAAAGATGGAGAAGCTCTATACAGTCAGCAAAAACAAGACTGGGAGCTGACTGTGGCTCAGATCATGAACTCCGTATTGCCAAATTCAGACTTAAATTGAAGAAAGTAGGGAAAACCACTAGACCATTCAGGTATGACCTAAATCAAATCCCTTATGATTATACAGTGGAAGTGAGAAATAGATTTAAGGGCCTAGATCTGGTAGATAGAGTGCCTGGTGAACTATGGACGGAGGTTTGTGACATTGTACAGGAGACAGGGATCAAAACCATCCCCATGGAAAAGAAATGCAAAAAAGCAAAATGGCTGGCTGAGGAGGCCTTACAAATAGCTGTGAAAAGAAGAGAAGCAAAAAGCAAAGGAGAAAAGGAAAGATATAAGCATCTGAATGCAGGGTTCCAAAGAATATCAAGGAGAGGTAAGAAAGCCTTCCTCAGCAATCAATGCAAAGAAAGAGGAAAACAACAGAATGGGAAAGACTAGAGATCTCGTCGAGAAAAGTAGAGATACCAAGAGAACATTTCATGCAAAGATGGGCTCGATAAAGGACAGAAATGGTATAGACCTAACAGAAGCAGAAGATACCAAGAAGAGGTGGCAAGAATACACAGAAAAACTGTACAAAAAAGATCTTCACGACCCAGATAATCACGATGGTATGATCACTCACCTAGAGCCAGACTGCATCCTAGGTGTTGTTAAATATGTTATTCTGTCTCCTGTTTCTGTTAAACAGTAGTTAGATGTAAAAACTTAACTCAGGCTTAATTTTTTTTTTTCAGGCAAGAATAATTTCGTAGGTGGTGATATATACTTTCTGTTGCGTCATACAAGGAGGCATGTAACATTTGGTTGCTCTTTTTCTCATGCAATGGTAAGGTTAGATTGATGAGAAGTTTCAGCTATTGTCAGTCTGATCCATACCTTATACAATTCCCATTCCTCACCTCCCACCTACAGTTTGCCTAATGATTTTAGCACCCATTGATGCATCTGATTATGCCATTAAGAGCTGCAAAATCTAACTTTCTTTTTTATTTATTAGCTGAAAAATTTCTATAAAGAACTTGTCCTCATCAACTATTCAGTTACTTTCAGGTATAGTTAATGAAGAAAAGATAGTAAAAATAATGCAGGATTCATTCCTTTTACTTAACTGATTTTCATAATAATAGACTGGTTCCCTCATGTCCTCCATTCTCCAAAAGGTGATAGAAGTTTTCATTTTTAAAAATTTTTGTGAGCACATGGATTTTCAATATATTTAGTATTTCCATACTTTTAAATATTATCTTTTTCCTAAAATTGTTCTATCTTTTGCTATCTTTTCAAGTTAGCTATTGAGTCCCTTTGCCAAAGCCTTTGACTATGTGGATCACAATAAACTGGAAAATTCTGAAAGAGATAGGAATACCAGACCACCTGACCTGCCTCTTGAGAAACCTGTATGCAGTTCAGGAAGCAATAGTTAGAACAGGACATGGAACAACAGACTGGTTCCAAATACGAAAAGGAGTACGTCAAGGCTGTATATTGTCACCCTGCTTATTTAACTTAGATGCAGAGTACATAATGAGGAACGCTGGGCTGGAAGAAGCACAAGCTGTAATCAAGATTGCCGGGAGAAATATCAATAACCTCAGATATGCAGACGACACCACCCTTATGGCAGAAAGTGAAGAAGAACTAAAGAGCCTCTTGATGAAAGTGAAAGAGAGTGAAAAAGTTGGCTTAAAGTTCAACATTCAGAAAACTAAGATCATGGCATCCGGTCCCATCATTTCATGTCAGATAGATGGGGAAACAGTGGAAACAGTGTCAGACTTTATTTTTTGGGGCTCCAAAATCACGGCAGATGGTGATTGCAGCCATGAAATTAAAAGACGCTTACTCCTTGGAAGAAAAGTTATGACCAACCTAGATAGAATATTCAAAAGCAGAGACATTACTCTGCCAACAAAGGTCCGTCTAGTCAAGGCTATGGTTTTTCCAGTAGTCATGTATGGATGTGAGATTTGGACTGTGAAGAAAGCCGAGCGTTGAAGAATTGATGCTTTTGAACTGTGGTGTTGGAGAAGACTCTTGAGAGTCCCTTGGACTGCAAGGAGATCCAGCCAGTCCATCCTAAAGGAGATCAGTCCTGGGTGTTCATTAGAAGGACTCATGTTGAAGTTGAAACTCCAATATTTTGGCTACCTCATGCGACGAGTTGACTCATTTGAAAAGACCCTGATGTTGGGAAAGATTGAAGGCAGGAGGAAAAGGGGACGACAGAGGATGAGATGGTTAGATGGCATCACCGACTCAATGGACATGAGTTTGGGTAAACTCCGGGAGTTGGTGATGGACAGGGAGGCCTGGAGTGCTGCGGTTCATGGGGTCACAAAGAGTCGGACACAACTGAGCGACTGAACTGAACTGAATGGGCTTCCTTGATGGGTCAGTGGTAAAGAATCTGCCTGTAATGCAGGAGACACAGGTTTGATTCCTGGTCAGGGAAGATCCCTTAGAGAAGGAAATGGAAACCTACTCCAGTATTCCTGCCTGGGAAATCCCATGGACAGAGGAGCATGGTGGGCCATAGTCCATGGAGTCACAAGAGTCAGACATGACCTAGCAACTAAACCACCACCACCATTGAGCCCTTTTACATAATATCATTAACCTTTACTTATCTTACTACTTTCTGGTATACTAAGATATTTCAGGTTCATCTTGTGTGTTTCCTACCCTAGATCTGATATCAGCTGTTCTAAGTAAACTTAGTTCTTTTGGTTCAAAATGGTATTTAGAGATTATAATTTGGATGATGGGGTGCTTGGTGTTCTGGATTTGTCATTGTATCTAGGCCTTTTTAATGTAATATGAAGAGCTAGGCTAGGTGAATTTTTTTTAGAGAAATATGTCTCATGAATTTATCCTGATATTTCTGCTCAAATTTGAGATTACAGGATTTTTACTTAGCTTCTTTTATTTTTGTGTGTTGACTTGTATGCTGAAAACATTGATTTCTTGTGATATTAATATAATTATTTGCTCTCTCTATGTTAATCAGTATAATAAGACCAATGCCATTAAAAACATGGTTATTGAAATTGTTTAAAATTTCTTTGTAGTTCTTTTGGTCTTTGTTGTATCCTATTATAGCAACTCACTCCAGTGTTCTTGCCTGGGATTTCCCATGGACAGAAGAGCCTGAAGGGCTACGGTCCATGGTGTTGCAAGAGTTGGACACACTTAGCAACTAAACCACATTAAGGATTTACAATCAAATTACTTGGTTTTGAAACCACTTGAAATAATTGCTCTCTGTGTGTTTGAGCTTCATCAACTCGATACCTAGATTAGTTTGTTTCATTTTACTTGTATATTTTGGGAATCACTTTTAAAAATTCTTGATTCGATTTGGTTTATAATTAGATGTTAGATGTTTACATAGTTTCAAAGTCAAATATAGAAAATAAGATAAATTTGGAGAAGTCTAGCTTCTATTCTTCTCCCTTCCACTCTTTTTTCCTTTCCCACAGGCAAATAATTTAATCACCTGTGATCCCCGCCCCCCTTTTTTTTTAAGAAAAGAGAACCAAATGTGTGTTCTTTCTTAGATAAACATATACATACTCTTCACATGTTCAGAGCCCAGCTTTTTTAAAATTTAATAATATTCTTGGATGTCATACCATAATAGTATAGTATATAAAAATTCTTATTAGGCTCTATTTTTTAAATTTGGCATGGGATTACCATACCATGCATGTAATGCAAATTTGAACCCCAAACCTATCTTTAAGTTTTGTTCTCTCATAGGAAATTTTTTTCTTATTTTGAGCTTTTGGCAGAGAGTCAGCTTCCTTGCTGCTCTCCAAGGCTTGTGAGTAGAGATTATGTTTTTAATACCCCTTTTTATGGAGTGAGCAATCTCTTATTATCTGAATTTTTTACTCAAGTATCTTAGTTCTTTTCCAATGTTCCTACTTGTGTGGGCCCCAAACTGTGTATTTTATCCTCCCTACATAAGGACCTTAAAGCCTCAGCTGCTGGCTCTTAGGCCCTATTTCTACTCTGTACTTCTTAAATTATCATGCTGTCAGCTTATATTCTTGTCACTCTGGCTTTGAGTACTCTTTGTTTCTGGTGCCTGGATATTTCTAAACTATGTATTTTTTGTTTGCTTGTTTGTATTTCATCCAGACCTTCTCTGTGTTTGGAACAGGAGTAATTCATATGTCATCTTGCCAGAAGTAGATCGACAACATTTATTTTCTGTCACCCATGTCTATCATCCCTTTCCTGTACTTAGCTGGCTGAAGGAACATACACATTCACACATGTGAAACAATTTTATAAACTATATCTTATAACTAAAATTATGACATTTCCTACCAAACTTCTCTTTCTTTCACTTGAAAGTATTGATGTTCTGTCGTAGTTATTTTAAGGTATTTTTAGTACGTTCTCCTCCTTTTTCTCCTCTCTGCCTTGCTTATTTTTCTCTTTCTTTTAGTCAAAGAAAAATTTATGTAAGGAACCTAGGTCAACTAGTCTTATTGCTTTTTTCAAAATACCAAGAAATAAAGTCATAGGGCTTTTAGACAACAGCACCATAGTGAATATAAATTATTTTTAGTAAAATAGAAAACAATTGCCTAAGTATAATTTGTGGACTCTAGTACAGATTATTGGTTTAGGGTATTTCTTGAGTGTTTGAAAAATGTTTATCTAATGACATTTATTTCTGTTTTTACTTGTATTATCTTCTACTGTGTCTTCCTGTTGCTTTCTTTTACACCTCTCATTAAAACTATATCTAGTGTTAGCATGTCACATAGAAGATCTTTTGTATTTAAAACGTTTGAACTGGATTTCTTACAGTATGTTTTTGCAAGTTAAAATATGGAGGCAGTATGAATATGCATTAAATAGTTTAGAAGTGTAAAGTCATAGTTAAATATTCAGATTCCTCAAAGAAATCTGTAGCTTTCAGAATAATTCTCCTTTGAGGATGAGACATTTATTAGAATTTTGAGCAGAGGTAAGAACTTTGCCACCTGGGTTTCCCAGGTGATGCTAGTGGTAAAGAACTTGCCTGCAAATGCAGAAGACATAAGAGATGCTGTTTCAATCCCTGGGTTGGGAAGATCCCCTGGAGAAGAAAACGGCAACCCACTCCAGTATTCTTGCTTGAAAAATCCCATGGATAGAGGAACCTGGTGGGCTACAGTCCATGCAATTGCAAAGAGTCAAACATGACTGAAGTGAATGAGCACAAAAATTTTGCAAAAGTATGAAAAAAATCGTTTGAACCATTTTCCAGTTTCTTTTCCATTGAAAGAATTTTTAAAAATTCAGTTAAAATTAACATACAATATTATATTAGTTTAAGGTGAATATAAATATAGAATAGTGATTTGATACTTTTGTACATCATGAAATGATCACTGCAATAAGGCCAGTTACCAGCAGTGACATATAAAGTTGTTATGGTATTATTGGGTAGATTCCTTATGTGTACATTACATCCTTATGACGTTTATTTCATAGCTGGAAGCTCGTATTTAATCATCTCTTTCAATTTGTTTTCTATGTTTATATTTCTGTTTTGTTTATTTGTTTAGTTTTTCAGATTCCACATATAAGTGGTTATCTGTTTTGGTATCAGGGTGATGCTGTTCTTATAAATTGAGTTTGGAAGCATTTTTCCCTCTGCAATTTTTTGGAATAATTTGAGGAAGGCAGGTGTTAACTCTTCTTTAGATGTTTGGTAGAATTCATCTGTGAAGCTATTTGGACCTTGACTTCTGTATTTTTGGAATTTTTTGGTTATTAATTCAATTTTGTAGGACTTCCCAAGTGGTGCTGGTAGTAAAAAATCCACCCATCAGTGCAGGAGAGGTAAGAGATGCAGGTTCGATCCCTGAGTCTGGAAGACCCCTGGAGGAGGAAATGGCACCCCACTCCAGTATTCTTGCTGGGAGAATCTCATGGACAGAGGAGCCTGGCGGGCTGCCGTTCATGGGGTTGCAAAGAGTTGCACATGATTGAGCATCAGTTTTGTTAACAGTAATGAGCCTGTTCAGATTTTCTATTTACCCATGATTCAGTTTTGAAAGATTATATCTTTGTAGGAATTTTCCCATGTCTTCTAGGTTATCTAATTTCTTGGCATATAATTATTTATAGTATTCTCTTTTGATCTTGTATTTATGTGATTTCAGGTGCAAATTCTCCTCTTTCACTTCTGATTTTATTTATTTGGCTTTTTTTCCTGATGCATCTGGCTAAAGATTTGTCAATTTTGTTTGCCTTCCCGAAGACCCAACTATTACTTTCACTGATATTTTCTATTGATTTTTTAGTTTTTATTTCTACTCTGTTCTTTATAATTTTCTTCCTTCTACTAACTTTGGGCTTTGTTGTTTTTCTAGTTCCTTTAAATGTACATTTAGATTCTTTACTTCAGATTTTTCTTGTTTCCTGAGATAGAGCTAGAACAGCTTTTGCGGCATCCCATAGATTTGGACTGTTGCGTTTCCATTTTTTTTGTCTCAAGGTATTTTTTGTTTTTTTTTAAGCTTCTCTTTGATTTGTTTGTTGAAATTGGTTGTTTACTATCATGTTATTCAGACTTCATGTGCTTGTGTTCTTTTTTTTCCAGTTTTCTTCCTGAGATTAATTTCTAGTTTCATTCTGTATGGTCAGAAAAGATGCTTGATATGGTTTCAGTCTTCTTAAGTTTATTGAGACTTATGTTTTGGCCTACCATGTGATCTGTCCCAGAGAAAGTTCCATGTGCACTTGAACAGAGTGTACATCTGCCGCTTTTGGATGGAATGGGGATACTAAAGCTCCCTAGAATTATAGTATTGCTGTGCATTTCTTCCTTTATTTCTGTTTACATTTGCTTTACATATTTAGGTGCTCCTATGTTAGGGTGCCGTGTTTTCAAATGTTATATCCTTCTGCTGGATTGAATTCTTAGTCATTGTGTGATATCTTCCCTTCTCTGTTGTTAGTCTTTGTTTCAAAGTTCATTTAGCCTGATATGAGTATGGATGCCTAGCTTTCCTTTGTTCCCTTTGCATAGAATAACTTTTCCGCCCTTTCACTTTTAGCCTATGTCTGTTTTTATATTTGAGGTGAGTCTCTTGCAGGCAGCATAAAGATGAATTCTGTTTTTTATCCATTCAACTACGCTGTGTCTTTTGATTAGGGCATTTAGTCCATTTATACTTAATTATTGATAAGGATGTACTTATTGCCATTTTGTTAATTGTTTTCTGATTTTTTTTTTAATAGTTCTTCTCTGTTCCTGTCTTTTTCTCTCTTCTTCTCTTGTGGTTCAGTGGATTCCTTTAGTGTTTTGTTTGTATGCCTTTCTCTTTATTTTTTGTATATCCATTGTTGATTTTTGGTTTGTGTTTACCATGTTGTTCATATATACTGACCTGTATAAATATCCATCTGTTTTTAGTTGATAGTCACTTACATTCAAAGACATTCTAAAAGTCCTACATTTTTTAACCACTCCACCCCATTTTATGTTTCTGATACCAAGTTTTACATCTTTTAAAAAATTTTGTGTATCCCTTAACTGCCACAACATTGTACCATAGTTGATGGGACTACTTTCCTCTTTTGTCCTTTTTTTGCTAGCTTTTTAAATGGCAGATCAACTTGCCTTTGCTATATATTTGCCTTTACCAGTGAGATTTTTTTCCCCCATATATTCTTATTTATACTTATAGCCTTTTCTGCTTAAAGATGACCCTTTATCATTTTCTGTAAGTCCAAGTTAGTGGTGTTGAACTCCTTTAGTTTTTGTTTGTCTGGGAAACTCTTTATCTCTCTTTCAATTTTAAATGATAAACTTGCCAGATGGAGTATTCTACGTTATAAGTTTTTTCCTGTCAGCAATTTAAGTATATCCTGCCATTCCCTTCTGGCCTGTAAAGTTTCTGCTGAAAAATCATCTGGTAGTCTTCCCTTGTGTGTGATTAGTTATTTTTCTCTCGCTACCTTTTAGATTCTCTCTTTAACTTTTGCCATTTTAATTGTACGTCTTGGTGTGGGTCTCTTTAGGTCCATCTTGTTTGGGACTCTGTGCTTTCTATGATCAGATATCTGTATCCTTCACTGGGTTAGGGAGGTTTTCAGCCATTATTGCTTCAGGCAAGTTTTTTTTTTTTTTTTTTTTGGTCTCTTTCTTTTTTCTCCTTCTAAGACACTTACAGTGCAAATATCTGCATACTTGATGTTATCTCAGAGGCAGGTTCCTTAAACTACCCTCATTTAAAAACTTTCTTTTTGCTGTTCTGATTGGGTGATTTCCACTCCTCTGTCTTCCAGATTATTCATTCTTCCGTGTTGTCTAATCTGCTGTTTATTTCCTCTAGTGTATTTTTTATTTCAATTATTGTATTCTTTAGTTCTGACTGATTCTTTCTTATATTGTCTAAGTTTTTGTTGAAATTCTCTTCTCCTGAGTTCAGTGGGCATCCTTATAACAGTTTCTTTGACTTCTTTATCAGGTAAACTACTTATCTCCATTTCTTTAGCATTTTTCCCCCATCAGGCATTGTTATTTTGTTTGAAACAAACAAACAAAAGTTTGTTTGAAACTTTGTTTCTCTCAGTTAGGTGAAACAGCTTCTTCTCCTGGTCTTGAAGGAGTGGCCCTGTCTGGCAATACCCTCTGTGTAGAATAGACTAGAACTTGGTGGCTTTGGCAGGCTTGCTGGAGCAAGAGTGGCCAAGGACAGGCCCTGGGGAGCACTGCCTCTGAAGCTGATTTGTCAGGGCAGCTGGGGCTGGAACAGGCTTGCTGCTGCTGCTAAGTCACTTCAGTCGTGTCCGATTCTGTGCGACCCCAGAGACGGCAGCCCACCAGGCTCCCCCGTCCCTGGGATTCTCCAGGCAAGAATAATGGAGTGGGTTGCCATTTCCTTCTCCAATGCAGTGAAAAGTGAAAGTGAAGTCACTCAGTCGTGTCCAACTCCTAGCAACCCCATGGACTGCAGCCCACCAGGCTCCTCCGTCCATGGGATTTTCCAGGCAAGAGTACTGGAGTGGGGTGCCATTACCTTCTCCACAGGCTTAGGTTGGGGTTATTCCTTGGGGAGTGCTGTGCCAAGATCATATTGGTAGGGCAATTGGGTCTGAAGTGTACCCTGGCTGGGGGCAGTTTCTAGGCCAAAGTTTTCTTGGTGCAGCTGGAGCCTGGAGCAGGTGTGGGCAAGAGAGTCCTAGGGAGACTAAATGATGGCTCTCACTGATCCTTTGATCTCAGAGAGAGCTCCAGCAGTTCTCTTTCCATTTTGCAGAAGCTCTAGGATTAGTCAATGAATTTCTTCCTGTGCATTCTGGGTGCCCTTTAAAACTGCTGTTTTTTTTTCACTGTCTCCCAGGGTGTGTGCTTCTGCACTTAGGGCCCTAAGTAATTACCCTCCCGTCTTCAAATTGCTGTGTCAGGAATGGGGTTCCCATGGATCCTGTGTTTCTGTCTTTCCTGCTCATTTCTATGTGGTCCTTCTACGTGCAGTAGTCGTTCAGTCAGCCTATAGTCTTTTCCAAGAGGAGTTGCTCTATATGTGGGTATGGATTTGATGTTCCATGGGAGGTGAACTTAGGGTCTTCCTTAAACATCATCTTGTACCTCTTCAATCTCATTTTTGAGTTTCTTAAGTGATAAAAGCAATAGTAGTTTTACTGCTACTTATTTTTGTTAGCTTTTATCTTGTGTTACATACAACATTTTAACCAGAGAGAAAAACAATGGAAGAAATACAATTAAATCTTTCTTTAGACTACTTAAAGTGACTGTGTAACCAGAAAGGGTTAATTTTGAATTTACACTGGATTTACTTCTGTGACTTTAACCCTTTTTGTTATTATAAGCATACATAATGGCCTAAGGGAGATAACCTGACCCCACCCACCTGTGGAGGACTGTGACATTGTTGAGTCCTTTGTGTGGCAAATAAAGCCCAGGGCCCCAGAAATTCACTTTTGGGGAGGTAGAAATCACATAAACATGTGACATCTTTGTTTGTTGATATGGCAGGAGATATTCCATTTTACACCACCCATGAAATGATTGTAAGGAAGTGAAACAAACACATCTCCCTATCTGAGGCTTGCCATTCTAGGAGATAATTTTGCAGAAATTAAATTTTTATTTGTTTCCTCACTTCCCCCCATTTCCGATCCTTAAAAGAATCTGACATCCAGGCCCTGACAAGATGGTTATTTTGAGGCACTAGCCTGCCATCTTCTTGGTCAGTGGGCTCCCTATCCAGTTCCAACACTTCATCTGGGATTCACTGACTTATCTTGCAGTAAGCAGAGCAAGCTTGAACTCAGTAACAACTCTAATGTACCCTAAAAGATATTAATACTATTAATACTATGTTTTCTTTTGTGTTATAAGGCTTATTTTTAAAGAAATTTTGAAGCATAATATTCAGTTATTTTTTAAAAGACTACTTAGAAAATCCATTGTGAAATGGTGTAATGCTATTTAAACTTGTGTGGTGATCAGCAAAGTTAAAAATGAAATGTTTTCTAATTGACCCTTAATTGAGGTTGTGGAGGTTTACTGATGTCAGTAAATGTCTAACTGACATTTACTGGCATATTTATGAAGACATGAGGAATGTGAGAAACTTGGTGAGAATCTTAATATGTACTTCAGGCTATGACATTCACCGTCATTTTCTTTATATATTCATCTGTGTCATCGATGTCATCTGTGTCAAAGTTATATCAACTTTTATGAATATGTATTACATTAATTTTACTTGAAATTAGTATATACATTAGAAAACGAATTTAGGTGGAGACAATAAAACACGTTAATTAATAAGGAAAAATGGAGTTCAACAAAGTAACAACCCAAGGTCCTGTAGTTGTCACTATTCCACAGTGATGTGGAGTTAAGAGAAAAAAACTAAATGTTTCTTGATTGAATATGGAAAAGCCAATCTTTTATCCACATGTTTAAAACAGAAGCATGTCTTTTTTCAAAACCTGTAAACCAACTAGTTGAAAGATTGACTGCTGAGTGAAGAGAACAAACCTTATATTTGGTTTCAGGTAGCTGGAGTTTTAATCACAGTTCTGGTGATGAGGGGAACGGAAAGGTTTGCCTTTCACACAGCAGCTTTAACAAACATAGCATAATATCTCCAGTGCTATCCTAGTAATTTCCTGCTTTTCAGTCTTCTTCATGCACATTCTACACATTGCATTAATAGAAACTGTATCAAGAAAACTGGGCTTTGAGTTATTTGACATTTATCACAGTCTACAGGAATGACTAGATAAAGCAGCTACTAATCACAGGAGCAGTGTAGAAGAATTATATCTTTTAAAAGATACTAAATGTATTACAAAAATTTAAGTGCTACATCTTGGAAGTCTCATCATTTAGGCGGAGTATTCAGAGTCATTGAGTTTCTTCTCATGTAGTTTTCTTTGTATGTAAGCTGCCTTATTGAGAATTGGCATCATTTAATGCAGGTATGTGTATCCATGGTGAAAAGGAAGCTAACTATAGCAAACAGTAACCTTTGTACCTGCATATAAGATATCTTTCTTTTGCTGGTAAGGAAGAGACAGTCATCTTTTTTTCATGTGCCCATAGATTTTGACTCCTTTAGAGGGATCAGAATTAGTTGAAAAGTTGTTATTCTTTGAGATACCAAAGATGAATATTCAATTAACAAGAACAACAAGAGAAAAATAACGCAAAAGTCATGATATGTAAATTAAGACTGCCTGGCAACAAGTATTTAAATGGCAAAGCTAGAAAGACATTAAAAACACCTTATGTTTTTTTGTTTTCAACCCATGAACAAATAAATGTAGAAAACATGTTTATCTGTTTAGCAGGACAGTTTCCATAATGCATATATTGAAAGAGAATGTCTATTTCAGAGTACTCAAGATAAAGAGATACAGTAAAAAGAGAAGGGAATAATAGCAGAATTACTTGAATAAAAGCAGTTCTGACAAAGTTGAGGGTGGGGTTTCTCCTGTAAGGTTCAAGCCATGATATGCCCCCAGCTCTGATTTCTTGAGTAGATGTTATATGAAAAAAATTTCCCTTGGATTGGAGAATTCATAGGTTGGGCTTACTAGCATCATTAACATCACAACAGTTTATTTTCCTCACAGACAAGCCTGCTTGATCAAAGTAAGACGTAAATTGTTAGAATGCTTTGATAATTATTTATATAAAGACAAAGATAATATGTGGGTTTTGTTTTTATTTCATATTACTGTCTATGAATGAATAGAGGAATTCTATTTGTTCACTTTGATTTTATTAACTTTCAAGGATACCTAGTAATATTTGAAAATTGATATTTAGTCTTAGAGAAATAATTCATTCATTTTTTCCTTCTAATTATTCAGCGTGGGGATATTGAGTTTCTTCTTCATATTGTAGTCTTCAAATCATAGTCATGATGTAAATTTAGCACTGATACTGTCTATCTTCTACAACAGTTTTGAGAAATATATACTGTATTTAATTTCTAGTATTTAAAAAACACTCTTCCTGATTTTAAAGTTGTAAAATAAATTTAGAGAGCCTGAGGAGAACTTTCCAAAATAATTTATAACTAGTTGAGTGCTTTGAAATGAATTTATTTCCCTTAAAAATTAGATGTCCAATAATAGCCATATTTGTATACACAAATATGCCTTATTTTACAAATTTACAGAGTTATATAAGATTACAAATGATGGAAATAAATTGTTTTTTCCAAATAGAAGACAAAAGTACATATTATCTTAGGATTCCTAACTTACCTCTATTACCTGGTCTTGACTAAAAGCCTAGTTTCTCCTTCCTGTCTTTTCGTGAAAAGCATATAAATATTTACATTTCATTTAGGAAACTGTGTACTTTTAAGGGTCATCAGTTCAGTTCAGTTCAGTCGCTCAGTCGTGTCTGACTCTTTGCGACCTCATGAACTGTAGCACGCCAGGCCTCCTTGTCCATCACCAACTCCTGGAGTTCACTGAGACTCACGTCCATCAAGTCAGTCATGCCATCCAGCCATCTCATCCTCTGCCGTCCCCTTCTCCTCCTGCCCCCAATCCCTCCCAGCATCAGAGTCTTTTCCAATGAGTCAACTCTTCGCATCAGGTGGCCAAAGTATTGGAGTTTCAGCTCTAGCATCATTCCTTCCAAAGAAATCCCAGGGCTGATCTCCTTCAGAATGGACAGGTTGGATCTCCTTGCAGTCCAAGGGACTCTCAAGAGTCTTCTCCAACACCACAGTTCAAAAGCATCAGTTCTTCGGCACTCAGCCTTCTTCACAGTCCAACTCTCACATCCATACATGACCACAGGAAAAACCATAGCCTTGACTAGATGAACCTTTGTTGGCAAAGTAATGTCTCTGCTTTAAAATATGCTATCTAGGTTGGTCATAACTTTCCCTCCAAGGAGTAAGCGTCTTTTAATTTCATGGCTGCAGTCACCATCTGCAGTGATTTTGGAGCCCCCCAAAATAAAGTCTGACACTGTTTCCACTGTTTCCCCATCTATTTCCCATGAAGTGATCGGACTGGATGCCGTGATCTTCGTTTTCTGAATGTTGAGCTTTAAGCCAACTTTTTCACTCTCCACTTTCACTTTCATCAAGAGGCTTTTTAGTTCCTCTTCACTTTCTGCCATAAGGGTGGTGTCATCTGCATATATGAGGTTATTGATATTTCTCCTGGCAATCTTGATTCCAGCTTGTGCTTCTTCCAGTCCAGTAGAAGTGGTTAAAGTGACATTCTGTCATATTCCTGATCTTAAGGAAATGCTTTCCTTCTTTTACTATTGAGTATGACTGTGAATTCCTTATAAATTCTCCTTATAATGTTAGGGAAGTTCCCTTCTATCCCAGTTTGTGGGTCTTTTTATCGTGAGAGGGTGTAGAATTTTGTCAGATGTTCCATTTGTGTGTTTTGAGATGATAATGTCATTATTTCCCCTTTCACTGTCTCAATAGGGTTTGTTTTACATTGATTGATTTTCAGAAGTTTAACCTCGATGGAATTCCTGACCTAAATCCCATTTGGTGATGGTGTATAATTTTCTTTAATGTGCTTTTGGATTTGGTTTGCTACTGTTTTGTTAAGGGATTTTGTGTGTTTATTCATAAGACATATTTATCTGTGGTTTTCTTATGATATCTTTGGTATTAGTTACTATATCTTTGGTATTACTGACCTCATAAAGTGTTCTAGCTTTGTCAGTTTTTTGGAAGAGTTTGAGAAGGAATCATGTTAATTCTTCTTTAAATATTTGATAGAACCCACCACTGAAGTCATATGGTCCTGACTTTTCTTTTGGGGGAGATTTTTATTAACCGATGCAATCTCTTCTCTTGTTGTAAGTCTGTTAAGGTTCTACTCTTGGACTTACTTCCCTTGTGGTCCAGCGGTTAAGAGTCTGCACTCCCAATGCAGCAGGCATGGATTCCATCCCTGATCAGGGACTTAAGATCCTGTATGCCACATGGTGAGGAAAAAAAGACTTTCTTCTCTTTTGATAACTTGCATTTTCCAAGGAATTTGTCCATTTCATCTAGATTGTCTAACATGTTGGTATAAAACTGTTCACAGTATTTTCTTATAATCCTTTTGATTTCTGTGAGGTTAGTAGTAGTTATTTGCATCTTCTTTCTTTTTTTCTTAATCTTGTTAAAGGTTTGTAATTTTTGTTGATTTTTTTTTTTTTTCAAATAAACAAGCTTTGGTTTCATTGATTCTCTCTACTGCTTTTCTCTATTTTGTTTCTCTGTGCTGTAATCCCTAATATTTCTTTCTAACGGCTTTGTGTTTAGTTTCAGCTTCTTTTCTAGTTCCTTAGAGTGTGTAGTTGGGTTGTTTATTTGAAATCTTTTTTTTTAGTGGAGGTGTTTATAGCTACAAACTTCTCTTAGAGCAGTGGTTATGCTGTATCCTCTAAGTTTTTGGTGTATTGTGTTTTTATATCAAAATATTTTCTAACTTCCTTAGTGATTTCTTCCCTGATCTTATATTGCTTAAGAGTGTTATTTAGAGTTTTCCAGTTTTTCTTTTGTTGTTGATATCTAGCTTTGTTCCATTGTGGTTGGTTCCATTGTAATCACTCATTGTATGATTTTGGGTATTTTGAAGTTTGAGAATTCTTTTATGACCTAACATATGGTCTATTCTAGAGAATGTTCTACATGCAGGTGAGAATATATGTTTTGCCATTGTTAGGTGGCATGTTCTATGTTGGTCTGTCAGATGTAGTTGATTTATAATGTTATTCAAGTCTTTTACTATGATTTTCTGTCTACATGTCCTCTGCATTATTGAAAGTGGGCTTTTGAAGTTTCCAACTATTATTGGAGACTATTTCTTCCTTCAGTTATGTCACTGCTTGCTTCATATATTATGAGGCTGTATTGTTTGATATATATATATATAATTGTTATATTTTCTAAAGGCAATG
This sequence comes from Bos mutus, assembly GCF_027580195.1. Lineage (NCBI taxonomy): Eukaryota > Metazoa > Chordata > Mammalia > Artiodactyla > Bovidae > Bos > Bos mutus. Next base: position 24,171,869 of record NC_091623.1, on the reverse strand, counting down.
GCACCCCACTCCAGTACTCTTGCCTGGAAAATCCCATGGACGGAGGAGCCTGGTAGGCTGCAGTCCATGGGGTCACTAAGAGTCGGATACAACTGAGCGACTTCACTTTCACTTTTCACTTTCCTGCATTGGAGAAGGAAATGGCAACCCACTCCAGTGTTCTTGCCTGGAGAATCCCAGGGACGGGGGAGCCTGGTGGGCTGCCGTCTATGGGGTCTTACAGAGTCAGACACGACTGAAGCGACTTAGCAGCAGCAGCAGCAGTGCATTGATCCTTCACTATAAAATGTCTTTCTTTGTCTCTTGCAACAGTTTTGTATGTAAAATCAGTTTTTTCTGATATTAATAAAGGTAGCCAGATTTCCTTTTGGTTGCTGTTTATAAAAATGAATTTTGTCTGATATAGGTAGCCAGGCTTCCTTTTGGTTACTGTTTGCATGGAGTTTCTTTTTCCATCCCTTGACTCTTAGCCTATCTGTGTCATTGGGTCTCAAATGCATCTCTTAAAAGCTGCATATAGCTGTATTATGTTTTTTAAAAAATATTCTGCCAATTGACAAGCTTAACTCATTCACCTTTAAAGTAATTACTGATAATGAAGGATTTATATCTGCAATTGTGCTGTTTTTTGTATTATTTTTTGTTGTTCCTCAGATTCTCTAATACTGACTTATTTTGTGTTTGATTTTTTTTCTGTATATCATTTCCCTTTCCATTTCTTTTTACATATATTTTTAGGTATTAGTGGTTACCATGGGAATTACAGTTAACATCCTAAATTTATAAAACTCTAGTTTGAACTGATACCAAGTTAGCTTCAGTAGCATACGTTGACTCTACTCCTAACTGGCGCCATCTTCTCCTTTATGTTATTACTGTCATAGATTGTGTCTTTATGCATTGTATGTCCATTAGTATAGATTTATGATTATTGTTTTATACATTTGTTTATTAAATGAAATAGGAAATAAAAAAGAGAAGTTACGTAGCAAAAATATAGCATTATTAGGTTTTATATTTATCTGTGTAGTTACCTTTACCATTGTTCTTTATCTCTTTGTGTAGCTTTAGGTTACTGTCTAGTATCCTTTTATTTCAACCTGAAGGACTCCCTTTAGTATTTCTCATAGAGTAGATAACTAGTAATGAATTCCCTTATCTTCCATTTAGCTAAGAATGTCATAATTTGTTCTTTGTATTTGAAGGGTTGTTTTGCTGAATGCAGAATTCCTGGTTGACATGTTTTTCCTTTCAGTCTTTAAATATATTGTTCTACTGCCATTTGGTCTCCATGATTTTTGATGAGAAATACACTGTTAATCTTTTTGAGAAGCCATTTGAGAAGCCATTGATGTGATCAATCACTTTTCTCCTGCTGCTTTCAAGTTTCTTTCCATCTTTGTCTTTTAGCAGTTTGATAATAATATATCACGATGTGGATTTCTTTGAGTTTGTCCTGCTTGGAGTTTGTTGAAGTTCTTGTGCTCAGTCGCTTCAGTCGTGTCTGACTCTTTGCAACCCAATGCACTGTAGCCCGGCAGTCTCCTCTGTCCATGGGATTCTCCTGGCAAGAATACTGTAGTGGGTTGCCATTCTCTTCTCCAGTTGAGGTTCTTGGATGTGTGTATTTATGTATTTCATAAAGTTTAGGAAGTTTTTGGATAGTATTTCAAATATTTTTTTCTTCCTTTTTTCCTTTCTTTTCTCCTTCTGGGACTCTATATATGTTGATATGTTTGATGGTGTCCCATAAGTCTCTGAAGCCTTTTTCCTTTTTTTCTTTCTACTCCTCACACTGGGCAGTTAACAGTTGCCCTATCTTCAAATTTGAAGACTCCTTCTTGAATCTGTTGTTGAATGTGTCTTGTGAATATTTAAATTTTACCTGTAATACTTTTCAATTACCAAATTTCTACTTTGATTTTTAAAAATAATTTAATTTATTTTAATTCTTTGTCCATGGTTTTCTTTAGCTCTTTTAGCATATTTAAAGCAGTAACTTTCAAGTCTTAGTCTTGTAAGTTAATGCCTGGGCTTCCTCAGGATGGTTTCCATCAATTTCTTTCTTACTTTTTATGTCCTGTGAATGAGTGATGCATTCCTACTACTTGTTTGTGTGCTTTGTAATTATCTTGTTGAGATCTGGACATTTTGAATATTGTAATTCTGAAAATCTGGTTCTCCTACTACACCAAAGACTATTATTATATGATGAAGTCTGCAGTTGTTCATTTGTTTAGTGACTTTTCTACATTTTTTTTTTTTGAAAAGCCTATATTCCTAGTCTTGTGTTGTCACTGAAGTCTATGTTCTGTTATCTCTGTGGTCAGCTAGTGACCTGACAGAAATTTCCTTAAATGCCTGGATACAATAAGAGTTTAAAAAGTGTAAAAGGAATTCTGTCTCTTTAACTTCCTTCAGTGGTGCCAGGGAAGCAGTTCAAACCATTAAGCTTGAATTAATGGTCAGCCTCTGTGCTGGCCACTTAGTGACCCGCCAGGTCACAAAACATAGAACTCTGGTTTTTTGAAGGAGAAGATCTTACTGTCCACCCTGATGCTAAAAGGGTTGAATCAGGAGTGGAGGATTATTGGTCCTTATGCATGATGTTGCAATTCATGAAAATTTGCTGGCTTCTTTGTTTGTCAAGCACTTCCTGGGATGCTCCATGTGTTCAATTAGACGCCAGAGTTCTAAATTCTAGCAGTTCTTGCAGCTCAATAGTTGTTTTGGTGAAGGGGCTGACTCTAGAGCTTTATACTCTGTGATCTTCCATAATATCACTCCCTTCCATGGTCATTCTTAAAAGAGCAATACGTTTCATTGTCACTCATTGGTAATTAAATGACAGGAGCAAGGGAAAAGATGAAAACAAGTTCTTACAGAGGAAATAAGCCATGAGAATCATCAATAAATATCACTTGCTTGAACAGTATAAACTGTCAGATGAATGCTACAGAGTTTTCCTAGTATCAGTTCCATATAGCTCCTCCCTTTAAAGAAATTTTTATTCTAGTCTAGCATCAATACTGTGAATGAAAGCCTTTGTTGGAAGGCTTGACAGATGACATTGATTTTCATTGTGAATTTAGATGTGGAGTATTGTCACTATAACATGTGAACTGAGATGTGGAGTCTGTGGGGCAGCCTTATCTCTTGCTGCTGACATGGGTGCCATATTGTCTGTCTTTCTACTTGCTCCCCTTTCTCAAATCTGTGGGTGGGTCATGAACAACTGCTTCATGGCTGTGTGTGGGCCGTATGTTGTGGAGGCCTCTTACAGACAATGCTCTTTCATTGGGCAGAGAAGTTGCTGCATTGGCTTCTCTCCCATTTCAGAAAGCTGAGTATGTGATGTCACTGCAGCCTTTCCAGTCTATACCAGCTTGAGCAGCAGGATCCTAGGACTGAAAATCAAACCAGGGGCTTGATATTTGGTGATAAGTGGCATTGCTTTTGGACTTTTGAATCTGATTATAATGTAAGGAGGTACTTTTTTGAACATGGGTTAATATGTATTTACTTATTCTGAAAATTCACTAGACTTCAGCTGTTGAATTCCACAAATGGTGATGCTCATCAAAGGTTTTGGTAACTACTCAGAAGAGAATAATAGAGTGTATTAGGAAAAAATACTTTCAGTAAGAGATCTTGGGTTGACTGGCAGGCTGACTGTCTGTCCAGCTCTTCTACACATACTCAATGCTACAGGTATTAGCAAGCTTAATCTTTAATAATGTAAGTGAATAAAAATGAAAATGACTTGTTTCCCTTTTTTTTTGATCTGTATTAAACATTCGTGACTAATTTTGGTAAATTTAGGTGAAATAGTTTGCTATGGTTGAATTTAAATGCTGGAAAAAGAGGGTTATGAAAAAATGCCTATCAAAATATTAGCTATATCATGTGAGAGGACTGAACATAGTATCTGGATAGTATAAAAAATTTCTTTAAAAATATTTTTATTATACTTAAAACATCGAAATTATAATGATCTATTAAGAAACAAATAGTTTTAATCTTTTCCATAGTTCTCTCTGTGATGTTAATGCAGTGTTCACTTACATTGATGCTTGAGTTTAATATTACTTTGTCTAGTATTAACATTGCCAATACCATAGCTTTGGTAATGCACATTTGAATATTTAATTATGTTCTATAAACAGCTTCTCTAATGCTACATTTTCAGTGAATATGATGGGCCTTCTGTTAGTGCTGGCATTTGAGCGATCTTGCTTTCTATTTTTCTGTTACATATACAATGCGAAGTATTCCCACCTGAGATTTCCCCGAAGTTTCTCTTGGGAAACAGAACCTAATTTGAAAGATGTTTTCTGTTGTATGTTGCTCAGATCAAGCTTTGCATTGAATCAAGCCAAATGATGAAAACAGTCCAGCCTTCTTTCCAGCAGAATGCAATTACCTCTAAGGCCTATAGTAAAAGACCAACTAATTGAGAACACTTGTCTTTGTTTTCAGTTAGCAAAGATTCTTACTAAGAGTGTCCATTTTTTGAATTCAAAAAGGTGGGTTTACTTTTAATGAACTAAGAGTTGGGAGATCTTAAAATTAAAGCATGTGCAGGTTATCATCTTCCTCAAGGGGACATACACTACCCCTGTGCTCGTGTGAAGTAATAATGAGATACCATAAGCAAACAGTAGATGATTCATGTCAGATGGCTCTTCAATAACGTTAGGGGGGAAAAAAGCAGCTGATGTATGGGATATTGAAGGCAGATTAAGTTGTTAATGTATATTAGTATATTCTTAATTTCCTTTTAATTGAAAAAGACATATTGACTTTAATTAGAACCATTTCACAGGAACTGTCAATTAGCACATGTCAAACTAGTTAATTCAGAACAGAATTCTTTTAATTAGGGTCTGCTTTCCTTTAACTATGGGGCCAATGAAATCAGCCTTTCCTTATCTAGATTTTAAATGTCTCTAAGACATATAATACAAATGTAGACTCTTATCTATTATTAGAAGCCCATATGGATAACATTAAAATGATGATGCTGGCATTGTTCATGCAGCACAAATCAGAGTCCCTTTATGACTGTTAGAAAAAAAAATGGCTTTGAACAAAGACTATTTTAAATACCAGATTTATCCTACTTTAAAGAGACTACAAAATTTATGACATGCATGTTCACATTTAAAGTATTATTTAATACGTCTGCTCAAATAAATGGGCCTATTCAAACGTTTTGTGTGTTCTATCAGCCGAAGACACATAAAACATTGTCAAGCCATACAGCAACATTTTTCCCTTAAATGAACTGTAATCAAAAAGGGAAAACAGACTGAATGAATTTTTTTTGCATGACATAAAAATAGCATTGTTAACTTTCATTGCATCCAGAGATTTAATACCCATAGTTGATGCAGTGACTAAACCATTGGTAGTAAGCTAATGTGATCTTAGTAATCAGACAGTGTAAAATCCGCAACTTGGCTCTTGCTTAATGTAATGATGTGGAATTACAGCATTTTAGTTACAGTTGGCATGAGGATTGGCACATAGAATAAGCTTGGTGGGGCAGGGCTGTGTGGTGTTCACCTACAGAATAGGTACGCTTATAATTTTAAAAGAAGATTTTAAATTATGTGTAAAGAGAGAGTTAATAGGAGATCCAGCTTACTTTATCATGTGAGGTTTAGTCACTATTTTACTCAGTTATAGCAAGCAAGGGTTACAGGAATTAATAAAAAGAATATTAATAAGTTAAACTTGAGATTCTAAAGATAATTATCTAGTAAGATATTATGTGTAACCTCAACTTGTTCATCTTATTGTAGGTACATTTAACTTCATAACAGTAGTGTGCCTTTCTAAAGTATGCTATACTGTAACTATATCAGTGGTTACATTTGTGCAACTGAATTAAATGAAGAATTGTAGTAATTTTCTAATATTGATCAACACAGGCAAAAGAACAAGGGCAATAAACAAATGAAAAAATACTACCAAAAAACTCCATTCTTTTCCTTCCAGAGCTGACTGTTCTCTTCTGAACTATTTCTAGAGCTACCTTACCTCTCTGTGTTTGACAGTGATGACCTACATTCAGCATGTCCGTATTTTGTTTAGATCTGTAGCTTTTAACTTTTTGGTGTCACTTGAATCTCTGATGAAAGATATTAATCCTCTTCCCAGAAAAATTCACATACTCATACGTGCACTAAAATATTCAGGATGGGAAATCTTAACTTCTTAAAAAATAATCTGGCAAAACTTGCTAAAGGATGTAACCTCAGTTTGTTATAACTAACAACTTGTAGTTTTGCAGACCCTATACTTGGTTCTGGGAATTTAACAATGAGTAAGATAAAACCTTAGCATCTGACTCACTGTGACAAGTTATTAGCACATTTTCAGAAATTACTGTATGATTCTTATTTTAACCACTTTTACTCTCTGAACTGTTTAAAGTTTTATCTGTATTTACAAATCTTGCACAAGTATTCAATCTGACCAACAATTTTACATAAAAATTGTTTGACAAAGGGACTTCCTTGGTGGCTTAGTGGTAAAGCATCGGCCTGCCAGTTCAGGAGACACAGGTTTGATCCTTGATCTGGGAAGATCTCACATGCTGTGGAGCAATTAAGCCCACGCCCCACAACTACTGAGCCTGTGCTCCAGAGGCTGGGAGCCACACTACTGAAGCCTGTGCACCCCAGAGCCCATGCTCGGCAACAAGAGAAGCCACCGCAATGAGAAGCCAAAGCACTGAAGCTAGAGAGTAGACCTGCTTGCCACAACTAGAGAAAAGCCCCTGCAGCAATGAAGACCCAGTACAGCCATAAATAAATAAAATTATTTTTAAAAATTGCCTGAAAAATATAATTACTAGATCATTAGTGGAGGTTAATTTTATGGCTTTAACTCAACAGATTTTATTGATCCTTTTAATCTTATTTATAATTCTATTTTGTTTAATAATCATAGGTAATATTAATATCCTTATTTGGACCCACCTTTTATTTCTGTTTATTCATTTAGATTATATAATTTACAGTTATTTACAAAGAAGACATAAAGCATACTAATATCATTTTTATAAGTTAGTCTCATTTAAGCTTAAAATAAACCATTGCTAATGATCTTGGGTGGCGGTGCTAGTTAATTTCTTGATTATGCATGATAGGTTATCCAGACTGTGCCAGGGTTTAAATTTGAATAGTGGCTGAGCAAGGTCTGTGCTGTGTGTGCTAAGTTGCTTCAGTCATGTCCAGCTGTTTGTGACCCTGTGGACCGTAGCCCACCAGGTTCCTCTGTCCACGGGATTCTCCAGGCAAGAATACTAGAGTGGGTTTCCATGCCCTCCTCCAGGGGATCTTCCCAACCCAGGGACTGGACCTGTGTCTCTTATGTCTCCTGCATTGGCAGGCGGGCTCTTTATCACTAGCACCGCCTGGAAAGCCCAAGATAGGTCTACTTTCCAGGAATATCAACACACCCAGTCTTATTTCCATTCTATCTTAAAAGGGGTATATTTTTGGTCTTTAAGAGTGTACTATAGCATTATTAAATAAATATATAAAAATATAAATAGATATAAATATTTACTTATATATATTTATAGATATATACATAAACACAAATATTTAAATGTATAAATAAATATATAAATATACATATGCTTAAGTATACTTATGTATTTAGTATGTTGCTGCTGCTAAGTCACTTCAGTCATGTCCGACTCTGTGTGACCCCGTAGACGGCAGCCCACCAGGCTCCCCCGTCCCTGGGATTCTCCAGGCAAGAACACTGGAGTGGGTTGCCATTTCCTTCTCCAATGCACGAAAGTGAAAAGTGAAAGTGAAGTTGCTCAGTCGTGTCCGACCCTCAGCGACCCCATGGACTGCAGCCCACCAGGCTCCTCCGTCCACGGGACTTTCCTTACTTTAGTCCAAATTTGCTCCGTGATTATCTGTAGCAATTTAAATTCCTTTGTCTATTTTGGCTTTTGAAAAACTGACCCTTAGTGTTTTGCCAGCAACGATTTTGACTTTAGGAAGTTTATAGAACCCATGGGCCTTAACTTAGTTTAATCATCTTTTTTGACCTTAGGAAGTTTATAGAACACATGGGCTTTAACTTAGTTTAATTATCTTAATGGTATAGTGGTAGAGGTTTTATATATTGTTAAAAATAGGCAAAAATTATTCATATCATGTGTTTGTGAACCAAAACCATAGCCATTTAACTCTGACTTTGTTAGCAGAATTTTAACAGATTATTTAAATTATTAAAAGCTATGATTTCTAATAGTTTTACCCAAACAGGAACCTTCTAGAAGTCCCTAGAATGCTTCATTTAAAGGAAAGTAGCATTGAGGTTAAAATTTTTAGTGGTTAGATTTTAAGAGTTAAAATAGAAACTTTCTCAATTATTTTATCTCCTTTCTAGATCCTTAATCAAGTTGTATTAATTTATTAGGAGCTAAATGCATCATTGTGTGTGGGATTTATGTTTACTCTGTAATATATAATCCCTTCTCCGTTTTCTACCTAATGATAAACAGTTGTCTAGCATAAATTAATTATATATTATAATATTTATTTATCTGTGGCTGTGTCAGGTCTTACTTGTGGCACGCAGGCTCCAGAGTGCGTGGGCTTGGTAGTTGTAGCATGTGGGCTTAGCTGCCCTGAGGCCTGTGGGATCTTAGTTCCCCAAGCAGGAATAGAACCCATGTCCCCTGCCTTGGAAGGTGGATTCTTAACCTACTGGACCACCAGGGAAGTCCCTATTATATTGTAATTTAATAAATTTAATTTTTTGTAACTTGAGTGTGTTCATATAGCTTTTGGAAAGTGATAGACATTTGTTTCTATTTTTGTTTTTATCAGCCAATCTCAATTAGTTTGGTTCAATACTGTATTTATTGAACACCTATAATTTCCAGACACAGTTAATGTTAGGCATTATCTTATTGAATATTACTTGAAGCATTTATTTGCTTTTCTCTTGGCTATGTGGAGTCTGTTTATTATTAATGTTCAATGAATTAGCTATTGGCTGTTTCAAAATTATTTACTTAGTGTTTTACAATTGAAATATTTTCAAGGGCATTATCTGATGCAGGATGAATAATCCCATCATTACAGTTCAACTATTTCCTTCACTGATATTTTTAGAAGGTTCTGTATATGGAAAAGCTTGTTCAAATTCTAGTGTCATTATTTACTAGCTTTGTGTACTTAGATAAGTTACCTAACCTCTCTGAGCCTCAGTTCCCTCCTCTGAAAAATAATAATACCTACATTACAATATTGCAAGGATTAAATGAAATCTGTAAAGTGTTGAAGTATGTAAAGCTTTGGTTTTCCCAATGGTTTTGTACAGATGTGAGAGTTGAAAGAAGGTTGAAAGTGAAAGTCACTCAGTGGTATCTGACTCTTTGCAACCCCATGGACTGTAGCCCACCAAGCTCCTCTGTCCATGGAATTCTCTAGGCCAGAATACTGGAGTGGGTAGACGTTCCCTTCTCCAGGGGATCTTCCCGACCCGGGGGATCGAACCCAGGTCTCCTGTGTTGCAGGCTGATTCTTTACTGTCTGAACCACCAGGGAAACCTGAGTGCCGAAGAATTGATGCTTTCAAATTGTGGTGCTGGAGAAGACTCTTGAGAGTCCCTTGGACAGTAAAGAGATCAAACCAGTCAACCCTAAAGAAAATCAGTCCTGAATATTCATTGGAAGAGCTGTTGTAGAAGCTCCATTACTTTATCTGATTTGAAGAGTGAACTCACTGGAAAAGAACCTGATGCTGGGAAGGATTGAAGGCAAAAGGAGAAAGGACGGCAGAGGATGAGATGGTTAGATAGCATCACCAATTCAGTAGACATGAATTTGAGCAAACTCCGGGAGATAGTGGAGGACAGAGGAGCCTGGCGGGCTATAGTCTGTGAGGTCTCAAAGAGTCAGCAACTGAACACCACCAACAACAGAAAAGCTTTTAGCATCATGTCAGTTAACGTATCAGAGAAGGCAATGGCACCCCACTCCAGTACTCTTGCCTGGAAAATCCCACAGACGGAGGAGCCTGGTGGGCTTCAGTCCATGGGGTTGTGAAGAGTCGGACACGACTGAGCGACTTCACTTTCACTTTTCACTTTCATGCATTGGAGAAGGAAATGGCAACCCACTCCAGTGTTCTTGCCTGGAGAATCCCAGGAACGGGGGAGCCTGTTGGGCTGCCGTCTGTGGGGTCGCACAGAGTCGGACACGACTGAAGTGACTTAGCAGCAGCAGCAGTTAACTTACTCAGTAAATATTTGTTCCTATCCCATGCAAGTTTGTTGTACTAACTGTCTTTACTGGGAAAAACAGCTATCTGTTAAATAAATTCACCCTCAGATGGAAATACAAATTGTTAACATGAGTGCTCTACTAATTTGATTACTGATGGATATTAGCAGGGGAACTATAGCAGTATTCCTGGTGCTTGAGGGAAAGCTAGCTGATGACAGTCATCTACTTTTGACCAGCCATCTTTTCTTCTCTGTGCTTGTGAAATGGTCTATGACTGTCACTGAAATGACTTCTAACAAAACCCCTTAGTTTATAATAGTTCAGTATAGGATATTAAAATATTCTTGAATAGCAGTATTAGCTCCTGAAAATACAAAAGAGGTATATAAAAATAACCTATAATGATGCCAACCACAGGTAATTGCTGTAAATATTTTGGTATGGTTTATGTATGTGTGCTGAGAATTTTAAGTCATAATATTTTATTCATAATTGTGATTTAAATGGCTGCGTGGTATTTATTTTAAATCTAAGCTTTGTTTTGAGCTTTGCATTTTTTTTTTGTCCTTCTGCTCTAGTAAGTCATGTTGGAATACACATCTTTATATATATATATAAACTTTATTTCTGATTATTTTTTTAGGTTAATTCTTAGGAATAGAGTTACTGGTCAAAGAAAATAAACAGTAATATTTTATAAATGTTATTCCAAATTGCTTTCTAGAAAGGTATCAGTTTATACCCCCATGAACCCCAAATGTGACATTCTGACAGAAGAGAGTTACTTTTTTGAATATACAGTTTGGCTGGTAGTTAAGACAGTTGATTTGTATATAGTTTTTTGCTAATTGATTCTTGTGTAATTGATTCAATTTGGCACTTATTTAGGAAGAGGCCAAATAACATTCTAATGACCGATGGGATCTTGACTGAGATTTTAAGAAAAGATAGCTTTTAGTTTAAAAGTAATGATTAAAGTAATATTTGTTAAGTGGTAACTGGTATGCCAGTGTGCCATAGTCATATCTTGATTTTTTTGTATGTGTTATTAGGTCTCTTCAGGGCTAAATGCTGTAGTGATTTTTAGAGGAAAATGAGATTCTTCTAATGTGCCATTAAAATATTTGCAATATTGGCAGTATACATTATAGAGAAACTTGAGGGTAAAAATCAGCTCACTTTATTTTGTAGTAAAATAAAAAATAGGGAAAATTTGCTAACATGATAATATCTAATGAGGGAAATGTTCTGTGCAGATGTCGGGTTTTCTATTAATCCCTAAAATGACTATATACTTTTATGTATATGAGTAACATCAGATACAAACATGTTGCTAGGAATATACATCTACTTAAAAAAAGATAAACACAACATGAGTTTAGAATTTTAATACTGTTTTAAAGGTGATTTAAACCTTTGGATAATGTTAAGTTTTGAGATTTCAACAAAGATCTAATATCTATGTATGCCACTTCTGAGAGTTATTTAGATATTTTTTCTCTTGTTTAACTGCATTTAGTACAGCTTCTAACACAGAAAAGTAAGAACTGAGTCCTGTATAATGTATCATTTATGGGGCACTGGGAAAAGTAATTCTACTTGGTTATTTTTGAAGCCTCCTTCTAGGCACACTACAACCAATTTTATTATATATATCTTTATATATATATTATATCTTTATTCTAGCATGTAGATAACAAGGTCATATGCTTTTCAGCTAACACAAAGGGCATATGAAAAGGAAAGAGAACTATTTTTGTTTTGCTTTTGTCATTAGTGTTAGTTGCTCTGTTGTGTCCGACTCTCTGTGACCCCCATGGACTGTAGCCCGCCAGGCTCCTCTGTCCTTGGAATTTCCAGGCAAGAATACTGGGGTGGGTAGCCATTCCCTTCTCCAGGGGATCTTCCTGACCCAGCGCTCGAACCTGCTTCTCCTGAACTGGCAGGCGGGTTCTTTACTGTCTGAACCACCAGGGAAGGAGTTTTCATATTATCTTTGTACATTGGACACCTTTTCATATTATACTATGCTAATAGCAGTGTCACATTTCATTAACACCAAGTTAGTGGAAATGAAAAGCAGAATGTTTTGTTGCTCTTACTATTGTTTCAGGTTTTTGTCCTGTAAATACTTAACTTTTATGGTAATGAATTATTTCAGAAGGAGAGTGCCTTAGGGAGATATGTTCTGTTTTAAGCCAGAGTAGGCTGCTAACCTAAATTTGGACCTATCCCTTCCAAAGTAAATATATTGTGACATTAATACGGATAAATACAAACAGTTGTTGTATTTTGCACTCTTGAACGTCACTGAAGTCACAGCTTCATTGAGGAGTGGGAAGAGAGATATACATGCACAAATGACCACGCTTTGCATTGAAATTGGCATTCTTCAGTCCTGGAACTAAGCAAAACAAATAATAAAGTCACACTGCTAGCTATACATACTTTACACTAACTTCACACCAACCCTATTGGACTTGATAGTACGGGCTTGAATGTACAATGACAGAGACAGGGAGTGTGGGTTTGGAGAGTTGGAGAGATGAAACAGGGGTATGTGTAGAGGAGATTAATACTCTAGGCTTTTGATTTTTAATTTGCATAATTAACTTTTTTCTCTCTCAAGTCTTGAATATAGAGTTGTAATTGGAATTAATTTAAGCATAGGTACCAAAATAATGGAATAAATCATTTAAGACAAGTATCTTGTTTGTTGTTGAATATATTGATTAGCTTTAAGTAGGTGATCATGTTAGTTTATAAATCTTAATGCCTTGTTACTTATAAATATGCTTGGTATTAAAAACATCTCTCCTCGCTTTGATTTTTCTTTGGTATCTAAAATTAATGGGCAAAACATGAACTTTATTATGAATTCCTCCTAAATTTTTTTTTTTTTTTACAGTTTATTTTCTCAAGACTCCTTTTGGATTACAGAGATCATGTTCTTCCTGTAGACTCCTGTGGAAGAATTTAAAATGAGTAAGTTGATGTTCTGGGGTATTATATTTTGAGAGGTATTTGACTGAAATTAATATATATTATTATGTTGGCTGCTGCTAATGTGTCAGAAATTATCCTTCAAAGAGTCGAGTTGAACACCGAGCCCAGTGTCATCTGATGAGAGCTGAGAAGAGGCACATGTACACAATCATTTATGAGTCTGACGAGACTGCTTGTCAGTTTTCTTTTGTTTTAGCTTGTATCAGCACTGGGGTCAACTTAATAAAACAAGGTAATGCTAGGCCTAGGGTTTAGGCCCAGCATACTTTAGTGGGTGTGTCATAAGTTTTAAAAGCAGTTTGAGGATAGAAGTCAAATATGTTGAGTCTGTTGTGCAACACAGTGCCCATAGTTAAAAATATGATAGTGTGCACTTTAAAATGGTGAAGATAAATCTCATGTTTTTCACTTTCATTTTCTTTATGTGCTCTTACAACAGCACAAAACCACAAAAGAATACAAGGAAATTTTTGAGAGTCTAGATATGTTTGTAGTACCTTAATTGTGGTGATGTGTGCACACATGTCCAAACTCATCAAAATATATACATTAAAATATGTGCAATTATCTATATGTCAGTTATACCTCAGTAAAACTAAAAATGATGATTATCTTTTAAAGATATGTTCTGGAGAAGGAAGAAAAGAACATTAAACAGATGAATTCCCAAAGCAGTCGGGATTCTTGATGTAGGAGGTGAAAGGGAGTGCCTTCACGTTTGTTTTTCAGTCTGTTGCATTGATGATGAGTACCTGATACTGATCATCAATGTACTGATCATCAGTACTGATACTGATGTTGATGCTGATTTTGGTGTTCTTAGCATCTAAAGAATATCAAATATACTCTTTAAGAGTTTCTCATTAGAGATCTTTTCTTTTACTCAGGCCACTGATTCACAAGAAAAAACCTTGTGAAGACAATATACAAGTGAAAAACAATTTATGACTGAGGAAGCAAAAGAGGACAAGGAAGAGAGGTGGCAAAAGTGGGTGCATAAGGGCTTCCCAGGTAGCGCCAGTGGTAGAGAACACACCTGCCAATGCAGGAGATATAAGAGACATGGCTTCCGTGCCTGGGTCAGGGAGACCCCTGGAGAAGGGCATGGCAAACCACTCCAGTATTCTTGCCTGGAGAATCCCATGGACAGAGGAGCCTGGCAGGCTACAGTCCACGGGGTCACAAAGAGTTGGACACCACTGAAGTGACTTAGCATGCAATATTGCTAGAGGAAACGTGAGAGGAAGGAGAATGACAGGGAGTGAATGGGATTATAAAAAGAGATTTTTCTCCATTTTTCTCAGGCTTCCGCCATCTGTGGCCTGGTGTCATTCTTTTTCCTTCCATCCTGCCTACTATCCTCTAGCTATTAAAAATCTTACTCTAATTCCGATGCTAATCTAGTTCCTTCAGCCTTCTACCTTTCCATCTGTGAGTATTCTAGATTCACATGACCACCATTACTATTACTGGTCTTCTCATTCCACCGTCAGTTGCATTTGCTGAAAGCTTTCCTTGAATAGTCAAATCTTTCACATAGTTAATTCAATAGATTCCCTGTCAGTGATAATTCACTGTTGCCAGGCATTGTTCTAAGCTCTGGGGATAAAATAGTTAATGAGATGAAATCTTGGTCCTCATCACACATATATATATTGCAACAGATGAGTAAATATGTATTTGATTTGCTGTAGGGAAAAAAAAGCAGATTAAATGGGTAGAGAATAACATAGTATCCTACTTTAGAAAAAGCAGTCAAGGAAGTTTTCTCTGTGGAGGCGATACTTGAGCAGAAATCTGAAGTGAGGAAACAAACCATATGAGTTTCCCATATCGGAAATGTAGCTGAGTTTCCCAGACCAGCTACATATCGGAAGTGTGTAGCTGGAAGTGGAATGACTCAAATGCAGAGGCTTATGTTTGATGTCTTCAGGAGTTAGTAAGAAGCACGGTGGGTAGAGGAGGAGAGTGGTAGGAAATGAGGTTAAGAGTTAGGCAGAGGCACAGTACAGCCTAATCGGGACCCCAGTGAAGCCCTTGGACTTTATTCTAAGTGTGATGGCAAGTCATTACTCTTAGCGGGTCGAGAGCAGGGAAGCAATGTGGACTTACTTCCCTTGAGGAGTATTTTTTTCAAATGAAAGTAGAGATGCAGGGTATCAGGAGAATTCTAGGTTGCAGGAGAATTCTTATCCAGTTGCATTTATTAATATAAACACTTCGGTTCGGATAGGAAGTAGTTGTTCAGAGATAGCCTCCACTGGATAACACTACTCAAGTTCTATTTTACCTTTGGAAGAATGTTACAGTGCTATAAGGTACTGTTTTCCTAGAAAGATTTTATTAATTAGTACTTCTAGAGACCAGTGGAAATGAAGTCAGTGGAGGCTGAACGGGGAACCTAATATCCTGCCTTCCTATCTTTTTCATTAAGCCTAGAATATAGAAGTGCAAGTAATATACTTAAACTTATCAGTTTGTTACAAAGAGTTAGATTTTGCTTATTATTTTGTATAGCCATTCCTGTCAGACTTTTCCCAGCCACATCCATTCACTATTGAGGACAGATGAAAGAGCCATTAGATGAGCCATTATCTTTGTGAGATTAAATGCACTGCACTTTATTACAAAGTTTTGAGTATATTAAAGCCAGGAAAGCTTTATTAATGGTTATTAATAGTCTACAAGGTGATAATATTATTTTAGAAGTTTTAGTGAAATTTATTGTAAGTAGGAGTCAGCAGACTGTTTCTGTAAAAGGCCAGATAGTAAATATTTTGGGTTTTGTGGGCCATATAGTCTCTGTTTTAAATCTTGTTACTCTGCACAACTTTGTCATTGTAGTTCAGATGTAGTCATCAGATCAGATCAGATCAGTCGATCAGTCGTGTCCGACTCTTTGCAACCCCATGAATCACAGCACGCCAGGCCTCCCTGTCCATCACCAACTCCCGGAGTTCACTCAGATTCACGTCCATCAAGTCAGTGATGCCATCCAGCCATCTCATCCTCTGTCGTCCCCTTCTCCTCCTGCTCCCAATCCCTCCCAACATCAGAGTATTTGCCAATGAGTCAACTCTTCGCATCAGGTGGCCAAAGTACTGAAGTTTCAGCTTTAGCATCATTCCTTCCAAAGAAATCCCAGGGCTGATCTCCTTCAGAATGGACCGGTTGGATCTCCTTGCAGTCCAAGGGACTCTCAAGAGTCTTCTCCAACACCACAGTTCAAAAGCATCAATTCTTCGGCGCTCAGCCTTCTTCACAGTCCAACTCTCACATCCATACATGACCACTGGAAAAACCATAGCCTTGACTAGACGAACCTTTGTTGGCAAAGTAATGTCTCTGCTTTTGAACGTGCTATCTAGGTTGGTCATAACTTTCCCTCCAAGGAGTAAGCATCTTTTAATTTCATGGCTGCAGTCACCATCTGCAGTGACTTTGGAGCCCAGAAAAATAAAGTCCAACACTGTTTCCACTGTTTCCCCATCTATTTCCCATAAAGTGATGGGACCGGATGCCATGATCTTCGTTTTCTGAATGTTGAGCTTTAAGCCAACTTTTTCACTCTCCACTGTCACTTTCATCAAGAGGCTTTTGAGTTCCTCTTCACTTTCTGCCATAAGGGTGGTGTCATCTGCATATCTGAGGTTATTGATATTTCTCCCGGCAATCTTGATTCCAGTTTGTGTTTCTTCCAGTCCAGCATTTCTCATGATGTACTCTGCATATAAGTTAAATAAGCAGCGTGACAATATACAGCCTTGACGAACTCCTTTTCCTATTTGGAACCAGTCTGTTGTTCCATGTCAGACAAAACATAAACTAATGATTGTGATTGTGGCCCAATAAAACTTTATTTATAAAACAGGGGTGGACAGGTTTGGCCTGCTAACTCATGCTATTAAGAATCTTGTGAAAATTATGACTGCCATTTATTGAGCATGAACAGAGTAGTGGGTAATGTTATGGATACATTGTATTGTTATTTAATTAATCCTGACCACAAAAAGGAAGCTGAGGCTCAGAAGTTTTAAAATTATTACTCCAAGTTCATACAGCAAATTGCAGGGTCATTACTAGAACCCAGATTTATCTGTGAGTGTGGTGATAGTCTTTGTTTTTCTTTCTAAAAATATTCCTTTATTTGGCTGCATGAGTCTTGGTTACTGCATGTGGGCTCTTTCATTGTGGTGCACAGACAGACTCTCTAGCTGTGGCCTGTGGGCTCAGTAGTTGTGGCACCTGGGCTTGATAGACTTATTCTTTATATGAAGGAAAATGCTCTGTGAGTTTAAGAACTTTGCTTTTAATAATCTAAAAGAACCAGGTCATTAAAATATAAGGTTGTGCTAGAATGATCTTACTGAAAATCATTTTATAACCAATAATTCAGCTATTGGCCAAAGAAAACTCTGAAAATTTAAATTAGGGTAACCAACTAGTGATTACCAGGATACCAGTGTCTCCCTAAGCTATTCACACTGCTGGGATCATAGACATTCTTAAAACCTACTGTGCTATACCGATTGCCTTAAAGATCTCTCTTTTTTATTTTTTTGAGGGGCTACATTGGCTGCCCTGGGTAAAGTCTTGGAAGAAAGCTCAGCAGCATTTAAAATTTCTCTTCTCAAAATTCTAACCAGGGGCCAAAAATACCTCTTGAAAAGGCTAGTAAGCAGATGTGAGGATCTTTCATCCTAAAGTGTTAGATGAAGTTAAGTGTCCAGTTAAACTGTCATCTTAGCTTCACCATCTTTGTGCTCCTGGCCTGGAAGCAGACTTGAGTTACATATAGATTAAATCAAAATCTGCCTTACATGAATAAATCCTTGAAAAAAAATACATTTTCTCTTTTTCTCATGAAAGCGTCTAATGGCTCTGTAACTTCAAACCTCAGAGTGGGAGGGTACTGAAATTAGGAGAACTTTAGTGTTTTGGCATACCAGTATGTGTGTATGTGTGTTTGAGTATATGTTAGAAGATAAGAAAAACTCTACAATTAAAATCCCTTTCCTTTGGTTTCTTTCCCTTCAAGATTACAATTCCCTTTCTGATTTTTGAAAGTGTGATCTGATTATATATTTAAAGTAAATAATTATTTATTGGGTATCCACTATATGTCAGGCATGATGGTATAACATAGAGGGTATAGATAATGAGTTAAACACACTGTCTTCAAGAAGATTACCAGAGATTAATACTCAGTATTATGGCTTGGTGTTAAAGATTCTGTCTGCCAACCAGATGTGGGGTTTGATCCCTGGGTCAGGAAGATCCCCTGTAGAAAGAAATGGCACCCCACTCCAGTATTCTTGCCTGGGAAATCTCATGGACAGAGGAGCCTGGCAGGCTACAGTCCATGGGGTCTCAAAGAGTCAGACACGACTTATTGACTAAATAGCAACAACAAGAAATTAAATGCTAAAACATGAGTAAGCACATAGGAAAGACATATAACCGTACTTTGGGAGTCAGAGAAGGTTTCCTGAAAGAAAATTTGAGCTAAGTCATGAAAAATAGGAGCTAGACCAAACGAGAAGCAGGATAATCTTATTTGAATTTTCCCCAGTTCAGTCAACATGATATATCTGAATGAAGCATGCTTAAAATATCATTTAAAAGGAAAAAAAAAGAAAAGAGGCCTGTTTTTTGAATGCCCTGAACCAAAAGAAAAGATAGATTTGACACCAATCACCTCTTCTGAGTCTAGTAACAGGAAGGGCATGTTTGCTTATAACCTGAGCATTCTCTTCATCAGAATAAATGTGGCTGGCAAAAAAATAAAATAAAAATGGCCCTTCTTGACTGTGTTGGACCCCCTTTTCATTACCAGTTCTAACAGAGGAAAGTCTTAGAGTTCAGCTATGCTCATGAATGAGGAAGAGAGAAGTTTTGATGAATTAACTAAGGTCTACCCCACCCAACTTACATTTTGCTCCACAGTTTTTGATGTTAGAAGTGGGCTAATCTTTCTTTCTGTTTTCCTTCCTCCCTCCTCCCAGTAATATAATCACAAATAGAATTCCAAGAAACATTCGACATAAATTCTGACCTTAAAATACTTCGTAACTTTGACAAGTTTGGGCTTTATCCTGAGGGCAATAAAATGACATAACCAGATCATTACAGCAGCAACGTGAAGAATGGGTGAAGTAGGGGAACGCTAGGGACGCTGACACAAATTAGGCATGTAGGTGAGAGCGGGTAATGATGCGAACCAGGGTGAAGGCAGGGGAAGTCGAAATTTAGATGGTAGAATAATTCAGACATGGTGATGCTCCGGATATGGTGAATGAGGGGCAAGAGTCAAGACTGATGGTCAGGTTTCTGACTTGGACAGTGGAGTAGACAGAGGTGCTTGTATGAAGACTGAGGACACAAAGGAAGGAGGAGCATTAAGGAGTTCTTAAGCAGCTGCAGCTGCTAGGCTGGCTCACCACACTCTGTAGATTCCTGTAAGAAGGAAACAATGAACCCAGTCAGATTTAGACAGTTTATTGCTCATAGCAAAGTAGTCAGTATAATCTGCATGTTCATATTGGTTCCCCAAGTCCTGTAGTACAGAATGAGGCTCAGGGTGATGCCATGCCCTCAGACGCAGGTGGATCTGTGTCCTCCCAGGCTTGTAAAAGCCTACTAGCAAAACTGGCCAACCTTGTCTCAGAGGATGACATTATCTTTATTATCCTTGTCAGGGAACAGTATGCCCTCTAACCTGGAGGGATAGACCATTCCTACTCTGAGGCACACAGAAATACCGTAGAGAATAGACTCCTAACAGCAAGATAATGATTTCAGTTTTGACATAATGAATTTGAAATGCCCATTATATCTAAATCAAGGTATTCAGTAGACAGTTAACTATTTATAAGAATATTCAGTATAGTACTTATAGAAGTGAGATAATAAAAAATAAAATCTATGAACTTTAGCTATGTCAAAACAATACTATTGATAGTAATTTTAAAGACAGTTACAGCAGGTGGTTACCAAGTTACCTAATTAAACACTATGATATCATTAAATGTGTAAATTTATTATTGTATTCATTACAAACTGAGTTCACATAGACTTAGTCTTCTGTTGCTTGTGGGATTTGATTATCTGCTAATAACCTCAAAACCTTAGAAAGTAGTATGGTTGCAGGATATTTATGATACACTGTGGAGCTGGCCTCTGACTGTGCCTTTTGTCCACTTTAGTCTAAACAAGTCCTCTCCAATAAAAATAAAATATAAGCGAGACTTCCCTGGTGGTCCTGTGGTTAAGAATCTGCCTTCCAGTACAGGGGACATGGGTTCAATTTCTGCTTGGGAGCTAAAATCCCACATGCTGCTAGGCAGCAAAGCCTGCGCACTGCAACAAAGACTCAGGACAGTCAAAAATTCAAATAAAATAAAATGTGAGACATGTATGCAATTTAAATTTTTTAGTAGCCACATTAAAAAAGTAAAAAGAAACAGATGAATTTAATATTTTATTTAACCCAATATGTCAAATATTGTTTCAACATATAAACAACATAAAATTATTAGTGAGATATTTTATATTTTTTTCATACTAAGTCTTTGAAATCTAATGTGTATCTTACACTGATGTGTGTCTCAGTTTGGACTAGATATATTACAGAGTGCTCAACAGACATGTGTGGCTACTGGCTACCATATTGGACAGCTCAGGTCTAGCCCTCAAGAACAAGAAGCTGTATTTCATCATATGTGATGAATATAGTTCTTCTTTGTATGTTAGAAGACTAAATACTATGCTGTGCCTTTTATCTTAGATAATTGAGTACTATAGGATAACTAACATTATAATGAAAAAGCAAATGGCCACTGAATTTATATATATATATATGTATATATTTTAGAGATCGTGAGTTTCACTTAAAATCAGTTCTTACAGTGCTTAAAATAGTTATCTTTGTAAGTGAGTTAGGTCTTTGGATGTATTATTGGTAAATCACTCAAGGATTTTACTAGATGGACTAGGTAGCCAGGAGGTTTAAAGTATAGTTTGGGGTACATGACTTACTCTTCAAAAATCAGTTACATGTTAGGAGAATTTATTCTATCCTATTATATTATGTAATGAGGCATCTCATCATTTTGTGGCCTGTAAGCATTTACTTATTTGCTGTGTTGAAAAATGTATTGATTCCTCTATACAGAAGCATCTTGAAACCTAACTTAATGAAAAATAGATGTTGAGGGGAAAGATAAGCTGTCTATATGCCTTCAGTATAGGAGCTAGAAATAATATACTTTGGAAAGTCTGAAGTATGTTAGTAGTTTTAGAAAAAGACTAGGTAAGTAGCTTGACAAACTTAAGATCTTCTAAGAAACTGATGATGCATAGTAATGACTTACCAAGTTTGCCTTGGAAAAGTGCTGTTAAGTCATGGACTTTGCTGTGTATTTTAGCAAGGACACTTTTAACCCTGATCTGTGAAATGTAATCACATTAAATTGTATATTGAAACAACATACTCAGGGAAAAGTGAGTTTCTCTGCTGAATGTGAATGAAAGCACCTGACTTATAAAGTCTTGGATATCTCTTTGATGGTGATTATTATCTGTGATTCTTTGTTGAGGGTTTTTTGCTTGTTTTTTAAAGACTTACTTGGGATAATCAAATGTTAAATGTTACATAGTTTAAAACATATTCTTTTAGAGAGCAGTTTTGTAAGGCAAATAGTTCTACATTATTCTAGTTTATTGATACTTTTATTTAGGAGTAAACAGTTTTAAAAATTAGACTGATTCATAGCAAAATGATATAGATGTGGATATGCTGTGTATAATAAGGAAGTGAACTGAATAAGTGGATCAATAAGGAATCTTCTGCTCTGCTCTCAGAAGAAGCAGAGTGGATAGCATCTATTTTGTTTCAATGACCCAGAAGGACTATGCATATACCAGTAAACACTTTAGAAAGTTTGTCAATTGACTGTGGTAAAATAAACCAGTGAGGGTTAAGATCATGTTTCTGACATAACCATTGATGGGTTAAACCGATTGTTATTTTATATCTTGCTTTGGAATGGAGCTTTGGGAATGAAGGGTTTATCATCAAGAGTTTTCAAAGGGTGTTTTAAAAAGTTTGAGAACATTTGTTCTGCTGTAATAAAAGTGGTCAGTGGAGGCCTCCCCGAGAAAGGGATGTTTGAGCTATGGCTTAAAGGAGACATGGGAACAGCTACAGAGCTGTCTGGGGAGGAAGCTTCCAGGCCAAGGACACAAGGGATGCCAGGCCCTTAATGCAGGAGCATGCCTGGCAGGTTGAGGGATGGTGTGGTAGCCAGTATAGCCACAGAAACAAAAGGATTACCATCATTTATTCTCCGTCTTCTCTGTATTCTAGATACTTTTTATACAAACCTGACTTGAAATAAGGAAAATTGGAGGAAAAAATATTATAGCAGAAAAATGGGTTTCAAATTTTTAAAAGCATTGTTTGGAAACAAATCCCAAAATAAAAATAAAAGTGATGTTAAAGCTCACAAAGTGATAGGGACATGTCAAAAGGCCTCAGTAGTCAGATCAGAGGGACTCCCACTGGCCAAATCTGAGAGAATTCAGCTTCAAAATAATGAGATTGAGTGTGTGCTAAGTTGCTTCAGTCATATACGACTCTGTGCCACCATGGACTGTAGCCCACCTGACTTCTCTGTCCATGGGATTTCCCAGGCAAGAAAACTGTAGTGGGTAGCCATTTCCTACTCTGGGGGATCTTCCTGATCCAGGGATGGGACCCTCATCTCCTGCAGCTCCCACATTGCAGGCAGATTCTTTACCGCTGAGCCAGGGGGGAAGCCCAATGAGATTAATAAATGCTAATCTATTAAATTAAAACATCCATGAGTTCATACTTACAGTAAACAAGTGAATAAATAAGGGGATCAGATCAGGTCAGATCAGTCGCTCAGTCCTGTCCGACTCTTTGTGACCCCATGAATCGCAGCACGCCAGGCCTCCCGGTCCATCACCAACTCCCGGAGTTCACTCAGACTCACGTCCATTGAGTCCGTGATGCCATCCAGCTATCTCATCCTCTGTCATCCCATTCTCCTCTTGCTCCCAATCCCTCCCAGCACCAGAGTCTTTTCCAATGCGTCAACTCTTCACATGAGGTGGCCAAAGTACTGGAGTTTCAGCTTCAGCATCATTCCTTCCAAAGAAATCCCAGGGCTGATCTTCAGAATGGACTGGTTGGATCTCCTTGCAGTCCAAGGGACTCTCAAGAGTCTTATCCAACACCACCCTTCAAAAGCATCGATTCTTCGGCACTCAGCCTTCTTCACAGTCCAACTCTCACATCCATACATGACCACAGGAAAAACCATAGCCTTGACTAGATGAACCTTTGTTGGCAAAGTAATGTCTCTGCTTTTGAACGTGCTATCTAGGTTGGTCATAACTTTCCTTCCAAGGAGTAAGCGTCTTTTAATTTCATGGCTGCAATCACCATCTGTAGTGATTTTGGAGCCCAGAAAAATAAAGTCTGACACTGTTTCCACTGTTTCCCCATCTATTTCCCATGAAATGATGGGACCGGATGCCATGATCTTCGTTTTCTGAATGTTGAGGCTTAAGCCAACTTTTTCACTCTCCACTTTCACCTTCATCAAGAGGCTTTTGAGTTCCTCTTCACTTTCTGCCATAAGGGTGGTGTCATCTGCATATCTGAGGTTATTGATGTTTCTCCCTGCAATCTTGATTCCAGCTTGTGTTTCTTCCAGTCCAGCGTTTCTCATGATGTACTCTGCATATAAGTTAAATAAGCAGGGTGACAATATACAGCCTTGACAAACTCCTTTTCCTATTTGGAACCAGTCTGTTGTTCCATGTCCAGTTCTATCTGTTGCTTCCTGACCTGCATACAAATTTCTCAAGAGGCAGATCAGGTGGTCTGGTATTCCCATCTCTTTCAGAATTTTCCACAGTTTATTGTGATCCACACAGTCAAAGGCTTTGGCATAGTCAA
This sequence comes from Bos mutus, assembly GCF_027580195.1. Taxonomy (NCBI): domain Eukaryota; kingdom Metazoa; phylum Chordata; class Mammalia; order Artiodactyla; family Bovidae; genus Bos; species Bos mutus. Next base: position 24,147,602 of record NC_091623.1, on the reverse strand, counting down.
TAAAGCAGAAATAGATGTTTTTCTGGAACTCTCTTGCTTTTTCCATGATCCAGTGGATGTTGGCAATTTGATCTCTGGCTCCTCTTCCTTTTCTAAAACCAGCTTGAACATCAGGAAGTTCACGGTTCACATATTGCTGAAGCCTGGCTTGGAGAATTTTAAGCATTACTTTACTAGCGTGTGAGATGAGTGAAATTGTGCGGTAGTTTGAGCATTCTTTGGCATTGCCTTTCTTTGGGATTGGAATGAAAACTGACCTTTCCCAGTCCTGTGGCCACTGCTGAGTTTTCCAAATTTGCTGGCATATTGAGTGCCGCACTTTCACAGAATCATCTTTCAGGATTTGAAATAGCTCAACTGGAATTCCATCACCTCCACTAACTTTGTTTGTAGTGATGCTTTCTAAGGCCCACTTGACTTCACATTCCAGGGAATAGGATACCATATAAATAAATGTAGGAGGAAGGATAGTGTTAGGAAATCACCATTTTGCAACCATTTTAACCACCAGGCAAGGGTCATCCATGGATGCTAAAACCAGTGAGTGAGAAATGGATGAGGGCTAAAATATTTACAAAGTTATAAAAATATCTTTCCATGAATTGTTCTTTAATTACTAAGTAAAACATATTTTACAGTGGAGTAACCTTGTAGATAGTACTTTAACTACTTAAGTAAGTAAGCACAGTCAGGATCACCAATAACTGGACGAACCATATTATATGTTTCCTGATGTGATATACTGAAAAGAACACAATATCATTTATATAATGTTTCTGCCAAAAATGTATAACCTAAATCTAATTATGAGAAACTAGACAAACCCATACTGAAAGTTCCTTTTCCGAAGAAAATTGTTTGTACTATTTATAAATGTCAGTATTATAAAAGGCAAAGAAAGGCTGATTTTGGACCAGAAAACATTGCTGTAAAAGGAATTTTGGAGGCAGTTGAAAAAATTTAAGTAAGTTGTATAGATTAGGTAACAGCATTGTGTCAGTATTAAATTTCCTGATTTTGATTATCATACTGTAATAATATAAGTGAATATCTTTGTTCCTGGGAAATCTACCTGGAAGTATTTAGAGGTAATGGAACAAGGTTTTGTAACTTTCAAACAGTTCAGAAAATAAAAGATGTATACTGTGTAAAAAGAGAAAGAAGAGGAGAAGAGAAGAGAGAAAGGGTAGGAAAGAATGATAAAGCAGTTGTAGCAAAATGTTAAAGTCTGGGTTAAGCACATACAATAGTTCTTTGTACTGTGCTTGTAATTTTCCTGTATATTTAAAATTATTTCAAAAAAGTTGTAAGCAAAAAGTGATGGTGTTCTGGATGAATTAGTTCTGGAACACCTTCTATATGATATTGCTCCTTCATTAATTTTCTTCTAAAAAGAACGTCTGAGGCACCCCTGAATACAATCTGAAAATCTGCTCTTAAAATGATGATTCCTTCCAGCTATGAAAACAGAGAAAGTGGAAAGTTTTACATATAATAATGATATTATATATGCAAGAGGATAACTGATATTTTCAGTTATCTAGCTCTGCTGCTGCTGCTAAGTCACTTCAGTCAAGTCCGATTCTGTGCGACCCCATAGACGGCAGCTCACCAGGCTCCCCCGTCCCTGGGATTCTCCAGGCAAGAACACTGGAGTGGGTTGCCGTTTCCTTCTCCAACGCATGAAAGTGAAAAGTGAAAGTGAAGTTGCTCAGTTGTGTCCGACTCTTAGTGACCCCATGGACTGCAGCCTACCAGGCTCCTCCATTCATGGGATTTTCCAAGCAAGAGTACTGGAGTGGGGTGCCACTGCCTTCTCCATATCTAGCTCTAGCAAGAGGTTATTTGCAGAGATTGTTGGTAATTATTGATGGACAGTTTTTTAAAAAAGGAGCATATGGAAAAAAGTTAGGCAGTAGAGCAAAGTCTATATTTGGCCCAAGGGTTCAAGGGAGAGACTACTTGTAGGTAGTTAGGAAGAAGATTTTTAAGATAGCTACAATAAAATTTAGGGTTTTTTTAGGTTTAAATTTACAATTGAAATGAGGTTTAGGGAGGTTCAGAGCATGTAAATTCTAGTTTATGTTTATGATTGTGGTAATGTGGCTGCTATCACTAAAGTGAACTTTGTAAGTCTGAGGACAGATGATGAAAAAAAGATTCAGGATAGATATGAGAGCAATCAAAGGAGCAGTGTGAAAAGTATCATACCTGAGGCCACTTTAGCTGTGGTACTGAGTTAGTACCAGTTAGTCCTCGGAATCAATATCCATAATGTCAGAGAAAAGCCCTACCTGAGCTCGGTATTTCCTTGTAAAGTTAACAACATAATCTCTATGGTAGATAGTACTTTAGAGAGGACAGAATTTGAAGGTCTAGAAAACATTGTGAAGCCACTGAAATTATGGAATTGTTTTAAGATGCGAGCAGCAAATGAATCACTTTAGTTTGGCTGCAAGGGAATTCTAGTTTTCTTAATGGAAGAAGAAAACCAACAAAGGAGAACAAAATAACTTATCTACTTTTCACCTATTTGTGAGCTAAATACGAAAACCTTGTAAGAGATGAGGAATGGCAAAAGACGGAAAATTAGTGTATAAGATACGAAAGAACATTGTTTTTAGACCTGCCACGATATATTGAAACTACCAGGGGGTAGTTTTGGCATAGAAAGCAGACAAAGAAAGAATGAAAATAAACTTTGTTAAAAGTTGTAGCTGTTCCCTTCTCCAGGGGATCTTCCCAATCCAGGGATCAACCCAGGTCTCCTGCATTGCAGGTAGATTATTTACCAGCTGAGCCACAAGGGAAGCTCAAGAATACTGGAGTGGGTAGCCTATCCCTTCTCCAGCAGATCTTCCTGACCTGAGAATTGGACGGAGGTCTCCTGCATTGCAGGCAGATTCTTTACCAACTGAGCTATCAGGGAAACCCCTCAAACTATGCATACATCAAAGTGAAGAAGAGCAGTAATGCTTACAATATACTGATGCTTATATATACATAACCTGTGGTTTCTTGGCGATTTGGAAAATAATAAAATGAAAAATGGCTCCTTATGGATAAAGGTGATATGTGAAGTGAAAGTTGCTCAGTCGTGTCTGATTCTTTGCGACCCCATGGACTATACAGTCCATGGAATTCTCCAGGCCAGAATACTGGAGTGGGTAGCCTTTCCCTTTTCCAGGGGATTTTCCCAACCCAGGGATTGAACCCAGGTCTCCTGCATTGTGGGTGAACTCTTTACCAGCTGAGTCACAAGGGAAGCACAATTGGTATTCAGTTCAGTTCAGTTCAGTCGCTCAGTCGTGTCTGACTCTTTGCAACCGCATGAATCGCAGCACGCCAGGCCTCCCTGTCCATCACCATCTCCCAGAGTTCACTCAAACTCACGTCCATCGAGTCAGTGATGCCATCCAGCCATCTCATCCTCTGTCGTCCCCTTCTCCTCCTGCCCCCAATCCCTCCCAGCATCAGAGTCTTTTCCAGTGAGTCAACTCTTCGCATGAGGTGGCCAAAGTACTGGAGTTTCAGCTTTAGCATCATTCCTTCCAAAGAACACCAGGGCTGATCTCCTTTAGAATGGCCTGGTTGGATCTCCTTGCAGTCCAGGGGACTCTCAAGAGTCTTCTCCAACACCACAGTTCAAAAGCATCAATTCTTCGGCACTCAGCTTTCTTCACAGTCCAACTCTCGCATCCATACATGACCACTGGAAAAACCATAGCCTTGACAATTGGTATAAAAATGAATTTTTCTTAGATTTTCGGAAAATACAAACTTAAAAAGGGATGTTAAATGGAAAATGATCTGCATTTTTAATCTTTATGGGCATGATATTAAAATAAATAGAACTAACCCAAAGAGGAAAGCATGTTAACAAAAGGACCTGTGGCTGTTGACAGTGTATAGACGGGGTGCTTTATGAAGCTTTGCCATAGAACCACCAGTGCAATGGTTCTATACAATACAGTATAGTGGTGGTTGGAATAAAGGAGTAGGAGAATGGGTAATTTAATGACCACTTATAATAGGTGTTACCCTCTAAGATATGATAAAAGCAACCAAATGCAGCACTCCGGGGCACAAGATGATTGGCTAAAGGAGTTGGGAAGATGTCCTAGTTGGTGGACCTTTGCTTGGCTGTTCAGGGAACCTTTTTCTCCAGATATTATCTGCTGCTATCTGTAGAACTCAAACATGGAGGGCTCAGTGGTTTGCTGGTCTCTAGAACATCTTGTGTTTTAATGATCATGATAAATGCTTAAAGAATATAAATATGGTGTTTCTGTGGAATTAATGACTACATGTCTTCTGATTGGTGTTTTCATTTTAATCATCATTTAAGTGATTTCCCAGTCACAGATTTTATTTAAAAGCTTGAATATATATAAAACATCTGACATTTTTGTTATTATAATGGACTAGGTTTTAAACACTGGGACTACAGTTCTACCCAGTGAAAAGCACAGGTGTTCTAACAAGCAATAATAGCAAATAAGATGTGGTGTTTTTATTTTGTAAAACAGTATGGACGTGTATAGTACACACAAGGATCTAGAATATCAGGCTGTTTTAACAGTAATCAATTTTAGTAGAATTTACTTGATTTAACATCTTCCTTTTAGGTTGGAATATGTTTTCTTAAAGAGGATCAGACAAATGCCTGATTCTGGGAACAAAGACTTTTGAAAGCTGACAGCTTACTGACAGTTATGATGAGCATTTTATTTCAGACTTATAAAACATATTAATCATGCTTGTTCACAGTATGGTGGTCCAAAGAGGGTTATATTCTTTTTGAGAGATACTTTAACTGAAGAGCATGTGACACATCTTCCACGAGTACAAAGCTACAATTTTCTTTTTTCCTTCTAAATGAGTAAATACTTTTCTCAGGTTTAAAGAAGGAAGAGTACTGCAGGAATCTGTTTATTATCAGACTATTTGCAAAAGACCTCTGCACCATTCATTGAACCTTGAAAAACACTCGAAAATATGGGTTGCATTTGCAAACTTCAGGGTATGACATGGAAAGCTGGCAAGCTGCCTGGCTTCTACTTAAAGAATTGTCATTCTGGGAAAAATAAATTTCTCTAACTAGACAAAAGTCAATGTTTTCATGTTTTACTGCAATCAAACTGATAGAGCTGACAATTTAATGTCTCAACACTTAAAATATCTGTGGATAATCAGTTACCTCAATCAATCATAAACACAAATCCTTCTATTTTTGAAGCTTGTGTGTCTGTGACTAAGATATAAGACAGTTGGGTGAGCCCCTTCCCCCACAACACCTCATCATCTACCCCCCACCCCCCACCAGCCTCCTAATATTCCTGATTTGTCTTTAGCTATGCAGATATTTATATACATTTTGCATCTGGAAATAACTTTTAACAACTCAAGTGTGATCAAATTTAGAAACTTTTCTTTCACTGTCCTGTTTTATTTAATTTTTATGGGTAGTTTGTAGACTGTATGCCTGTCAGAAAAATGTGGAAGTGTGCTGGCATTCCCGCTGAAGACATCATTATGAGTGGAAAAATGCTCAAGGCTTTTTCAAAGTGGGTGCTGAAACATACATTTCCTTTCTCTGACTCAGGGGATGCTGGTAGCTACCCCAAACAGACAGGTATTTTGGGGTCAAATGGTGTAGTGCCAAGCCCTCAGGATTTCCTGGCAAGCACACTGAACGGCTCACTTCTGGAAACCAATCATAATGATGATGATGATACAGCAAGGGAGGCAGTGACAACAACATAAAAAGCCGCCTGAGGAGCTGGATTCCAGGTAGCTCTAGATTTGGCGGAGCTGACAGGTTCAGTTCTCTAAGCTTTGGTATTGATAATGACGGGAAACTTCAGACAGTTTTAGAAGTCTGTTTCTATTAAGCTATGCTGTGGTGTTTTTGCAACTTGAGAACAAGTTTACTGGGGCACAACATTTTTCTTTCAACATGGTAAGAATTCACGTGATGGTGTTACATTCCTCACAGATAATTACTCTGAGCACACAATAAGCCAACTTTAAAGTATTCTTTTCCGTATTTTTCATGTATAGTGATATATGTGGGTATATGTATATATAGGCAAACACATTCACCACCACTGCCTCCTTTTTGTTTCTTTGATTACTTAGGACTTTGCAATCAAACCAAGCAGAGTTTTAGGACCCTTGGGGCAGCATCTTTTAGTTCCACATCAGGCAGCGTTGCAAAACAATCAATCTTGCTCTTGCACTCACTTGGCGGAAGTGCCACGACATGGATTGTGCAGTGCTTTGCTCTTGCCATGAAGCCTGGGTGACAAAAGTTTTTACAAGAAGCTGACTGTATTTGAGGTTATGAATATGCAATGATTCTCATTAGTATTGAAGCACCAGAGCAGGGGCTGACATCCCCCGCCACTTTGAGTTGCTGCAGAATCGGCTAATGAATTGTCTTGCTTTTTCATGCACACAGTCTGCTCTTGTGGCTTCTAAGTTCCAAGGGGAGTTGCCCAGTTTGAGTAGACCATTGACTGCAGAAATTAATTGTCAGGAATTGCTCGTGATTTTATGAGATAATATTTAAAGAGTGCTTAGATTGTCAAAACAGAAACTTTGTATGATGGTATTATAAATAGGAAGATTTAGAAAGCTCCATGAGAACGTATGTATGTTCGTATATACACAACTGTATATAGATATGCTTCCATCCTAGATTACTGTACAGTAAATACATCTAAATATAGATGAAATCAAGTAATAGAAATCTGACATTTTGCTGATTTGTCTATTATCCTTCCATACAGAACAAACAGAGATGATAGAAAATTCCCCGAATGAATAGAGTTGAAACACAAAGCTATTCCATCAACTCTTTACCATATTCTTTCTTTCTTTTTTATTCCTGGGTCTCTGCCAAACATTTTGCAGCTCATACACATACCATCTTTCATGAATATGTTACTGATAAGGATACATTTCTAGCCACTGATTAAGATATCTGAGCTGATTTGCAGTGTGTAAGGAAATGCAGAAGTGCTCAGACATCATCTAGAATGGTCCCTTTTCAATAGGATAAATTAAATGTGTTTTTCTACGCTCCTCCTCCCTTCAAATTTCCTTTCACTAAGAGGAAACTTCTGTGGCTTGCTGCAGATTGTAAAGAATGGATTGAATTGAAGTGGATAATATATGCTAAAAGGTAAGGGATATGTTACAAACTGTGCAAGTAGGGTAATGAACAAAGGGTAAGTTTTTATATTAAAGAGCTTGCTCTACGTTCATGTAATGAAAAGGCATCCCTTGCACCAAAACAGGTATGTGTTATTTTTGTAGAGCTTTGAGGAGAGTGTTATTACAATTGGCATACATATTCAACCCCTCACTGGGAATAAGAACAAAACTAAAACCCAGGAACATAAACATGTAAGGGTACTAAGTATGAGCATAGCTTAAAATAAATGCAGTCTGACAAAAGTGGCTCAATTACTGTATATCAAACACTTGTCACCTCTGCTGGCCTTAATGCCTTCACACGACTAGGAACAAATCAGTGATAAAATCTCAAGAAAGATGAAACCAGTCTAGACCTTTGCAAAGACCATCAGTCCTTCCACAGAGCTGTGAAATTATTTGTTCATGTAATCTTGGCTTCCTATTTAATGGACATAACACACCATCCACTCCTAGACCAAAGCCACCAAGGGCAATCTTTTTCTTATTTTTTTTAATTGGACACAGAGAAGACCAATCATATCTGATCATGTAACAAGCTACTAAATTATTCAGTTTTGTTCCTAAATTTGCATTCTGATTGTATTTTACTGTCTGTATAGGATTTATTTTTTTATTTTTATTTTTAATTGGAGGCTAATTACTTTACAATATTGTAGTGGTTTTTGCCATACATTCACATGAATCAGCCATGGGTGTACATGTGCTCCACATCCTGAACCCCCCTCCCACCTCCCTCCCCATCCCATCCCTCAGGGTCAGCCCAGTGCACCAGCCCTGAGCACCCTGTCTCATGCATCGAACCTGGACTGGTGATCTGTTTCACATATGATAATATACGTGTTTCAATGCTATTGTCTCAAATCATCCCACCCTCACCTTCTCCCACAGAGTCCAAAAGACTTTTCTATACATCTGTGTCTCTTTTGCTGTCTCGTATATAAGGTCATCATTACCGTCTTTCTAAATTCCATATATATGTGTTAGTATACTGTATTGGTGTTTTTCTTTCTGACTTACTTCACTCTGTATAATAGGCTCCGGTTTCATCCACCTCATTAGAACTGATTCAAATGTATTCTTTTTAATGGCTCAGTAATATTCCCTTGTGTATATATTACACAGCTTTCTTATCCATTTGTCTGCAGATGGACATCTAGGTTGCTTCCATGTCCTGGCTATTATAAACAGTGCTGCAATGAACATTGGGGTACACGTGTCTCTTTCAATTCTGGTTTCCTTGGTGTGTATGCCCAGCAGTGGGATGGCTGGGTCATATGGCAGTTCTATTTCCAGTTTTTTAAGGAATCTCCACATTGTACTCTGTAGTGGTTGTACTAGTTTGCATTCCCACCAACAGTGTAAGAGGGTTCCCTTCTCTCCACACCCTCTCCAGCATTTATTGTTTGTAGACTTTTGGATCACAGCCATTCTGACCAGCATGAGATGGTACTTCATTATGGTTTTGATTTGCATTTCTCCGATAATGAGTGATGTTGAGCATCTTTTCATGTGTTTGTTAGCCATCTGTATGTCTTCTTTGGAGAAATGTCTGTTTAGTTCTTTGGCCCATTTTTTGATTGGGTCATTTATTTTTCTGGAATTGAGCTGCAGGAGTTGCTTGTATATTTTTGAGATTAATTCTTTGTAAGTTGCTTCATTTGCTATTATTTTCTCCCATTCTGAAGGCTGTGTAGGATTTAAAGAACTCACTGTTTTAAGGTGCCTGTGTGTGTGTGTTGTGTTAGTCGCTCAGTCATGTCCAGCTCTTTGCGACCCCATGGACTGTAGCTTGCCAGGCTCCTCTTTCCATGGAATTTTCCAGGCAAAAATACTAGAGTGGGTTGCCATTCCCCTCTCCAGGGGATCTTCCCGACCCAGGGATTGAACCCATTTTTTCCTGCATTTCAGACAGATTCTTTAACGACTGAGCCACCAGGGAACCCCTTTTAAGGTGCCTATGTAATCAGAAATACAGTACCTTTATAATCACTCGCAAGAGTTTTCTGATTTCTCTGTGCTATTTTCCTAGGTATCCAAACATTTGGAAAGGTCTGCTTGGTTATGTGGAAATAAAGTATTCAACTCAGTGGAACACATTCAGATTTTAAAATATGAAAGTGGGAAAATTTTAGCTGAAACATTTATATTTAAACATAAAATGTTCAAATTTAATGGAAATATTAACCAATATCTGTTTCTATGACTATGAGAATCACAGTATAAGTGAAAATAGTTTTAATTGTATAGTTTTATAAAACTATGGAGGTTTTACTTTGGCTTGTAATTATTAGCATCTGCATTTTAGACTTTATGATGGCCATGAAAACATTATTTATGGAAGGTTTATTCAAATATACGGAGAAGGCAATGGCAACCCACTCCAGTACTCTTGCCTGGAAAATCCCATGGACGGAGGAGCCTGGTGGGCTGCAGTCCATGAGGTCGCTAAGAGTCGGACACGACTGGGCAACTTCACTTTCACTTTTCACTTTCATGCACTGGAGAAGGAAATGGCAACCCACTCCAGTGTTCTTGCCTGGAGAATCCCAGGGACGGGGGAGACTGGTGGGCTGCCGTCTATGGGGTCGCACAGGGTCAGACACGACTGAAGTGACTTAGCAGCAGCAGCAGCAGCATTCAAATATAATTTGGTGCTTATTGCTTTTATCAGATATTGAAGTCTGATGAAATAAAATGCAAGGAACTTGTGCTTCTGAGGCCTTTTGTTGGTTGTTGTTTTAGTTGCTAAGTCAAGTCCTACTCTTATCACTACCACATAGACTGTAGCCCACCAAGCTCTGCTGTCCATGGAATTTCCCAGGTAAGAATACTGGAGTGGTTTCCTGTTTCCTTCTCCGGGGGATCTTCCTGATCCTGCATCACCTGTATTGGCAGGCAGATTCTTTACCACTGAGCCACTAGGGAAGCCCTTCTGAGTCCTTACTGACAATCGTGTATCACACCTCCTTTTCTGTACACAACTATAATACAACAGCAGACAAAACAATATATTATGTTGTTTCTATTCATATTATGCTAAGCTGTCCTGCTACATATCTGTAGTAGAATTTGGACCTTGCAAGGAAATGGCTAATATACGTATGGATTTAGGCAATTATCTGCTTCCTTTTTCTAACTCTATAACCGAATATATCCGTAATTAATGTTCTGACATGGTGTTGTGCAGTGGACCAAGAACTGGAGTATCCTAAGGCAGACCAAGCACCAGAGATAACCCGATCTCTCTCTCTCTCTTTCTGTCTCTGCCTCACACACACACCTCACAGGGGAAGGAGTGAGAGAAGAGTTCAGCCTTTGATGAGCTTACCTAAAATTTTGCCAGTAGAAGTTACTTTACTTTGAGCATATATGTTCAAAGCTACATTTCCCTGTCAGCCATAACATTTATTGAGGACAGTCTGGGTGCTGGGAGTGGGGAGAGGTAGATTAGGAGAATCCTGGGGATCGGGAAGTTTACAGTGAAACTGCAGTGAAAGATAGCAGGAGGATGTTGGGGATTCATTTATGGAGCTTAATATCAACAAATGTAGATTGATCTAGTGCATATTTAGTGCCAAAGTGTTTCAGAGCTGCCATTGCATTGTGAGAACAGCCTCAGCAGGGACAGCTGTAGAGACTTCTTACAGGAGACAAGTTCCTATTTGGATTTTGGAAGTTTCAAGATTCTATTAAAATGTATTAAATTTGGCTTTAACTTTGGAACAGGACTTCAGTGTGTCTAAATTCACCTTATATTGATTTCAGTGGTCATATTTTCTTTTGAAGTGATATAGTTTGAAGTTTAGAATTGTATTTAAAATGTGCTTTTTTTTTTTTCCACTTAAGCATTATTTCCTTAAGTGGGCTTCCCTGACAGCTCAGTTGGTGAAGAATCCACGTGCAATGCCGGAGATCCCAGTTCGATTCACGGGTCAGTAAGATCTGTTGGAGAAGGGATAAGGCTGCCCACTCTTAGGCTTCCCTGGTGGCTCAGCTGGTAAAGAATCTGCTTGCAATTCGGGAGACCTGGCCTTGATCTCTGGGTTGGGAAGATCTCCTGGAGAAGGGCTACCCACTCTTATAGAAGGGCTATACGCATGGACTTTGTAGTCCATGGGGTTACAAAGAGTCGGACACAACTGAGGGACTTTCACTTTCCCTTTTTCCTTAAGTAGGCCGGAAAAAAAACCTTGTTTACCACAACCACCCTTTCCCCAACATCCTCCTGCTATCTTTCACCCCAGTTTCACTGTGAACTTCCCAATCCCCAGGATTCTCCTAATCTACCTCTCCCTACTCCCAGCAACCAGAATGTCCTTAATAAATGTAAAAGGAAAAAAGTAAAAGTGAAAGTGGCTCAGTCGTGTCTGACTCTGCGACCCCATGTCCATGGAATTCTCCAGGCCAGAATACTGAAGCGGGTAGCCTTTCTCTTCTCCAGGGGATCTTCCCAACCCAGGGATTGAACCCAGGTCTCCCACATTACAGGCAAATTCTTTACCAGCTGAGCCACAAGAGAAGCCCCAGTGGTTTGTAAATGGGAGCCCTCACAAAGGAAAAAAATGAGGGAATTAAAACTATTAGCACAATATTATTTTAAACAACTCTGTTTCACAACCCAGATAATCACAATGGTGTGATCACTCACCTAGAGCCAGACATCCCGAAATGTGAAGTCAAGTGGGCCTTAGAAAGCATCACTACGAACAAAGCTAGTGGAGGTGATGGAATTCCAGTTGAGCTATTTCAAATCCTGAAAGATGATGCTGTGAAAGTGCTGCACTCAATATGCCAGCAAATTTGGAAAACTCAGCAATGGCCACAGGACTGGAAAAGGTCAGTTTTCATTCCAATCCCAAAGAAAGGCAATGCCAAAGAATACTCAAATTACCGCACAATTGCACTCATCTCACACGCTAGTAAAGTAATGCTCAAAATTCTCCAAGCCAGTCTTCAGCAATACATGAACTGTGAACTTCCAGATGTTCAAGCTGGTTTTAGGAAAGGCAGAGGAATCAGAGATCAAATTGCCAACATCTGTTAGATCATGGAAAAAGCAAGAGAGTTCCAGAAAAACATCTATTTCTGCTTTATTAACTATGCCAAAGCCTTGGACTGTGTGAATCACAATAAACTGTGGAAAATTCTTAAAGAGATGGGAATACCAGACCACCTGACCTGCCTCTTGAAAAACCTGTATGCAGCTCAGGAAGCAACAGTTAGACCTGGACATGGAACAACAGACTGGTTCCAAATAGGAAAAAGCTACGTCAAGGCTGTATATTGTCACCCTGCTTATTTTGCTTATATGCTGAGTACATCTTGAGAAACATTGGGCTGAAAGAAGCACAAGCTGGAATCAAGATTGCCGGGAGAAATATCAATAACCTCAGATATGCAGATGACACCACCCTTATGGCAGAAAGTGAAGAGGAACTAAAAAGCCTCTTGATAAAAGTGAAAGAGGAGAGTGAAAAAATTGGCTTAAAGCTCAACACTCAGAAAACGAAGATCATGGCATCTGGTCCTATCACTTCATGAGAAATAGATGGGGAAACAGTGGAAACTGTGTCAGACTTTATTTTTTGGGGCTCCAAAGTCACTGGAGATGGTGATTGCAGCCATGAAATTAAAAGATGCTTACTCCTTGGAAGGAAAGTTATGACCAACCTAGATAGTATATTAAAAAGCAGAGATATTACTTTGCCAACAAAGGTCCGTCTAATCAAGGCTATGGTTTTTCCAGTGGTCATGTATGGATGTGAGAGTTGGACATCCAAAGAAAGCTGAGCACTTAAGAATTGATGCTTTTGAACTGTGGTGTTGGAGAACACTCTTGAGAGTCCTTGAACTGCAAGGAGATCCAACCAGTCCATACTAAAGGAGATCAGTCCTGGGTGTTCATTGGAAGGACTGATGCTGAGGCTGAAACTCCAATACTTTGGCCACCTGATGCGAAGAGTTGACTCATTGGAAAAGACTCTGTTGCTGGGAGGATTGGAGGCAGGAGGAGAAGGGGACGACAGAGGATGAGATGGCTGGGTGGCATCACTGACTCGATGCACATGAGTTTGAGTGAACTCCAGGAGTTGGTGATGGACAGGGAGGCCTGGCATGATGCGATTCATGGGGTTGCAAAGAGTCGGACATGACTGAGTGACTGAACTGAACTGAACTGAACTGATTCTTCCTTAACTCTCTCCCCAGTCGTCTTGCCTAAGTATATATGTAAATGCTGACTCCATATTGATGCCCAGCAAAATATACAGAGTCCTAAGTCCTATATTACCAGATGTAATGACTATATGTTCTGGGAACTTTTATTCCTTCATGTGGTCCCTAAAAACTGATGTAATTATGTAATTACTAGCCGCAGGCCTGGATTACCCCTTCCTTTATTTCCACACTGTTCTTCTTCTTACCTCTCCCCACCCTCCACTGGCCACTTTTCTCAGATGTTAATTATAAAGGCTTGAGTTTACACCATCCCAGGTCATTTGCTTTCCTAGTAGGAAACTCTGCATTTTGATATGTATTGGGTTATGGTAAGGCAATGGGGCTTCTGTGCTTGGAACCCTGAGACCATATTGTGAATGAGGCCAGTCTATACTGCTGGGAGATAAGTAACTACCTGCAGGAGAGCAGAGGCTCTGGCTAATTGTCAGCTAACCCCTAGACCTGTGAGTGAGAGCATCTTGGATCATCCTAGCTACCAGCTGATCCACCATTGACTATGGACAGAGTCCCATAGTCATAGGGAAATCTGTTGTCATCCTGGACAGGATAACCCAACTGAGTTGCACAGTTAGGAACTAAATAAAGTGTTTAGCCACTAGGTTTGGGGTGTTTTGTTACTAGCTAAGCTAATCCACAAAAGATCTGAGTAAAATGCAGGGAATGTACGAAGAAGAAGTGACTGAAGATGATGTATAACATTTGCAATATCATGGTAAGAAATTCAGACCTATTTTGTAGGACCAGGTTTCCCAAACTTCATTGACTAGTGTACCATTTTTATCTTTTAAAAAATATCTGCATACTCCCTCAGTTAGATTTTTATTTAAATTGTCCAATTTTTATACCAAAAGCTTACTTTAAAAGTAAGCTTAATAATTTCTACTTTTCTAAGCCTATTAAAATATATAAATATAAAAATCTGGTCTAAAAAATCAAATTTTTGGTATCAAAAAATCATCTCATGTATTTTGAGTGCCGCATTCTAGAATTTCCTGCTGTAATCAGTAGGAATCAGGATCACAAGGCAAAGAATCTGGAGTATGGAGAGGCTGCTGGCAAGGAGAAGTGAGGAGGCTACCGTGGTCCAGACGGAATATGGCACATGATTGACAGACTAAGGTGTATTCCTGAGGAAGAAGAGAAAATACCTGGAAACAGATTTGTGGTATGTGGGGTGGGAATGGGGAGTATGAAGTATCCACTGAGTAGATAATAAGAAGGGAAGAAAAGGAAAAAAAAAAAAGGTAATAGATCTGCTGTACTTAATGAGTTTGAATTAATATGTCATTTGAAAACAGAGGCTTACAAATTTTTTTTTGGCACTGCATGGCTTGCAGGATCTTAGTTCCCCAACCAGGGATTGAACCTGGGCCACTACAGCGAAAGTGTTGAGTCCTAGTGACTGAACTGCCAGAGAATTCCCTTAAAATGTTACTTCTGAAATCACCAGCATATAGGTGACAATATCATCAAGAGGAACTGTTTAGTACAGAGATTCTCAGCTTGTTTTTGTTTTTTTCACCCCCGAACTTTTATGGGATATGATTTACTCCCGCTATAAACAGATTCAAATAGGTGATGATTCTCAGATGGGGGTAGAAAGTACTTGTTTCACTTGAAAAATAATGCCCCCATATGATTCTGATACACTGCCCTCCACTCCTTGATTTAGAGTGAGCGATGAGGACAGTGGTGTAGAAGAGGAATCAGTAGAAAGGGGCAGAGCGGCTAAGAAGTCAGCTCCTCTAAGAGGGAGAGAACTTTCACATATGAGAAGGGACCTAAAGACAAAGGGCCATGGTACTGAATTCTGTAGAGAAGTTTAGGAGCATGATTCTTTAAGTAAAACTGGTTTATCATAGTACAGTACTGGGCATAAAATAAGAGCACAGTTAAGTATTTGGGTGAATGACTTATGTAGAACTCTTTTGTGCTTGAAACACTTCACAGGCCTTAAATATCCAAGGCAGACAGGATGTGTAATAATTGTACTGCTTTGGGCTCCAAAATCAATGTGGGGGGTTTAAAATTCTGTTTCTCTGTCCACAATCGGTGACTTAGAAATATGCTCACTGGGGCACCATAGTCCTGATCTCAGCGCAAAGCGATGTTTGAGGCTGTTTGCCAGAACTAGTGTCAGTCGGCACTTGCTATGGCCACCCCACAGCGATGGCGCCCGGGAGTAAATTATTTGTCTTAACGATGATTTGGGTTGATGGAGTGAATAGACTTGCCTGGCAGACCAGGAATGCCATCAGCCTATCTGTATCACAGGTAGGTTTTACATTCATAAGAGCAGTTCCTTTTATCACTGCTGTTGTGCTTTAAAAACAACATACATTTCTACCAGATCAGGACAGCAGAGTTTGCTCAGACCACGGTTTGGTGCCTGCGTGGGATGCTCAGAGCACACTCAGCAGCACACACCGGCTTGACATCTGGCATCCATGCCTCCTGTGAGATTGGCTTCCCTCTGGCTGTGCCCTGAAAGATTCCCCACTGGGCCCCTTCTGTCCCACAGTGTAAACACATCACAGGAAATGAACAAGTACAGATTCAACTTTTCCGGAAGGAACGGAGAACCCTCTCCCAGCTGGAAACCTGCGGTGTTTCAGTGTCCAGGAAGTCTGACCAGCCTTTAGGGAAGAGGCTGTTGTCTGTGGCACCTTAGTCCCTTTCTCCTTCTAAGCTTCCCACATGCTTCCTATAGCCTTGTTCTAAGTCATCCAGCTGAGGAAAATTGCTTCAGGACATTTAAATTGTGAAATAAGGCTTGCTTGTCTTTTACTATAGATTCATTAGTGCCAATGGATTTAGTTATTTACAGTTGTAAATTTGGCAGTTTTTTTTTTTTTTTACTGAGGTAGGGGACTCTCTAAAAGAATTGAAGCAATATAAAGCTAAATTTGTAAATAATTATTCACTTTGACTTGTTTTAATATGAAGATAAAAATATTAAAACGGTTAAAGAAAATAGTTATATAACAAGGAAGTTAAGACCCCAAAGAGGGGTCAAACTTTCCTAGAAGAGGAAAAAAACCTTTCCACATTTCCCTTACCGTCTTCCCAATTCCATTTTTCACTCCAGTCTAATGAATGCATTTTACATAAAATTCTCACACTCCCTTTGCTGTCTTCCTACCACTGCAAATACAGCACAGCCCGTCTTTCAGATCCACTTCAAGAAAAGACAGACTTGAAAGGCTCTCCCCCATGGTTTTGTCTGAAGTGGCTGCCATCCTGCCGCACACACAAGGGATCCAGTTGCTGGGCTGGGGGAATCCCAGAGGCGAGTGGAGGGAGCCAGCTAGACCGACCGACCGATCGCTTAGCCGAGTGAGTCAGGCGGGCCTGTGTGAAAGGATGTAGGTGAGCCAGAAACTAATGGGAAAAATAGGGGGTTGTCGCTCATTTTGATGTGGGGGAAATCTGAAAGGTCCTTCTGCGTGCCAGGGTATTTGAATATTTGGCAAACAGCTGGCTGGGCTCTGGGAGAGGGCCTCTTGATTCGCCTCATCAGATGTTCAAAGATAAAATAAGGCAGCCAGCACGCCGGCACATAGCTCATAGCCTTGCAGTCGGATGTGAATGTAGATTTGAATTGTGATATCAATGTCATGGTGGCACATGCTTTGAGAAAGTACTCACAGAGAATAATTGAAAGATTCAGTGTGAAGCTTCTGAAAGTCGTAATTTAAAGTTCCAGAAGCCTCCATATTACTCTCACCATTAAAATTTAAAATGACAGCGGCCCAATTATGTATGGTTATTTTCTTAAATAAAATCGTATTTCTACTCCGAGTGAAAGATTCATTGCTGCCCACTAATCTCTGTCAGGAGAGCCAATCCCAGTTGCGTCCAGTGTCAGCAGCTAAGATGGCTCGCTTTATCCTGGAGACAATGAAGCAACTGCGGGCAGCAGCGCTGGAAGGCCTATGAAGGAGCCGGACTTGCAGGAGGTTGATTTGCATGATAATCACCATCATGGATCCTCCCTGGTGCCAGCCTCCACACTTAACCAAAGGCCAGTATAACTTTAATAGCAGCCAAGAAGCCCAAGCAAGGGCTGTAGCCCCCACTTTACAAAACCGAACCTGAATGATGTCAAAAACTGCTAGTTAAGAGGTGGCAACTGGTTGTAAAACTAAACCACATTGAGGACTGGAGTCTTGGAACAGAACTTAAAAACCTGATAAAGAATATAGTTTGGGGGACTGTTGAAAGATACGGAGCTTTCTGACTTTTTTTTTAACTCACAGAAAACTGTTTAGCAGAGGAACCCGTTTGCTAGAAGGACTTCTATGGCCATGGAAACCAAGGCATGAACACAGATCAGTGAAAATAACAGAAACTTTTCCAGTGCAGAAACTTTAGTCTCGATCAGTTAAAAATATGGGGCCAGACTTTTAGACTATGAATCTTTCCAGCAGTTTCTTTGGTCTGTTTGATTTTACTTTATACTGCACTGTGGTTTGGGGAATATGGTGTAATAGTAGCCAGAATTGCAATGAAAAACTGCACAGGGCCAGTCAAGCTTAAACCATTGTTATTTATCAAAACCTTTATTCTTTAGTGTTCCCAGGGACAGAGGAGCATGTGAACTACTAATATTATGATGCATGATGTTGAATGATATAGAGTATATATACATCAATAGTAATCTAAGCAATGTCTTATAAATAATAGAGCACATGATTTCTCAAAAGTTTCACAGTGTGATAAAACATTTATAAGTAGGTCTTGGTTCTTCTGAGTTTTGTCATGACTTCAGTACAGCCAGTCCTGTGGCAGTTTGCAAGTTTAATTTTGTTGTCTGGCTTTAGCCCGAGAATCTGTCCACCTTTTTATAAAACTAATCCTGTGATATGAACTCGGTTTTCTTCCTTCTGTTCTGCCTCAGATCACCATGATTTTTACTCTTTCTCCCCTTTTATTTGTGTCTCAGTAAGGGGATTCAATGGACATGGGTTTGGGTGGACTCCGGCAGTTGGTGATGGACAGGGAGGCCTGGCGTGCTATGGTTCATGGGGTTGCAAAGAGTCAGACACGACTGAGCGACTGAACTGAACTGAGGAGGTGTCCACCTTCCCTTGTGTAAATGGTCCCATCACTGTCTGTGCTTAGATTCTTGGTATAAATTATTTTGACTCTTCAACTTTGCACATTTGACATCTTGTTAGCCTCGTCCTTAATAACTCTTAAATTCCCTACTCTGTTTCCTTTCTTTCAATTCTTCCCGACTTGTCTACTTTCTTCCTTCTGTCTTCTCACCATTTACACTTTAACGTCTTGCAAAGTAGATTGAGCCACCCCTGATACTACTCTCTCAGACAAAGATTGTATTCTTTTTTGTCAGACCACTTTTCTCACTCTGCTGTAGAGGAAGAGCAACTTCCCTATTTAGTAAATTTGGAGTAAGTAAGTGGGCCAGCTCAGCTTCCTGCCACCCTCCTTCTAGCTGTAGAAGGGCCTGTCCACTGAGAGCCACATTCTCCCGAACCCCGGCCCAGCACTGGCTTGGCTTGTGGCGATGCCCAAGTTTTGTAGTTTAGACAGCTAGGCTTGGTTTGGCTTTCACCCTAAGCTACTTCCTTCACCCTGGTCTCAATCAGTAATACAGGTTGTATTTTGTACTACTTATAAACTTGTTTGGAATGCAGGAAAGGAAGGGTATCTCAATTTTGGGGAATTGGTTAGAAATCTAAATAAATACAATAATGTGTGCAAGTGAAAAGTTAAAAGTCCTCCTTTCCTGATCTCACTTTCCAGAGGTTTGGTTCTTCTCTCTCTCTTTCTTTCCCCACTCTGTAAGGACACAGCAAAAAAGGTGGCTGTCTATAAGCGAGAAAGCAGTTCCTCACCAAGAATCAGATCTGCTAGTACTTTGATCTTGGACTTCCCAGTGTCCAGAACTATGAGAAATAAATGTTGTTTCTGTCACCCAGGTCATGGTATTTTGTTACAGCAGCCTGGGCTGACTTATTCTTCCTGATGTTTCTATGCATGTACAAATGTGTGTATATGTATGTAAAATAAATGTTTTTACTTAAATATCACATAACAAATATATATATATATAGGTATATATTTACATTTCTCTAAAACAGATCTTTTGTTTCATATATGTCCATATTCTCCATATATATTTATTTATTTATATACATACATAGTATTTTCCCATCATATTTATATACATACATTGTATATTCAAGGTATGTATACATACATTGTATATATTGTATGTATATTTATATACATACAATATATATTCCCCCCAGGATTTATATACATACATTGTATTTTCCCGTCGTACCACACTATATGTTTTGTTCTGCACCTTCCTCTTTTCCCTGAACACCCTTTCATGTCAGTAGAGACCTATGTTATTATTTTTAATGGTTGAATAGCGGTCTGTGGCTTGAAAGGTCCTTAAGAAATCATTCTTCAACTGCTGGCCATTTAGCTCATTTCACATTTTTGCAATTACAAGCAGTGCTATAGTGAAAATGGTAGGGTTTTAAATTTGTATAAACGTGTTAGTATTTTTGTAGGAAAGATTGCTGGAAGTGGACTTGCTATGTATCTCATAACATTTAGTTGATTGATAACAATCAGAGACTCATAGGGCTTCCCTGGTGGCTCAGACAGTAAAGAATCTGCCTGCACTGTGGGAGACCCAGGTTCAATCCCTGAGTAGGGCAGATCCCCTGGAGAAGGGACTGGCAACCCATTCCGGTATTCTTGCCTGGAGAATTCCATGGACAGAGGAGCCTTGCAGGCTACAGTCTGTGGGGTTGTAAAGAGTCAGATACGACTGAGCGATTACCACTAAAGAGACTCATAGGTTGGGAAGAATTCTGAGAACTCAGAGTTCATCACACGCTGCCAGGAAGGATGTTTTGTTTTCACTCTGACTTTGAAAAGTTCAGAGAATGAGAAACAATGCTCTTTATCATGAATGCCTTATAATCACTTGAAATTGACTGTGAAAGAAAAAGTAATAGTTATGATGCTCTGGCTGAGTGAGTTAGAAGTGAAAGACTGACTCCTCAGGTTAAATACTTTGGTGAGCCTATCAAGCATCGCAAGATACAGGATTATCAGAGTTACGTCAGTTGCAGATAGTTGGATCAATTAACATTCATATAGTAGTGTAGTTAGTATCTTGCAACAGGAAGTTACTTCACTCAGTTTCTGAGACTGCTGGGCTATCCCTTAAGATGGCTCTCAGCTGACCCACTGTCTCTAAGCCTTGCCTCTATCCCTAGGAAGCAGGTGACCTATTGAGAGTCTAGCCAGACTACAACGTGAACTTAAATCTGGTTCAACAGTGCATCATGCCTGAATGAATAGTTGGGCTGCCCTTCATTTTTATCTCAAGACTGTTTCCCTTGCAGAGAGGGACATGGCAGCTTCTTTACAAGCTGATTTAAAGAAAAGAAAAAAAACATGATGTAATATGACAGAGTTTTGGGATCCTGGTCATTTCAGGTGGCCCCCTCTGATGCAAGTAGGACTTGTTTAAAATCTTTACAACACTGTGATGACTTCTATGACAAAACTGTATATGACGAACTCGGCTCCCAGAGTGGACATGTGCTTGACTGTCACAGCTTGTACATTTTTCCCACTCAGGGTGCACATGGAAGCATGTCTTCATTAGAAACAAGTGCAGCATGAGAGGTAAAGACGACCATGTTAAACAGCCAGGAATTTTCACCTAATTGCACATTTGTACAACACTGCAAAAAGGATCAGGCAGCCTGGCTATGTTAGACATTTCACTGCTCACCAAAGAGATTTGAAATGGACTTTTAATTATTATTGCCGATTTGCTATGGTTATATTCCTTAATATGGACATCTGATTAGGATTAATTTTCTTTAATTGATGGATAGAGCGCTTACACTTGTAAGGTTGCATTTGTTGATACATATTGGCATATGTACTGTATTGTGGTATTGGCATATGGCATATTGCGACTTTTTGCTGGACTGCAAATAATAGGCACTTCTTATCTGTTTTAGTTTTGAGGTCATTTCTCCTTCCTTCACCTTTGTATGGTTTTTCAGATTTGTTCATGGAGATAGAGCAGGGCTAAGTGACTATTAAACTCTTTCCTATATGCAGTAAAACTCATTAACATGGACCTCACTAAATTTGGAATTTATGATAATAAGGGCTTGAGTTAAAGTTTACTTTTGGATTGTCTCTGAACTAAAGCTTTGCTGAGCTAATAAATAGTGTACATATAATCACAGGGGGATGGCACTCTTACTTTCAAAAGCAGCCTTTCCTAGCACACTAGAGAAAAGGCTTTGCAGAAGAGGCAATAAGGTAGTGTGGAGATGGCCTAGTACAAAGATTGTGCCACATACTAGCTGTGTGACCTTGAACTTACTTAGCTTCTCTGAGTATCTTTTCCCTCATCTATAAAATGGAGACAGTTATCTAATTTGTGGGGTTGCTGTGAAGGTTAGATTTAATGTAAAGTGCCTGGTGTCCGGTATGTGCTTCGTAAGTGGCAGATAATTATTACCAATCTAAAATAATTAGTGAGCTAATTTCACATACTTCTCATTTTTTTAAGTAATGCAGGGTTCCTTGGCACTAAGGCAGAGTTTTGTTAACCTAATCTGAGATATTGCTTTATTATTCTAATTGATTAAAGGAAAACCCCAGCAGATTGGTGTGGTGGTAAAGAACATGAGCTTTGGAGCCAGGCAAACTGAGGTGTGAAAGTAATTCTATCACTCATTAGCTATGTGGCCTTAGGCAAGTTACTTAATATCTCTCAGGTTTTGTTTTCTAATTTGTAAAAATGGGATGGTAATGCCTGCTCCAGGACTTTCGTAAGGACTTGGTGAGATAATGCTTATAAAGTGTTCAGCCAGTGATTTTCATGTAGTAAACTCTCAAATATCAGCTGATATTGCTATTATCAGCTAATATTGCTATTATCATGATTTTTTGGACAGTAGTCCTTATGTAGACTTTTCATTAATTCAGACTTATCTTTTCAGTTCACTTAATTAATGAACTTCATTCGAGACAATCTCCATTCTAGATGAAAATTTCAAGTATGTAAGTAAAAAAAAAGTTATGGAGAAGGAAAATGGCTAAATATGTGGGGTGAAAGCAAACAATAATATTTTAAAAGTGGGGGCATAAGGTCCCAAGTTAGATTAAATTATGTCATAATCACTTTTGTGCATAATCTTTGCATCCTTCGTGAAAGGTGCTTTATATTAGAACCAGAGCTTTACGTAGACGTAGTAGAAAGTGTGGACTGGCGGTCAGCTATCGTTCATCGGTGAGAGAAGCAGTGTGTCCTTTTCAACTTTATTTCCATCTTCTTTCTTTTCCCTTATGTTTCATGGGCTATGTGGATGAGAAATGTAAGCAGTATAATGTCCTGCAAGGAGACTGTGATCTATCCTCCCCTTAATGACAGGCTTACACAGTTTGTCAGAATCCATCATCTCAACAGATCAGACTGAATTACTTCAGTGACTGGCGAACAGTACCACTTGTGGCGAAATGCAAGCAGCTAAGGGTGTGTGTGTGTGTGTGTGTGTGTGTGTGTGTGTGTGTATTAAGTGCTCTTCAATAGGAGAAATGTATTTTACTGAAAACTCTATCCATGCTATTTTTGTAGAGGCAAGCAGTGTTCATCTTCCTTGGGGAAAATAAAAGGATTATTTTTTTGGAGATTCTGAATGATTACAATACAAATTCACAACCTTGAATGAGTTTTAAAAATCAGGTATTTTTGTGCATCATATGCATGTACAATGGAACCTTGTAATAAAAGCTAGAGGAGATAGAACCAATAATACTCTTGGGGCTACATGCCTTTCACTTTCCAGGGCTGCTCAGTTTAAGCAGATACTTTTAGAAAAGGAAAGTCAGTTCATTAAATTGACAACCAATGGTTTAATATATATGGTTTAACATATAAAAATTTTCACAATAATAAGTTCACAAGTCAGAAAGAAAACCTTTCTTTCTGACTTTTGTCAGACCACGTTTTCTAAGTTTGGGCCAGAAAATGTGATTGCTATAATGTACTCCCTGTTGATTAATTGTGTTATTTCAGATATTCACTGGAAGTACCTAATGGTTGGTTGTTAAGGTATGGCATTATTTGTCTAGATAGCAAAAGGAACAGCAGTAATAACTAATTTATTGAATGATTGCTGTATACAGACACTGCTAGAAGCTGGGGATATAGCAGGAAGCAAAAAAAAAAAAAAAAAAGACAGCCTTATGTTGTTAACGGCAACCTATGAAGTATGTATAGATAAATAAACAAGTCCATGCCATGTTGTGCTTAGTCATGTCCTGACTCTTTGCGACCCCATGCACTGTAGCCCACCAGGCTCCTCTGTCCATGGGGATTCTCCAGGCAAGAATACTGGAGTGGGTTGCCATGGCGTCCTCCGGGGGATCTTCCCAAACCAGGGATCCAACCAGGGTCTCCTGCATTGCAGGTGGATTCTTTACCAGCTGAGCTACCAGGGAAGCTCAAACAAGTTAACAGAGTTTATATAATTTGTCCAAAGGTGGATAGCTAGTAAGTGGCAGAGCTCGAACTACAGTGCTGTCTTTGTTGCAGCGGTCTAACCTGTGCTCCACTATGCAGTGACTTAAACAAGCTAGAAGGAGCTCCTTGACACAGTAGGGGAGCCATTTCAGCCATATCAGCTGTGGACTGCTTATGCATAGGCTGTTGAATAAGGCAGAAGTAAACTTCTCTCTTACTATTACACTATCCCTCGGCGTGAGCCTCATTCATGTGTCTGAAGATTTTTATAAGCATTTGCTTTAAAGGCATTCCTTAGATGTTGCACCCCTAACTTCTACTCACATCCTACTGGCCATACCTAACTGCCAAGAAGGTTTGAAAATATAATCTTTATGGTCACGTACATCTCAAAATTCAGAGGTTCTATTAATAAAGGGAAAAAGGGGAGAATGGATATAACAGGACAAATTGATAGTCTCTGTATCATACGATAATTGAGAGCATTGTTTCAGACTTGGACAAGTGACCAATGATCTCATGACTTTGCATCCATTTTCCATTTCTTTCCAAGTAGTATATCAAGGTTGTATGTGTGTGTGTGTGTGTGTGTATATATACATATATGTATATGTATATATGTATATAGTGTGTATGATATATTTAAATGTTCAAAATACATGAGATATCATGAATATGATTCTACAGTGGGACTTAGTCATCAACTGTAAGTATTAATTACAAAATTTCACAATAGAACAAGGCCACTTGCTTTAATTTTTGGCAGAAAGCCTTGCAAAACCCTCAGAATTTGTCTTGCTTGCATTCTTACTCTCACAATGATCCCACATGCCGAGATCTATGTTGTAAGAGGTGTATTTGTAGAGAAATGGCTTTATAAAAATAAAATTACCTTAAGCTTTTGAGTGAGGAAGGTATCATACATAAATCATAAACAACTCTGACCTAGAACTTCAAGGTTTCCTAAAATTCCTGGTCTCTTCTGATAAAGTTTAGATATTTACTATAGAAAAATCAATTAATGAATATTTATTCAGTGTATACTGTGTTTAGCAGTTATGTGAGATGGACCCACAGACTTTTATCTGGGTATCTCCTGGGGCTACAGGTAGTGGAGGAGATAACAATAGGTTAGACCTTCAGCACATACACAGATCTTCTTATTTGTTACCTGGGTGCTGCCCTACCACCTGCCGTCACCTCTCTCCCAAAACTAATGCAGTTTCTGATGTGCTCAGCTATCCATGTGGAGCTGCCTAGAAATATTGTGTCATGCACACAGACAGTCCTCATTGGTCCCTTTCTCCTGGGTCCAGCTCTTTAGATCCTGTTTCACTAGTGGCTAGATGAGGCAGAAGGAAAAAAAGAAAGGGAAAGTTTAAGTTAGAGCTGGTCTGATTATTCTGGCCTAGGTATTATCTAGGTGGGTGGAGGTGGTAGTTGGGGAGCATGTCTGAAGTGACCTGTTTTGTCTTACCCGCCACATGGAAGTAGAGAGAAGCAGTCCAGAGTGAGAATCCTAGAAGGTAATTGCAAAGAAACCACAGAAGCCTGCAGGTTAGAACTTTGTGTTCTTCTCAATATAGCAAAAGCTCCACCCCCTTTTAAGTTTAGTTGAACCCAGTAACTTGAGTCACTTTGTCTCTTTCCCTCCTTGGCTGTGGGGCTGGGAAGTGAACTAGGGGTAAAGGAGATGGAACTAGAGCTTTGCTCTCCTGTTAGAAGGTCAACATCAAGTACTTTGGAGGCTCCATCACAACTCTTAAGACACGGCCTTTATCCCAGTTCTCAAAGACTAACAGCCTGGGAAGCTAGTGTATATGAAACAGGTAGTGAAAACCAAGCATTTAAATTGTGTGATATTGATCATTCCAGAGGAATCCAGATAAGGGATAAGTCAATGTGGATTTGTTTCTTGGAGAAGGCTTCTTAGATCATGTCACTAGTGAGAGGATGAAAGGAGCTAATTAGGAAGGAAGAAAAGAAGGGGTGAACAAAGACTCAAAATGAGCTTAGAGGTCAGTAGACTTGTATGTCTGAAGCACAGACCTCATGGTGGAGACTAGGAAATGAAGTGAAATAGGAAAGTGGAATACTTCAAAAATCAGGCAGGAGTAATCACGTAAGGTTTTTTTTTCCCCCTTTCTTTTTTAAAACTGTCGACCTCATTTTTAATGGTATGAAGTAAGGATAAATTGGTAAGTGATGAATGAATGAATATTGTAAAGACATTTTAGTGTTAGAATTTGTCTAGGATAGGAAAAGGGGGTTCCTATGCAGGACCTCAGTAACACAGGTTGCCAGGAAGCAGGAGGAAGTGAAGATGAGGTGTGTGAGGGTCTGTGAGCCTGGCTTCACTAGGGTTAGCTAGCAGATCAGTCCTCAGAGACCAGGAGGATGTCTTGGGATGGTTTCAGGGAAGATGCTGGATATGAGGAAAGCCAATTCAGCAGGAGATTTGGGCAACTAGAGGGTAGATAGCAGGTGAGATAACAGAGTCAGGAAAGGTGGTATCATGGCAGTGGGCAGTCTATTCACAGCTGAATCCCGGCCAGCAACTGGAGTCCTGCAGTAGAATCTGGGGAAAGTTGTATCAGGGTCTTCATCAAGTAGATTTTGGGTTCTGGGAAAGACACAAAGCCATGTTGGAAATGGGAAAGCTAGTGCAGAAACAGCTTGGAAGATTGGACCAGCGTGTCTGGGCTTGGTAGGGAGACCACAGGAAATATTATGATGAAGCAGTTTAGCGTGAACTCAGTGCAATTTAGCGCATTTGTGGCCACGGAGGACTGAGTTGCTTCTCTTTTGCCTACCTATTGATGGACTGAAGGTCATAGCTATGCTAAACCTCTTTTTTTTTAAACTTTTATTTTGTATTAGGGTATAGCTGATTAACAATGTTGGAAGAGTTTCAGGCGAACACCGAAGGGACTCAGCCATGCATATACGTGTATCCATTCTCCTCCAAACTCCCCTCCCATCCAGGCTGCCACATGACATTGAGCAGTGTTCCCTGTGCTGTAAAGTAGGTCTTTATTGGTCACCCATTTCAAATATTATGCTAAACCTCTTAGGTGGAGATTTCAGGGCCCTAACTCAGGGATCTTGGGATGAATGGCTGAAGAGGAGGCCCGGTGGAAGCAGCATGACTTAGAAGGAGTTGAGACGTCAGCAGAGGAGACAGAGGCACAGCCAGGAGCCTGTCATAGTCCAGGCAGAGGAGAATAGGCCTATCAAAGCAGGGGAATTTTAGTAGCAATTCAGAAGAAAAGGGGTCTGCAAAAGACATTTCAGATTAAGAAGTAACAGGCTTCAGTGACAAGGTTGATGTAACAGAGAAGGAAGGACCTGAAATGACTCGGTGGGTTTTAAATGCTCATGTAATATGACATTTTTGTGCATGAGCTGAAGTGTGTTTTAAACACATGTGCAATTACTTTTGGCCAATTTTTAGAAACTCAAATAAATAAATTAGTTAACAAATTGAGTGTGTTAAGGCTAAGCTTACTTGCGTGTTGATCGGCTTTCTATCCCACTGCAGTGGGACATCTCAGAGTGACAGTCACACTTGAGCACGTAAATGAGTAAACATTTCCTGCAAAGATGTCTTCCTTTTCAGGTGTAAGATTGTGTTGCTCATATACACGTGCATGGATGTGACTGAAAAGCCCAAGGCGGGACCTACCTGCATCTCCCCAGGCTGTTCTCACGGGGCCTCTGCCGTAGAGCCGATCCTTGAGGTGTGCGTGCGTCCTGCTTCTACGCACCTGGTTAGTTCAGAGCTTTGCTGAAGAAAGTGTCTTCCTGCCTGCCCACACTACTTCACAATGGGCTTCTCTTCGTATAACTGTTGTGTCCCAGCCAGACACTTTGGTGCTTCTCGTGGGACACAGGTGGGAACGCACTGTTCATGGAGGGGTAGGGCTCTGAACCTCAGGAGAGGTTTTATTGCCATTTATCAAGGCAAAGAAAAAAACCCAGAATCTTTACCTGGGTAGGGAACCTTTGTTTTCAAAATGCACAAATTTGTGGTATTTCTGATTTTATTAGGCTTGGATCTGCACCTGGGGTGGCATGGATTTCAAAGTCATTATTTAAGGTAAGGAAATAAAACTTTAAACAACATTATCCTGAGAGATCCTGGCTGTGTTTTTGAAACGTTGAGCTAAATGATTTTAGCAATCAGCAAAAGACCAACCATTGTGCTTCTGAAAAGTCGTTCTTTGAAAGGCTTAGATTAATAATTTGTTTGCATTTTGTTCTCAGGTGTACTGTCTGTAGGGTGGAGGTGGACCAAAGACCTGCTTCACTGGATACCGGCTTCAAATCACCTTTCATATTTTCTTGTTGGGAAGACAACTGTTGGAGAGTCGTCTTGTTATCATCAGCAAAAAATGGAAACAGATCAAGACATTAAAAATGCCACCGTGGCCAGCAGTTAATGATGCCCGAGTAATGCAAGCTTTGGCAAAGGAATTTTTCAAGACGTGTGCTTCACCAGCCAGGAATCAGGAAAGGCTGAACTATCCTTTTTGTCTCAGCTGTTTCTTAAATCAATGCAACCCCTCCAAATTAAAGTGAATTGAAACAGTCATTGCCTTTTCAACTTAACTGAGTACTTACTATGTGTGAATCACTGTGCAGAATAGGGAGGGAAAATGAGGGAGGCAAATAAGATGTGGTCCCGACCTTGAATGTATTTACAATTAGTTTCAAGAGACAGTTTTTTTTTGGGGGGGAGGGTTTCTGCTTCTAAGTGTGTCCCTAAAATAGGAAACAGTACTGGAGTGGGTAGCCTTTCCCTTCTCCAGGGGATCTTCCCAACCCAGGAATCAAACCCAGGTCTCCCACATTGCAGGCGGATTCTTTACCAGCTGAGCCACAAGGAAGCCCTAAATTTCTTTAATACAAAACAAAACTCTTAATGTGGGTAACTCAGGGCATCTTAATTCCATTTTTTTGGTCTTCTGATAGTTCCCAATTTATTGATTTAATATACATTCAGTAGGCTTTAGAAGTATTAATACATTATAGTTGGAGTAAATTTGAATAAATCCCTTCCCCCTCCTTAGGTGTAGACTGTATATTGGAGAAATATATTGTGTTCATACATTTCTTGGGGAGCTGGGAGGTGAATTATACCTGTTGTCTCTATAGGCCTCTGCCTTCCATGCCCTCGGGGCCTGCCATTCTGAGTGAGTTATTAGCATAGAGAAGGGAAAGGTTTGGCTCAAACTTGTGGGTGCTGCTCATGGACCCAAGAAAGGGCAAGGAATGTGCAAAACAGACCCAAGCAAAGGCTCTGTATAACAATTTGGCCATTTCAGTATTCATTGCATTGTTGTCTGTATTCCATGAGTTGGATGACTATATAATTTTTCCAAAAAGTTATTTCTGATCTGGGAATAAGTCATGATTTTTCCAGTGTTAAGATGCTAATATGACTGTAGACACAAACAGTGTCTGTGACACACTTTAGTATGTATGAGCCAACAATAGACATGTCTTTGTCTTGAGTAATGTCCACATCTGAATTGAAAATGTGCCAGCTTTTTTTTCTTTAGCATCATCAACAGACTTCTTAATTAAGCTGCCAATACGTGCCATCAATAGCATTGTGTGCTGTGTGTCAAATGAATTGTGTAAGTGCTGTTTCTCTCATTTAATAAACAATGTTGCTCCCTATAAAATGGATTTAAAGTGTTCTTTTAATGGAGCATTCTCTCAGTCCCTAAAAAATTTGATGAGAATTCTCAAATCATTCTTTTTTATTTAATTTCTAGAAACTTTGATTTGGCTCCTGAGTAAGGAATAAACCTAATCTGACCAATGACTTTAATTATATGATTCATCCTTAATACAACGTATTGTCACACCCCTAAACTCCTGGTGGTGATACTGGATATTTGATGTGTCACTTTCAGTTTGTGTAAACTAACTTCCAGGAAGTCTGAGTTGTGAACTTGTATGGTACAAGACTGTAAATGTTTATTTACTGTTCTGAGAGATCTAGAGGGACCACCTGTGTATTCCTTGTGCCTAGGACAGAGCCTGGTACATAGATACATGTTCAGCGAATATATGGTGATCAAGGCATATAAAGTAGCTTTTCTTCACCTATGACTTGTAAAGCTCTGTAAAGGACAGAGGGGTCTTGCTAACAGAGTATGCACCTCTGTTGGTTTGGAGTTTACAGTCAGTGTACTTAGAATGAGTCCAAATCAGCTGGATTTGATTTATTGTCTGGTCCGCTGGTCTCTTAACTGGTGTCTAGGGTTCACCAGTCCAGCCCTGTCATTGGTACCAACCTCCTCTCTGCGTCCCCTGACCCTTGCCCCACTCTGCACTGGGGGCGTTGGGGGGTGGGCAGGGCTGTTCTGCTTCTCCTCCTCTGGCTTGTCCACAGGGGAAGAGCAATCACTCTATTCACTGGGTCCTCATGGTGTGCCAGGGGCTGAGCTCGGTGCTTTCACGTGTCCTCTTACTTAATTATCTCATTTAAACCACACAACGACCACTTGAAGTGGACATGATCCATTTCAGAGACATCTATCTTAAGTCATGGGATCTAAATCCAGATCTCTTAGATTCCAGAGCCTGAACTATTAACCCCTACCCTCTGCTGCATGCCACGGCAAACTCCCACTGCCTGGGCGTGGGGGAGGCACTTCAAATCTGGTTATAGTCCTAGATTCATTGCATTTAGTATTCCTCAACAGCAAACTGTCTAACATAAAACCCAGCGAATCACAGTTGTTTGGAGAATGGGGGAGGGCAGAGCAACTGGCAGAAAGCAAAGTTGGAAACAAACCAATTTGAGTCAAACCTTTAGCCTTTACCTCATAATCCTTTTTCCTTGGTAAACTTTCTTTTCTTTTTTTTTTTTTAACATAGCCTGACACCATGTGATAAATCAAAGCCTGACTTAATTGACCCAGAATTGATCCCCATATGTCTTTTGGGGGAGCATGTTTTAAGTCTGGTTGTTGATGCTGAGAAATAATTGCCACCCTAGAAAGGTAATTACATATGCCATTGTTTATACACATAATAGGCTCTGAATGCACGTTCTGCGCAGAGGGGAAGAGAACCCTGCTTGCACATTAGGGGTGTGTGCTCTGTATTGTGTCAGAATGCCACAAATAGCATTTGAACTGCTGCCGATTACTGTTGATTTCCCTGATGTGTGTGTGTGTGTGTGTGAGAGAGAAGGCGGGGGGTGGGGGGGGGACGGCGGTGTGGGGGGTGGAGTGGGGAGAGGGAGAGTTCAGGAGTGAGGAAGGGGACTGTTGGTGGAAGGCTGTTGGTTGAGCTGAAATGGCAGTGATTTGCTTTTCCTTAATTTTTTACTTAACCACAACCTCTTCTGGATCTGATTCATTTACCTTGGTCTGCTTAAAAGGACTTTTCTTCCTGCTTGGCATATGCTTATTAATGAGTTCTCATATTTCTTTTCATCAAGGGCTGTTTACTTTGTGGAAATACAAAGTGAGAGTCTTTCCCCACAACATCCTTCTAAATGCCCTGGTTTTGACCACCGCTTTAAGTACACCAAGCGGTCAGCTAAAAAAGTAGCCAGTGCCTTTCCTCTCACTGTGCTTTCTGGTAAAACATAAATGGGACTTAAACCACAAATGACCAATTAAAGCACTTCATGCCTTTCCCTTTAGCCATGAGACAGTAGTTATCCGAAGTAAATACAACAAACAGGCTATTTTGTGGTATCTAAGCCTAGGAGCATATATATATATATATATATATTTTTTTTTTAAAATCAAAGCCTGAAAAAGCGAAATGTCATGCCTTTTTGTAGTGCTGCACAATGAAAGAAATACATATGTATTCCAATATGGACCTGGGC
This sequence comes from Bos mutus, assembly GCF_027580195.1. Classification (NCBI taxonomy): domain Eukaryota; kingdom Metazoa; phylum Chordata; class Mammalia; order Artiodactyla; family Bovidae; genus Bos; species Bos mutus. The sequence continues at coordinate 24,115,734 of NC_091623.1, read as the reverse complement.
ATTATTTGAAGCTGAAGCAATTCATCCTGGGCCATTCTCTGCCAGAGTGTCCAGCAAATTGCATGACCTGCTTGTTAGGGCTTGACAACGGTGTTTGTGCCTCACAAAGGCCTCCGCAGCACTGGGCAGCAGTGGAATGTCAGGATGAGCACACTTCACACGCAGATGTGGAACCATAATAGCCCGTGAGGAGATGCATGTGGCGGGGAGCGTAGGGTGGGGGCCGGTTGTGGAGGGGTGTGCGGTGTGAGTATGTGGGTGGGGAGCTGGGGGAGGGGGAGGCCAACAGTTAGCAGTAGGGACGTGGCCCCACTGACCACATTTAATCAGCCCTCTGTAAACAATCCAACGTTTTCATTGTTCTCTAAAAACTAATAAAGAGAAACAAGCACTTCTCATTCATCTTGAAGTAATTTTCTGTCAGGTTGGAGCCCCTTGTGGCCTCCAGCTTGGGCAGTGCTAGCTGTGTGATACAACAACTATTGCAATTTATTTTACAAACTCTGGTCATTCACATGTCAGTTAGCGTTCACCAAGCCGGCATCTGAAATTGTGCAGTTAACGAGTTTTACAACATTTCTATCAAGAGAAACTGTTTAGCATAACTGACTCTTAAGGAGTTATTATACCTCTAAAAATCCATTTTAAGGGGCATTATTTAAATAAAATAGAAAAACGGTTCACTGCCTTTTAAAGGGGCTACAAAAAAAGTCCATCAGCTCCAGTGCAGTAATCCTCAGCTTAAAGCACTCTTGAGAGCACTTCTGGGAATTGTCAGCATAATGAAATGTTTTGTGAAATGTCCAGATAGATTCCTCTACTCAACAATTTTACGGCACCATATTTATTTTCCTTCCAGTTTTTAAAGAAGTAAATTACTTTTTGAGAGGATGACTCTATGTTGTATAGATTAACTGAGCACATTATTACCCAGGTTGTAGCAAAAGAGATGGTTCCGTTTGCAGTGTCATCTGTATGCATCTTCAGACAGGGGCAAAGAAAGAGAAAAGCGGCTTTTCCCCCCTTAGTGCTTTTAGCTCCAATAGAGCTAATAGAGTTTTGCATTTTCCCCATGCCACATTTTTTTCAAACTTTTAAACAACTTTGGTATGCGGTAGCATCTGTAATTGCATTCTTTAGACTTTTCTTATCCTAAATAAATGCAGGAAACCCATACCCATGGACACTGGCATGTGTATAATGATACATATCATTTGAATTTGGCCCACTTTAATAGGAGATGCTTGAACATTTTGCTTAAAGGATACAGTCCTCACATTCACTGAGATGGTCGATGACCCCAAACCAATTAATAGCTAGAGTCCATAATGGAGCACTACATGGCTTAGCAGCAAGTTCATTTAGTGTATTATATTACCTACTGGGAGTAGGAGCCACCACTTGTAATGTCAACGGCTTAATAGTTCCTTCTAGGATGACCAAGACCAGGAGAAAAATTATGTTCTGCTGTAACAAGAGGTATTTCATATCTTCAGGAGGTGTATCTATAACATGGCACATTTTCATTTTGCCACAAACGGTCCCCTAATTCCTTAGACTGATGTTTGCGCACACAACTTTAATTTTCTGAGGGACATGGGCAGGTGTTCTTTGCCTGTTAGCTGTATCTGCCCATAAGAAGCACACTAACATCCATGAACCAAATACAATTTGACATAATTTATGCCTTTATTACCTCCTACAGAATGATATTATTTCATGCTGGCACATTAATGTTTCCAGCATGTGACTTTTATTCCTGGAAATTTTACCTTCTGAAGTTCAAATATTGAGGCATGACTTTAAAATTTTTCTCAGTGCTTTAGATTTGGGGAAAATGCAACTTATTGCAAATGCAACTTTTAAAACTTTTTTTGACATTTGGTGGCACTGCACAGATGATGTTCCGTTAATGGGCAAAAATCATACCTGAAAACTCTCACCTTTTCTTGGCCAAATAGCTTGTTTTTATTCTGTTTCATATTTTTGCAACAATATTTTTGCAAACAATATTTCATCACTTTGCTGCTAGTTGTTCCCCTAGTGGTGGGCACTAGGGGAACAAATAGGAGTTGTTGATCAAAAAATGTTTAAGTGATTGCAACTTGAATCTGCTGAAGTACTGAGATGTGTCTTAATATTCAGAATCAGGGCAGAGGGAGTGAGTGTGTAAATTTCTCACTGCTGCCATCACACATTGTCACAAGTAAAACAGCACAAATTTATTGTCTCACGGTTCAATAGGTCAGCAGTCTCCCTGGGCTAAAATCACTTGCTGACAGAGCTGCATTCCTTCCGGAGTCTCTAGGGGGGACTCTCCGTCTTTGCCTCTCCTAGCTTCCAGAGGTGGCCTGCCTTCCTTGGCTTGTGGCCCCTTCCTCCGGTGTTTTAAAACTAGCAATGCTGAGTCAAATTCTTCTCACGTCGCATCTGTCTGATCCCATTCCATTGTCACATCTCTCTCTCTCTCACTGCAGCCAGAAAAATGTCCCCTCTCTTCCTTTGAGGACTCATGTGATTAGACTGGACCCCCCTGGCTAATCCAGGATGAATGCTCTTCCCACCTCGAGACCCATACCCTAGGTGGCGTCTGCAACATCTCTCCTGCCACACGGGTATCATAGTCACAGGTTCTGGAGAAAAGGACCCAGAAATTCTTGAAGAGGGAGCAGGGCAGTAGTCCGCTTACCACTTGAAGTTTCAGAATTCTTTCTCATACTAATATTTGAAAGATTAATAACAATCACCAGCCTGGTAGCCTCTAAGCAATAAAAATCAAGCACAAAAATAGTTTAAAGTTTTTGAGTATGCATTTCAATATATACACATTTCCTTCTAAACTGTAATATTATCTATATTAATAGTGTATATACTAGTAGTAAATCTTCCATTTCTTTTTAATATATATATAGTAAATAAAAGCAGACCCTCTAATGGCTTCTTTGTACCCCAGTACATCAATTTGTGTGCCCTTACCATGTAACTCTTAATTTTGGAAAAGAAAGGAAAAAGATGAAGTTTGGATTAGCTTGTAAACATGTAGTTCTTGACTCTTTCAGACACGTAAGCCTTCAATGTGAGGAAGAGACAGCAGAGACCTTTATGGTAGTCTCTAACGGTGTTTCAAAGTGAGGAAAAAAGTTATTTGTTTTAATTACGTGCCCAAAACTGTCCTGAAAGTTGAGAGATGCACAGTATAGAATTATGAGACAAATGCCATCTTATGAAAGACTAGAAAGATGTTGTTTACCAGAAATCTCCAAAACATGAGTTAGTCACTTGTTTAGAATGAGGCCAGATCTCATCAGAAGAGCTACTCATGTCAGTGCACTTGAGAATCTCAAGAAACCAATGACTGTTCTGAACACCTGTAGCAAGGTCTGTATGAAACTGGGCTGTGGGAAAAGGTGATTCTGTTAAGTTCACTTGAAGTCATATTTTCAACTTTGAAAAATGTCTCTATTACACCAGCCACATTTGATCTCCATGGCACGTAGGTTTATTTCAGTGTAGGAAAACCAGATATTGTAACACACGCCAACGATTTAAGTCCCGTTGTGTTATTTTCTGAGATGTTTTCAGAACAGTCAGCCTAGAAAACGGGATATGGCTAAGACGTGCTGATGCACCTCTGAAATCAAAAAGAGCTTCTGCTGGTGAAAGAAAGTAGGTTGCCACAAAAATGTACATCAATTAGGAAACAAGTCAACAAGTGTTTGCCAAGTGCCGTAAGTGTCCCGGAGGCAGTCTGGGCAGTATATTTTTATTTGATTTGCCCCAGGCCACTTCCATTCTCTTCCTGAAAGATGGACAGGTAGTCTCCTTAAATCCTTCGCTGTTGGTTTCCATCAGTGGTCTCAAAGTGTAACTGCTAACGTATCAGTGATTACTGTACAAAGGAGTTAACCATTACAGCTAAATTTCCCCACTGAAACCCAATCCAGGGATTAGCAACAATAGGGAATCTGTTTTATTTGCATTTAATTTGTACCTTCACACTATTATCACCAATGTTTTAGTTTCAGGAAATGTGGTCTCAGGCTATTATAACCACATTTCATGCTGCTGTTTCACTGTTATTTGATCTCTATGGTTGGAAATGACTTACTGAAAAAATAAAGCTAGCATACTTTATTTTAATTATACCAGTGCTGTGTCTAAATAAAAAATGTACTTTATATTTAATGTGGAGCACAGATTAACAGTTTTATGGGACATAAAATCTATCTATATCATTTTCTATTTACACATCAGTTATATATCTTTCTCTCAGCAAAACAAATGCCTATGGTGTGAAAACGAGGAAGGCAAGCATCGAAGTTACAATCACATGGGCAGTAAATAACATCTTAATTGGTCTGGAATGCCGGAGTTTGATTTTTTTTTTTTTTCCGCCCAGCTTTTATTTATTGATCTCTATAGCTTATTTATCTTCCCAGTGATTTGTACAAGTCTATCTTCTTTCCTCAATAAACCAGTCTATGGTGGCTTTATATTGCAAATCCCATCTGGGGAAATGGTTTTAGTGAGGGAAGTACACTTGCTCCTGGAAAAGCCATTATTTAAAGCTTTTGTAGAGGTAAGGGTAACTGCTCAGTTTTTACACTTTGTCTTCTGGAAAAAAGAAGGAAAGAAGAAGTGCAGCTATTACAAAGTTGCCACCCAATATGTGTTTCGGCAATTCTTTTTACTCTCCACTTGTTTGGCAGCAGTAGGGAAACAAAGAAGAATTTAGTGTACACTGAGACATGTCTTCTAAATTTTCCTCTGCATGATTTAGATCCTAGCGAGGGTAGCAAACAGGAATGGATTGTGTATGTCTCATACATCACATGTAAACCCTGGATTTTCTTCTGTATGCATTTCTACAGCTCTGTTCCTAATACCTTTTTTTTTAAATAGCACTTTTGGATAAACTACATTTCAAATGACACATTATGCTCCATAGTGCAGTTGAGAACTGGCAAATGTAACCAGTCTCAGGAAAGCTGGTTGGCAAAAACTCCACCGCTTTTCCTAGCATATAGATATCCAAAGCTGAAGCTGACCCTGGAAAATTAGTGATTTTTTTTCCTTTCTAAATCAATGATTCCCCTTTTCATCAGATCAGCACTTCCAGTGCTCGTGGTGATTCTGTTTGGTTGTCTTGATCTCACAGAATATTAGAAGAGTGCTCTGAAAGATTTCTTCTGTTGATAGCTGAGGGAAAAACAAGTTTACAGATGGCAATGCTATACTTATGCTAGGCAAGTGATGCTTTGCAAAGTGATTCTATAAACATATTCCAAAGAGGAGACTCTGCTATCCCATCATCACCCTAATATAACCTTAACTGCCTTTAAATGAGCTAATGAAAATGTGGGGCAGGTCTTTTAGAGAATGCATTTGCATTTGCCATAATTAGTGGCAGGCAGATCTCACTACATCCAGGGGGAATCTCCAGACAACTGCTTGGGCGACTATTAGTGCTTAATTTCTGAATGTCAAACCCTGCACATCTTAATTTCTAGAGAATAAGCTCAATTGAACTTGCTCCCCAGTTATGCAAAAACTGCTCAGATAAAACCAAGTGGACACCAATGTAATGAATGTGGTTATTAAATTGTTTCAATTGAAAGAACCCTATTCTTACACCATCATAATGGGAACAATTTATCCCCACTGATCGGCCTGTCTCTCTCTTTCTCTCTCTCTCTTTTTCTGAGCTCTCTTTGATCTTGAAGCATATTGCGGTGGTGTGTCCTATTGAAAAGCGAAACTGGGGCAATTTTAATGCTTTTGTACCTTACCAGTGCTCTATTTTTTCGCTGTTTAAAAATAGCTGTTAATTATAAGTGCAGTTTAAATGTCTCAAGTGACCCAGAAATGCAGGTTGGAATGAGACAGATTGTGTGTCTCATATGAAACAGATGTATTTTCACAGAGCATTCTGAATTCAGTCTTCCCTCCGTATCCTCCTCTTGAGTTATTTCAATCAGGTATTGAGCTGGTCTAGTACTGTGCTACGAAATCCCACACATTTGAACAGCGTGAAAGAAAAGCAGATCTATTTTTTGTGCGTGTGTGTGTGTGTGTGTGTGCCACAAAGAGAAGCCTCTTTTGTAAATCAGTCCCTCCTCTGTGAGTGAATATTGTGAGGCTGGTGTTAGGTCAGGGGACAAGGGCCACTTTCCTGGCCAGGAAGACCACATGATTTTCTACAGCTCCACTCCAGCGTCTCTTGGGTCATGGGCTTTGCATTTAAAGAACACTGCAGGAGCAACAAATAGGACCTCGATTGAGGTCCTTCTTCAGCTTTATTCAATGGTGTGATTCAAGTGTTTGTCGCTAAGTCGTGTCTGACTACTTGCGACCCCATAGATTGTAGCCCGCCAGGCTTCTCTGTCCATGGGATTCTCCAGGCAAGAATACTGGAGTGGGTATCCATTGCCTTCTCCAGGGGGTCTTCCTGACCCAGGGATCGAACCCAGGCCTCCTGCATTGCAGGCAGAATCTTTACTCTCTGAGCCACCAGGGAAGCCCCAATTCAAAAGTACCTGATGACAAATTAATCTCCTGCTAGATTGCAAGATCTCTGATTCGTCACTGGTTTCAGGAACTGTGTTTTTAGTTCCTTGCTAACTTATAACCATCCTGGAGATGGTTACACTGCTGGTGATGTTTGGGGGACCAAGGTTTTAATAAGTCATGCATTAACTCAGTCAAATCACATTATTCACTTATTCTGCTATGGCCTGAACAAATCTGGTACTCACCTAATTATATGTGCTTATATACTGCAGGTTCGAAGGTGCTCCTCCTATCTAGTGCCATTCCAAGAAATGGTTTCAAATTTGAATTTAAAACAGAGTGCATTCCAGTGGTTTAATGATCTTTTCCAGGTTTCTTAAGATCTTTGGTAAACATCCCAAAGCCACCTGAATCTGAACATCTGCACCGTGAAGGAATTCGAGACTCATCGCCCTTCCTCCACTTGGATTCAGATCTGTGGTCCAGTCTCCCTCGCTATCTGGACGAGAGCATGTCTCAGAGAGGGGAGGGCAGTTTATATGAATTGTCTGCCTACCTGCTTATAATTAGAAATGCCCCACAGAGGAGTTCTTCATTGCTATATAGCAATGGCATTGAACAGTTATGGTCGGGGCTCAGGGACTGACTTTTTAAGTTCTTTCTAGAAAATGTGTAGATATTTTCATCAAATTCTAAATGCAGGCACTGATTTGAACATTTTTTCACAGCTAATTTTTCATCAGTAGTTTTAACTTGATTGATTTGATTCTAATGTAGTCATTCTGATTCTAGTCGCTCCAATTGTTTAATAAGATTTCTGTAATTTAGTGTTTATAATCTTATAAGTGACAGTCTACTTGGGTTACCGTTTCATGACAAGCTGATGGTTTATTTTCAGGAAAAGGAGAAGGTTTGGCCTCAGGCAAGTTTAAATGAATTTATAGGATAGAGTTGGAGCTCAAAACAAATTCAGAAAAAATATTCTTTAAATGTGTATCTTATAAAAAGATTCGACTCACTGAGCTACATTTATATTGCTGTTGGAAGAGGATGATAACACATTTAGAGACAATACAAATTATATATTTCTAAGCATAGTAACTCTGAAAGAACTGTTGGGAAAGGCATTCTCCTGTGGACCTCATTCACCCTCATAAGCGCGACCTTGGGCCTGGAAACTTCCTTCCCAAGAGAGAGGAAGTCCTTGCAGCATGTGCTGGACTGGCCACCTTGTAGGGCACGTCTCTTCCTGTTTCACACTCAGCGTGTGCTCCCTTGTTCTGCTCAAACGTGTGTGCCATGTGGTACCCAGCTAACCTCACCACTACATCTATCCCCGTAGAGGATGGGGCCCTTCATTCTGCAGCACAAGAGGGATTCGTGCAGGCAGTGGCGCTGTGGCTGCTGCTGCTGCTCTGTCATGACCTCTGGCCATGTGGGGCCAACTACCGAAGCTGACGATGCTCTGTCTCTTCTTTATGTGAGTCAAGTGTCATTGCGTCCAATGCCCAGCTGCGTTGCATATTCCTTGGTGACTTAGATACCAAGATGCAGTGGGCAGTGGTGTTCTAACTTCTCCTGGTGAAAAGCGACAGATACTACTTCTCAATAAGAACAGATTACTATATAAGATAGAAGGGCTGGGAAATGTCTTTGATCCTCAGTTTCAACCAGGCTACGGTAGAAGTGGAAAAGAGACTGGTGTCAACCTGGGGACATTGATAGCTATCAATTGTGGACATTGAATGAACAGGACTGTGAAATCCAGATCTGGATAAGAGTCCTCATAGATGATAGGTGTGGTTAGACTCTGGGTAAAACCTGATTTTGAGAGATCATCAGGCTGGCATGGGGATGTCCTAGTTGTAAAAGCCAGGTGTTAGAATTATCCATGAAAAAAAAAAAATGAGGATCAGAGCAAACAGTGAGCTGGGAGCCAGGTAGACATTTAAGGAAAAGGGAGCCTCTAATTCCAGATGGTCAAATGAGGAAGTGGTCCCAAACCAGGCAATCGCCAGCAACCCGGTGCCTGGAGAGTGAAAGAGGAATGGCCAAACAAGCAGGGGCACAGGTATGAAGCTTTGGAAACAGAAAGGACTATGATGGATGAGGCAGCTTTCTGACTTCAGGTGCCAGAGACAGGGAGGACCCTTAGTCAGATACACAGGTGGACCAAAGTGGGAGGGAACTGGATGCTGGCTGTGCCAAGGTGAGACCTGGCTTCTGGAAGGCAGATGTTGAGAACCGGGGTGCCTGAGACTGCAAGAACTGCCTTCCAGCTTCCCTCTCTGTGCCTTGAGCCCTGTCTCTCTGACGGTTCTTGTCTTCCAACTCCCTCAGAAATGTCCCAGTAATAACCTGATATAAGGGGCTTTCCAGATGGCTCGGTGGTAAAGAATCCACCTGCCAATGGAGGAGACGCAGGAGACGTAGGTTTGATCCCTGAATAGGGACGATTCCCTGGAGAAGGAAATGGCAACCTGCTCCAGTATTCTTGCCTGGAAAATCTGATAACTTAGCGACTGAGCACGTATGCATCCTGATTTAAGCCTTTCTCAGACATGCCACCTCATACAAAGGCAGGAAGTCTCTACACCCAAATATACGCAAAGGTCAAGGGAAATTGTAGGTGAATTTAATTTTCTTTTCATTTGTTATTGGTATTCTGTACAGTGATCCTTTATTACCTTTGTAAGAGTCTAAAATTTAAATTCAAGTTAATTTCTATATAACATTACATTGTATAGGTTTAAGATGTATAACATAATTATTTGATAAATATATATATATTGTTAAGTGATTAGCACAATCATTAACATCCTTCACTAGTTACAGTTTTTTTCTTGTGATGAGAATTTTGAAGATCTATTCTCTTCAGTTCAGTTCAGTTCAGTTGCTCAGTCATGTCCGACTCTTTGTGACCCCATGAATCGCAGCACACCAGGCCTCCCTGTCCATCACCATCTCCCGGAGTTCACTCAAACTCACGTCCATCAAGTCGGTGATGCCATCCAGCCATCTCATCCTCTGTTGTCCCCTTCTCCTCCTGCCCCCAATCCCTCCTAGCATCAGAGTCTTTTCCAATGAGTCAACTCTTCGCATGAGGTGGCCAAAGTACTGGAGTTTCAGCTTTAGCATCATTCCTTCCAAAGAACACCCAGGGCTGATCTCCTCTAGAATGGACTGGTTGGATCTCCTTGCAGTCCAAGGGACTCTCAAGAGTCTTCTCCAACACCACAGTTCAAAAGCATCAATTCTTCAGTGCTCAGCCTTCTTCACAGTCCAACTCTCGCAACCATACATGACCACTGGAAAAACCATAGCCTTGACTAGACGGACCTTTGTTGGCAAAGTAATGTCTCTGCTTTTCAATATGCTATCGAGGTTGGTCATAACTTTTCTTCCAAGGAGTAAGCGTCTTTTAATTTCATGGCTGCAGTCACCATCTGCAGTGATTCTGGAGCCCCCCAAAATAAAGTCTGACACTGTTTCCATTGTTTCCCCACCTATTTGCCGCAGCTTTCAAATATATAATACAGTATTGTTAACAATAGTTACCGTGTTGTACAATATATCCCCAGAAGTTACCTTATAATTGGAAATTTGTACCTTTTGGCCATCTTTACTTCTTTTTCCCACCTCCAAACCCACCTGGGGCAACCACCAATCTGTTCTCTGTTTCTATGTATTTGGGTTTTTTAGAGTCCACAAATAAGTGAGATCATATAGTATTTGTCGTCCTTGTCTAACTTATTTCATTCAACATAATGTCCTAAAGGTTCACCTGTATTATTACAAATAGCAGGATTTCTTTTTTACGGTTGAATAATATTCCTTTCTGTGTGTAATATTTTCTTTATTCATTCCTCTGTTGATAGACACGTTGTTTCCATGTCTTGGTAATTGTAAATAAAACTACAATGAACATGAGGGTGCATATCTCTCTTTGAGATAGTTATTTTATTTCATTTGGATATATAGTGGAGTTGCTAGATCATGTGATGATTAGGATTTTTTGGTGGCTCAGATAGTAAAGAATCTGCCTGCAATGCAGGAGACCTGGGTTCGATCCCTGGGTCAGGAAGATCCCCTGGAGAAGGAAATGGCAACCCACTCCAGTATTCTTGCCTAGAGAATCCTATGGACAGAGGAGCCTGGTGGGCTACAGTCCACGCGGTCTCAAAGAGTTGGGTATGACTGAGCGAATAACACACACATGGTAATTCTGTTTTTAATCTTTCTAGGAAACTCCATTCTGTATTCTATTTTTTTATTGAAGTATAGTTGATTTAAAATGTGTTAGTTTTTGGCATACAGAAAAGTGGATCAGATATATATGGGCTTCCCAGGTGGCGCCAGTAGTAAATCACCTGCCTGCTAATGCAGGATAGGGAGGAGATGCAGGTTCAGTTCCTGGGTTGGGAAGATCCCCTGGAGAAGGGCATTGCAACCCACTCCAGTATTCTTGTCTGGAGAATCCTATGGACAGAGAAGGCTGGGGGGCTACAGTCCATAGTGTCGCAAAGAGCTGGACATGACTGAAGCGATTTAGCACACGTGCACACATACACACACACACACACAACATATATATATGTCCATATTTATAACAATTTTCCATTGTATGTTATTACAAGATATTAGATAAAATCCCACAACAAGTAAGACCTTGTTGTGTGTCTATTTTTCTATATAGTAGTTTGTATCTGCTAATTTCAGATTCCGAATTTATGCCTTCCACTTTCCCTTTTGGTAACTGTGTGTTTTCTATGTCTCTGAGTCTGCTTCTGTTTTGTAAATAAGTTCATTTGTACCGTATTTTAGATTCCACATATAAGTGATATCATATGATATTTGTCTTTTTCTGTCTGACTCACTTCATTTCACATGATAATCTCTGGTTGCATCCGTGTTGCTGCAGATGGCATCATTCATTATTTTGATGGCTGCATAGTATTCCATTGTGTGCATTAATGAGCATTTAGGTTGTTTCCAAGTCTTGGCTATTATAAATAGTGCGGCAATAAAAACTGGGGTGCATCTATTCATATTCCCGCCCAAAGATGTGATAACAGACATTGTATGTATCACGGGCAGGTGGATCCTTATCCCCTGAGCCATCAGGGAAGTCCTAAAACTGACATTTTTATTTACATTGCTGTGATCCTTGGGTCTTATTTCTTAATTGGGTCTGCACTCAGAGGGACAGTAGCCAGTAAACAATACCGAGAAATATTACCGTCTATTTGTGCTTCTAACTCCTCCAAAGCTATAAGGTTTGACAATCATATGTGAAGTGCCTAGCCCTGCGCTGGTCAATAGTGGAGATTAAAGAAACGGAAGCTGATGGTAAGAATCCCTGTCTTAGTTGTTTCCTTACCATCATTAATGGGTCATGGACGCGTCACTAGTCCTGTGGGCTGGCAAGTGTTTTTCTTTCCTATATTATTGTGCACCAGCATAATGTTTCCCAAGATCCACCCTTCCTTCTGTATTACTATGACAGCTGTTTCCTTACCTTGTTATCAAGGGCCATTTTTCATTAGTGGAAAGGGAAGATTTTTTTTTTTTTTAATCTTCCCAGGGCTCTGTGGCTGTCTTTGGACTGTTTGGATATGTGAAAGAACCAAATTATTAAGAAACTCTATCCCGGGTGTCAGAAGCCGGAGAGCGGATTTCCCCACATGCCTGAGCTCTGCTGGAGCTGGCAGGATTCTTTTTCGGAGGACAGTTCGTTTTTGGCTGCCTCAGTACTGATTTCCTCCTCCCCACCAGACCTGTTCTCCCCGAGAACCCACCTTTGGGCGATGGATCCTTCCTGCTTCCTGTTGCCGAGGCTTCAGTTTGTGCAATGGCTCTTTAAGCTGTCCGATCACTTTCTCTCCCACCCTGTCCTTTCATTGTGCAGCGGGGCAGGGGCTCGGGTCTCTGCCTCCTGTGTTCCTGCCCCCCTGCACTTGCTCCACCGTAGTGGCTTAGAGACTCAGCCAGACGCCCCCAGCAGCACAGCGGCCCATCACCAACCTCCTCCTTCTCCCCTCTGGCCTGGCACCTCTCGCCCTCAGTCACTGTCTGGCTGTCTTCTCCCCCAAACTTGCGGTCCACGACCGCTCGAGTCACCTGCCGTTTTTTAAGAGCCCTGCCCAGATCCCATCCTTTCCTGCTGACCCTGCTTCCCTGTCTCTCCTGACCCTTCCGTGTTCTCGCCTCCCGCATCCTCCAGCAGCACCTTCACCACCTCCCTGTCTAAACTCTGCCCTCGCTGGCCCTGCAACCTGCAATAGGCTTCCTCCTGAAAGTCTTCCAGGCCTTTCAGGAATCCATTCAAATTCTAACTCCCCAGAGGGGTTTTTCCTGGACCCCCCTCCCATCCTTCCTCACTCTTCGTGCCTTTTCTCTGCTTTATTATTTTCTTCTTTTTCATCATACCTTTAACTAGCAGATATTCAGTTATACTTTCATTTGCTTGCTTTTTGTTTATTACCTATATCCACCACCCCCACACCCTCAGGCTCCATTCCAGATTATAATCAAGCCCCCTGAGAGCAAGATTTTTTTCTGTGTTTTGTTCACTCGGGCCCAGAACTTAAAATAGGGACTGGAAGCTAGTAGGTGCTCAGTGGATGACCCTCCCTGTGTGCTCAGTGGCTTCAGTTGTGTCTGACTCTTTGCAACCCCCATGGGCTGTAGCCCACCAGGCTCCTCTGTCCATGGGTTTCTCCAGGCAAGAATACTGGAGTGGGTTGCCATGCCCTCCTCCAAGGAATCTTCCTGACCTAGGATTGAACCCATGTCTCTTATGTCTCCTGCATTGACAGGCAGGTTCTTTACCACTAGCGCTACCTGGGAAGCCCTTACCCTACCCTATGGTAACGCAGTTCCATCATTCTTGATAACCTTAGCTGGTTATGAATTAACACATGTTGATAAATGTGTCAGGTATAAAAGGGAAAGTGTTAATTTATAAGTATAGACTTATAATCTCTTCTGTGAAAAAAGTTTTCTTCTTTTCTAGCAAATTCATTTGCCCAAAACCTGACCTGAGCTTGTATAGTGTAAGTATAATATTTATTTAACTCAGTATGACTCTTCTTATATGTCACTGCCTACATATTAATGCGCTTGATTGCAGGGTGCTTTTCCAGACTGAATGCACCATGCAGTTTGTGCATTATCCTAATCTTAGAATTTGAAAAGTTCTGAGTTTCTGAATATATCTGGCCCTAAGGATTTCAGATAAGGGAGTGCAGACCAAAGTTTGCAATCCCTTTTTTTTTTCCATTCTCTTCTAAAGAGGGTAAAGGGAAGAGAGAGAGGTAAGGAGGTGAAGCGAATTAGCACAAGGCGAGATGGGGAAGTAGTTTGGGGGAATTTATGAAGAGAAAGAAAGGGAGAGAGAGCTGCCTTTTAGAACTTTGGGATATGTTAGGAAGATTTTTAAGGAATTAGGTCTTGCTGCATATTATGTAAGGCAATTCCTCCATGCTACTAACTCCAGATCTACAATAAAAACTTCCATTATATTTTAGTGTTTTATGTACTTAGATTTTTATTTTGTATGCATCATAGTGCTGAGATAAAGTTTGAGGGACACCCAGTACATTTCTGATTCTGTGCATGAAGTGAAAGTGAAAGTCACCCAGTCAGGTCTGACTCTTTGTGACCTCAAGGACTATACAGTCCATGGAATTTAGCCTATCCCTTCTCCAACTGATCTTCCTGACCCAGGGATTGAACCCAGGTCTCCTGTGGGTAGATTGTTTACCAACTGAGCTATTAGTGCATGTTTGTATCATGAGTTTGTGCATCTTCAGAAGAAATTACATATCTATTAGTGGTTTTTACTTCCTGTTCTGACAGTTCTTTTCAGAGCCCAGGAATATGGATAGGTCCTTACCAGAATATAAATAAAACCTATCTAGATGGTCATAAGATTAATTACATAAATTAATACATGAGACACCAGTTGAAGATAAGTTTGGGTTGGTGTTGAAATATTATCTGTTAAGCAATTGCATTAGGTACTCTGCCAGGAACTTTCAGATCAGATCAGATCAGTTCAGTCGCTCAGTCGTGTCCGACTCTTTGCGACCCCATGAACCGCAGCACGCCAGGCCTCCCTGTCCATCACCAATTCCCGGAGTTCACCCAGACTCATGTCCATCGAGTCAGTGATGCCATCCAGCCATCTCATCCTCTGTCGTCCCCTTCTCCTCCTGCCCCCAATCCCTCCCAGCATCAGAGTCTTTTCCAATGAGTCAACTCTTCGCATGAGGTGGCCAAAGTACTGGAGTTTCAGCTTTAGCATCATTCCCTCCAAAGAAATTCCAGGGCCGATCTCCTTCGGAATGGACTGGTTGGATCTCCTTGCAGTCCAAGGGACTCTCAAGAGTCTTCTCCAACACCACACTTCAAAAGCATCAATTCTTCAGCGCTCAGCCTTCTTCACAGTCCAACTCTCACATCCATACATGACCACAGGAAAAACCATAGCCTTGACTAGACGAACCTTTGTTGGCAAAGCAATGTCTCTGCTTTTGAATATGCTATCTAGGTTGGTCATGACTTTCCTTTCAAGGAGTAAGCGTCTTTTAATTTCATGGCTGCAGTCACCATCTGCAGTGATTTTGGAGCCCAGAAAAATAAAGTCTGACACTGTTTCCACTGTTTCCCCATCTATTTCCCATGAAGTGGTGGGACCGGATGCCATGATCTTCGTTTTCTGAATGTTGAGCTTTAAGCCAACTTTTTCACTCTCCACTTTCACTTTCATCAAGAGGCTTTTTAGTTCCTCTTCACTTTCTGCCATAAGGGTGGTGTCATCTGCATATCTGAGGTTATTGATATTTCTCCCGGCAATCTGGATTCCAGTTTGTGTTTCTTCCAGTCCAGCATTTCTCATGATGTACTCTGCATATAAGTTAAATAAACCGGGTGACAATATACAGCCTTGACGAACTCCTTTTCCTATTTGGAACCAGTCTGTTGTTTCATGTCCAGTTCTAACTGTTGCTTCCTGACCTGCATACAAATTTCTCAAGAGGCAGATCAGGTGGTCTGGTATTCCCATCTCTTTAAGAATTTTCCGCAGTTTATTGTGATCCACACACTCAAAGGCTTTGGCATAGTCAATAAAGCAGAAATAGATGTTTTTCTGGAACTCTCTTGCTTTTTCGATTGCCAAGAAAATGCACTGGTCATAACAAACACCCTCTTCCAACAACACAAGAGAAGTCTCTATACATGGACATCACCAGATGGTCAACACCGGAATCAGATTGATTATATTCTTTGCAGCTAAAGATGGAGAAGCTCTATACAGTCAGCAAAAACAAGACCAGGAGCTGACTGTGGCTCAGACCATGAACTCCTTATTGCCAAATTCAGACTTAAATTGAAGAAAGTAGGGAAAACCACTAGACCATTCAGGTAGGACCTAAATCAAATCCCTTGTGATTATACAGTAGAAATGATAAATAGATTTAAGGGCCTAGATCTGAGAGATAGAGTGTCAGATGGACTATGGAATGAGGTTCGTGACATTGTACAGGAGACAGGGATCAAGACCATTCCCGTGGAAAAGAAATGCAAAAAAGCAAAATGGCTGTCTGGGGAGGCCTTACAAATAGCTGTGAAAAGAAGAGAAGCAAAAAGCAAAGCAGAAAAGGAAAGACATAAACATCTGAATGCAGAGTTCCAAAGAATAGCAAGAAGAGATAAGAAAGCCTTCTTCAGTGATCAATGCAAAGAAATAGAGGAAAACAACAGAATGGGAAAGACTAGGGATCTCTTCAAGAAAATTAGAGATACCAAAGGAACATTTCATGCAAAGATGAACTCAATAAAGGACAGAAATGGTACGGACCTAACAGAAGCAGAAGATATTAAGAAGAGATGGCAAGAATACACAGAAGAACTGTACAAAAAAGATCTTCATGACCCAGATAATCATGATGGTGTGATCACTGACCTAGAGCCAGACATCGTGGAATGTGAAGTCAAGTGGGCCTTAGAAATCATCACTACGAACAAAGCTAGTGGAGGTGATGGAATTCCAGTTGAGCTATTCCAAATCCTGAAAGATGATGCTGTGAAAGTACTGCACTCAATATGCCAGCAAATTTGGAAGACTCAGCAGTGGCCACAGGACTGGAAAAGGTCAGTTTTCATTCCAATCCCAAAGGAAGGCAATGCCAAAGAATGCTCAAACTACCACACAATTGCACTCATCTCACACGCTAGTAAAGTAACGCTCAAAATTCTCCAAGCCAGGCTTCAGCAATATGTGAACCGTGAACTTCCTGATGTTCAAGCTGGTTTTAGAAAAGGCAGAGGAACCAGAGATCAAATTGCCAACATCCGCAGGAACTTTCACCTATGTCAAATTCTAAATTCTAAGGAAATCTGAATGATATTTATTTCTCTGTTGTGTTTTAATCAAATGTTAGTATTTCCCCGTCCCTTGTATGGTATTGTCTTTTAGTGTGGAGTAGAATTGAAGGCATTTTTGTTTTGCTTTGATTTTGCCATATAATGGTTAATTTCCTAGAATAAAATATCGAGATGATTGCATTTGTCATTTTTCTTCTGGACATTTATCAATATGTAAACATAGACTTAATCATAGTTTATCTGGGTTGTTGGGAAATTGTCTCAACATTATTGCTTAAAATTTTCTCACTGGTTAAAACAATTAGATTCTATCTTTGTCATGCTTTCTTTGTTTCTAGTACTTTACAGTGTGGCAAGCAGGAACTGCAGAGCCTTGTTCCTTCAGTGAGTATTTTCTGCCTTGCTCTTGGGCAGAGCATGACTGTCTGCAAGTCAGGGGAGAAGGGAAGGATTCATGCCAGGAGAATTAGTTAGCCCATGACCAAAGAGCATCCAAACCCTATGAATGGGGGAGTTAAAGGTAATCAGAGTTCCTGAATCTGATGATGTCTTGATAATATTAGGTGGCTGTTCTAAATTAACTGTAGTTGGTATATCAGAAAAAAAGATTTGCTATACTAGTGGAAGGCACAGTGTGGTTAATTTATATAATATGACAAGATAACTAGTATTGGGGAATATATTGGTAATTCTTAAAGTAATTTTTGCCTCTCCTTTCACACTATCTTGAGTAAATAGCTTTTGGGTATTGCCTAGGTAACAATATTTCAATTTCATTCAAAATGATCACTATTATGATAGTAAAGATCAAATTTCATTAAATCTAGACACATCATACTTGTCATTTTAAGACTTCAAAATATTTTCTCTTTTTAAAGGAATACCCAATCCCATATGTGTTAAAAGTTATAATGTAAATACAAAAATCTTTACATAAACTTCATAATTATGAAAAAATTACACTACCTACTGTGTGCCAAGGTATTGTGCAAGGGGCTTTAAATGTATTCTTCTAAGTCTCACAACAGCCCTGAGAGAGGGGAATTGTTAAGCTCATTTAAGGAACATGCTCACGGTCATCTAGGTAGTCAGCAACAGATTCAGGATTTGAACGTGAGTGTATCTGACTGTCAACGCCTTTGAAATCTTCCAGAATGCCATGCTGCCTTCTCCCTCCATGTAAACAAATGATGGTAGCTCACAAGACACATTATGTGTTGAGTATGTTTCAGAAGAAGAAGGAAAAAAAAAGCCTAAATCCAGATGATGACAGAAAATGACAGCCTATAAAATGTTCCAACAATTTGTAAAACATGGGTGTTGCTTTTAAAGCTTCATGACTTAGAATGACTAACAAATACCTGGCAAAAGTTGCAGAGACAATTGCTAAGATTTAACTATTTTTAAACTAGAAGAGTTCACATGTTTCTCTCTGTGATTTACTTAGGCTTCTTTAAAGATCATGAGTATTCGGTGAGTGTGAAGCAGATTGGAACTCTGAAATTTGATCAGTGAGACTGCTTTGGCATGAGTATAGATTTTTCAAGGGAGCAGTAGCATACTCTCCCTGGTTTTGCTAGCTCCAGTGTCATGATGGCGGCACAGGACCCTGTGGTTTGAAAGCAAAATCTTACTATTTCCATTGTTTTGATTCAATGTAAATAATAATATTCATTTTGCTTTGAATCAAATATAACATTCAAAGGAAGCATAAGATGTTGATACCTATGAAAGGACGATATGAGTTTCAAAAATTTGAAAAACTCTTTGCTGAAGAAACTTCTTCCTTTCAGACTGCTTGCCTTCTGCTGACTCACTAGAGCACAGAGGCCTCTATGGTAGACTTGCTTCTAGGGTGAGTTACTAAGAAAAACAAGCATCTTACTTATAATAATAATGCCTTTATAATACAGTATAAAATACAGTTTGAAAAGTTAATACATAAATTGATAATTTCTACTGTAACCAAGAAATCCATTTTGAAGCTTCTAAGTACAAGTAAAGCACCTTATAAGGTAGAAGGTTACCTGAATCCATTTTAATCATTAGTCCATTTGAATCTTCCCCTGAACACTTGGGCCATTTTCATGGCTTTTGGTTAGTTCAGTGTTTTCTATTTGTCCTAAGCTACTGGTAACAGTACACTAAACCCCAGGCATTTAGTGTTTTCAAATGATTCATGGTTCCTTAGAGCACAGGGAGGTTTATAGTGGTCAGGTGTCAAATTTCTGCGTTAGCTCTCAGATCTTTTCTGCTATTTTGTGTTAAGTCTTGATGCGCACTCACTTCCCTTTTCTCTCAGGGAGTTGAGCTGCCTTTTATAAAGTGGAGGCACCTTGTAAATACCTCTGTTGCTGCCCTGTCACTTCTGACTCCAGTCTGTCTCCTTCACCATGGGATATGTCCTGGCTTTTTCTAAAGGGATCAGACCTTCTACTCTCAAATTCAGAAGTGAAATAAAAGATGTGAGAGCTGTATAATTAAGGAGGGGGAAAGGAAAGAACTGACATTGGCTGAGTACCTGTGGCCGGCATGCTGGCCGGCCTTTATATGTTATCTTATTTGGTCTAGATAGACCCTAGACACCTTAAATCCACTGTACTTATAGTATGCTGATGATGGCGTCAGCTCAATTTCAGGCTCTTCTGATGGTCTTTCTGATGAAAACTTTTGTCATTTGCTTTGTGTATAATTGAGAAAGAGTTGGGGGCGGGAGGATGGGTTTGTTGTTCTAATTGTGCTACATGTTGACAGATCATGGTTGGTTAGCGCAATGGGGGTCAGAATGTCTCCAGAACGGCTTTGTTTCTGAGTGCTGATATGGTGAGAGCCATGTGGATGGCATATGGAAAGCTTGGGGCAGCCTAAGTCAGCTCTTGGTGGGCTGGGACTGGTGACTGAGGACACGATGAACAGACAAGGAGTAAATTCAAGGTTTCAACCACCCAGTTAACTAGATATTAACTTTACACTCCTTTCCCAGTATGGACTATAGTTAAGGCTGGTGGCCACAGCTCCAGGTGAATCCAGCTTTGGGGCCCAGTCTGGCTTGTCACTATGTACCGGTATCAGGAGACAGTATAGTGTAATAGAGAGGGTCAGCATGCTGCCTCTGGAGGGAAGCCGCCTTGTACGAATCCTGGTCCTACCTCAAACTGCCTTGGGGACTTTGGATAAGTCACTTAACCTCTCATAGAATCAGTTCTTTCCAACTATAAAATGAGAGTAATCACAGCACCCACAATGCATGTAGAGTACAAAGCACAGAGCCTGGTATATTGTTAGTACTCATTTGTAATTTTTTTTCATACTAATGGGCTTCTCTGGTGGCTCACATGGTAAAGAATCTGCCTGCAATGCACAAGACCAGGGTTCGATCCCTGAGTCAGGTAGATCCCTTGGAAAAGGGAAAGGCTGCCCACTCCAATATTCTTGCCTGGAGAATTCCATGGACAGAGGAGCCTGGTGGACTACAGTCCAAGATAACAGCAACAACACTATTATTTTTAAATCTATAGACCCAATAAGAATAAATCAACTTAATGACTTCAAGGAAGCTAATGCCATTAACATGATGGCCTCTTAAATTTCCATATAATGCTAATTTATGCACTTAGTGATCTTAATTGTCAGGAAACGTTTCCTCATTTTTAACCTAAATCCTGAATGCTATAGAGAGGTTCTCATTCCTCTTGAACTACCCATGGAGATTGTTTTCCTTAGAGTCTTCATTTTCTATAAAATTTTCTCCATCCTTCCCAGAAGGCCCAAATTTCATTAGATTTTTGGAGGACATGGAATGTAAGTTTAACCCTTGCAATAGCATCATTTTAGTCTATTTTGTCACCTCAAGTAAATTCTTCAGAAGAAAACCAAAGTTCTTTCCCTTCATTTTTCGTGACTATTTTATAACGGGAGGAACTATATGGATAATAAGCATTGTGGCAAAATCATTCTTTGGTAAGGGCAGTTTGAAACCATCTATTTAGTGGGATATTTTGGAAAAAAGAAAAAGAAAAGTCATGTCAGCCCAAATTTTGTTTTGGGCATATTTAGGTGACAAAGTTATTTTATAGGAATTGGTTTTACTTTCCTTAGTCTTTCCTTAATGTGGTTGCATAATTCATGTTCATGTTAAGTGTTATTAAAATAAATGTAACTGTTTTAAATTTGATAAGCACATAAATTCTTTTCTTTCAGTGGAAGCATATATGCCGTGAAAAATTTCACTGTCGGACAATTCATATCAGTAGAGACAGATCTCATAAGATGTCTTCTTATTTCAGCTACAAATCAGAAAGGCTGCGTGCTGTACTCCCGAGAAGACGTGTGCATGCATTATAAATTCTCTTTCACATTCTAGAAATTACAACCAGGGACTTCAGGTAGTGTTGAAAGCTCTTTCAAATTATTAAATGCTGGAGACCAGAACTTTTCAAATTTTAATGAGTGGAGGAGTCACCCAGGGGATCTTGTTGGAATGCAGATTCTGATTTAGTAGATTTGGGGTGGAGCCTGGAAGTTAGCTTTTCTAACAAGTCGCAGGTGATGCTCACGCTGCTGGTCCTGGGAAACATCAAGATTGTGGACTTACCTTCCTGTTTGCGACTTCTACCCATCTCAGGAACTCTACAGGGTATTCTGTACGCCAAAAGTAGGGGGCAACTGAAGTCAGTGAGAAGGGATGATAAAACAAATAATCACATAGGTAAATACAAGTCTCACGATAAATACTTGAGTCACTATAGTTTGTGGTCTCTCGGGACAGCAAGTCTGAGTCAGCTCTTCTGCGTTGTGGTTCCATTCTCCCAAGATTCATTATTCACTATTGTGATTATCATTACTTTGCCTCTGCCATTTCTATGTTTGGTTTCTTTCACAAAGCCTGGGAAGACAATGCAGGCTGCAAGATCCAAGGAGGTTCCGAGCTCAGATAAAGATGTAGCCTTCATAGGAAAACCAGTATCTGCCCTGAAATTTGGTGGTTTTGTGTGTATGTGTCGGGGGGAGGGGGGTTGTTTACAAGCATACATTACCTTCTACTATTTCTATTTATACCAGAGTGCCTAAAATAGTGTCAGATACTTAGGAGTTGTTTAATACAGAATTTGGTGGCTGACTCCTACAGTGGTGTAAGAATGCTCATTTGCACTAGAAAACAATTCTGAAGGAGGATGTGAGGTCTGCGCATTAAAGGAATAGCATTCTCCCTATTAGGGGAGAATAGGTTGGCATGGTGCCTCACTTCTTCAAACCCAGCAGGGCTGGGGGATTGTTGTAGTTTAAATGTTAGTTAAATACTGGCCCACACTGTCCTTCATGTTGAAGAGAGAAGCCAAGATGAGAGGTATTAAACAACAGAATTAGTTGCCAAAGGCAGTAACCCTGGAAAACGTGAGAAAACTAACGCATAACTCTATTTAAAAAGAAAAAAACAAACAAACCTCAACTTTTGCTTTGTTTGATTTTGTTGAAAGTTTAGGAAAAGGGATAGCCCCTTTAAAAAGGCTTGAAAGAAGTTTCTAGAGAAGTTAATTGGTAATCTTTACTATTATGGGAATAATGGTAACTTTTATAGCTTCAAAGGGTTCTGGAATGAATGATTAGAAAGTTACTGTCCAGGGCTCCTCTTGCTATTTGAAAGAGAGGCTGTTCTGGTTTTTCAGGGTCTGGGCTGCTCATAGGGGGCTGGTGGAAGATTGTCTCATTTTGGCCAGTTGAAAGGGAGCTGCTGGGAGTCAAGCTATGTGACAGAAGTGTGCCTGTGCAAAAAGAGCCAAAAAGAGACATCCTTCTGGGAAGATAATACAAGAATCAGGGACCCCAAAGCCGTCCTTTTCTTCACATGAGTGTGTGTGAATCATAAACTGCTGCTACAGTTATTTCAGTTAGTCCAGATGGTTGACCAAGTTGCCACAAACCGTGAATCTCTAGCAGGTACTGTTTTCTGTTGTTGGTATTGTTTGTTTGTTTTAATATGGAAAACAACCTGTGTTTTTCTTAAGGAAGCATAATGTTAGAGTAATAACTGATAATGCTAGTTTGGGCTGGTATAACAAAAATACCATAGACTGGGGGTCTTCAACAACAAACATTTATTTCTCATAGTTTTGGAAGCTGGGAAGTCCAAGATCAAGGCACCAGCAAATTTAGTGCCTCATGAGGGCACATTTCCTGGTTGATAGGCAGCTATCTTCTTGCTGGGCTTTCACGTGGCAGAAGGGGTGAGGGAGTACTCTGAGGTCTGTTTTATAGGGCACTAATCCCATTCCTATATGCAGGTCAGGAAGCAACAGTTAGAACTGGACATGGAACAACAGACTGGTTCCAAATAGGAAAAGGAGTACGTCAAGGCTGTACACTGTAACCCTGATTATTTAACTTACATGCAGAATACATCATGAGAAACACTGGGCTGGAAGAAGCACAAGCTGGAATCAAGATTGCTGGGAGAAATATCAATAACCTCAGATTTGCAGATGATACCACTCTTATGGCAGAAAGCAAAGAAGTACTAAAGAGCCTCTTGATGAAAGTGAAAGAGGAGAGTAAAAAAGTTGGCTTAAAGCTCAACATTCAGAAAACGAAGATCATAGCATCTGGTCCGATCACTTCATGGGAAATAGATGGGGAAACCATGGAAACAGTGTCAGACTTTATTTTTTTGGGCTCCAAGTCACTGGAGGTGGTGATTGCAGCCATGAAATTAAAAGATGCTTACTCCTTGGAAAGAAAGTTATGACCAACCTAGATAGCATATTCAAAAGCAGAGACATTACTTTGCCAACAAAGGTCCGTCTAGTCAAGTCTATGGTTTTTCCAGTGGTCATGTGTGGATGTGAGAGTTGGACTATGAAGAAAGCTGAGCACTGAAGAATTGATGCTTTTGAACTGTGGTGTTGGAGAAGACTCTTGAGAGTCCCTTGGACTGCAAGAAGATCCAACCAGTCTATCCTAAGGGAGATCAGTCCTGGGTGTTCATTGGAAGGACTGATGTTGAAGCTGAAACTCTAATACTTTGGCCACCTCATGTGAAGAGTTGCCTCGTTGGAAAAGACCCTGATACTGGGAGGGATTGTGGGCCGGAGGAGAAGGGGATGACAGAGGATGAGATGGCTGGATGGCATCAGCGACTCGATGGACATGAGTTTGAGTAAACTCTGGAAGTTGGTGATGGACAGGGAAGCCTGGCGTGCTGCGATTCATGGGGTCGCAAAGAGTCGGACACGACTGAGCAACTGAAATGAACTGAATCCCATTCATGGGGGCTCCACCCTCTTGACCTAATCACCTTCTGAAGACCCCACCTTGAACTACCATCATTTACGAGACTGAAAAGTGAAAGTCTCTCAATCATGTCTGATTCTTTGCAATGCCTTGGACTATACAGTCCATGGAGTTCTCCAGGCCAGAATACTGGAGTGGGTAGCCATTCCCTTCTCTAGGGGATCTTCCCAACCCAGGGGGATCAAATCCAGGTCTCCCACATTGCAGGTGGATTCTTTACCAACTGAGCCACCATTAGGTTTTGGCATATAAATTTTGGGAGGATACAAACATTCAATCTATAGCAAGTAATATTTAAAGACCAGAAAATAACAAGGCCAACTTTTAAGAACTGATTTTAAATTACATCATAACCTAGGTTTATTAAACAAAAGTTAGCATCTGTATTATATCTTTAATATACATTTTCATTTGTATGTAATTGTGACCATATAGGTTTACTTCCAGTTTCTGACTTCCATGCTTGGCTGACCTCTGAAATGGAAGCTTAACCTCTTTCTTTTCTTTATGGCATTGTCCCTAAATGAGGCATAGAACTCACAGGAAGGATCATGGAAGGACCCTCTCTTTACCCCAGACAGTTTTAACAGGCTCTAAGCCAGTTCCCCGGAGAAGGCAATGGCACCCCACTCCAGTACTCTTGCTTGGAAAATCCCATGGATGGAGGAGCCTGGTGCGCTACAGTCCATGGGGTCGCTAGGAGTCAGACATGACTGAGCGACTTCACTTTCACTTTTCACTTTCACACATCGGAGAAGGAAATGGCAACCCACTCCAGTGTTCTTGCCTGGAGAATCCCAGGGACGGGGGTGCCTGGTGGGCTGCCGTCTATGGGGTTGCACAGAGTCAGACACGACTGATGCGACTTAGCAGCAGCAGCAGCAGCAGGCCAGTTCCCAGGTGGCGTGGTGGTAAAGAATCTGCCTGCCAGTGCAGGAGACACAGGAGGGGCAGGTTCAATCCCTGGGTCAAGAGGATCCCTTGGAGTAGGAAATGGCAACCCACTCTTGTATTCTTGCCTGGAAAACTCCATGGACAGCCATGGCGGGCTATAGTCCATGGAATCACACAGAGTCAGACACGACTGAGCATGCACACACGTGTATGCAGGCAGAAGGCAGGGTGGGTGGCCTATGAGTGGGGTTCTTTAGTTGCAAGTGACAGAACTAACCCTAGGTTATTTGAGGAATAGGGAATTTATAGGAAAAATGTGAGAAGAGGCGAAGCTCAGCAGGAAGTCTGTAACTCCCAAACTCGGAAAAGGATAGACCCGGAGCAGCTTCAGGGGTTTGGGCAGCAGTCTCATGGCATCATTGCTGGAACGAGAGAGCCCATCTAACTTGGCTCCTTGCATCCTCCTGCTCAAGACTCACCTCCCACAAAAGTAAGCATGTCCTTAGCCCTTTAGCTAAAGATGGTGGAAGACACTTTGTTCCCCAAAGAGTTTATGCCTTGGGGGAGCAATAGTTCCCTAACACAAAATTGAGATGCAGTCATAGAAGGGGGAAGGAAGTCAAGTGGGTGAGAAAAACAGATGTACAGAGGTGCAAAGAATAAGCAGGGACTGAGAAGATGGTTCTTCATCAGTTCTTTCTGTTGCAGGAGGGATTTTGAGTCTATAATCTAGTTGTTGGGCTCTGAGGGCAGACCTCTTTAACTGTGTTGCTCACGTGTTCAGCTTTTAATAAGTGTTGCTTTCTCAGTGGGTACCATTGCTGAGGAGATGCTGATTATTTATTTATTTTTTAAATTTGATTTCCATCTTGAATCCTGGAGATTTGCCACCCTTGTAAAGAAAACTAAGGAAAGATGTCAATAACCTTGCTTAATGCTCCAATAAATAATATTTATTTGGTCATTTCAAAACCATTTCCTTCTCCTTGGCCAACCTTTGCATTCACAGTTGCATGCATGCATGTGCGTGCACACACACACACACACACACACACTTCTGGGAAATGTTTCCAGACACATGGTGGAAACAGTGAAGGCGATGACAAGACCGTTTCCCAGGTGCCATGAGCATATTAATCATCAAAGAGGAGAAGGAAAAAAGTCTGAAGTTTTGTGATTCTTGAGCCTTTGCTTGCAATTGATTAGGCCAAATGGATTTAGCGTGATTGGCCTTGCTGGCAGTTTTAACTCTGTAGTTGATGATAAAGAAAAAATGCTTTTTTATTGGAATTCAGACATACATTACCCTATCCTAGTCTGCAGGATGTATGCAATGTGTAATCACATAGAGTCATTTTTAAAAATCGGCAAATCCTCTTCTTTTAATTTTGTGTAATTCTAAGCAAGGTTTAGTTTTTTAGCTTAAAACAAAATTGTTGGCTAACTGTTTTTTGAAAAGCTTGTGGCAGTCACAACCCAGCTGAGAACAAGTGGCATAATTCTAAGGGTATTAGGGGAATATATAACCTCAAAAAATTATTTCCATCGTCCACAGGTGACCATTTCCCTTAGTAACAAAGGTTAACATTTATTGAGCACTATCTGCCAGGCACTATCATAAATGCTTTTCATGAAAAAGGGAGTTTAATTTCCACAAAAATCTTAAGAGGTCTGAACTTTTACTATCTCAGTTTTACAGATGAATCTGAGGCCCAATGAGATAAAGTAATATTTAACAATGAAGCCTAGATTTAAACTCAGGAAGCTGACAGACTTTTGTTTAAACACCATACTGTGTTTCTTCTCATGCTGTGGGGTAAAATTTAGAAAACAAATTGGCTCTTATTTTTTCCATTTATTTTTATCCCACGGTCCTTCTCCCGTTCAAGTTGGAATCTTGTAGCATTTGCTGCTTGGGAAGGGGTCATTATAGTCAAACCCCTTAGGAGAGTAGCCATGGGAAGATAGTCAAATTGTTGACTTTAGAGTTTCAGAAAGATTCAAGCATGGGATTGGATGATGTGGAATGGTACTAAGGATACTTTGTTAGAGTCAGGACCTCCCACTCTTATAATGTTTGCTGATAAGGGAGGGACCATGTATAAAAGAAAAGGGAATCAAGCTGAAGCTGGAGGGATGCTTCATCCTTTAGGGTAGGTTTTAAGAAGGGGATTTGAGGATTGAGTCTTAAATCAGGGGTGAGAGCCATTGATAAAATGCTTAGATTTGCCACTTTGTAAAAGAAGGGTTTGAAATAGATACTAAACTCTCTAAAAAGTAGAAAAGTCCTATATCTTATACACCTGAATTTTGCTTGAGAGTTACTCCCTCTGAACTCCAGTAAGTCTACCAAGTCCTTTGCCTAGAAGTCTTATAAAAACCATTAAAGCAGGAAGAAAATACCCGATGGCTCAACTGAGGTCAAATAAATTAGCGGGAAAACCAGTTTTCTGAACTGGCAATCCTCATTTTGCCTGGTCTAGGTACATGTGAGTTTCAGTTGCCATCACTCCCCCAACAAAATGGTTCAAATTTCAGTATTAATCTCAAGTAATTTGTCCACAGGATAAACTTTGCTGCTAGCTCTCCAGCTCACAAATCATGACATCAAAAACAAATGCACCCTTCTTTATGGAGAAGTAGTTCTCCATTAGTCTTCCCAGGTAGAGCAATGGTAAGGAATCTGCTGCCGATGCAGGAGTCACAAGAGACATAGGTTTGATTCCTGGGTTGGGAAGATCCCCTGGAGACAGAAATGCAAACTGCTCAAGTATTCTTGCCTGGAAAATTCCATGGACAGAGGATCCGGGTTGGCTACAGTCCATGAGGTCTCAAAGAGTCACACCTGACTAAGAGTGAGCACACACACACAATATTCCATTGTGTATGTATGTTATATCTTCTTTATCCATTCATCCATTGATGGATGCTTACATTGTTTCCATACGTTAGCTATTGTAAATAGTGCTGCAGTGAACATAGGAGTGCATATATCTTTTCAGATTCATGTTTTCAGGTTCTCTAGATAAATATGCAGAAGTAGAATAGCTCGGTAATATGGCAATTCTATTCTTTTTTTGTTTTGTTTTGAGTAATTTCCATCCTGTTTTCCATAGTGGCTGCACCAATTTACAGTCCCATCAACAGTGTACAAGTGTTTTCTTTTCTCCAAACTCTCTCAAACATTTATTATTTTTTCAGTTCAGTTCAGTCACTCAGTCGTGTCCGACTCTTTGCGACCCCATGGACTGCAGCACGCCAAGCCTCCCTGTCCATCACCAACTCCCAGAGTTTACTCACACTCGTGCCCATTGAGTCAGTGATGCCATCCAATCATCTCATCCTCTGTCGTCCCCTTCTCCTCCCTCCTTCAATCTTTCCCAGCATCAGGGTCTTTTCTGTTGAGTCAGTTCTTTGCATCAGGTGGCCAAAGTATTGAAGTTTCAGCTTCAGCATCAGTCCTTCCCATGAATATTCAGGACTGATTTCCTTTAGAATGGACTGGTTGGATCTCCTTGCAGTCCAAGGGACTCTTAAGAGTCTTCTCCAACACCACACTTCAAAAGCATCAATTCTTCGGTGCTCAGCTTTCTTTATAGTCCAACTGTCATGTCCATAGATGAGTAGTGGAAAAACCATAGCTTTGACTAGATGGACCTTTGTTGGCAAAGTAATGCTGTCTAGGTTTGTCATAACTTTCCTTCCAAGAAGCAAGCGTCTTTTTATTTCATGGCTGTAGTCACCATCTGCAGTGATTTTGGAGCCCCCCAAAATAAAGTCTGTTACTGTTTCCACTGTTTCCTCATCTATTCGCCATGACATGATGGGACCAGATGCCATGATCTTAGTAATTGTTTTTTATCTTTTTGTTAATAGCTATTCTAATATCTGTGAGGGCATAGCTCATTGTGGTTTTGATTTGCATTTCCCTAATAATTAGTGATGTGGAACACCTTTTCATGTGTCTGTTGGCCATCTGTATGTCTAAGTGTCCTTCGATGGATGATTGGATAAAGATGTGGTGCATAAACGCAATGGAATACTGCTAAGCCATAAAAAGAATGAAATCCCGCCATTTGCAACAATGTGGATGGACCCTGAAGGTATTATGCTGAATGAAATAAGTCAGACAAAGGCAAATATCATATGATTTCACTCGTATGTGGAATTTCACAAAACATAACAAAACAAACTCATAGGGATCAGGCTAGTGTTTACTAGAAGAGAAAGGGGTTGGGAGTGGGGAAAATGGGTGGAGGGGGTCAGTGCATGGTGATGGACTTCTGGTGATGTTCACTTTGTAGTACATGCTATGCTATGCTAAGTCACTTCAGTCGTGTCCGACTCTGTGCGACCCCATGGACGGCAGCCCACCAGGCTTCCCCGTCCCCGGGATTCTCCAGGCAAGAACACTGGAGTGGGTTGCCATTTCCTTCTCCAATGCATGAAAGTGAAAAGTGAAAGTGAAGTCGCTCAGTCGTGTCCAACTCTTCGTGACCCCATGGACTGCAGCCTACCAGGCTCCTCTGTCCATGGGATTTTCCAGGCAAGAGTACTGGAGTGGGGTGCCATTGCCTTCTCCGTTGTAGTATATATGATGTCAAATTATAATTTTTCATATATATATATATATGAACACTATGATTAGTGACACTGATCATGTGATGAGTCATTGATTAGATAAACCTTATGATCAGTGACCGGAGAAGGCAATGGCACTCCACTCCAGTACTCTTCCTGGAAAACCCCATGGACGGAGGAGCCTGGTAGGCTGCAGTCCATGGGGTCGCTAAGGGTCGGACATGACTGAACGACTTCACTTTCACTTTTCACCTTCATGCATTGGAGAAGGACATGGCAACCCACTCCAGTGTTCTTGCCTGGAGAATCCCAGGGACGGGGGAGCCTGGTGGGCTGCTGTCTATGGGGTCGCACAGACTCGGACACGACTGAAGCGACTTAGCAGCAGCAGCAGCAGCATGATCAGTGACAATCACATCACTTTATTCAGTGCTTGTCACTGATGGCTCACTGTGCATCTGTTATTCAATTCATGCACAGATAGCAAAGTGCATAGTGATGTTGTGTCTTTGTCATCCAGTGATAAGCTCACATGACTTTTTACAAAACTAGATCCTTGAAACAGGGAACTGGCCAACAAAGATGAAAGTGCAGCGAACAAACAAAAAGACTCTGGAAGTAAAATTGGAAAGTGGTTGTGAACAATAGGATGAAGATATCCCAGAGGAAGTGACGATAGTGAAAAAAAAAGCTCAAAACAAAAAAGCTCACATTAAAGAACTCTTCGAGATATTATATGATATTTAAATCAAGCAACAAAGAATGAAAGGTTAGAAGTTGACCCAAACTTAGAAAAGAATGTAATAACTCAGTAAGACAGAAAAGATATTTGCTCCATATCCTATCATACAATGAAAAGGCAAGCACTGTTTAAACTACTTTTGATGAGATCCTTACAAAAATTTTAAACACATTTATTTACATTTAAACACATTTATACACATTTAAGCACATTATTTCTAGTGTTTTAAATTACAGTGTATAAAATAAATATTAATTTTTCTTTTGTTTTAGTTTCCCTATGTTTTTATAATTGACAGTAAGAGGTGATATATCATCTGGCAAAAACTTCCAGAGGTGACGAAGCAATCAGAATTTCTCATTGATTATTAAGATGACATGCATGGTCATTTATATCATCTCACACCGTGTAATATGAAGACTATCAGTATCCAGAAATGTTCCTTTACCTACATATTTAAAACCAACCTCAAAATATCTCCATCTCAAAAAACTGTACACCTAAAAATTCTCATGGTGTTCTCAACAGTTGTCCTGAAACTGGTGTTCCATGCATGCAGTGGAAGAGAAAAATGTGCCGTGAACTCTGTTCTGAGGCGTTAGAAGTCCTTTAGGAGTGTGCTTAGTCAGTGCCTTCTCTCCGACAAGCCTTCGATGTCCCAGGGTCCCCCTCGGCTTTTTAATAGTCCTATGTGGTTGTCATTGCTCATTTTTGGTGTTGTTATCACATTGTCTCATAAGCAAACCTATGGTCATTGTGTGGGATGTTCACAAACCCGGTCCCTGCATTCCAGCCATTACTACTCATTCTCCCTGTCATGCTTTATGTGGGAATATGCCTTGTGGGACAGGAAACAATCAGACACTTATGTTAGCAGAGAGGATAACAGATGTGCTCTTCTTTTATTGTCTCTTGGGTTCTTTTAGATCATCTGAAAGGGCTACATGAAGTTTAAAAATATTTCACCAAAAATGCTTAATGCAAGGAAAAGTTGTGCTTTCCACACATGATGTTTCTCGAGACAACCTTCAAATGCTCCGAGAAAAAAGAAAGGTTAAAACTTTTAAATAGAGGGTTTACTAGGTGAAAAAGTATTCCCTAGAAACTCTTTAAATATGCTTTTAGGTGTAATTATCAGTGACTTTAAGGAAAGGAAGGAAAAACAAAAACAGAAATTGGGGAAATGGATATTTGTTAAGTAGCTTATAAATCCTAGTCTTTTACAAGACTGGTAAGTTGGTTTTATAATTTCTTGAAATGCATATACTAGGTATTGTGTGTGTATATATATATGTGTGTGTGTGTGTGTGTGCTATAAGACACTACTGAGAAAAGTCATGCAACAGGCTGAAATAAATTATTTAAAAAGAGATATCTGTCAAACATTTTATCAAGAAGATGTAAAAAACTCCTGCATATCAATAAAAAAAAGACAAGCAACTTTATGAAAATGGGGAAATGATTAGGTCAGGCACTTCAAAAAGAAGACAGGCAACTGGACAATAAACACGTGACAATGGGATCCAAATCATTTGCCATCAGGGAAATGTAAATTAGAACCACAAGACAGACTTCAAAATGACTAGAATGGCTTCTGTTAAAAAGGACTTACAACACCAAATATCTGTGAGATATGCAGAAATTGGATCTTCTAAACATTACAGGAGGGGTATAAAATGGTATAACAAGTTTGAAAACTGTCTGGTACCTTTTTACAAAGTTAAACATAAATAATACCTATATTTGCATAATTATACTCCATTGTTTCCTACCCAAGAGAAATTAAAACTTACATCCACAAAAGACTTGTACAAGAATGTTCATAGTGGTTTTATTCACCGGTTCAGTTCAGTTCATTTCAGTCGCTCAGTCATGTCTGACTGTTGTGACTTCATGGAATGCAGAGCACGAGGCTTCCCTGTCTATCACCAACTCCCAGAGCTTACTCAAACTTATGTCCATTGAGTCAGTGATGCCATCCAGCCACCTCATCCTCTGTTGTCCCCTTCTCCTCCTGCCTTCAGTCTTTCTCAGCATCAGGATCTTTTCCAATGAGTCAGTTCTTTGCATCAGGTGGCCAAATTATTGGAGTTTCAGCTTTAGCATCAGTCCTTCTAATGAATATTCAGGGTTGATCTCCTTTAGGATGGACTGATTTGATCTCCTTGCAGTCCAAGGGATTCTCAAGAGTCTTCTCCAACACCGCAGTTTGAAAGCATCAGTTCTTCAACGTTCAGCCTTCTTTATGGTCCAACTCTCACATCCATATGTGACTACTGGAAAAACCATCGCTTTGACTAGACAGACCTTTGTCAGTTTTATTCATAATAGCCCCAAATTGGAAATGTCTCAATGTTTAACAACAGAAGAATAAATATATAAACTGTGGTATTTTCCTACAATGGAGTACTACTTAGCAAAAAATAAAATAGAATGAACTAAGGGTGCTTAACTATATGGGTGAATCTCAATATGTGGAGCAAAACATTCCAGACTCAAAAGAGTAAATACTGTGTGATTCCATGTATATGAAATTCAAGGAATGATAAAACTAACATTGTGAGATTTTGAAATCAAAACAGTGCTTGTCTTGTGGAAGGAGGATGTATGAGAAAATTTCATAGAGAGATGAAAATCTATATTTTTATTTAGTTATTGGTTACATGTGTGTTTGGAAGGACTGATGCTAAAGCTGAAACTCCAGTACTTTGGCCACCTCATGCGAAGAGTTGACTCATTGGAAAAGACTCTGATGCTGGGAGGGGTTGGGGGCAGGAGGAGAAGGGGATGACAGAGGATGAGATGGCTGGATGGCATCACTGACTCAATGGACATGAGTTTGGGTGAACTCCAGGCGTTGGTGATAGACAGGGAGGCCTGGCGTGCTGCAATTCATGGGGTCGCAAAGAGTCAGACTCTACTAAGCGACTGAACTGAACTGAACATGTGTGTTTACATTTATGTATTTAACTTAAGGATTTCATGGTATGTAAATTTCACCTAAATAAAATTAAAACTTTCATTATTCAAAGATTTCACATTTCTTGTAACAATGATCAAGATATTAGATTTTAAAGAGTAGTAGTTGCTTGGTTACTAACATCTGCTTTTATCTTACTATGAAGTTTCCCTGTCAAATCTAATCTTTGTGGTTTTGTTTGAAATTTGAATGGGGTTCTTCACAGGAGAGTATTTTCACCCAAAATGGGACTCTGGTGTCAAATTGTAAATTGAAAATCAAGATAAAACAACATAATCTAAGTTCCGGAGCTGAAAAATTGGCATTTCTTTGGAACAATTGTAAAATATGTGAAAAAAATGTTTAATCTGTATGAACCTTACCCATAAGCACTGTGCAGGGAGTTGATAAATACCTGGAAGTTGTCACTGAAAAAAGGTAACAAGCGCAGAGCAGCTATTTGAAATAAGCATCCTTTTTCAGTTCCACCCCTAATCTGATCTATAAGATCAGTGATCTTTTTCAAAGGTCCAGGGGCTTTTTCCATGTCAGTAATGGTTCTGTGTAGTCCATGGTTCTATTTTATTGAATGCAAAAAATGGATCTAAAGAAGGTGGGTTAAACAAAGTGGACTCATTCTGTTTGGGAGCAAAGAACAGAATGAGTAGAGACCAGTTATCAAATCTGTCTCATTGCTTGGCTCAAGCTAGGGAAGAAGGCTGGGTAGGTACTGATGCAAGGAAAATCACTCTACAATCTTCTTCGACTGAGTACAGACTAGAGTCTTAGAAGGCTCTACACCATGTCACTATGTCTTATCTTTCAAATGTCTGCTACTCACCTTTACTTCAATCACGCTGGCCTCCACAGGCCGGGTATGCTCTTACCTCAGTGCCTTTGCACTTGCTTTGCCTAGAATTCCTTTCCTCCAGATAACCATGGAGCTCACTCTTTCATCTCTTCGAAGTCTTTGTTCAAATGCCATCTTCTCCACAAGGCCTTCCCTGACCCCAGTAGTTAAAATCGAACATCTCTGCTTTATTGGACACTCTGAATTTCCCTGTTCTTGTTAATGCTTTTTCCTTAGTAGTACATCACCTCCTCATACTTTATACCATTTACTTATGTGTTTAGCTTATTGTATGTCTTCTCACACTAGAATGCAAGCTTCACAAGGATGAGTACTGGAACAGTGCCTAGCTTAAAGCGGGTACTCAGCGTGTATCCAAAGATGGAGTGACTGAATATAGCTGGGAAAGTGCCTGTGAGTAAGCCTGGAGACTCCTGATCCAGACTATCTAGGTGGAAATCTGACTCTGCTAGTTCCTGGCTATGTAACCTTGATCCAGTCACCTAGTATCTGTCCCTCAGTCAAATGGCATCTTCCTCACCTGACTGTGGTGAGGATTAGATACTGCAGAGCATTTAGGACAGTGTCCGGCATGTTTAGGCTCTACAAATATTAGTTATTGCTGATAGTAGTCTATGGATAAATTTTCTTCAGGTCCTATGTGCTGTTATAAGGGAGTTTAAAATGAGGGGGTCTAAGCGTCTGAGAATTTAGAGGTAAATTTTCATATAATTCCATTTTCCCAGAAAGCCCTTTCACACACTGCCTATTGCATTTCAATTTATTCTCTTAAAAAAATTCTCACATTTGAGACCCAGCTCAAATGTGACCTTCTTGGTGCTGCTGCTGCTGCTAAGTCGCTTCAGTCGTGTCTGACTCTGTGTGACCCCATAGACGGCAGCCCACCAGGCTCCCCCGTCCCTGGGATTCTCCAGGCAAGAACACTGGAGTGGGTTGCCATTTCCTTCTCCAATGCATGAAAGTGAAAAGTGAAAGTGAAGTTGCTCAGTTGTCCAACCCTTCTTGGTGAGGCCACCCCCAATTTTCCCAGGTAGTGTCAGCTCTCTTTGCTTTGAATGCAAAGCATTCATTTATTCATATGTTTATTTTGCAAGGATTTATTGAACATCTAATTGTGGGCCAGACGAGGCACTCAGGATATAGGGAAGACTAAGATGCAGCTTTGACTTTGAGGGGTATGTAGTTTGTTAGCAAATGCAGACATATACAGAAAAAAGGGCACAGTGGCGTCATCTGATTGTTGGCAGGTAGAGTGCTTATCTGTTTAATCTCTGTTCTGTCTCCTGGAATGTAAGCTTCTGTAGCCAGAGTCTCTGCTGCTATTGCTGCTAAGTCGCTTCAGTCGTGTCCGACTCTGTGCGATCCCATAGACGTCAGCCCACCAGGCTCTCCTGCCCCTGGGATTCTCCAGGCAAGAACACTGGACTGGGTTGCCATTTCCTTCTCCAATGCGTGAAAGTGAAAAGTGAAAGTGAAGTCGCTCAGTCGTGTCCGACTCTTAGCGACCCCATGGACTGCAGCCTACCAGGCTCCTCCATCCATGGGATTTTCCAGCCAAGAGTACTGGAGTAGGGTGCCATTGCCTTCTCCGAGCCAGAGTCTCTACATTTCAGTTATTCTTTGTCACAATTCCATCTAGAGTGCTGGTCTGGCACAGGACATGTACTTAAATGTGCTTATTGAAATAATTGATGTAATTGGGGAAAAGGAGAAATGCATAACAGAAAGACGAGTAAAAGAAATGATGATGATGATATTAACAGCCAGTACTTACTGAGTGCTTACTGTGGGTCAGTTACCGATCTAAGGACTATGCATATTTTACTTCAGTTTAACCTATGTAACAATGGAAATAGCAAGGTATTATCATTTGTATTCCATGGATGAGGAAACAGGTTCAGAAAAGCTAAGCAATGTGTCTGGGGACAGAACCATGGTTACAACTCAGCATGGTTTGCTTCCAAAGATTATTTTTGCCTGCTACTCTGTACATCAGTAGGATGTTAGCTGGTGTCATTCTGGAAACTTTTTGTGGTCAGATACTTGTATCTGAGTATTTGATATTTCTTTTCCTGCTATTTTTCTTTCTCCAAACGCTTCAGACACAATTATGGACACAAAGCTTGTAGACAAACGGCTCCAGGGAGTTGTGTTTCAATTAGCAAAGTTGAGGCCAGTGTGCTCAGCTTTCTGGATTCTGACATACCTCCTCTCATCTTTTCCTTTTTTTTCAGTGTAGTTTAAAATGTGCTGATAGAGAATTAGACTGCTGACAGTAGCACCAACCTACCCATCAAAAAGAAGGAGGCAGTGGGGAACAGTTAGGAAGAACATAAAGATATTCCTTTCCATTTCTTAAAAGCTTTTACTGGTGGAGAGAGAGCCAGAATGATAGGAGATAGTCCAAGGGGACCTTGCCTTTCATGAGTTTAAAGGTACTTAGTGTGGGGTGAAAAGTTATTTTTCTTTTTTGGCTTCTCTAAATAAGGATAGACAGATCATATTAGAAAACAAAGGAGGATTCTATTTCAGCATCTGATGTAGTATTGGGCTTGGAAATTATTGTATATTCTGATATATTTTAATGAGTATCTATTTAGTCAAAATTTATAAGGGAACATAAAATCAAGTAGTTTGAATATTCACAATTAGTTAAAATCCACATTTTTCCTCTCAAATGAGCTAGTCAGGATGAGAACTCGAGTTTATTTTAGCAGACTTACCCCAAGAACACTGACTGCAAGATGCCATTGGCTAGCTGTTTGAGGAGTCAGTACACACAGAACAAAAGGGGGGAAAAGTCAGCTATTTCTGTTACATTAGTTAGGAATAGAAGTAGCAGGATTTGACATTTTAAGCAAACCCAGGAATGGGTTTACTTTGAGGCCAATGCATGATCATCTAAGCTTGATAACTTCTTCAGCCCTGATATGGACCAAAAATATCAATTAATTTAGACCACATTCCAACAGTGAGCTTGTAAATTGTGTTCTTATTATGGTTTCTCCCAAGAAAATCTAAATATATTAATACTAGCAGAATTATTGTAAAAGGACAAATTTGATAACACTAAATGAAATGATAAGACCTCTGATAGTAAAATTAGAGTTATGCATGGGGGAAGATAAAGCAATTCTAATATAATGGTTATTACAACATCAGGATTGTTATTATCTTAGAATTGATATTATATCAATTATATGCTTTTTGATAGCAAATCTTAATAAGTTAATTTATTAAGATTTGCTATCAAAAAGTATATACTATGTGTTGTCAATGTTAAGAGACTGTTGTACTGATACTATTTTTGTATTTTTTATAGACAATAAAAATTATGTTCTTAAACATCAGATTCAAACATCTATTTACATAGTTCAGTTCAGTTCAGTTCAGTCGATCACTCATGTCCGACTCTTTGTGACCCCATGAATCGCAGCACGCCAGGCCTCCCTATCCATCACCAACTCCCAGAGTTCACCCAGACTCACGTCCATCGAGTCAGTGATGCCATCCAGCCATCTCATCCTCTGTCATCCCCTTCTCCTCCTGCCCCCAATCCCTCCCAGCATCAGAATCTTTTCCAATGAGTCAACTCTTCACATGAGGTGGCCAAAGTACTGGAGTTTCAGCTTTAGCATCATTCCTTCCAAAGAAATCCCAGGGCTGATCTCCTTCAGAATAGACTGGTTGGATCTCCTTGCAGTCCAAGGGACTCTCAAGAGTCTTCTCCAACACCACAGTTCAAAAGCATCAATTCTTCAGTGCTCAGCCTTCTTCACAGTCCAACTCTCACATCCATACATGACCACAGGAAAAACCATAGCCTTGACTAGACAGACCTTACATAAGCTTATATTAAATCCAACTTTAGCATAGTTTGAGTAGTTAAAGTCTGACTGACTCTGATTTGAAGATTTCCATGACCATTTCTCCTAGAACTCAGCTGATACTCTTATTATACTTCTTTCCATTTACTTTATTATTCTTGGAGTAGAACTATGTTAATTATTTATTTTTATAACAGAATACAAGCAGCATGAGGTTATAGAGTACAGACAGCCTGATATGTCTTTTTGATGTCAGACTGGAACAGGCATTCAATAATATTTGCTGAATGAATGAATAATAACTTGAAGGTACATCTTCCTATCTGGTAATCATAATCATTATATTAACCAGCAATTATTGAGTAGTTACCATATCTTAGGCATAACATCTTTGGCTTTTTATACATCATTTCTCACAGAGAGGGAAGATTAGAGAATTTTAAGTACCTCATCCCAGTTCAGATGGCCAGCAAGTCTAAGCTCAAAGTCTTGCAGAGTCTTGCAGAAGCTGTTCCTTTTCCTTGTTCTGCAGGATTTTCCCCACCCTTTTTCTGTTAGTCTCACAAGTAGCAAGTTCTGCAAACTGGACACTGCTAGTTGAGAGGGTTGTCCCAGCCCTGCTCTCCATCCCTTCTGTGGGGTCTGATCTCCTCCTCAGCTCCAGGGCCACGAGGTGGATTTATCAGCCCTGAGTCATTCTCCTTCAAGCTGTTGCTCACTAGTGGCCCCTGTGATCTACAGACATTCTCTTTTCCTCCTTCCCTGCCTGTGTACTGAGCTGATGTCTTCCAAGCAACATGATGTTTCTCATCAGCACTTTCGTCCGATTGAAGGGAGATACTATCGGAACTGCTTGGCAAATACCATGTTTAATTGGAAGTCTCTTTGACTTTGCATTTTTAATTGTATTAACAACAGTGGACTGGAGTGACTTAAAAAATGTTTATTACTTGACCTAGTTGAGGCCTTGTTTACTAAAAAATATTGAAAAATTAAAATTCACCCTTAAATCTCCCTTTGTCCTTTGAGCCAAACCAAGCCAAACTTCACCGAAAGACCAGGTTTGGGTTTTGAATCTAGAGTGTTTTGAACTGAAAGAAATAACTTACTTGTTCACTTTTAGTATGTCTGTTTATGGTACTGGATTCCAGTGCTATTGTTTTGAATGTGTGCTTTCATGGGTATGTACTTACGTGCTTGGCAGAGCACGAGGTCTCAAACGTGGAGGAGACTGCTTAGGATTGTGTGATGTGGGACACAG
The DNA here is from genome assembly GCF_027580195.1 of Bos mutus. Classification (NCBI taxonomy): domain Eukaryota; kingdom Metazoa; phylum Chordata; class Mammalia; order Artiodactyla; family Bovidae; genus Bos; species Bos mutus. The sequence goes on along the minus strand of NC_091623.1, from coordinate 24,076,410 downwards.
TTTTGGCTTCTTGCCTTTGTGTTTCATTGCATGAAAAACCATCATCTCAATGTAGAGTACTCTAGCTCTTAAGTATATCGTATTAGTGATACATAAATATTAAGAACAAATACATAAATATTAAGAACAAAATACATAAATATTAAGAACAAAATATGCTATGAAACTGTTTACTTCAACACACTATCAACTAATGAACAGTAAAGTTTTTAGTCTATTTAATTTACTCATGACAGTTAATTCCCCATTAAAGGACAAATCAATATGACTCTCCCCACCTCAATATTTTTGACCCCAAAATAGAAAACACGCAATTTTAGGTAGAGTTTTCCCTCCAGCTCGGATGCTGCTGGGTTGAACCTATAAAGAATGAAAAGTAATTGGATAATACAGTTATTTCATAAACTGAGAAACATGTTGCAGCTGGGCCAATATTGCTGACTCAGCATTCCCTCACTTCGTCGAATCCCATTTTCACTTGCGATAAAAAGCAAGTTCAGATTTTCATACCCCAAACAGACTTTTTTGGAAAAATGATATGAAGACATGAGGCTGTTGCCAGAGGGAGCAAGACCCACTGTCCTGTTACCTCAAGTGCAGGTTGTCTGGAACGCCGGACAGTGGGGAACACGGTTGACAAAACCAGCCCTGACTTGGTGTGAAGGCTCCAGGCCGATGAAACACCTCTGGAAACGTGCCCAGTGGAAACTCATAACGGCATGGGTATGGTTCCACGCCAAAGATTTTTGGGACTGGGGCCAAAAACATCTTCTGTAAAAGGAAATGAAAGAGGAAATAACTTGTTATTCCAAAGGAGTGAGAGGTTGGGTGAGAGCTGAAAGAAGGGTTGAAAAGAGAGAATGAGAGGTGAGCAGAGAGGGTGAGGATACGCTGAAGAGGGCAAGGGAGCAGTTGGGGCTGGAAATTTTAATAAGCTCACAAAGATAAGGAGGAAATAGGGGCTGTTTAGAAGGTAAACACACCGTAAGGCAAGGAGCAGCCTTGCCAAGAATAACAACAGCAAGATAATTAAAGGAAAAGGGCTAACATAAATGTGAGGAAAAAAAGACAACGCTGAACAGGTCTTAAATATAAGAACATTCCAACTCAGCATTTTGTAACTGACAACATAAACAGGAAAAGGAAAAAGAGGCCTCCCACAGCTACGCACACAGAGAGCCCACACCCTGTGGTCTTGTTTTATCACTCAGATTTCTGTTGACTCAGGTACAGTGGGATGCATTGGGTGGGGTGAGAGTATAACCTCAATTGTTTATCTTTCTGAGTCCTGTATGTTTTGTATATTTGTCAGAAAGCCATGATAGCAGGGTACTTAATTTCCTGAATTGTATTATTTTGCAGTGTTAATATCTATTATTTAGTAGTCCATAAAATTAAGTCATATCCTCCTTTATCCATAAGATTTTTTTTGAGCTCGTTTCATTCTAATTAATAGACTACCTGAGAAATAATTTTAAAAGGTGATCAAGGGAAGCCTGGCGTGCTGTAATCCATGGGTCGCGAAGAGTCGGACACAAATGAGCGACTGAACAACAGGTTTATTAAGTGAAGTCGCTCATTCGTGTCCCACTCTTTGCGATCCCATGGACTATAAAGTCCATGGAATTCTCCAGGCCAGAATACTGGAGTGGGTTGCCATTTCCTTCTCCAGGGATCTTCCAAACCCAGGGATTGAACCTGGGTCTCCCACATTGCAGGCAGATGCTTTACTCTCCAAGCCACCAGGAAAGCATGCTTATTAAGGTTTATTACCCACTCCAGTACTCTTGCCTGGAAAATTCCATGGACCAAAGGGCCTGGTAGGCTACAGTCCATGGGGTCGCAAAGAGTCGGACATGACTGAGTGACTTCACTTTCACTTTTGCTTTGAAGTGGTGTGTTAATCACACACAGCATCGTATGGTGTAGTACCCCACTCCATTCTGTTCTGTAAATAGTTAATGTTATACTCTTTATTTGTGTTTTCCTTAAGTTCTTGAGCATCTCACAACCTTCTTTCTAGAATAACAATTGTTCAGAATATAGGATATATAAACAGGGAGTTATTAAGAGGATAGACAAAATTAATATATACTTTGTAGTACAGAGAGTCAAATTAAGCTTCTAATTTAGTCAAATGAAAGAAATGTTGGGGTCACTTCTCTAAATCATTACCCCAAATAATACATATGTATAACTTTGTTTATTATTAAAAAATATAAAAAATGACACACGTATATGTGTATTTTCCTATGTCATAAAATTTACCAAATGTAATTTTACTTCAATGCTTGTCTTTAACAAAATTCTCCCAAAGGTTGTTCTATGCGTATCTAGGTTTACAGTACTGAGTCATGCCTTTTCAAAAATGTATATTGATATATTGAAAGTGAAGTTGCTCAGTTGTGTCTGACTCTGTGATCCCATTGACTGTAGCCCTCCAGGCTCCTCTGTCCATGGAACTTTCCAAGCAAGAACACTGGAGTGGTTTGCCATTTCCTTCTCCAGGGGATCTTCCCAACCCACATTGCAGACAGACTCTTTACCGTCTGAGCCATCAGAGAATCTTATATTGATATATTGGGTTGGCCCAAAAGTTCATTGAGGTTTCCCAAAAGATGATATGGAAAAACCTAAACAAACTTTTTAGCCAACCCAATATAAAACCCTAGGAATGATACATGACTAACCAAAGTAATCCTTGCTTTCTTTCCTCTCTTTGAGGTAACTTTTTGTCAAATTTAACGTCATCTGGTTCTTTAAAAATGTTTTCACTAGTTGTTTTATTATTGTTACCTAGAATTCCTCACAGTAGTTCATAAAGTCTTAAAAGTTTGACATATTTCTCTTCTTTTGCCAGGAGCAATTGGTGACAAATAAAATGCAAATCCTAACCTTGGCTCTTTTACCACGATCGATCGGAGCCTGATTATCTATCACTACTGTCTACATGTTTTCAAAAATTTAAGGCCAGGAAAGCTGATGTTTGAACAACCTTTTTTCTTTTTTTTTTTTGAAAAGGCAGAATTTCTATTTGATGATCAGATAGGTATGTGCCCCGGAGCTCTGAGATAAAGTCTCGGCCTGGCTTTGTCACAAACCGCCTGTGTGGAGAAGGGAGAAAAGGAAAGGCTGCCGTCCAGCAGGGCTGGGGAAATGAGTAAAAGGAAAAAGGAGAACAAGTTCCCTGAGGACACTGGGAATTGAAGAACAAGTTATTCACATCCACCAGGAGAAAAGAGCATGGAGGGAAACCTGGAATCCAGTCAAAGGAAACAGTAAGAAGACGTGGCTGCGTTTCTGTGTACAGAAAGAGTAGCCTAGCTTTTCACGAGGAGTTGTAATGAGCTTGCTGTTGGATTTTGGAATTGAGAATGTAGTTTTCAACCACCGGGCTAGACTTATTAGTACGAGAACTTGATTGACTGGTTATAGATGCCTGCTGGAAAGGGAGGTGTACCTTATAATTTTTAGTTTTTAAAAGAAGAATGTTGGTTTTAGGATTATTCTTATTGCATTTGAGGAAATCATTTACATACTTGATTTCTATATATATATATATATATTTCTATCCATCTAGCTAGCTTTTGAACTGTGATCTCAAAGAATTAGAAGTCCCTTTCCAACACAGTTGAAAAATATAGACTAGTTCTCCATTATTTACGGTACTGGATCAGCAATCATTGTTACCAGCAATTCTTACTAGAAGAAGAGGGCATAGAGGCCAACAGATGCTCAGTGGAGCCCATAATGTCCCCATGGCAAAGCGAAGTGTGAGTTGCATATTGGTGACTATATGCTTCCTTCTATCTTTATCTTAGAAAAAGTTTCTGTTAAGACCACTCAAGGCAGGTGATTTATTAATCATTGAGCCTCATCCCCAATGTCAGCGTCTAGCTTATTTTCTTGTACATAGTAAGGGTTCAATATTTGTTTGATATATCAAATTGAACATAGAACTCAGATGTGTAAGAATCAAATCTCCCTGTTCATAGTAAATTTTTAACTATACAGAATTATATAAGTAAACCAGTCCATCCTAAAGGAAATCAGTCCTGAATATTCATTGGAAGGACTAATGCTGAAGCTGAAACTCCAATACTTTGGCCACCTGATGCGAATAACTGACTCATTGGAAAAGACTCTGGTGCTGGGCAAGATTGAAGGCGGGAGGAGAAGGGGATGGCAGAGGATGAAATGGTTGGATGGCATTACTAACTCAATGGACATGAGTCTGATTAAACTCTGGGAGCTGGCGATGGACAGGGAGTGTTGCAGTCCATGGGGTCGCAAAGAGTCGGACATGACTGAACGACTGAACTGAACTGAACTGAAAATTAACTTTCACTAAAAATCTCTGGGATGTAGAATGAGGATACACTGAATTCAAGTTGTAGCTTTCCTCCAAGTGGGATCAGGGACAAACAGAGATAGGCACTTGTCTGGACACATGAACCACACTTTCTCACAACTCGTGAGGAAGATGGGCTGTAAAAGATAGAGATCTCCAGACTTTCATGTTCTAGCCCCATCTTTAAGGTGTCCAGACTCTCCTGGAAGAAATATATTTTTCATGAGTTTCCTAAGGACGTCCTGACAAAACTTAAATGATTCTGTTTTTTATTTCTGGGAGCAAGTCTTTTCTTGATGTCATGATCTTATTGTTCATCAAAATGTCACAAGGAAAAAAAAAAAAGAACTATCCATAAAGCAATTTCTTCCTTTTACTTCAGAGTGTGATCGGCTGCCAGGATGCAGGAGGGGAAGTTTGTGGGAATGGCAATTATCTAATAACAGCATCTTAAATACATCCTTATTTTATGGGCTGTGTTTGGAAACCACTTCCTTACACTGCAGGTTTTATTAGTACTTAAAAATAAGCTTGAATTTCCCTGCTTCTTGGGCATATAAAAAGTGCAATCTTAACTTAGTCTGATTACCTTTTTATTGTATGTAAATTTTGAAAGGATTATTTTAATTTTAATTTAATCAAAGGAAACATAAAAACATTCACCCTAGTGATGTGAATCTCCTCTTTGGCTCTCTTAGAGGAGGATGAATAATTCTCCGGTACAGAGTCTGAGAGGTTGTTCTGGGTTGGAGTAAACTATTGGCAGGATCTCTCAGAAGACGCTTTTCTCTGGTTCAGAAATCATGACTTGATTTCTGCCTTCTCCTCTCCAAGATAGAAGGGTTGATAACTTGCCTTCCAAGTATCAGAAAGGAGAAAATAATTGTGTGTTTCCTGTTGCTACTATACCTATTGACTACCAACTTAGTGACTTAAAACAATACAGGTGTATTCAGTTCCAGTTCTGGAGGTCATTTTTACTGGGCTAAAGTCCAGGTGTCAACAGGACCATGCTATAGGGGAGAGTCCACTTCTTTGCCTTTTCTAGCTTCTGGAGTTGCACTCCTTGGCTCCATCTCCAAAGCCAACAACTAGCACTTTTTCTTGACTTGGCTTCCCTCTGCTTCTGTCAGCTTCTGTCATATGGGCTCTTCTCTTCTGTGACCAAATATTTCTGTGGTTTCTTATAAAGACACATGTGGTTACACCTGGATAATCCGTGATAATCTCCCTACACCAATATCCCTCATTTAATGATTTTTTCAAAATCCCTTTTGCCATATGGAGTAACATTCACAAGTTCCAGGATCTGGGTAGTTGGGGGAGCCCGTATTCAGCCTACCACAACATTTTTTTCAGTCTTTTCTAAGAATGTAGGGGGCCCTTTCCTAAATTTTTGTTTTTGCTCTTGTGAAAATTTGTAATAGGAAAACAAATGTTTCAATGAGGGAAATAAGGAATTTTTGAATCACAAAAATATAACTGTTTCTCCTACAGGAATTTAGGCTATAAAGGTGTTTTCATAGTTATAAATGAATTTTCAGGAAAACTAAGAAGAGCCAGATTGGGGGAATGAAAGGATTTCTGTTTTACAGATAAGGAAATTGAGGTATAGTGAGATTATATAACACGCCTATAATTTGTCACACAATTAGTAAGTGATTAAGCTTGGATTGAAACTCAGAGCCCATATTTTACCTACTCAGTTCCATTCAGTTCAGTCACTCAGTCGTGTCCGACTCTTTGCGACCCCATGAATCGCAGCACACCGGGCCTCCCTGTCCATCACCATCTCCCAGAGTTCACTCAGACTCACATCAGTCTACTCAGTGATGCCATCCAGCCATCTCATCCTCTGTCATCCCCTTCTTCTCCTGCCCCCAATCCCTCACAGCATCAGTCTTTTCCAATGAGTCAACTCTTGGCATGAGGTGGCCAAAGTACTGGAGTTTCAGCTTTAGCATCATTCCTTCCAAAGAAATCCCAGGGCTGATCTCCTTCAGAATGAACTGATTGGATCTCCTTGCAGTCCAAGGGACTCTCAAGAGTCTTCTCCAACACCACAGTTCAAAAGCATCAATTCTTCAGTGCTCAGCTTTCTTCACAGTCCAACTCTCACATCCATACATGACCACAGGAAAAACCATAGCCTTGACTAGATGAACCTTTGTTGGCAAAGTAATGTCTCTGCTTTTGAATATGCTATCTAGGTTGGTCATAACTTTCCTTCCAAGGAGTAAGCGTCTTTTAATTTCATGACTGCAATCATCATCTGCAGTGATTTTGGAGCCCAGAAAAATAAAGTCTGACACTGTTTCCACTGTTTCCCCATCTATTTCCCATGAAGTGATGGGACCAGATGCCATGATCTTCGTTTTCTGAATGTTGAGTTTTAAGCCAACTTTTTCAGTCTCCTCTTTCACTTTCATCAAGAGGCTTTTGAATTCCTCTTCACTTTCTGCCATAAGGGTGGTGTCATCTGCATATCTGAGGTTATTGATATTTCTCCCGGCAATCTTGATTCCAGCTTGTGCTTCTTCCAATTCAGCGTTTCTCATGATGTACTCTGCATATAAGTTAAATAAGCTGGGTGACAACATACAGCCTTGACGAACTCCTTTTCCTATTTGGAACCAGTCTGTTGTTCCATGTCTAGTTCTAACTGTTGCTTCCTGACCTGCATACAGATTTCTCAAGAGGCAGGTCAGGTGGTCTGGTATTCCCATCTCTTTCAGAATTTTCCACAGTTTATTGTGATCCACACAGTCAAAGGCTTTGGCATAGTCAATAAAGCAGAAATAGATGTTTTTTTCTGGAACTCTCTTGCTTTTGATGATCCAGCGGATGTTGGCAATTTGATCTCTGGTTCCTCTGCCTTTTCTAAAACCAGCTTGAACATCTGGAAGTTCATGGTTCACGTACTAGACTAGAATAAAGAATGGAAGGTGATGCTAAGAAGAGATCAGTATCAACAGAGGTGGGAAATACTATTGGCTTCTAAAGTCAGAAACATAAATCTCACTGAGTTGGAAGGCAGCTAGACTTGCTAGATTTCCTGGGGTGGTACCTTTCAGTCTGGCATGTTGGGCGGCAAGGATCCAACCTAGGTTAGTTTTTTGTTGTTAATATTATGAATAGCAGTCAGCATAAAGAACTTTGAAAACACAAGGCTTGTGCCTACTAATGATAGAAATAGAAGTCCAGTGGGGGCCTGACACCCCTTCCATTCTCACCGGCTCCAGATCTTGTTCCATCCATTATTTTCTTCTTTAATCATCAACCCCTCTTCTGTTTTGGTCCTGTTTGATCAGCCTACAAACATGTGAGATCTTTCTTTTTAATTTTGGCACATCCTCTCCATCATCACTCAACTTCTCTCCTTCAATTTACCACCAAATTTCTTGAAAGAGGAATTCAGTCCTGCCAAACTTAACTCTCTCCACATCCACTCATCCTTCCTCCCATTGCAGTCAGAGCTCCATTCCCATTGATCCACTAGCACCTCTCTCAGGGGTCACCAGTGTCTTCCTAGTTACCAAGCCTGCTGATCTATTTCCAGTTCTTATTCTCAGTGACCTCTCCTGAAATATTCGAGAATATTGACTACTCTCTACTTTTTGAAGTCCCCATTTCTATGTCTCTCCCTTCTGAGTCTTAAAAATTTTTTTAACTGGAGGATAATTGCTTTACAATGTTGTACTGGTTTCTGCTTTACCACAACATGAATCAGCTCTATGTGTACATTTATCTCCTACCTCTTGAGCCTCCTTCCCACTCACAGCCCCCACCCACCCCTCTGGGTCATCACAGAGCCCCGAGCTGAGCTCTCTGTGTTATACAGCGACTTCCCACTAGCTCATTTTCACATGGTAATGTATATATGTCAATGGTACTCTTTCAATTTGTTCCCCCTTCTCTTTCCCCTGCTGTGTCCACCAATCTATTCTCTATGTTTGTGCCTCTATTCCTGCCCTGCAAATAGGGTCATCAGTACCATTTTTCTAGGTTCCATATGTATGTGTTAATATATATATATTTTCTCTTTTTGACTTACTTCACTCGGATAACAGAGTCATCCACCTCACTAGAACTGACTCGAATTTGTTCCTGTTTATGACTGAGTAATACTCCATTGTATATACCACATCTTCTTTATCCATTCATCTGTCAATGGACCTCTAGGTTGCTTCCATGTCCTGGCCATTGTAAATAGTGTTGCAGTGAACACTGGGCTACATGTGTCTTTTTGAATTATGGTTTTCTCTGGGTATAATGCCCAGTAGTGGGATTGCTGAGTCATATGGCCTTCTGAGTCTTCTCTTCATTTCTTTTCCATTCCCACATGTTAGAATACTGAGGGTTCTGCCTCTGGTCTTTTGCTCTTATTTCCACACACCTTCTCCCTGTGTCCTCTCCTCTGCTCCCATTTCTTCAGCTCCCATGAATGTGGGGAAGATGTATCAGTTCTAACCTGCAGCCTGACCTCCCTCCTGAGATGAAAGCTCTTACTTTCAAAATCTTCCCTAGTATCTCCTTCTGCATATGACCTGCAGAACTGCAGACTCATCATCTCAAAACAGGACTCGGTGTCTTACTTCCTAGATTTATAGTGTCTCCTCCATTATTTGTCTCGTTTTATTTCATCTTCCTAATATAGCAAACCAGGAAGCATGGTGTTATCGCCTCTTTTTCTTTCTTTCATGTCTCATTAGTCAGTAAATTCTGGGCCCTTGGCATCCTCATCACCACTTCCTTAGCCTAGGCCTTTATTCTTGCCCTCTCTTCTCCAGGCCTCTTCAATACCATTCTGCTCTGAAGTGACCTGTAGTCAGTCACTGTTGAGAATGAATGCCTTGTGTCCTTCACAAAGTCCTTCCAAGTCTTCCAGACCCATCTGGAACATGGAACCCTTCTCTGTGGAGGAGGAATTGGCTGCACCGCATTCATTGGTGGGTTCTAGTCAGTTTCTGATCCTTGTCAGACCCTCCTTCCCAGTGGACTGAAGGTATACAGGGATTTGTCTTGGTTCCCTTAGAGCCTGGAACAGCACCTGGGTCCCAGGAAGTGCTCATGAATGTCTGTTGGGTGAACTGTGGGAGACATGATGGGATGACTGAGGGATGAATCAATGAAGTGATGGAAAGATGATCTTCAAAATGAACAAAAGACCCTTTTCTATGTCATATATTTTCTTTTCCAGTTTCAATTTGGACTTTAGGGTTCACTGATCCAGACTATACCTTTCAGTACCATAGTAAGGAAAAAAAAAAAAAAAAACAAACCCTGGAGAATAAAGTAATTAAATTAGAAGTCACCAAGAATGTCATTGTTTCCTGGCATTGGGTTAAGCTTTCACCCATTAATTCCCAAACAAATTTTTCAGAAAGCCTCACTCATACTTTAATTGAGAAAAAAAAACTTTACTTGGCCTCCTAGTAATTCACAGGTGATTTGGGCTTCATTTATATCTTTGATAAGGTACACACTTATAGACAGTGAAATTCAAAAGCATTTTGAATACCAGTTGAGGTCCTCTATTGGAAATCTCACCATACATTATGAGAAAGAGGAGGCAGCTGTCAAGAAGAAAAGAAACTAATACTTACTGAGTCACAGATACTTGGCAAGCACTCTCCTAAGTGCTCTCACAAACATCTCACATCCTACACCTTTGCCTGGAAGGCAAGACAAGACTGAGATGAGCAGCCAGGACCTCTGCCTTCAAGTTAACACTCTCGAGATATTTAGTCACATTTCTATAAAGGCTAAGTGGGCACTGGGCGGGAAAAACCGAGAAAGGAGATGTTACACAGACTCAGCTTCCACTTCATTGTTCACAGCAATTCCTCTCTGGCTGCAAAAAGCAAAGCAAAATCTTGCATTACCTAGGTCTTTCGTCCTTTGAAGGCAGCTTATGCTCACTTGTTATAACTGAAGAACACCTCCTGTGTGCTTACACCCACCTTTCCACTGTACATGGGACTGTGGTAGTCAGAACATAGATGAAGCCCTGCGTGTATGCATGCTAAATCGTTTCAGTCACGTCCAGCTCTTTGCAACCATATGGACCGGCCCACCAGGCCCGCTGTCCATGGGATTCTCCAGGCAAGAATACTGGAGTGGGTTGCCATGACCTCCTCCAGGGGATTTTCCTGACCTAGGGATGGAACCCACGTCTCCTGTGGCTCCTGCATTGCAGGCAGATTCTTTACCACTGAGCCACCAGGGAAGCCCCAGAGACCTAAATTGAAACATAACAGTCCAGTATGTAAGCAGTCTGGGTTGGAGTGGTCTCTGTGGTATGAGAGATTCAGGCAACCTCTAGCTTGTTGCTGTGCCTCCACAGCAACAGGATATTGCTGTTCATGTCCAAGATGCTTTCTACCATGTCTGCATTCCATCCAGTGGGAAGGAGAAAAGGGGCAGGGAAACGAGAGGCCACTCCCCTTCTTTGGGCATGGTTTGGAAACTGCAGATATTTATTTGTGCTCACACCTCATTGGCCAATACCTGGTCACATGACTCAATTGAGAAACTTCAGCCTTTCCAGCCTGACCACATGAAAGAAGGGGGAAATGGACATTAGATATCAACTCTTCCCTGCCAGAGGTTTATCCAATAATGTATTTCAACTAAATGTGATACTCTTTATAGGAAGAGGTCTGTATCCACGTTTTTCCTAGTTATAAAGCTGCAAATGACAGGGAGGTTTAATGCCCTTTTTAGTTTGGAGTCTTTGGCCTTTGCCCTGATAGCCCATCCCTTTCAGACTCGGTTGTAGATGGTACGTCCCCATCTCATGAATGAGATCAGAGAGCATTAATGAAATGGAGGTGGTTTATTTTTCTTTGAGCTTTCCCTTGTTCTTTCTTATCTTTGTGTGTGCTCAGTTGCTCAGATATGGTTGACTCTGTGACCCCCAAGCCTACCAGGTTCCTCTGTCCACGGAATTTTTCAGGCAAGAATACTGGAGTGAGTTGCCATTTCCTCCTCTAAGGGGATCTTCCTGAGCCAGGGATCAAACCTGTGTCTCTTGCATCTGCTGCATGGGCAGGCAAATTCTTTACCACTGAGCCACCTGGGAAATCCAAATAGCTCCTACAGTCACACACTAATATAACCTTTATATATGCAATGACTACTTTCTGGGTTATTCTTACAGGAGAAGACAGTGGCACCCCACTCCAGTACTCTTGCCTGCAAAATCCCATGGACGGAGGAGCCTGGTAGGCTACAGTCCATGAGGTTGCTAAGAGCTGGACACAACTGAGCGACTTCACTTTTCATGCCTTGGAGAAGGAAATGGCAACCCACTCCAGTGTTCGTGCCTGGAGAATCCCAGGGATGGGGGAGCCTGGTGGGCTGCTGTCTATGGGGTTGCATAGAGTTGGATATGACTGAAGCGACTTAGCAGCAGCAGCAGCAGCAGCAGCTTACAGGAGAACTTTCTAGAAGCTAATAAAAAAATAATACTTTCTGTTACCACTGATTAGGTTTAAGCGTCTAACAGCTATTTTTTGCTGTTACTCAGTCTTAGCCAGTTCTCTCTCTGCTTCCCTCCATATCGGTGTCTACAGAAAAGTTCTATGTTTAGGGGCTCTCAAGCAGTTGTAGGGTGAAACAATTGAGGAAACAACTGTGTAACCACAGTCCTTGTCATGTTTTGGGGACCCAGTCACCGGGCCCCACAGTTCATCCAGAAGCAGAGGCACCAGGATCAGGTTCTGCGGAAGTCCAATGGCAAGCATTTTCAAAGGCATGGGCAACAATGTCTGCTTGTTTCCTCTTTTGCCCCCCAACTCCTCGCTCTTTTTGTCCCCTCTTCATCTTTTCCTGGAGGACTTTCTCAAGTTCGGATTTTCTGAACCATCTGAAACAGCTCTGAATTGTGCTAGCGCCTGCTAGGAGCTTTATCTCTCTTAGCCACTTAATCCTCTCTGGCTCGGTGGTTAAGGAGCTGCCTTCAATGTGGGAGATGCGGGTTCGATCCCTGGGTCAGGAAGATCCCCCAGAGGAGGAAATGGCAACCCACTCTGATAGTCTTGCCTGGAGAATCCTGTGGACAGAGGAGCCCAGTGGGTTACAGTCCATGGAGTTGCAAAAGAGTCAGACAAGACTTAGCAACTAAACTAATAAGCACTGTTAAAACTCCCATTTATAGGACAGGACATTAAGGCAGAAAGAGGTTAAGAAACTTGTCCAAAGTTATGCAATTGGTAAGTGGCAGGATTCAAAACAGTTATTATCTGCATTCTGTGTATTTAGAAAGCTGTGGCTACTAGAGGTTAAGGAACTTGCCTAACTGCTGCACAGGTAGCACAAACTGGGGTTCAAGTCCAGGTCTCAGACCCCCAGTTCTTCTTTTCCACAATGCTTAGTATAAAATATGGTCCCTACAGTATTGTGGCCACCTAAGGGGAGGGCAGGGCTCCTTGGCTTGGTCTGTGCTTCTTCTAGAAGCCTCCGCATGCTCCACCCCCGGGATGGAAACACTGGCTTTATCCCGGCAGAGCATAGAGGCAGCTGGTGCACATAGGCTCCAACATAAGGCGCTACAGAAATATTACCTATATTTCATCTCCTTGTTCAAATCTCCACTCTCCCATTTACCTGCCAGCATAAGGCGTGTGGTTTTCTTTTGCAAGAGGATAATATGAAATGCTACTTTTGCATCAGAAAACTAAGAGGTTCATATATCCTGACTGGATGGGAATGTTTTTCAGCCTCAGAGCCTATAAAAATACCGTGGCATGAATAGTTCAGCTGAAACAACAGAATGCTGGGAAAATGAGTCTGCACAATATACTTGAAATATCAGTCATCAACATGGTATAAAACACCACTTCTCCCACAGAGGGAGGCCTGTGTCTGCGAGCTAAGTACACTTTCACCTGCAGGACCAGCTGGGATTTTAGGTTTATGCTCTGCAAAGTCTTAACTACTCAAACCCATCTACTAACATGAAGATTAAAGACTAGGGAATGTGCCTCATTCCTCTGGGCTCCCTGATATATCCTCCCAGGTGATAGAAAACAGAGGGTGTCCTTGCACTGTAAAGGGATTGGAATATATATTAAAAGTATGTATAAATATTATATAAAATGTATGTCTACAAGTGTATATCATATATGAATGGAATAAATGTAGCATTTTTATCTTAAAAATATAATATATATTTTCTATAATATAAAATTATATTTATATAGATACACTATTATATATGACATGTAATTTATATATTATATATTTCATATATAATAAGTATGTCATGCCTATTATTAGATATATATTAATATTATACATAAATATTATGATATATTATATATCATTTGGTGACTCAGATGGTAAAGAGTCTGCCTGCCATGTGGGAGACCTGAGTTCAATCCCTGGGTTGGAAAGATCCCCTGGAGAAGGAAATGGCAACCCACTCCAGTACTCTTGCCTGGAGAATCCCATGGATGAAGGAGCCTGGTGGGCTAGAGTCCATAGGGTCGCAAAGAGTTGGATATGACTGAGTGACTTCACTAAACATATACAAATATAATTTATTTTATCTACATTTCATATAAATATAGACAGTATATTGTATGTATGCACATATAAGCCAGGGGCACAAAATTTGCTTTAAAATAACCTGGAAACAAAAGATTCTCTAACCTTTGTTTCAATAAAGACGTTAAAACTGAAAATGGAAGTAAAAGAAGAAATGCAAAAGATATTAAAACTTGCTGAGGGCATTAGTTTAGGTGTTTTGTGGAGATGTGGAGCCAGCAGAAAGAGGGTATCACTTTCTATATAACTGATGATGGGGACTGGAATGCAAAGTAGGAAGTCAAGAAACACCTGGAATTAACAGGCAAATTTGGCCTTGGAATACGGAATGAAGCAGGGCAAAGACTAATAGAGTTTTGCCAAGAAAATGCACTGGTCATAACAAACACCCTCTTCCAACAACACAAGAGAAGTCTCTATACATGGACATCACCAGATGGTCAACACCGAAATCAGATTGATTATATCTTTGCAGCCAAAGATGGAGAAGCTCTATACAGTCAGCAAAAACAAGACCAGGAGCTGACTGTGGCTCAGACCATGGACTCTTATTGCCAAATTCAGACCTAAATTGAAGAAAGTAGGGAAAACCACTAGACCATTCAGGTAGGACCTAAATCAAATCCCTTGTGATTACACAGTGGAAGTGAGAAATAGATTTAAGGGTCTAGATCTGATAGATAGAGTGCCTGATGAACTATGGAATGAGGTTCGTGACATTGTACAGGAGACAGGGATCAAGACCATCCCCATGGAAAAGAAATGCAAAAAAGCAAAATGGCTGTCTGGGGAGGCCTTACAAATAGCTGTGAAAAGAAGAGAAGCGAAAAGCAAAGGAGAAAAGGAAAGATATAAACATCTGAATGCAGAGTTCCAAAGAATAGCAAGAAGAGATAAGAAAGCCTTCTTCAGCGAGCAATGCAAAGAAATAGAGGAAAACAACAGAATGGGAAAGACTAGGGATCTCTTCAAGAAAATCAGAGATACCAAAGGAACATTTCATGCGAAGATGGGCTTGATAAAGGACAGAAATGGTATGGACCTAACAGAAGCAGAAGATATTAAGAAGAGATGGCAAGAATACACAGAAGAACTGTACAAAAAATATCTTTACGACCCAGATAATCACGATGGTGTGATCACTGACCTAGAGCCACACATCCTGGAATGTGAAGTCAAGTGGGCCTTAGAAAGCATCACTACGAACAAAGCTAGTGGAGGTGATGGAATTCCAGTTGAGCTATTCCAAATCCTGAAAGATGATGCTGTGAAAGTACTGCACTCAATATGCCAGCAAATTTGGAAAACTCAGCAGTGGCCACAGGACTGGAAAAGGTCAGTTTTCATTCCAATCCCAAAGAAAGGCAATGCCAAAGAATGCTCAAACTACCACACAATTGCACTCATCTCACATGCTAGTAAAGTAATGCTCAAAATTCTCCAAGCCAGGCTTCAGCAATATGTGAACCGTGAACTTCCCGATGTTCAAGCTGGTTTTAGAAAAAGCAGAAGAACCAGAGATCAAATTGGCAACATCCGCTGGATCATGGAAAAAGCAAGAGAGTTCCATAAAAACATCTACTTCTGCTTTATTGACTATGCCAAAGCCTTGACTGTGTGGATCACAGTAAACTGTGGAAAATTCTGAAAGAGATGGGAATACCAGACCACCTGATCTGCCTCTTGAGAAATTTGTATGCAGATCAGGAAGCAACAATTAGAACTGGACATGAAACAACAGACTGATTTCAAATAGGAAAAGGAGTTCGTCAAGGCTGTATATTGTCACCCTGTTTATTTAACTTATTTGCAGAGTACATCATGAGAAACGCTGGACTGGAAGAAACACAAGCTGGAATCTAGATTGCCAGGAGAGATATCAATAACCTCAGATATGCAGATGACACCACCCTTATGGCAGAAAGTGAAGAGGAATTCAAAAGCCTCTTGATGAAAGTGAAAGAGGAGAGTGAAAAAGTTGGCTTAAAACTCAACATTCAGAAAACGAAGGTCATGGCATCTGGTCCCATCACTTCATGGGAAATAGATGGGGAAACAGTGGAAACAGTGTCAGACTTTATTTTTCTGGGCTCCAAAATCACTGCAGATGGTGACTGCAGTCATGAAATTAAAAGACACTTACTCCTTGGAAGGAAAGTTATGACTAACCTAGATAGCGTATTCAAAAGCAGAGACATTACTTTGCCAACAAAGGTTCATCTAGTCAAGGCTATGGTTTTTCCAGTAGTCATGTATGGTTGCGAGAGTTGGACTGTGAAGAAGGCTGAGCGCTAAAGAATTGATGCTTTTGAACTGTGGTGTTGGAGAAGACTCTTGAGAGTCCCTTGGACTGCAAGGAGATCCAACCAGTCCATTCTAGAGGAGATCAGCCCTGGGTGTTCTTTGGAAGGAATGATGCTAAAGCTGAAACTCCAGTACTTTGGCCACCTCATGCGAAGAGTTGACTCATTGGAAAAGACTCTGAGGCTGGGAGGGATTGGGGGCAGGAGGAGAAGGGGATGACAGAGGATGAGACGGCTGGATGGCATCACTGACTTGATGGACGTGAGTCTGGGTGAACTCCGGGAGTTGGTGATGGACAGGGAGGCCTGGCGTGCTGCGATTCATGGGGTCGCAAAGAGTTGGACACAACTGAGCTACTGATCTGATCTGATCTGATGATTAAAAATTATTAAAAAAAAATAATTCCCTTGAGGGTTTCTGCAGAATTTCAGCCCAAGTTACCAAAGATGTCTGTTATTAGGGAGGCTTCTTGTCCTAGTCTGCTTAGGCAGTAGCTTCAGGTTCCACACCTGCCTTTTGGGCAGGAGAGTCCAGATTTTACACACACTCCCTGATACCCAGGGAGCTCTCCCCCTCACACTGCAGGAGGGTTACTGGATGGGTACCTGGCTGGGCAGGCTCAGTGGCATGGGAACCCAGGGACCCTCTCCGCCCTGGCCAAAGCCTGTGCCTCTGCAGTAGCTCAGAGGCCAATGTCTGCAGCTCAGCTGGACCTTTCCCCCCCACCCCCGCCATGGTATGGTCATATTTATTTCTTTATATTCTTGAATACATTTGTGATTGTATAAGTGAAGGTGAAAGTGGCTCAGTCATGTCCGACTCTCTGCGATGCCATGCACTGTCCATGGAATTCTCCAGGCCAGAATACTAGAGTGGGTAGCCTTTCTCTTCTCCAGGGGATCGTCCCAACCCAGGGATCGAACCTAGGTCTCCTGCACTGCAGGCAGATTCTTTACCAGCTGAGCTACAAGGGAAGTGATTGGATAAATTACCTTTTAATTTTTAATACATACTCTCAAGCCATTTTATTGTTGTTTTCCAGTCGCTAAGTCAGGTCTGACTCTTTGTGAGCCCATGGACTGCAGCACACCAGGCTTCCCTGTCCTTCATTATCTCCTGGAATTTGCTCACATGCATGTCCATTGAGTCAGCGATGCCATCCAACCATCTCATCCTCTGTCATCTGTTTCTCCTCCTGACTTCCATCTTTCCCAGCTTTAGGGTCTTTTCTAAAGCCATGCTCTTATGTTTTATTTTTTCATTTTTATACAATTTTTAAAGGTTATTTCCTTCTGCAATTATTACGGAATATTGGCTCTCTTTCCCATGTTGTACAGTACATCCTTGATCCTATCTTACACCCAGCTGTTTGTATTGCCCGCTTTCCCGTTACCCCATAACTCCCCCCACCTTCCCCGACAGGTAACCACTAGTTTGTTCTCTGTATCTGTGAGTCTGCTTCTTTTTTTTTGTTCTATTCTCAGTTTGTGATATTTTCTAGTTTCCACATATAACTTGACTCATTTTTATAATCTTGGATTCAGAGAGCTTGAGTGAGCTGACAGCACTGGGTCTCTGAAAGCATTCTGAATACAGGAGAGGGATGCTCAGTTCTAAAGAGCAGCCTCATGGGTCCTTGAACTTCCCCACATATTTTGCCATGGTGGGTACATACTTCTTGTAAGTAAAGGGCTCCTTTGCAAGAGTCACGTATCAGCCCAGCGTATTTCCTGGATGTTGGCCGCTTGACCATACGTCAAGGCGCCAGCATTTGGTGACTGCAGGTAATGGATTTCTGTGTCTGTTTTACGAAAACTTTCATTCAACTACTTTGAAGAACTTTGGCCACACTTAAGTAAATGCAGCTCAGCACGTGACATGATGTTGGGGCAGCCACCTAGCCAGCAGTGCCTGCAGCCTGCTCCCTCTCTCCCTGGCTTGGTGGTTACTGGACGCCCAAGAGAACTGGTCAACCTGGCTGCACAAGACACAGCCCTGTCCCCACATGGGCAGCTGGCTCTCAGAGATGTGCTGTCCATGTGGGCCAGGCATCACTTCCGAAGTTCCGGGCCGAGACTTGGTGAGTGGAGGATATGCCCACAGAGGTCCCAGAGGTGCTGGGGCCCAAGTTAGATCCAATACCCAGAGGCTTTTCAAGCTTCCAACCTTAGACCTTTTGGCTACAAGTCAGCACTGCGGCCTTCTCTCTGGTGCATCTCAGCGCAGGCCTGGGCTTGTGGAACGAGCACTGGACTGGGAGTCCTCAGGGGGCAGGAATCTGGCGCTTGCTCTGCATCTACCCGGATGTGTGACCTTGGCCATGAGCATCCACGCTTAGCTGTAAAATGCAGCCGATGGACAAAAGTTTCTTAGGGCACTGGGGACGTAAGCAGGGAGTGGAGGGGTGAGGCAGATTCACACAGGCCCAGCAGCACACCTGCAGAAACATGGGGGCTGGCTCCCCTCATGTTTCTGAGATTACAGGGAGTGCCTCTCATGGGCATGGCAAGCAGGAAAGCCCTCGTGCTGCTGCTGCTGCTGCTGCTGCTAAGTCTCTTCAGTTTTGTCCGACTCTGTGCGACCCCATAGACGGCAGCCCACTAGGCTCCTCTGTCCCTGGGATTCTCCAGGCAAGAACACTGGAGTGGGTTGCCATTTCCTTCTCCAATGCATGAAAGTGAAAAGTGAAAGTGAAGTCGCTCAGTCGTGCCTGACTCTTAGTGACCACATGGACTGGAGCCTACCAGGCTCCTCCATCCATGGGATTTTCCAGGCAAGAGTACTGGAGTGGGGTGCCATTGCCTTTTCCGAGAGACCTCGTGGAGTGTGATAAATGAAAAATTCTAAAAAGACATTTACTTTTACAAGTCATACATTTAAGTGGGTTCTTTTTATGGAGCATTTTCAATTTTTATATCACCTAAGAGACTTCTGCATTTCTTACAATTCTTCTGCACATTAAAAATGAATTATAGTCCTATCCATTTTAAGAAAAGAATTTGGGGGAATTTGTAAAACAGACAAAGGCCACATATGCCCTGAGACAGTCTAATAACCTGAATGAGTTTCTCTCCTTGATTGATATACTAGTACTGGTGACTGAGGAAAAGACATTAAATGTCAATAGTTCAGGTATGAACCTAGTGTTTGGCATCTTTAGTAGATATTTTCACCATCTCTCCCGCTGTTTCATGCGTTTCTTAGTGTTTGTTTGGGGAAAGTCCTATGGCCAGAAATAAGCAAGCCATGGACAGATGTTCTGAGCCCAGACTGCTTAGACACTGCCTGATGCATCACCAGGCTCAGTGCTAACTGGTTTGAATGTCCCAACTCATTCAGTTCTCACAACAGCCCTGTGAGGAAACATTGGGTTGTTCTCTGCATTTTCAGATGGATGCTCTGAAAGGTTAAGGAGTGTGTGAATGTGGAGGGTGGTAAACCCAGGTGTCCTCGTCCAGACTCCTTGCTGGGTACCACTGTGCTGTCCTGCCTTTCCCTCTAGCTTTCACTACATGGGGTCAAGACTGACATCCCAGCGGGCTCTGTGTGTGTGTGTGTGTGCGTGTGTTAGTCTTTGCAACCCTACGGACTGAGGCCCATCAGACTCCTCTGTCCATGGGATTCTCCAGACTCTGTAAGCTATCCTATTTGTCTAAGTTTCTTGAGACGAGGATCCAGTTTGACTGAAGGTACTAACATTATACTTGCTGGATAACTGAGCTGAATCGTGTGTCCTCTCTGCGCACAGCACTCCAGCAAAGCATTTGAGGGGGCTGGCTTTCTACCCTGGTACACCACAGAACTAGTGGAGGTCCTGCCATCCTCCCCTGGCCAGATGAAGAGCAGCAGATTCTAAAATCTGGCCATCATACAGCTAATCAGGGCAATAGTAATGGGTAGGGTAGGGAGAAGGATCTTTATTTTGGAGTTATTTGAACTGGGAGAGAATTGCCCATGGCTCCTGCAACTGGTGCTTAAACTAGTTCTGGAATTCTGTTTTCTTCCAACACTGTCAGACATCTTACACAAATTAGAGGTGTCCACAAATTAGAGAGCCCCAGGAAGGGGGAGCCAGGCCTGCGAGGGGTCTGGAAACTACCGGAACAGTGGAAGTGACTGTGAATATGTAGCTCAGAAAGAAACTTTTACTTGTGTTAGTAATATTGTAATTCGTGTGATCTTTGATGAATAGAAAATTAATTTATGGACTATTTTGGCTTACAAAGTCCATTTTCCCAGCATTCCACGGCATATTTGAAATATGGGACAAGGCACTCTTATGAGTCATTTTAAGAAGTTAGAAATTCTCTGGGCTTCCTAGGTGGTGCTAGTGGTTAAGAACCTGCCTGTCAGTGCAGGGGATGTAAGACACAGGTTCGATCCCTGGGTTGGGAAGATCCCTGGAGCAGGGCGTGGCTACCCACACCAGTATTTTTGCCTGGAGAATCCCATAGACAGAGGAGCTTGGCAGACTACAGTCCACAGGATCACAAAGAGTCAGATATGACTGAAGGAACTTAGCATGCATACATACAAGTTCTCTACAAAACGGGCAGGAATTTGATTCTCCAGCTCACAGCTCTTTCCTCAGCACTTAGAACAGTGCCAGGCATTGTTCAGGTGCTGGGAAATATTTGCTGAATGACTGTGAATGAATGAACTGTGTAGGTTGCTTAAAAACCCTGCCAGTTCCCGACAGATCTCATCACCTTTGCCACTGATGTTTTCTTTTAGTGGTTTTAAATATAAGACAGAAATTTTATATAAAATGAATATATAAATAAAATGTTTTAAATTAATAAGTTCAAATATACAACTTTCCCTTATTTTACAACTACTTAATGATAACAGTGAAGCAGTTATAATGCCAAACTAAAATTTGAAATCCAGGACTGTGACAGGTGCAGACATATAGCAGCTTCAAAATCAGGGTATTTCTGTCTTCTGTTTGCTTGCCTGATAGAGTATCAAGAAAATACTGGTTCACAGAGAAGTCTTTTGCCATGCAATCTTGGGATACTCTTCAGTGAAGCTTATTTGGGAGCTTGAGAGAACTCATAAGTGTTTGTTTTAAAACTGAATCCTTAATGATGTATTATTTGTTTGTTCTTAAACCACATCATCAGCCTGATAGATCAGATGTTCTGCAAACTTTACACAAGAACCAAGGGTATCTGTGATCTGGATATGTGCGAGGCACTCGTTTGCCATGAAGGGAAGCTGGCTGTCAACTTCCCAGGTGGCGCTAGTGGTAAAGAACCCACCTGGCAATGCAGGAGACCTAAGAGACGTGGGTTCAGTCCCTGAGTTGGGAAGATCCCCTGGAGGAGGGTATGGCAACCCACTCCAGTATTCTTGCCCGGAGAATCCCATGGACAGAGGAGCCTGGTGGGCTACAGTCCATAGGGCTGCAAATACTCGGACACGACTGAAGCTACTTAGCCTGCACAAAGCTGGCTGCAGCTGTGCTGAGCCTTGCCGTAGGTAGTGTACTTGAATGTCTGCCCAAACCAAATGTTCTCTGGTGCTTGCGGAACCTTGGGATTCCGAAGAACAGTGTGGGTAGGAGGGAAGAAGGTAGGTAGGCAGCAAGAAATCTCACTAGTGAATGGGACTTTATGGGGCTTTATTCAAATTAGGCTTTCACGCATTCATCCATTTGCTCACTTCTAAATAAATGTTGAGGGCTTCGCAGGTGGCTCAGTGGTAAAGAAACCTCTTGCCAACCTGAGACACAGGTTCAGTCCTTAGGTTGGGAAGATCCCCTGGAGAAGGAAATGGCAACGCACTCCAGTGTCTTGCCTGGGAAATCCCGTGTACAGAGGAGCCTGGTGGGCTACACAGTCCACTGGGTCACAAAGAGTCGGACACAACTTAGCGGCAAAACAGCAGCAACAATTATTATCTGTTGAGCATCTACTGTAATTAATGGGCTCTTTTCTTTAAAGAGGTTAAAAGTCCAGCTTCTGCGGATTTGGAATCACTGTTAGGGACGAGGAAATGAAAGAAGAGTAGGACAGTGTGGTTCAGATCACTCTGAGGGAGTACAAATAAAATAAAGTGGAGGTTGTTAGTAGAGGTTTCTCTAGTGGCCAGTTTTTTGAATGGCTCTAAAATAGTTAACAACATGCTTGGCAATCAACATCTAGTTGTATGCACACACACCTCATCCAGAGTCACTGTTTTTCAGGAAGGCTTTAGTTGTACGAACTCTGGGAAATCAGAGCAACATCAAAGAGCTTTCCTGACTGAGCTCTTTGGGGTTGGTCTTGACCACATGTCACCTAGTAATGAGCGACACAACTTACTCTAGGTCAAACTGGAAGCATAAATTAGGACAGCTGAAACATTTCCACACACTATGAGTGCCCTGACTTATGGGGCGCACTTTATTTCACCTAATAACTATAGGTTTATTTGAATTTCAATCAGCTGCCAAGTAAATATTGAAAGTTGACTAGATGGAGCCAAGAAAGCTCATAATTCCTGAAGGGCAATGTGGCTTTTTTCTCTCCTCTTGAAAATATGGAGGTGACTTGGAAAAGGAAAAAAAAAACACATAATTTGAAATAAAATAAAATGTTTGTTTATAGGTTGAAGGCCACAAATGACAACCCATTTCCTTGATGGATGTTATAATTTTGACCCAGGAAAGAAAACACTGTAATTTCTTTTGATGTTTTCCTTCTTGAGCTCCCACTGTATCATTAGTGCCCAGGTAATCCTGACTTCCAGGAGAAAAGAATTGATTGTCACTAATCATTAATCACCTGCCATTGGAACCGAAGACTATAAAATGTAAAGGATGAGCAGAGGGCAGATTAGCTGCAAGGGAAGGAAGGAGGGCTGTGATGCTTCTTTGATGTTAACCCTTTAATGAAGCATCTCCTTGGACCTAACTTTCTGCTCTCTCTCTGCAGCCTGGCTCCCTGGCAGTACTTCTGCAGGGAGGAGGAGAGATGTATAGGTCAAACTTGGTCATGGGAGGGGTGGGGGTGCTCTGGCTTCCTGGTCTAGCTGGAGGCTTGATTCAAACATGAGGTACAAGGTCAAGTCAGGTCAACAGGAACCAGCCTAGGCAAGCAGCAGCTGCCCTATCGCCTTGAGTGCTTTTCAATTTGGAAGAACAGAGAAGAGCAGCTTCTCTCTGAATCATTGCTTTTCCAGGCTTATGAATTTCAGAACCTCTTGTACTTTCCATTGCTTTCCAAACACGGACTTGTTTCAGGCTTCCCTGCACACAGATTGCGGTGATGTGGGCAAACAGTTTTGACAAGATATGCAGCTTTGAGAAAAAGCACTTTAGGCTTACAAGGACACGCACTGTTGTTGGTTTCTTTGTTGGGGGGGGTGCTGGTGGTGGGGTGGGAGCTGCCACGTCCAGCACCTAAATGGGAAACCCAGATCTGGTGGGGGAGGGCTCCACTATGTTGGGGCCCAAACAGCCAGGGAGCACATATCCAGCATTCTCCATGGATCTTATCATCAGATTTATAACCAACAGGAGGTCGTTTTCTGTTCTGGGCTCTAGGAAAGAGAAAACACATCTCACCCAGGGCTTTTTACTCATACTTCTTACATTTGAGTGTGCAAAACATTTATTGAACACCAGCTGTGTGCAGAGTGCTGTAGAAAGGTGAAGAAGAAATTAAAGATCATCCTTCTCTTTGAAGAGCTACTTTCTAAATTGAAGCTGAAAGCTTGTGAAAGCTGCTGTAAATGCTTCCAAAACAGCAGAGAAAGGACAAATGAATATTTCAATAAGGGGGGAGATTACCTTGTGTCTTCCCCCTCTGATTGTCACAGGGGCTGTGGTTTTGCAGCAGACTTTTTGTTTTCTTTTTATAAGGTTTTCTGCCACTTATTCATTTTCTTCGGGCTCCTCTGGTTGATCGGATTTAGTTTCCTTCTGTGCAAGAAGGTGGGTCTAATCATTAACTTCCAGTCTCCATGCTTGTTGCCTTCAAAGAGTAACTCCTCCCACTCAGGTGGGCCCTGGTGGGGAAAGAAATCAAATGCCTGTACGTGCAGCAACAGAAAAAGTGAAATGAATTTGAATTAAGCTTTTTGAATTTAAGAGAATAAGAAAATGATCTATTGTCTGCTTTTAAATTGAATGGCTCTATTTTATAAATGTACACAGCACTTTACAGAACACATATGACAAGCGATAACATAAATTTCAAGAGTACGTTTTGCTCAGTGAAAGGAAAAGAATGTAGAGAGGATATCTAGATAGGGAAATGAAGAACCCAGAGGAAAGGCAGACCCAACCTTGATGGTTTTCAAAATCCTGAAAGCAGGTTCTGCAAATCAAGGCAGTATGCAGAGCCCTGAGACAGCACGGAGCTGTGTAAAGACCACAACTCTGGGGCCAGAGAGACCGGCGTTCCGTCGCAGATATTCTGGGTAATTGTCAGCAAGTGACTTAGCTACTTTCAGCCCCAGTTGCTTCGTTTGATTAAAAACCAAGCAACAGAGAAAAATTCTGTTTATAAGCTTTGTTGCCTATGGTATTCTGTTATAGCAGCCTGGATGGACTAAGATAGAATCAGAAAAAGTAGGAAAATGGATTCCCACTTATGGCCTCCTGGAGGAGCATGGCTCTGCTTGACGCCTTACTTTTGTCCCCATGAGACCCATCTTGGACTTCGCCCTGCCAGAGCTATGACATGAGACGTGTGTGCTGTTTTAAACCGCTGCATTTGTGCCAATTTGTTACAGTTGCCATAGAAAGCAAATATATTCCCCTGATAATTCACAGAGGAGATAATCAATACCTCGGTTCTCAGATCCTGTCTGCTTAGGGATATATAATTTTCAAACGGTCAGTTCTGGGAAGAGGTCAGAAGCAGATCTCCAGAATGGACAGGTGGTGATGGGTAGAGAGCTGAGGCAAGCGCATTGCCTCTCTGATTGCTTTCCCGAAGAGAAGTTGCTTTCTTGACCCCAGTGTTTCCCCCTTTATCCTTTCTGTCTAGTCTTTCTCTGCTTGAAAGTAAAGCATAAGCCTTTTCTAGAAAGGTGTGACCTTTAGGTGTACCCATTTATAGAAGTATGGTGGATAGAGAATCACTACACTGTTAGGGAAAACAAGAATCAACATGCTTCAGGATCAGCCCAGCAAAGGTTAGTATACTGAGTAAAATTAGAATCAATCAATTACTATAAGAATATGAAAAGTGAAGGGATTTCATGTAGTAGCTTCACCTTCACACACAACCATTTAAGCTTATTTATTCATTTAAAATTATATGTTAGTAAAGGGTGCAAACCTAAAACCTACTAATGTGAATATACACTTTGAATCCACATCACAAGGTAGAGTTTATTCCTAATTTAGGAGTGTACATACTAACTATATAAATATGATGTGTATCCACCTTCAGGGCAAAAACACATGTTTGAGTCAAAGGACAGCTTCCATCAGTCAAGGTTCTTGCATTTTTAAACGTTAGGCTTTTAGAGAAGCGTGGGAAATGAAATAGCAGCCCTTGGCTTCCTAAATTTCAGATCTTCTAACAACGAGAAATTAACTGATACTGTTTAGGGAAGCAAAGGAGAAAAATAAAAAGAGCTGATTCTTAATATCTTGGGAATGAGATTCCGAGTTTCAGTCAAGAAAAATACTAGTGAAAACCCAACATTGTCTCCTCAGCATGTGCAGAGAAAGCTGTACAGAAAGCTTTCATGTAATACAGAAAACTATTTTTATTGTATAAAATGAAGCATAACTGTTTTGAGCATTTTCTTAAAGAGTCTCTGTAACTGAAGAAAACACAGGATACAAGGTACCGTGTTTAGCGATATGGACACAGCTTTAGATCTTTCTTCCTAGGCCAGGAGTCTCTCACTTCTGCACACGCTTCTGGGGGAATAGCAGAGATGTGACGAGTTCACGTCTCTGAAAAGAGAGAGCATTTAGGGAATCAGAACAGACAACAGCTAATGTCAAAAGGTGCCAAGGAAACTACCTATCACATTTAAAAGCATGTTGCTGTTTAGAGACAGGGAAAAAGTTAAAGCAAGAAAAAAGTTAAAGCAAGAAAATACCAAATTCAGCTATTAATATATCAGTTTTATAATTACTTCATTTAAAAGCCTATTTTTTTCCACTTTGGTGGGTTTCTCACGCTCTTTGTAATATTTATTGAGTTAAATGTATTTATTTTTCTGAATGTATAAGCTTGTCTAGGTCACTGAGGCAATGGTTTCCAGTATGGATTCCGAAGTCTGAGAAGCTGAAGCAGGTCCCGAGCTTGATTCGGTGTTTATCACTGTAGTTCATCAGGAATTTACGGAGGGATCTAAAGCGCCAGTAGGGCCCACATGGGGTTGTTTTAATCTATACTATTAATCTGGAACATTAGACTGTATTTTCCGTTGTATCTGAGGCTACTGTTGCTATTGTTTGATTGTTCTGGTTTTTAAGGAAGCACTTGTATACTGGGAGACCCTAGATTACCCACTCTAACAATTTATTTTTGCCTTCTAAGCATAAAGAACAAATAAAGAGAAACATGCATTGGAGTCAGAAAAAGTAGTCACCATGATTTAAATGTGAAAGAATATCTTTCCAAATTTGGGTTCCCAGCTCATTTGGATCTCCTTATTTTGAGACCAGTAAATACTATTTTATTTTTAATTAAAACTTATATTTAGCAGAAGTTTGTTTTTCAGCGTTCTCTTTTCCAAACAGCACATTTTTCAGTCATCATTCCTGACCATCATAATTAATGACACCAAACTTTTTCTAACAATATCAGAATATATTCTAATTTTGTTCCTTCTCCATGAAAACTACCTTTTTTTTTTTTTTTTAACCTATCTATGATGTCTTCCACAAGTTCTGAGCATCACCTGCTGGATATGACAATACTACCCAAACTCAGTTTGTTCAGAACTGAACTCATTATCTTCCTTCCCCTCCGGAACCCCTGCATTGGTTCTTCTTCTGGAATATGAGTTTACACTCCCCTCTATTCGGTTCTCCATTGTGATTCTGGAAGGCTGAGAGTCACCCTCATCGGCTCCTCCTCCTCCACAAATCCACGAACCACTGTGGATTCTAACTCCTCCTTATTGCCTGTTTCACTCCCTCTGCTTGTCTTCAGCTCCTTGGCCGCTGTCCTAACTCAAGCCAGCATTCGTTGTGCCTATGTTCCTTTCATCATCGGCTTATTTCCCAAGTCTCAGTCTCACCCCCTTTCATCCTATCATCCACCTTGACGTCAGACAGATCTTTCTAGTATGCAAATGACATCACATCACTCCTATTTCCAGTCCCTCCGTGGCTCCTCATTGCCTGTACGAATGACTGTTCAGATTCCTTTACAGGGTAAACAAGACCCTCTAGGATGTGACCTCCATCTATTTTTCCAGTTTAGCTTCTGCTACTCCTGCCCCCATATGTTAATGGAGCCATCCACATGGTTTGGCTTACCAGTCCCTGAGAGCACCTGCCAATATATGCCCTTGGGCCTCTGCATTTGCTATTCCCTCTGCTTGGAGCAATACTCTCCCACCCTGTCAACTCCAGGGAGATCTCCCCTTTAATGTCATCATTGGACTTAATTAATACATTTTGCCTTCAAAGTACATTTTCCATGTTTGTCTTCTCAACCCGTTGATTATATTTTAAAAGTTTTATCATCTTGTCTTTCTCCTTTAAGTTTTCAATCCACTTGGAATTCATTTGTGTCTATTGTGTGATGTCAAGTTTTGACTTTATTTTCTTCCCTATCATTTCAGTTCAGTTCAGTCGCTCAGTCATGTCCAACTTTTTGCAACCCCATGAACCACAGCACACCAGACCTCCCTGTCCATCACCAACTCCTGGAGTTCACCCAAACCCATGTCCATTGAGTTGGTGAATAAGCAATTGTTTGGATAGCATTTATTGAAATGTTTCCTCATTGATCTACAATGCTACTGTTTATAACTCAAGTTTATATGTAGGTGTTTATTTCTTGATTTTTATATTCCTTTCCTTTATTTTTCTTTATGTGTACTTTTCCTACACTGTATTAATTAATGTAACTTTATAATATTTCTTGATGTCAGACAGGGCAATTCACTCATCTTATTCTTTGTCGGAAAGGAGACTTGGTATACATATGTCCCCTCCTTCTGGAACCTCCATCCCAACTCCCACCCCTTCCCACCCTCTAGGTTGTCACAGAGCACCGGGTCTGAGCTCCCTGAATCATACAGCAAATTCCCACTGGCTGTCTATTTTACAGCCTATGCCTGATTCATGTTGATCTATGGCAGAAGCTAACACAATATTGTGGGGCAATTGTCCTCCAATTAAGAAGAAAAAAAAAAGAAAAGGAAAAAAAAGAAAGGAGACTTGGCAATTCTCAACCCTTGATTTTCCACACAAAGTTTAGAATCAGCTTGTTGAGTTTCACCAAAAATATTTAGAAATTTGATTAGAATTGCCTTCAGTCTGTTGATCAATTTGAGGAGAAATGACATCTTTATAATAGTCAGTCATTCTATCCATGAACATGGCATGTTTCTCAACTTTTAAAAAATATTCTTTGATGTTTTCCAATCAAGTATTATAATTTCCTCAGTGGGAATATTGCAAATCTTAATTAATATAATAAAGTTTGGGTTCTCTATATGTGTTATCATATTATCTGTGAATCATGGTAGTTTTCTTTTTTCCTTTCAAATCCCCTTTATTTATTTTTTCCCGAGACCTCAATATGCTGTTAGGTAGAAACTGTCATAGTGGAAAGCTTTATCTTATTCTTCATCTGTTAAAAATAAAGAGGCCTTCTGTTAAGATTTTCTTGTGCTTGGTTTTCTGTAACTTGAATATAATATGCCTAGGTATTTTTGTTGTTGTTGATTTGTTTGTTTTTGTTTAGTTTTGTTTCCTTTTTTTTGTTTTGTTTTGGCTTAGTGGTCTTTGAGCTTCTTGGTTCTATGATTTGGTGTCTGTCATTAATATGAAAAGTTCTTGGCTATTATCACTTTAACTATTTCTTCTGCTTCATTCTCACTTACTTTTTCCAGTGTTTCTATTACGTATTTGTTACACCTTTTGAAGTTTGTTCCATGGGTCTTGGATGTTCTGTTCTATTATTTCTTTCTGTTTTCTCTTTGCATCTCAGTTTGAGAAGTTTCTATGGACCCGTTTTCCTCAGGTTTGCTAATTCTTTCCTCATGCATATCAAGTCTACGATGAACCCATCAAAGGCATTCTTGGTTTCTTTTACTGTGTTTAAAAGTTATAACATTTCCTTTTTATTCTTACTTAAGGTTTCAATCTCTTTACTTACATTATCTATTTGAATCTCCATGTTGTTTACTTTAGAGCCTTTAACATATTAATCTTAGCATTTAAAATCCCTTGTTTGGTAATTCCAACAGCTGTGCATATCTGAGTCTGGTGTCTGGTTCTGATGATTGCTTTATCTCTCCAGATTGTGGTGGTAGGCTGGTGGAGGTTTTTGGGTTTTTTTTTCCCTTGTCTTTTGGCATCCTTATAATTTGTTGTTGTTGTTGTAAGCAGGACATATTGTGTTAGGTAATAGCAACTAATTTAATAGGCCTTTAGTGTGAGGATTTATGCTTATCTTACTAGAAGATGACTGTGTTTAATGTTCGCTGTAGCTATTGGCTCCAGAGGGCTTCCCTGGTGGCTCAGCAGTAAAGAATCTGCCTGCAATGTGGGAGAAAAGGGTTTGATCCCTGGGTCGGGAAGATCCCCAGGAGAAGAAAATGGCAACTCACTCCAGTATTCTTACCTGGAAGATTCCATGGACAGAGGAGCTTGGGGTCCTACAGTCCACGTGTTCACTTCGGACACGACTGAAGTGACTGAGCACACACGGCTCCAGAAGCTTCAGATTCCTCTAGCATCCTTCCCTTGTCTCCTGTCTTTGCTGTGGGTCTTCCCTAAGTACTGCTCCTTAGAGTAGTATGTTTTACATACTACTATTACAATAGTAAATGTTTTACAATTCTTTTAGCTCTAATCCATTATTATTATACTGAAGCTCTGTGTGTATGGTGGTAGGGGTGAGAGAGGCAGAGCATTGCATAATCTGATTAACTCCGAGTCTTTTAGTGAGCCTGTGTCTAGTGGCTGTGGTCTTCACAATTGTTTCTGCCCTTCTTACAGTGGTTTTCACTAATTTTCCTTGTCCTGTCCTGCCTTCCCCCATGGTAGCATTTCAAAACTGCTTCCCTGAAGCCCTATTCCCTGTTCACTATAGTTTTTGTTTTTTATTCCCTCAAATGGGACAGAAGGGCTGGAGGTGGCTGGAATGGGGAGAAATTCTTGACCCCTAGGATAAGGTTGGTGTTGGAGAAGACTCTTGAGAGTCCCTTGGACTGCAAGGAGGTCCAACCAGTCCATCCTGAAAGAAATCAGTCCTGAATTTTCATTGGAAGGACTGATGCTGAAGCTGAAACTCCAATGCTTTGGCCACCTGATGCAGTGAACTGACTCATTTGAAAAGACCCTGATGCTGGGAAAGATTGAAGGCAGGAGGAGAAGGGGATGACACAGGATGAGATGGTTGGGTGGCATCCCCGACTCAATGGACACAAGTTTGAGTAAGTTCTGGGAGTTGGTGATGGACAGGGAGGCCTGGCGTGCTGCAGTCTATGGGGTCTCAAAGAGTTGGACACGACTGAGTGACTGAACTGAGGATAAGGTTTCAGAATCATGCTAAGGCAAAGTCCTTTGCCTTGAAGCGGAAGCCTCTTTAAGTGGAGATGTCGCTGAAAATGTTTCACAAGGACAACTCTTCCCCTCCCCTTACCAGAGACACAAGGGACTCCCTCTGGTTCTCAGATCCTCAAGTGAGAACCTGTTGGAGTTCCTGGAGGGGAAGCCTGTGAAAATCTGGGGGGCCATTTGAAGACTGTGGTCTCAGAAGTTTCTTACTCTCACAGGAGTCCACACTCAACCTTCTGTCAAAATTACCATTTAATTGATCCTATCAGTTTATGGCTCAGCGGTAGTGAGGTGGGTCTTGGTTGCGATCATCTTTCTGATGTGCCTCCCTCCACATTTGGGGGGCAGAAGTTTGTCTGACAACTTCAATTATCTTTCAATTATCTGATAGAAACAATTTGTTTTTTATTTTCATTTTCAGTTTGTCCACCTTTTCCTGGTTGTAAAGATGGGAGGGACAACTTCCAAGCTCCTTCCTTATATCTTGGAGCTGAAATCACAGGTCTTAACGTATTATTCTTGATAGAAGCCAAATTAACGATACTGTGTTTGTATGCAGTGATAATTAAGCTTATTAATATTTTGGGATTTTTGAATCGAAGAGTCTCATGAACGAGATTGGCCTGTCATTTTCCTTTCTCTTACTGTCCGTGTTTACTTTTAGTAACTAGGCTTTATCAAATCACCAAAATGAGTTGTCCTCTTTTCTGTGCTTTTTTTCTATACTCTGGAATTGTGTGTATAAGATTGGAATTATTTTTTCCCTGAAACTTTTGGAGAAATTGCCTGTAAAATTGTCTGGGCCCATTTTTCTCTTTGCGGGAAGATTTTAAACACTACTGCAGTGTCCCTTCTGGTTACAGTAGTACTCAGTTGTTAATATGTTCTTGAGTATGTTTTGATAAGTTACTATTTTCTAGAAATTTGTTCATTTAGTCTAAGTCTTCAAATTTATGGGCATAGAATGATCGATTGCATTTTCTTGTTAGTGTATCTACTGTTTTTCTTTTTTGATATCTTGCCCCTATAGAGTGAATCAACTTTGGGCTGGAGATAATTTTTTCAGGAAACTTCTGATAACCCAATATGTGATAGGTCAGGGCTGGTTTTTAGAAGGGCTTCCCTGGTAGTTCAGCTGGTAAAGAATCTGCCTGTAACGTGGGAAACCTGGGTTCGGTCCCTGGTTTGGGAAGATCCCCTGGAGGAGGGCATGGCAACCCACTCCAGTATTCTTGCCTGGAGAATCCCCATGGACAGAGGAGCCGGGCAGGCTGCAGTCCATGGGGTCTCTACTACCTGCTACTCTATAGTTAGGGTCATCTGTTACCAACTCTTAAGAATTACATCACCCTCCAATCATCAGTCATTCTTTGGCATACTTTGGGCCTTGGCCTACTCTTTTTATCTGTGTCTATAGATTTCAAATGTCTTTAATAATTGGATCTTTTTGATGTCTTAACATTTGATTACGATCTCTGCAACCAATCTGGCTAGATTCTGTGTGCAGCTATCCAACTCAGAGGCTGCATTTAGACACAGCCTGTGAATCCAAAGCAACATGAGCAAAGTTCTAGTCACGCCATAGTTTGTGGCTGCCAAAACGTGGACACGGAAGCAGTTATTTTAAAACTTGATAAGCAACACAGCATTTTGGAGAATTGTGGAATAAAATGAATGTTTCTTGTTGCCCAGTTGGAAAAGCATTTGCATGATTACTTACATCCTGAACATTGAATGCCCTTTATCTGGTCATAGAATTTATGTTTTGGGTAAGAATTCTCTTTAAGAGCATAATTTATTTTAGGTAAGATAATTTTTTCAAGTAAGATTTAGATTCTAGGGACTTTTCTCTGTTTAGTACTTTATTCTGGTGGGATTTAGTAATCTTTTGTTAAAAATGAGAATATATTCAATTTTACATTTTAAATATAATTTATATAAAAATGTAAACTATGGATCAATCATATATTTAGATTCCTAGGTTCCTTTATATAATATTCTTGTATTACATTTTTTGGGGGTATAATTTATACACAAGTTAAATTGGGAAGTTGGAAACTTCTTCAGTGTTCATGTAATGTTTAATTTAAATTATTTCCAACCACAGCCCAAGTCTCATGCTGCTATGGACAATCTGTGTTTCTTGGTATATGTTCCAACATTTTATTTAACAAAATAGAAGTAGAAGAACAAATATAAAGGCGCCAAATGTGAAGTATAGCTAGAAGGCTTTGACAGACATAACAGCGAAGCTACTTCATCTTCACAGCATTTGATTCAGGGACATTGTAACTCAAGAGATTTCATCTTTGAGCATTTAATTCTGTAATTTAAAGAACAACTCAAAACAACAAAAAAAGGAGAAATGTCCAGCTCAATCCTCACACAATAAATCCAAAACTATGAAGTGACATTAGCTCTAGCAAATGCAGTCTTGATTTGATTCTGATTATTTCAGAACCTCTTCTTGATCCTCCAACCAACATGCTCATTTAGTTAGATTCAAGGATATTAAGTCAGCTTGGAAAAATAATTTTTAATGATTAAAAATATATGCTACAGTGATAAAATATGATGCTGATACCTTGAGATTATAGGATATGCATTTATGAATGAAGTAAAATATGTAAAATGCTAAAATTACCCTTTATTTAGTGATAAAATAGAGACATTAACTACTAGAAAAAAACTGTTAGATAATAATAAAAAAAAAAATTGACCAAGGCAAATAGTCTATTTTATAGTCCTTTTGCATAGATTCCTTAGAAAAGAGTAACTGCTAATGGATTGTTGGAAGGTGCATCTCAGGGAAGCAAGAGTAAGGGGAAAATATTAGGGAGGCAGGGAAGGAGAAGAAGTCCAATGTGATTCATCAACAAAGGGAATGGATTTTGGTCCTTAGGTCACGTGGAATGATGCTGGAGAGGCTGTCTGTAACACTGTATCTTGGAAGAGTCTTCTGCAGAGGTGTGGACATTCATCTGAGCTCTTACCCATCGCTTGTATTTTATTTATCTAAATCAAAGAAACTAACTCCTGGAGACTTCTGAGCAGCTGTTGAAAAGCTAGGTTTCTCCTTGTCTATTGTTGATGTCCCTGGAGGTTCCCTTTGCTTTTCCACCAAAGGAATGGCCTATCCCTTTGCTAAGGTAGCTCCTAGGAGAAAGCAAGAAAAGCAGCAGAAGCTTTGGGGAGGTGGCTGGAGGGAGAAGGCAGGATATGAAAGGTGCTTCAGTTGGGTTTGTTACTAGGATATCTGCGAAAGGAGTGTGTGAGTGTGTGCATGTGTGTGTGTTTGTGCAAGTGATACATTCAAAGTTATACATGGGTTGGATTTCCCAACAGGGATCTATTAACTAGGGCTATGAGTAAATGGAAGAGTGAAGGGTATATTGTCGTTCTAAAAGAGCTTGTTACAGAGCCTATAAGGGGAACTCAAATTGTATCAGAGTTGAGAAGCCTTTAGATGTTTGCATGGGAGCAAAGGAGATTTCAGTGTCAAAGTTTCTGGGTGGCACTGTTGGCATAAAACTAGAAGAAGTGTAGCTGAGAGACAGCTATACTGATACGAGGTCTTTGAGCACCCTTTTGAGATGGCTGACCTGTGGCAATAACTTGAGAAGATGTAGCCGAAGGAAAATTCAAATAGGTATTGGGGCAGCCATCACAGCCCTCCCCAGGG
Source organism: Bos mutus (assembly GCF_027580195.1). Taxonomy (NCBI): domain Eukaryota; kingdom Metazoa; phylum Chordata; class Mammalia; order Artiodactyla; family Bovidae; genus Bos; species Bos mutus. The sequence goes on along the minus strand of NC_091623.1, from coordinate 24,041,820 downwards.
TCTTAGTGGACAGAAGTGTAGGATCTATTTCCACGTAGTCTATTTTACTCTCTTTTCTAATGATTGATTCCTTAAATTGGTGTATATTCTTCATCTCCTCATCTGTAGAAATTTAAGTCTTCTTAGAACCTTAAAGAAATGGAAGAGATTCTTAAGACTCATCCATCAGCAAGAACAAAGTCTCCATCAGAAGTAACACGTGGAGGTGTCAGAGCATGGGGAAATTGGGAAGAGTTAATGATGAATGTAGTGTTGTTAAAAAAGGCAGTCTACTGGTTGACCCAACTGAAAATTTTTGTTTTATCTGTCTAGTTTCTGTCATGTAGACATATTTGATACCAGGAATGATATTTGGAAGCAATGTTGTAAGTGGAAGGATCCTTTGATTTAAGACCCACTCTTTTTAGAACGATTTTGGAAATTTTCTCAGATTTTTACATTTGGCTGTCTGCTTTCTACCTTAAGAGGATGTGACCAACCAGGTGGATGGTGAGACTAAGTTTAGTCATGGGAAGACAAGCCTTCTTGTATGCCATTTCTGAATTCTCTATTCAGATCTTTTTTATATTTTCAGCATGTATTAGATAATGATCAACCATCATTGTCGTCCAATATGCTTATTAATTATTAATCTATAAACCTTTGAGATTCTATGTTATCTTACTGAATTATAGGTCTGCTTGTGGAAGCTAATTTAGAATATAGTTTTGTTCCTGTGCCCACTGGTAAATTTAATAGTCTATGCTCAAAATTCTCCAAGCCAGGCTTCAGCAATATGTGAACTGTGAACTTCCTGATGTTCAAGCTGGTTTTAGAAAAGGCAGAGGAACCAGAGATCAAATTGCCAGCATCCACTGGATCATGGAAAAAGCAAGAGAGTTCCAGAAAAACATCTATTTCTGCTTTATTGACTATGCCAAAGCTTTTGACTGTGTGGATCACAATAAACTGTGGAAAATTCTGGAAGAGATGGGAATACCAGACCACCTGATCTGCCTCTTGATAAATTTGTATGCAGGTCAGGAAGCAACAGTTAGAACTGGACATGGAACAACAGACTGGTTCCAAATAGGAAAAGGAGTTCATCAAGGCTGTATATTGTCACCCAGTTTATTTAACTTCTATGCAGAGTACATCATGAGAAACGCTGGACTGGAAGAAACACAAACTGGAATCAAGATTGCTGGGAGAAATATCAATAACCTCAGATATGCAGATGACACCACCCTTATGGCAGAAAGTGAAGAGGAACTCAAAAGCCTCTTGATGAAAATGAAAGTGGAGAGTGAAAAAGTTGGCTTAAAACTCAACATTCAGAAAATGAAGATCATGGCATCCGGTCCCATCACTTCATGGGAAATAGATGGGGAAACAGTGGAAACAGTGTCAGACTTTATTTTTCTGGGCTCCAAAATCACTGCAGATGGTGACTGCAGCCATGAAATTAAAAGACTCTTACTCCTTGGAAGGAAAATTATGACCAACCTAGATAGCATATTCAAAAGCAGAGACATTACTTTGCCAACAAAGGTCTGTCTAGTCAAGGCTATGGTTTTTCCAGTGGTCATGTATGGATGTGAGTTGGACCATGAAGAAGGCTGAGTGCCGAAGAATTGATGCTTTTGAACTGTGGTGTTGAGAAGACTCTTGAGAGTCCCTTGGACTGCAAGGAGATCCAACCAGTTCATTCTGAAGGAGATCAGCCCTGGGATTTCTTTGGAAGGAATGATGCTAAAGCTAAAACTCCAGTACTTTGGCCACCTCATGCGAAGAGTTGACTCACTGGAAAAGACTCTGATGCTGGGAGGGACTGGGGGCAAGAGGAAAAGGGGATGACAGAGGATGAGATGGCTGGATGGCATCAATGACTCGATGGACGTGAGTCTGAGTGAACTCCGGGAGTTGGTGATGGACAGGGAGGCCTGGCGTGCTGCGATTCATGGGGTCGCAAAGAGTCGGACACCACTGAGCGACTGATCTGATCTGATCTGATCTGATCTGATTTAATGCAATCTATTAAATAATAAAGGGCTTCCTGGGTGGCTCAGTGGTAAAGAATCTACCTGCTATGTAGAAGAAATGAGTTCAATCCCTGGGTAGGAAGAAGGGTTCAATCCCTGAAGAAGGAAATGGCAATCCACTCCAATATTCTTGCCTGGAAAATTCCACGGACAGAGGAGCCTGGCAGGCTACAGTCCATGGTGTCGCAAAGGAGTCAGAAATGACTTAGTGACTAAATAGCAACAATAATTAAATACTAAAACAAGTTTAAATAAGACTTTTTCAAGAGTCACATGTTAAAACGTTTTGGTGAAAAATTTTGGAGGGTACACTTATTTATCGTGTTGTAAAATATTTCTTTAAAGTCAAGAAAAAGATAGTTGTGGATGAATGTGGATATATTTTCATCAATTGTCTCCATAATTGCAAAATGTAGTTTAGAAGTGCAAACTCCAGTAATGTGAGTGAACCACCAGGCTTTCAGAGGCAACATTTCAAGCATCCTAGCATTACCAAATCACAGGCATCACCATTTTGAAATTCAAAGATTGCTTTTGGATTATGGTGGTAATTATTTGTGAAAATAATAGTATCCATCGAATGCATGGTGAAACTGAGAAGTGTTCCCCTTCCCATTGCTCATTCAAACCTGAATAGATCTTCTCTGCCTTTTGGATGAAATATGGGGCAGGTCCCATTATTTTCCCAGTAACTCCCAGAAAATCAAAAGCCTTCTAGTCCCTTTAGTCATAAAACCAATTCTCTCTTCAAGTGTCATGTGATAGCAAAATTTTATATTTCCCATCAGATTAAATCTTCTGTCCTCCTCCAGCTAGGACTTGTTTAGGTTGGACGTTTGCAGGGGCTGGCAGGTATGAAGAACACCCTGTGTTCTCATAGTTTATTTCTTCTCTCCCAACCTACCCCATTTAGCTGCCTCTGTTTCCTCCAGGGTTTTGAGGGGATGGGAGAGAGGGAATAGGCAGGAAATACCTTGGCCTGGTACTGGGGTCTCTGGGCTTAGTGGTTGCTGGAGGCTGACTCTTGAAGGGGGCGCTTTAAAGTGTCTCTTTGATAGTCATCCCTTCTGGCACACCCGAGTAAACTTCCTGTGACTTGGGCAATGAATCTTCCATTTTCTAGGTGACTATTTTTAATTTTCACCTCAGCCTCAGGGCATGCAGTAGTCCATCACCTTCATCCCTGAGAGAGTCGTAACACCCTTTCATGAAGCCCTTTTGGACACAATTTAAAATGGTTCCAGGCTGGCTCTCTCCCTCATGTCCAACATCTGGTTCAAGTAAAGCACACAGCATTGCTTCTACTGCCCTGTTTGTTATCACAATTTACTTCCAGTAAAGTTTTCTTTGTCAGCTGCCATTAGCCACTTTGGCCGATTTTTCCCTGGTAGAGTTTTTTTCTGTGTGATTCAATTAGCAGTTCACTGAATCCCTAAGCTCTAGGAGGAGACAGGCCAAGCTCCTCCACCAAAAGGGAGAGGACAGCAGCCTCCTTCCTGTCCCCACCCTTGCCCCCAGGCAGTGGCAGGAAAAAGGCCATTGAATTTCAACACCTTTCTCTAGAGATGTTTTCTTTAATGACCTTTTCAATCTCAAAATTTTTATACTCTCAGTGGGTGGGCTAAGGGTAATAAAGTCAAAATGCATATTGCTTACGCCCATTAGGAGCACAACACTTCAGCCAGGAAACCCGGAATATATGCCCTCTGTGTTCTCTGATTCATACCAGAGACTGGAAGTGAAATGGTCCACTTTTAACATTTTAGTATATAAAGTAGAACCAAGCTAAGAAATGCATAATTATTCATATTTTCTGTTCATTATGTGTAGATTTAGTAAAAATTGTGTTCAGAAGTATTAAAATCCATCAACAGAACAAAACCAGAGCAGAGTGACCTAACACTGTGTTTGTATGTCTTGCTGTATTAACAATTCAGGTTCAGTTCAGTTCAGTCACTCAGTCGTGTCCGACTCTTTGCGACCCCATGAATCGCAGCACGCCAGGCCTCCCTGTCCAACACCAACTCCCGGAGTTCACTCAGACTCACGTCCATCGAGTCGGTGATGCCATCCAGCCATCTCATCCTCTGTCGTCCCCCTTCTCCTCTTGCCCCCAACCCCTCCCAGCCTCAGTCTTTTCCAATGAGTCAACTCTTCGCATGAGGTGGCCAAAGTACTGGAGTTTCAGCTTTAGCATCATTCCTTCCAAAGAAATCACAGGGCTGATCTCCTTCAGAATGAACTGGTTGGATCTCCTTGCAGTCCAAGGGACTCTCAAGAGTCTTCTCCAACACCACAGTTCAAAACATCAATTCTTCTGCGCTCAGCTTTCTTCACAGTCCAATTCTCACATCCATACATGACCACAGGAAAAACCATAGCCTTGACTAGATGGACCTTTGTTGGCAAAGTAATGTCTCTGCTTTTCAATATGCTATCTAGGTTGGTCATAACTTTTCTTCCAGGGAGTAAGCGTCTTTTAATTTCATGGCTGCAGTCGCCATCTGCAGTAAAATCATGTCTAATAATAAATAATGGCTAAATAAAACTGTTTTAAAATTAGTTTCATTTATTCGTGTATCCTCAAACATTTATAGAGCTCTATTATGGAGCAGGCACGATGCTAGAGAGGAAAACGAATATGAACATGAGGGTCCTTATCCTTGTGGAGTGGGGCTAGGCAGGGATACAAGGTGAGAGCAGAGATGTCTGTGGGCATGGAGTTGGAAAAAGACCGTATAGCTGAATAGATGAATCTGGAAAGCAGAAGACAGACTTGGCCTAGAGTTATAGAGCTGGACTAACTGAATGATGATTAAGAGGAAAAGCTAAAAAGCAACCAAATGAAACGTTTCCTTGCCTTTTCTTAGAAATGACCTACATAAGCAGGACCCAAGTGGAAGTCAGGTTGGAACTTGTGCATTTTCCCTAGAAATAGCTACTGGTAGATTCTCAGGCCACTGGCAGCATAAAAATGACTCCACATCACTTTTTCTTTGTAGTTTTTAGAATGAGAAGACTCATTTGAATTCTAATTTGCAGTTCTAAAACTTACCTCCCCTTCCTCTGGCTGCAAAATTGGGACCAGTCATGGTTCATGAAAAGCCCATCTTCCTATAGGCATTGAGTACTTTAGAGACACCTTGGAATCAGTAACTTGTTACATATCGACACTTGTATAGGAGAAGCTGTCTCTTGGTGTCAGTCTCTTCCCAGTTCTTGGAGGGAAATGGAGCTGCTGCCTGGAGGCAGCAGAACAGCCAGGGCTGGCAGAGCCCGGATGGGCCTTGTACATGGGGTACTTGTATGCCATGGAGTGTCCACACCAGCTGTTTATGTTCATCTGTCCCCTAGATCACTGAGGATTTTTGAAGTGGATGAGTTTTCTCCACAAATGAACACCTAACAGGCTTTTCAAAAACTTTCAGAGGGCTCCTGGATCTCTTGACGCCCATCCCTGAACCTCCTTTTGCATACTATAAAAATAAAAGAATAAGTTCTCATAAAAGGAGGCTTCTATAACTACATCCAAGAGAAAAGGATGATAGAATTGTAAGTGATAAAATTTTAAATACATATTTGTCTAAGACATACAGACAAAAGTATGGAAAAAGGAGTGGTTTCCAGAAAAAGAACTAGAGGGAAAAGATAGATCCATGCAAGGTCAATGTATCCATTTAAAGGATACTGTAGAGAAAAATAACTTCACTTGTAAATGAAGCAGGAAAAAATGAAATAACTCCTTTAAAATTTCTTTCTCCAGCAAGAAAGGTAAACAAAAAGAAGTTAGTCAACTAGGAAGTACTGGTGATATCACAAGAATAACCATTTCCCATGGGTGAATAGGAGATTCTTTTAAAAATATTTAAGAATTACAAATAGGTCTGAATAATGAAATTAAGAGAACTGGCTATTATTCTTGTAGAACCACTAATAATTGTTTTTGAAAGTGGACTTTAGAGGCTGGTGATTGAGATTCATGTAAAATACCTGTATATTACGTTGATAATATACATATATACCATTTTATGTTCTCCAATAGCTTAATCTTTCGTTTACCAGTGCTTCCTCCTAGAAAACCAATATTATTGTCATTGATAATGAAAATACTGACACCCTGCCATAACGGTACTGTGCAAATTTTTCTTTGTTCTGTCTAGCCCTAATGAATATGGAAGGCATTAAGTAGCATTGGAAACAAAGGGTTACTGCCCAGATGTGAGCTTGAACGAACATTAAAGAGTTCGGACATATTCCAGAAGGAACATTAAAATGTGACAACTTGGATGAGAAGCAAAACCAAGGGAACCTAGCATGTCTGACAGATAATTTCAGTAAATTGAAATACAAATATTTATTAAAACATAAACGTAACCTTGAAATCTTAGAACCTGGAGGGGAAATTTGACTGGTGCCTAGATGGTAAGAAATTCATCCCATTAGTGTGGGTGGTTTCAGAATCTGAACATTTTAGGGAGCCGTTTCCACACTAAACACTGTGGGGGGTGGGTAGGTATCTAGGAGAGAATTGGTAGTAGTTTCTACAAATGAAGATACCCAGGTGTAGACCGATGATGCAGTCCATGGGGAGACCTGTTGCAAAGGAGACAGTGAGATGACCAGTCTTAAGTGGGGATAAAGTGATAGTGAATCTGCTATCTATCAGTTTTTTGCCAGTAAAATGGACAGAATGAACAAGTGTGTTTCTAGTCTGATGTGAACCAAAAGATTAGTCACACTTCTGAAAATTCCTAAATACTAGAATTTGGTATTTAAAGCAACATATCTTGGTATTTGTCAAACAAGATGAGATAGATTATGAATGTTTATCTCGAACGCCAACTGTCCAAACTGAAACTAGAAACATCTGTCAAATGATTTTCATTCTACTTTTTAAAGCTATTTTTTTCTGCTTTAGTTTTTTCCAAAAACCATGTGACAGAACGTCAATAAGAAAATTCTTGATATAACACCAGGAACACTGGACTTCTTGAAGTTGCTGTAGGGCTTGGAGTCAACTAATTTTGGGTTCCGATATTATGATTGGGGATTTCCAGATGAAAATCTTTCTCTAAGCACTCTAAACTATCTGCATAATTTTTTAATTTCTATGATGAATGAATTTTATCAAAATGACCTGAAATATATATTTACTAAGCAAATTACACCAGACGTACTTGATAAATTGAAGAATCTCTTCTATTTAATCTTAAACCCAATCATCAAATGAGAAATAATGACCATCAACACCTTGCTAAAATGTGTTTGATAATCAATTTACATTTAATATATCAATAAAATGTTTATTGAACATATAAAATTAAAAATAACAAAATTGAACATATTGGTTTTTAAAGATCTTGACATGTTAAGTAGTCTTTTGTTGAGTTTAAAAACTTGCGGTGATTTGATAGACTGTTTCAAGTTTTTCTTAAACAGAAGCATTGCCCAAGTTTCACCAAAATAACTCTATAACATTAATCCATGTAATAGTGAAAGAACCATTCACCTTACATTGGAGTTGTTGTTGTTGTTTAGTCACTAGGTCGTGTCTGACTCTTTTGCAACTCTGTAGACTATAGCCCTCCAGGCTCATCTGTCCATGGGATTTTCCGGGCAAGGATACTGGAGTGGGTTGCCATTTCCTTCTCCAGGGGATCTTCCTGACCCAAAGATTCAACCCCCATCTCCTGCATTGGCAGGCTAGTTTTTACCACTGAGCCACCAGGGAAGCCCGGTGTAAATTGAAATACTACTTGTCAAATATAAACAATGAATAAAGCCCAATATATACTAACTGGCAAATGCTTTTCTCTTGCTCCTCTGTTATTGAAATACAGAATTGCAGCCAACCTGTACAAAATTCCAGAAAAAGCACAAAGCAACATGTGGTTCTTCAAAGGGAACATGGAACCCAGATTGCCCACAGCATGGTGGTAATCTGACCTCTCTTTTCCCTGGTGTTTCCAGCTAGTGACTGTCCCAATGCTGCTGCTGCTAAGTCACTTCAGTCATGTCCGACTCTGTGCGACCCCATAGACGGCAGCCCACCAGGCTCCCCTGTCCCTGGGATTCTCCAGGCAAGGACACTGGAGTGGGTTGCCATTTCCTTCTCCAATGCATGAAAGTGAAAAGTGAAAGTGAAGTCGCTCAGTCGTGTCCAACCCTCAGCGACCCCATGGACTGCGCCTTCCAGGCTCCTCCGTCCATGGGATTTTCCAGGCAAGAGTACTGGAGTGGGGTGCCATTGCCTTCTCCAGACTGTCCCAATAGAGTTTTAAAAATACGGTATCTGTGGAGACGTAGAGTTGTAGAAACAGTCAAATATTAATAGAAGATTTTGCAAGTCAGTCTTGGACCTCCTGATGTGAAGTGGTGACTTTTGAGCTCCAGGCTGACTTGTTGCTGATTCCAATTCTTCAATAATTAAAATGGGGACTTTCAAACCTTCTTGCAGTTAAGCCTCTCTGTACTTCCCTGCATGTATTAATCAACTGTTATGAGTGCCCCTCAAAGCAAATGTTCTTCCTCTTTTGAGTGTTTTTTCTTCTTTAAGAAGAGAAAGATCACTGAGCAAGATTATAAAAAAATTAAATTCTTTCCATGGAATTATTTTTATACCTTCGGAGTAACAGGAGGTGGTTAATTCTGAACATTTATCTGAAACTTTACACCAGCTTTGCCCAGGGCGAATTTGCAAATCTTCTTTCATGCCACTGGGTCTGACTGAGGAGTTTCCATTTGCAGAACCACGTGTGCAGTAACCGGCCCTTGGGGTCACCCTGGCAACCACACAGTCTCCTCATTCCAAGCCACACCGGTGCTTTGCCAGCGAGAGGGACAAAATGGAGAAGCCTAAAATGATGCTGAGAAGGGGAAAGCAGATGAGAGAGAATTTTGAAATTGAGTGAGCCGATTTCATATCCCTCTAGGAGTTTTATTCAGAAGAAAGTGATCTAATCAGAAGTGGAACAGTCATTCACTCTTCCAGGGATAGAATAATAGAATGTATTTCCGTGGCGGTTTGTAATTAGAGGTAAAATTTGGGTAAACCAATATAAAAGGTTCGGAGTAAATAGTATATCCAGCACAGAAATCCAAACTCTACTCGATTTAAAGGATTTGTTGTCCAGGAGGAGGAAGAGTGATTTATCTCGCGGGAGCATCGTGTAAAATACCTTAAGAAACAGCCCTCACTTTGGCTTGTCCCTCTCATGCCGTTTGCCTTCTGTCTTGATGTGTGTTTCTGTTCCCTTTCTTTTTCTTCTGTGAAATGCGGAACAAAAAAATACCTGAAGGATAGCACTTAGAAGTCAAAGAGAAAAATTCTTAAAACATATACAAAAATAAAAATAGTTTTCTTTTCCTTGATTGTGATAGGGACAAATGGTAAACATATTGTGGTGCTGAGAAAATACAGCTTCACCTCTCACTTTGGCAGTTTTGCTTGTTAACACAAAATAGCACCCGTAGGAGAACCTAATTACTAATGCTGAGTTCCATTAATTACTGAGCAGGAGCCATTCTTTGGGTCTAAGGATGAGATTGTTGGTATTTCTGATTTTTCACCGAGAAGGACATCTTCTGTAGACTGTAAAAGATCCCTTAGATCAAAAGGAAACACACAAGAAAGTATGGGAGAGTATGAGTCTAGTCAAATAGCAGTCTAAAAATTTCTGTCAGCATTCGAGTTTAAGGCATATATGCAGTCAGAATTAGAGCTGTCAGTCACATGTTTATTTTAAAAGAGAATAACCTAAAATATTTGTGTCTACCCAGATGTAAGCTCTGCTCTTTGCATTACCAAAAAGCCCAGCAGCATCCTGTCAATGGAATATCTGAAAACACATGGGACTCCTTGCAACATTTATTTGTGTTGAAAGCTGAACTGATACTGCTGGTAATGTTAATGATAGCAAATTGGGTTTGAAAAAGGTTGTATATCAGTGACTTTTGTCCTGGCTGAAATGCCAGAAGAGGTAAAAAAATTTTTTTCAGCATGAAATGATGATGTACCCTTTACAAATTAAGGTTTGTGTGTCTATGTGTGTTAGAACTGGAGTAATGTCCCCACCAATTTAATAGCATCTTCTGGCTCTGACCTCGTCCCCTGACTTTCAGTATTTGGGGAGGACAAAAGAAGGATTTGGAAAGAATGGAAAGAAAAGGACAGGAGGGGAAACAGTAAGTTCGGGCCGAGGGTAGAAATAAGGGAGTGCGGTTAAGTCTCCCCGTACCTCCACAACCTCCTGCTCGCCACCCACCACATCAAGTGATAATGATCTGAAGAGAAGAGGCTGGGGAAAGAAATAAAAAACCCAGACCCAGAAAGGTCACACAGAATGCTGAGTGGCTTATCGGTATTAGGAATAACCTGAATTTTGGTTCCTGTACAAGTCAGAAAAGCACCTATAACCCACAATTCTTTACATAAAATTGCTTGGCAGTTGCCACTGCAAATCTCCTGGTCTTTTCCTGTCTCTAAGAAACAATATGATAAATGCAACTGCTGTCAATCATGGAAGGCTGCCTCAAGGTTATTCCAGGTCAGATCTGGAAACCCAGGGATCAGTGAGTGAGGTGTTGATGGCAGGGTGGGTGGCAAAGATGAACGGAGGGAGCCTGAAATTTACAAACTGCTGTCACAGGAAGATTAGGGCTAAAAGAAGGCTTAAGTTTGGAAGTCAGAGTTGAAGGAAGATCAGGAAGTGCAAGACTAAAGGAAAAATGTGTTGTAGTTTTATTAGAGAAAGGTTCATTAATTTCAACACTTGGCTAAAAGAGGTTTAACTTTATAGTAAGCACAATTGTTCCATATAACAGACCAAATTAATATTCTACCTTCCTATAGTACTTCTCCTTTATCTTATGCAACTTGGCTGTTTCATGACATCCTTGTAGTTTCTCTGAGTTACGTTTTCTAGTCCATCTCAACAGTTTCATACTTTGCTGTTTAGAATTAAATTCCCTGTTCATCACAACAGATTGGATGTTATTTAAAAGGATGGCAGTTCAGTCAGGTAGATAGGTACTTTTAACAGAGAGAAGTGAATTAGGCTGAACATAAAAGTAGAAGAAAGAGAGGTCAGCCACATCTTTTAGCTTTCTGTTTTCCCACATCCCTTCCTGCTCAGAATATTCCAGCATATCATCATCAAGTATTGAAATGCTTGTCTCATACCCATCTTAAAGTTTTTCAACATATTTTGACAAATTAATAAGTTTATACTGAACTGTCTTGATTTACTTTTATCTTAATACAAGGATGATTCTTTTTTTTTTTTTTTTGGCCCACAACTTACAAAGTACACTACCTATTCTTTCAAATAGTGAATTATATTTCTAGTGATTAAAAGAAGAGGTATTTATCATCTCTCTTCCTCCTCCATGAAACAGTCATCAGGGTTATTCAATGACAGTTATGAATGGGGGTGTATAATTGATGCAGTTTGATATTTCTATTTTTAGTGTAAAATACACCTCAACAGAATGTCTTAATGTTCAGTAACTTAATGGCAGAATTATCAACCAGATGCGTCCCATCCAGCTACTACTGCACCTCCATTGTTTTAGAAGGTTTGAAAGCATCAGAGATACAATTTATGCAGCTAAACTTAACCAGTCATCCTTTGGGATCTAAACAAGAAAAATAACATTGACAATAGAATGAAAAAGTCTAAAATATATATAAGACATCATTAGTATTTTTCTTTAGTTTCATATGGATAGCATTATAATCAATTTGAAATATGCAGCAGATCATTTCTCTCAAGTTATTGCAATTAAATGGGACCGTGAAAATAAAAAGTCTAGAACTGACTTAGAATTTTTTTCAGTTTACTGAATGTCAGGAACAATGTAAGAGTTAAAATTCTTATTAACAAAGACTGAAGTATCACGTCTTAAGCAAACAGAAGCATCTTCGTAGAACCAAATATTCTCTTGAGTTGTCCTACAAATGTAACTCATAGCTTAATAAAATATCTTAGGCCTATGGGTTCCTGTGAATTATGAGCATGAGAAAGTTTCTTTACTGGGATGGAAGAAAATTATATCCTGTGTTGATGGTTCCCATAAAAAAGTCTCACAGATCTTTCCCCCGTACTCTCCTCCCTGGGGTTCTGTGATCACACGTGCTGTGACTTCCAGCTGCCCTTCTGCTGGTGACCGCTCAGCTTTGTGAAATTCCCTGTGTCACCATGGCCCTTAAATGCTGATGCTACCTGGGTTCTGTGTTAGGTCCTCTTCTCTCACCACACCCACTTCCTTTGGGTCTCTTCACTCCCAGCGTAGGTTACCATCTACAGACCAATAATTCCTAGATCACTATCTCTAATCCAGCTCTCACCCCCAACATTCCAATCAGAAGATCTACTGGACCTTCTGCTTGGTTCTCCTAGGCCACTCAGAATTCGCGAATTCATGAGCTTCGGTCCCTCCACTCTGCCCAGTCTGTGTTCTCTCTTTTCAAGGGCACCACCCATGACCCTGTGGCCAAGCGACAGAGCAGACTCATCCCGATTCTGCCTCCTCTCTCAGTACCTGCAGCCAACTGACCACCAGTTTTTATCAGTTTTTTCCCTTGGACATCTCTTTGTTCTGTCTGCCCGTCATCATCACTCCTTTCTTAGGCTACTGTCACCTTTCTTGTGGATTAGTGCAAAAATGTCCTAATGGATCTCCCTGCCTCGGGTCTTGCTTCCCTTCAATCCATTTTTCAAATCACTCTTAGAGTGATTTTCTCAAGTGTAAATCTGGCCTTATCAATTCCCCGTTGAAACTCTTTAATGCCTCCCTGACCAATATCTATTTGAGATATGCAACAGATCACTTCTCTCATGTTACTGAAACTGAATGGGACCATGGAAATACAAAGCCTGCAACAGGTTAAATCCAGTCTCCTTAATGAGGTTTACATGACTTCATGATTTAACCTGACTGCTTCTCCAATCTCCTCTCCCTTCCTCTCTAATTCATGTGTGCTCTTTGCTGAGTTTTATGGAACTTCTGATTTCAAATTCTCAAATGGAATATGCTTCTCTCTGCTCTCTGGATATCTGCTCATGTGATTCCCCTTTCTCCACTTCAGGAAGGGTATGTGTGTTATAGTAAAGAGCAGAGGCTCTGAAGTGGGACTGCCTCAGTTGGAATCCTGGCTCCCCATTTCCTAGTCTTTAATTCTCCTGTGATGTTAGTAACAATTTCTACTTTTCAGGGTTATTACAAAGATGAAATGAGTGAGACTTTGAATGATACCTGAGCTCTAGTTGACATTCAATAAACTTTAGTGGCCATGATTATTATTTCCCATCTGATACCATTTTAAAAAAAGAATTGCTATGTCTAACCTCTGTGTCTGATCATGTCCCTTTTATGCTTTTCTGTAGCATCCTGCATATACCCTTGCGGTGACAGGTGTCGCACTATATGGTAACTGCTTCTCTATTTGTCTCTCTCCCCTGATTAGTTATACATTTCTTAAGGTCAGAGTTTTACTTTGTTCACTACTGCTTCTCTGGAATTAAAAAAAAAAAAGTATCTGGCTCATAACAAATGCTCAATAAGTTATTTCCCTAATGAAAATTTTTCAATGATTTACTCACTCAAGGTTTCAAGTAGGAATACCTGAATTGAGAATACCAATCAAAATTCTAAAACAATAGCTTGTCCAGCTTTTTACAGAGACATAAAGGGCTTTATTTGCTTCTAACGTGGAACTTAGAGTAGATAACTTTGAAAGCAGACGGCAGACCATGATATTTCTTTGCCATCCAGGCTTCTGATGAAGTGAATAAAAGAAGAACCCCTTGTCCATTTGAGAGCTAAGCTTGAACTGAACATTTCTTTACCTTCTGAAATGTTCAGTTAAGTGCTTTTACACTTCAATTTTCCAGCCTGGACCAAGACCAGAAATGCCAAAATGATATGAGAAAGGCTGTTCTTACTGTTTTTCTGGCTGGGATTGGAAGAGAGGGTGCCAGCAATCTTGTAAGAAGACTGTTCTCGAAAGATCTGCAACCCAGTTTGCAGCATCAAGGGGTGTGGATAGTTCAGATGAGTTTGGCTGGGTGTCCTGGTGTGCTCATCTGAATCACACCCTGCAGAAAGCATTTTGTCTTATCAAAATCAACCACAAAATACTTTGTGTACTTCTTCAGACATCTTAACCATCAAGTGTGCCCGTCCAGAGAGACCGCTGAAGGCTAACGGTACTCTGCCAAACTGAAGGGCTTGAGTGTGATCCCTACAACTAGGTTTCAGATTTCAACCTGAAATAATAAAAATGGTAATCGCAGTGATAATTTTATAGGATGTTTATAGAATTGGCTCCAAAGGGCATCAGAGTCTGTAAACTACAGAAGACATTAGAGATAGTTTAGCCTAACCCCTCGTTTTATACTTTAGTAATTTAAGGTTCAGAGAGGTGAGGTTATTTGCTCAGTTTCATGGAGCAAGATAGAAGCAGAATCCAGCCTGGAAAACAGGATCTCCTCTTCCCTGTAACACATCACGACGCAGGCTGAGTGATTTGCTCTGTAAATGCATGAGTCCTCGGAGAAAAAATGTAGCTTTACCGTTACTATGCGGTTATAGGATGGCAAGTAAAGGAAATTCCTGTACGGACTGAAATGGAAGGCCACCACTTCAGTATCAGGGCTGGAGTGCCAAACAGTAGATTCAAATCTATTAAAACCCCTCCTTGAGAAGTGGTTTCAGTAGACATCCTTTTTTTTTTTTTTTTTAACATTACATGCTAGAAAAATTTCTTGCTAAAAAACCTTATACTGTTAGAAAAATCTTATCAAGAAAGGAAATCATTGCTTGGAGGACCTTTGGGAATTCTCAAACATATCAATTCAAGAATCAGCGGTAGAAACAACTGTTGCTCGCAACCATCCCTTCAGGACTTTGGTAGGGACAGGGCAGCCTGGCTGAAGACAGGAGTGTGGAAGTAAACGCTGTGGATGGGCCGCAGAGAGGATCAGCTCTGGCCTCAGTGGGACCAAGTGAGCTCAGTGCCCGGCATTTCGGCCTGTTAATTGCCCCCCTCCACCAGACAGGGCAACGTTGTCCCGTCGTGGTTTCTGCTCCCGGAAATAGCAGAAATCTGCTCGCTTCCAGATCTACAAAGAGGTCGATATCTCCCTATTGTCAAAACTCTTCATTCTTCACTTGTGAAACACCCGTTTCTTGCTTTGTTTTCTTTCCCCCACCCCTACGGTTGTAGTTTTACTATTATAATTTTTTACCTGGCTCTGCTTAGCTGAGATTTAATTCAAGATAGTTTTTTTTTTTTTTTTTTAATATAAATAGCATTTGTAATGGTAATTATTGACTTAGTTTCCTCCTTGGCTAATTGAGTTTGTTCTCTCTAATCTCTAGGTCCCATCTATCTCTAACATACTAGAATTTTGTGAGTCAGGGCCTTCTGATACACACCTTCTGTTTTTTAGCCAGGTAGCCAACCAGCCACCCTGTATTCCATACCACGTGTATTTGTGTAACAACAATGTTATGGGACGGAGAAGGCAATGGCCCCCCACTCCAGTACTCTTGCCTGGAAAATCCCATGGACGGAGGAGCCTGGTGGGCTGCAGTCCATGGGGTCGCCGAGGGTCGGACACGACTGAGCGATTTCACTTTCTCTTTTCACTTTCCTGCATTGGAGAAGGAAATGGCAACCCACTCCAGTGATCTTGCCTGGAGGATCCCAGGGACGGGGGAGCCTGGTGGGCTGCCATCTATGGGGTCGCACAGAGTCAGACACGACTGAAGCAACTTAGCAGCAGCAGTATTATCAATGTTATGGGAACCTGGCATGAACGAACGTAAATACATCTCTAATGTGACTGTGTCATATCATCTTAATAAGCTGGAAAAAGTATTTCTATACGCATAGCACATGCACTACAGAATCTCTATGCTATGAAGCACTTTAAAGTTATGATGAAATCCGTACTGACACAGACATGGAGAACTTTGGCGACCACTGTAAGTGGAGTCTCAACCCGGGCAGCATCATCTATTCTCTACCACCAGGCTAAATACCCACCTGCTGGTGTAATATCAAGGACCTTGTGCTATTCACCACAGCCGACAATTTATTCTGAAAGCATTTAAATAAAAGTTCAATCCCCTATAACTCTTGGTATGGTTAATATAGGCACAATGACTGTTTCAGAATACAATGAAAATACATGATATTCCTAAGATGCTAATGGTACAGCTGATTTTACTCATTTTATTTACTATCATTGGTTTTCTTTAGCAGATGTCACAATATATGCAGTTTCTACTAATGGGAGCACTGAACAGTTTGAAATTGGGCTTTGAAGTGAACCAGCTGGTTCAGAAATCATGTTTATATACATGTACATTCTATGAGATACCAAACCAAGGCCAAAATACACATTTTAACAGGATGTAAAACCTTACCTCATTCTCTACTCTCTAAATAGCTATCCTTTTTACTGTAGAATTTAAGAGAAAACAAATGTTAAGTATTAGGTCTTATTATGAAATCGAATATTAGAAAGGAAATGGCCACTCACTCCAGTATTCTTGCCTGGAGAGTCTTGTGGACAGAGGAGCCTGGTGGGCTATGGTCCGTGGGGTCACAGAGTTGGACATGACTGACCGACTAAACACAAACACACATGAAATCAAGTACATATTAGAAGCCTATTAGCCCATTTATATGAGGAATCCAAAACTGTCAAACTCATGAAGCAGAAAGTAGAATGGTGGTTACCAATTTGCTGCAGGAAGGGGAAAATGGGGAGGTGTTGGCCAAAGGGTATAAAGTTTCAGTTATGCAAAATGAATGAGTCCTAGAGATCTACTGTACCGTAGGGTGCATGTAGCTAACAGTGCTGTTCTGCATATATCAAAATCCGCTAGTTCAGTTCGGTCGCTCAGTTGTGCCTGACTCTTTGCGACCCCATGGACTGCAGCACAACAGGCTTCCCTGACCATCACCAACCCCCAGAGCTTACTCAAACATGTCCATTGAGTCAGGGATGCCATCCAACCATCTCATCCTCTGTCGTCCCCTTATCCTCCCACCTTCGATCTTTCCCAGCACCAGGGTCTTTTCTAATGGCTCAGTTCTTCGCATCAGGTGGCCAAGGTATTGGAGTTTCAGCTTCAGCATCAGTCCTTCTAATGAATATCCAGGACTGATTTCCCTTAGGATTGACTGGTTGGATCTCCTTGCAGTCCAAGGGACTCTCAAGAGTCTTCTCCAACACCACAGTTCAAAAGCATCAATTCTTTGGCACTCAGCTTTCTTTATAGTCCAACTTTCACATCCATACATGACCACTGGAAAAACCATAGCTTTGACTAGATGGACTTTTGTTGGCAAAGTAATGTCTCTGCTTTTTAATATGCTGTCTAGGTTAGTCATAGCTTTTCTTTCAAGAAGCAAGTGCCTATTAATTTCATGGTTGCAGTCACCATCTGCAGTGATTTTGGAGCCCTGCCTAAAATAAAGTCTCTCACTATTTCCATTATTTCCCCATCTATTTGCCATGAAGTGAGGGGACCAGATGCCACGATCTTAGTTTTCTGAATGTTGAGTTTTAAGCTAACTTTTTTACTCTCCTCTTTCATTTTCATCAAGAGGCTCTTTAGTTCTTCTTTGCTTTCTGCCATAAGGGTGGTGTCATCTGAGGTTATTGATATTTCTCCCAGCAATCGTGATCCAGCTTGTGCTTCATCCAGCCCAGCATTTTGCATGATGTACTCTGCATATAAGTTAAATAAGCAGGGTGACAATATACAGCCTTGATGTACTCCTTTCCCGATTCGAAACCAGTCTGTTGTTCCATGTCCAGTTCTAACTGTTGCTTCTTGACCTACATACAGATTTCTCAGGATTCAGGTAAGGTGATCTGGTATTCCCATCTCTTTCAGAATTTTCCAGAATGGAATGGAAATTCCATTCCAGAATTTCCAATAAAATTCCATAGAATTTTATTGTGATCCACACAGTCAAAGGCTTTGGCATAGTCAATAAAGAAGAAGTAGATGTTTTTCTGGAACTCTCTTGCTTTACTGATGATCCAACGGATGTTGACAATTTGCTCTCTGGTTCCTCTGCCTTTTCTAAATCCAGCTTGAACATTTGGAAGTTCACGGTTCACATACTGTTGAAGCCTAGCTTGGAGAATTTTGAGCATTACTTTGCTAGTGTGTGAGATGAGTGCAATTGTTTGGTAGTTCGAACATTCTTTGGCATTGCCTTTCTTTCGGATTGGAATGAAAACAGACCTTTTCCAGTCCTGTGGTCACTGCTGAGTTTTCCAAAATTTCTGGCATATTGAGTGCAGCACTTTCACAGCATCATCTTTTAGGATTTGAAATAGCTCTACTGGAATTTGATCACCTCCACTAGCTTTGTTCGTAGTGATGGTTTCTAAGGCCCACTTGACTTCACATTCCAGGATGTCTGGCTCTAGGTCAGTGATCACACCATTGTGGTTATCTGGGTCAAGAAGATCTTTTTTGTATAATTCTTCTGTATGTTCTTGCCACCTCTTCTTAATATCTTCTGCTTCTGTTAGGTCCATGCCATTTCTGTCCTTTATTGTGCCCATCTTTGCATGAAATGTTCCCTTGGTATCTCTAATTTTCTTGAAGAGATCTCTAGTCTTTCCCGTTCTATTGTTTTCCTCTATTTCTTTGCATTGATCACTGAGGAAGGCTTTCTTATCTCTCCTTGCTATTCTTTGGAACTCTGCATTCAAATGGGTATGTCTTTCCTTTTCTCCTTTGCCTTTAGCTTCTCTTAATTTCTCAGCTATTTGCAAGGCCTCCTCAGAGAGCCATTTTGTCTGTTTGCATTTCTTTTCCATGGGGATGGTCTTGATCCCTGCCTCCTGTACAATGTCATGAACCTCTGTTCATAGTCCTTCAGGCATTCTGTCTGTCAGATCTAATCCCTTGAATCTATTTCTCACTTCCACTGTAAAATCATAAGGGATTTGACTTACGTCATACCTGAATGGTCTAGTGGCTTTCTTTATTTTCTTCAATTTAAGTCTGAATTTGCAATAAGGAATTTGTTATCTGAGCCATAGTCAGCTCCTGGTCTTGTTTCCGCTAACTGTATAGAGTTTCTCCATCTTTGGCTGCAAATAATCAATCTGATTTCAGTATTGACCATCTGCTGATGCCCATGTGTAGAGTCTTCTCTTGTGTTGTTGGAAGAGGGTGTTTGCTATGATCAGTGCGTTCTCTTGGCAAAATTTTATTAGCCTTTGACCTTCTTCGTTTTGTACTCAAAGGCTAAATTTGCCTGTTACTCCAGGCATCTCTTGACTTCCTACTTTTGCATTCCATCCCCTATAATGAAAAGGACATCTTTTTTGGGTGTGAGTTCTAGAAGGTCTTGTAAGTCTTCATAGACCCGTTCAACCTCAGCTTCTTCAGCATTACTTGTTGGGGCATAGACTTGGGTTACTGTGATAAGATAATCTCTTAAAGAATTATTAAAAATCTCTTTAAAAATTGCTAAGAGGACATATATTAACAGTTCTTATCACACACAGAAAAGAAAATAGGAAGGGCAGGAGGACATTTTGGAGGTGATGTATAAGTTTATGACACAGATTGTGGTGATGGTTTAACCATCATAGATGTTGTTTTTTAGTCAGTCAGTCGTGTCCAACTCTCTTGTGACCCTGTGGACGGTAGCTCAGCAGGCCCCTCTGTCCATGAGATTCCCCAGGGAAGAATACTGGTGTGGGTTGCCATTTCCTTCTCCAGAGGATCTTCCTGATCCAGGGATTGAACCCACGTCCCCTTTTTGTAGGTGGATTCTTTAACGTTGAGCCACCTGGGAAGCCCCATCAAGTATATTCTTATCTCCAAACTCATCACATTGTATATCTTAAATAGGTACAGCTTTTTGTATGCTAAAGAAGGAAAAGAAAAGGAAGTTAGAAAGAAAGCTAAAAAAGAAAGGTAGAAAAAGAAACCCATGAGGCTAACTAGAAGCTAACTCCCTGTTACATCAACAAAGCACAGACTTAATCATCTGGAGCATTTGCAGAGCAGGGTCTGTGTATCAGAGACTGCGGGAACAGTGAGTGTCTTGGAACCAGGTGGCTGCCACCAGCAGGTTTCCGGGCAAAAGTCAACCAGGCTGTTGATGAGCCGTCCTCTCACCTCCTTTGCCTTGCCCCTCTCTCTCTCCAAGTCCCACCGGTCCCCTCCCTTCTCTGACTCCTAAGCGGTCTTCTTGTCTCATGCTACTCTCACACAACCTTCCCTTTCTACGCGTTTAGATGTCTGTTCCCCATCACCCGCTTCTCTTTCTTTCAATTGAAAATACCCATCTCTCAGAAAATACAGATTATTCTTTAGGAGATTATTATTTTAAATAATGCATACTGAGTCAGCCACCGGACCACCAGGGAAGTCCCTAAACAATGCATACTGAGTTTCAAGGCACTTGTAATGAAATATACTCTCAATTTGCACTAAAAAAGAAGAAAAAACAGATTATTAAACCAAACAAATGGAAAATTAATATGGGCATGTTCCTAAGTAGGAAAAGACTTCCTGGTATTTCCACTGCTCTGATGTCTACTGTGATATCCATGTGTTTCCAATACATTAAAAAAAAAAAATTAGTGCTCAATAAGCAATATCTTTACTCCTAAAACTCTGCAGACTCTCTTTCTGTCCCTGCAAACACCTAGTGAGGGTGGAGGGTTGTGCCTTTGGATGCTAGAAATTGACTGAAACAGGTAAATAAGACTGAAATAGTAATTTTTCTTAATAGTGGTTGTATTTAATGTTTATTTTTAAAAATAAGTAGTTGATTCACGTGGTTTAAAAAGTTAAGAATAAAGTTTAAAGAGTAAACTTTAAGTTTAAAGAGTAAAAATGAGCACAATAAAATTATCCTCCTCATCATGCCCCTATCTGCTGGTTTCCAGCCCTTCATCAAAATAGATGACCTCTGTTATTACTTTCTTGTGTAGATTTCCATATATTTTAAAAAATGTATATATAAGCAAAGCCTAGCACATTCCTTTCCCCACTTTTAAAACAAATGTAGCATACTATGCATACTTTGAGTTTTCCCCCCTCATTTAACAATGTATCTTACATATCTTTACATATTAGCACTATAGAACTTCTGTATTCTTTCATATTTTTTACTGTGGCTGTATCTCATTATTTCCATATGCCATGATTTATTTAAACAGCTCTCTACTGACAAACTTCTGTTTATTTATTTATTTTTAAAATGTATTTATTTTGAATTGGAGGATCATTGCTTTATAATGTTGTGTTGGTTTCTGCCAAACCTCAACATGAATCAGCCATAGGTATACCCATGTCCCCTCCCTCTTGAACCTGCCTCCCAGCTCCCTCCCCATCCCACCCCTCTAGGCTGTCCCAGAGCCCCAGGTTGAGCTCCTGTGTCCTACAGCAAATTCCCACTGGCTGGCTGGCTTACGCGTGGCAATGTATATGTTTCAGTGCTACTCTCTCAATTCACCCCTCCCTCTCCTTCCCGCCCTGTGTCCGCAAGTCTGCTCTCCGTGTCTGAGTCTCTCCTGTGCCATACAAACAGGCTCACCAGCACCATTTTTCTAGAGCCTGCATGTATGCATTATACACGATATTTGTTTCTGACAAGCTTTTAGATTGTTCCAATCTTTGACTATTACAAGAACTGCTGCAGTAAATAACCCTACACATTCATGATTTTGCCCGTGTGAATATATCTGTAGAATCAACTCCTAGAATTGGAACTGCTGAGTCAAAGAGTATATGCATTTGTAATTTCAATAAATATTGCCAAATTGCCTTCCAGAATGATTATACCTATTTACACTCCCACCAGCAATGAATCACTGTTCCCGTCTCTCTGTATCTTGCCAACCCTAGGGGTTGTCAAATTTTTGGATTTTTACCAACATGATAGCGAAATATGGTATCTTGATGTAGTCTTAATTTGCATTTTTTTCTATGTAGGAGTAATTTGAGCATCTTTTCATATGTTTATGAGTCATTTATATTTCCTTTTCTGTGAACTATTACTCACTTTCTAATTTTTTTGTGAGTTCTGTGGTCTCCTTATAGATTAGAGAGTTTAGTTCATTGTCTCTATTGTAAATAGAATAAATTGCAAATATTTTCCCCCAGTTTGTTGTTTGTCTTTTTACTTAAAAGAATTGCTCTAAAGACTGGATAATGTGGGATAACTGCATTAGGGTTTCATGTCATTTTGCCTGCACACACTGCTATGGATGAAGATAGATAAATTTTGTATGTGTATGTATGTAGATTTCTGAAAAGACTCTTCTTCTTAGAGCACAAATACAATCATGCAAACAACTCATGCATTTAACATACAGGGTCAGCCCTTCCTGTAGGCAGAAGAGGAATGCATCCATATTCTCCAAAAGAGGTTCAAGGTGTTCATAGTTGCCTACGAGGCAATATTGATGTTGGCGCTCGGTATAGAAAAATGACTGAGACATTGAAACTTGACTCTAAAAATTCACAGTTTGGTGGCAATGATGAGGAAGTTTAATGTTCACATAAAGACATATAATAGAGTGGAAGACAAATATAAACATGTAAATAGAGAATTAAAACACAGCAGGATAATGTGGATATAGTTACAAACACAGCGATGAGGGAGTCGGGAGGATGGATGATTGACTGTAACCTGTTTTTATCATTAAACTCATTGTATCAGTCAGAGTTCAGTGCAGAGAAAAGAAACTGCTGCGAGTGTTTCCAACAGAAAGGAACTTAATACAGAGGATTATGCGTTCATGAAACCTCTGGGGGAGGATGGAGGAGAGGAAGTCAGGGAGCTGCCCTTGACTTCTGGTTTCTGGTGGGCCCCCTGCCACGGCAACTGAGCAGTTAGAGCAGCATAGCATCTCAGGCTACCGCTGTTTCCGTATGACGGCCTCCACCCAAGGTGCTTATGAGCGGGGAGCAGAACGTGGACCCTCTCCACTGCCAGCCTGCATGACTTGCTTGTCAAGTGCAACTGCCGTGGAAACATTGCCTAACCTGGGTTTCAAATTTGTCACAAGCACGTCTCTTTGGCCAGATCCAGTATGCACCTGGACTTCCAGCTCTAAGTGGGGGTAGCAATGGATGTCAAGAGGTTAAACCCAATTTCAGTCACTTTGGTATGTATTGATTATCAAGCATACAGCAGGACTCTAAAGGATGGGTCCATTAAATCAATATACCCTGTCCAGGTCAGGAAGAAGACTGAATTCAGGGGAATTCTAGAAAATAGGATGTACGGAGGAGCCCACCTGGCAGGAAAGCTGGTAACTGGAAGTGGGAAGATTGAGCACAAGGAGCCCTGAAGCGTAGATTGACCTGGGAGAGTTATTAAAAAAGTGGCTCGGAGTGCTGAAGAGAGAGAAATTGTGTTTCATTGCTGTATAGACATAGATGATGATAGGGATGATAATACAAATAATAATATGAAGATTTAATAACATAATGCGTGTGAAAACCTCTGATGACTCTCGATGCCATGACTATAAATGATACTGGTGGTAGGTGGTGGTGTTCTTATTTGTATTCGAGGAAACAGGTTTTTAAAATTAGCAATTTGTCAAAGCTGACTTTACTGTTCCTCTCTTCCCTTTTCTCTCCCTCCTCTTTGCCTTCCCTTCTTCTTTCCTATAACTTATTGAGCATTTACTATCTGCTTAGAGTCGTGGTTTAGATGATCAAAGCAAAATCCTTTCCCTCAAGGAGGCAGTAGACTTCTAGTTTGTCTGATGTTCATTCAGGATTTTTCTCATTGTATAACATATGCTTCCCAGAATTACGTTAGGAGCCCTGGATTCTGTTAGGAAACTAGCCGCTGTTATCCTATTCAGAACACAAAGACCCAAACAAGGCACAGGCCGCTTCTAACAATGGGGTAGGAGACTTGAAACTGAGAATTTCAAATCTCAGCTGCCGCGGTAAACACGGCTTCTTGCTGGTAAATGGGTCATATGGATTTTATAGAGAACTGCCTACATGGGAATGGGCTTTAGGACTTGAATCCTGGGAGAAAGTAAAATGAGAGACTAAAAATGGCTGCAAAATATCTCCAGGATATTAAAGTGAAGCTAACCACATAAAAGACACATGACATTCGCTGTGAATAGAGCGACTGAGCATTTTGGTTCTTGTGCTGCTTTTTAGCTGCCAGTGATTCTCGGGGCAGCAATCCAAGTTTTCAGGACACTATCACATTTTTGAGTTTTCCTAATGAATTATAATAACATTTCTGTAGTTTACATCAAATCGTGTTGAATGGCATTTTTAGCAAATTGTGTCACTGTGAATTTCCAAATCTTACAAAATTTCTTGTGCCAAAAAATAATCAGTGAAAATGATTTTGTGTGAAACTTTTTGAAAGCCAAGTTTAGCTGATTTTGCTAAACAGCACAAGCAAACAATTTATTCCATCTTTCTCCAAGCCCTTTTTTTGTGTCTTGCTCTCTGCTTCCAGGCCCCCCTCCCTGTCCCCCTTTCTGAGCTTCTTTCACTTTGTTTACTGGCCTTTGTTTCTGATCCTGGTTTGTCTTTCTCTAGCATTATGAGCCCTCCACTCACCCTTCCACCCGTAGCTATAACCAAGCCTTGGGCTATGATTTTGGGCGGGGCGGGGGGAGGGTCACAGAGGTCATGGATTTTCCACTGAAAGAAAGAAAGAAAAAAGGGGGGAGGGGAAGAAGAATGATCACTTTTGCTCTCACTTCTGCCCTTGGTGCTGAGAAAATAGAGTTGAGAGTATCCTAGTGAGTATTATTACACTGCATTGAGACAGACACAGTACTCACCACAGGATAATGTTGTTGAGGATAAAAGAATACATTCTTCTGTGCTCGGACTTGTGCTTTGAGATCCTTGCATGGAGGCAGTTAGACTACCTCCTTAGGTCTGTGAGTGTGTCCTTCTGAACTGTGCTGACTCTGTTTCCCAAGGAAGGAGGCAGTCAAGAGGAATGGAAACAGCATGTGTTCTGCCGTTAGAGGTCCTGGGTTGGAATCCTGGCTTGCCAGCCACTTAATCCTCCTGAATGTTAGTGTTTTTTGTTACCAAAGAAGAAAACGAGTGACTGATCTGGCTATAACAGTGTTCCCACTAACAATGCTGTGAACGTTAATTGAATATTTACTATATGCTGGGTATTCTCTTATGTTTCCCTTGTGGCTCAGTGGTAAATAACCCACCTGCCAATGCAGGAGATGTGGGTTCAATCCCTGGGTCGGGAGGATCCCCTGGAGAAAGGGGATTTTTGCCTGGAAAGTCCTATGGACAGAGGAGCCAGACTGGCTACAGTCCATAGGGTTGCAAAAGAGTCGGACAGGATTTAGTGATTAACTAACAACAACAACAACAAAGATACTCCGTTAAATACATGCCTCATCTTAGGCAATAGCAAAATTATTATCCCTGGGGCTTCCTTGATGGCTCAAATGGTAAAGAATCCACCTGCAATGCAGGAGACTTGGGTTTGATCCCTGGGTTGGGAAGATCCCTTGGAGAAGGGAATGGCTACTCACTCCAGTATTCTTGCCTGGATTATTCCATGGACAGAGGGTCCTGGTGAGCTACAGTCCATGGGGTTGCAAAGAGTCAGGCATGACTGAATAACTTTCAGCTCAGCTCAGCCCATGGGTGAGAAGATCAGATAAGTGGAGCTGGGTCTGATTCCAAAACCCTTCTTTGAACCACTACACTAGGTAGATAGAGGATTAAATAATAAATGCAGAATATCAGATATATAGAAAGTTTTGTTTCAGATCATTTTGTTTAGGGAGGAGGGCTGATGCTGAAGCTCCAACTCATTGGAAAAGACCCTGATTCTGGGAAAGATTGAGGACAAGAAGAGAAGGGGATGACAGAGGATGAAATGGCTGGAGAGCATCACTGACTCAATGGACATGAGTCTGAGCAGACTCCAGGAGATAGTGAAGGACAGGGAAGGCTGGCATGCTGCAGTTCATGGAGTCACAAAGAATCGGACATGACTTAGCGATTGAATAAACGATAAAAGAGAGATAATAAGAGGTAAAACAGCAGCTCCGGCTCCTAGGCTGTTTTTTTCTGACTGTTGTCTATTATACTCCTGACGTGGGCACACGGACTTGAAAAGATGGTGACTGAAGTCTGTGACCCAAATCATGAGAGATATTAAGTCACCACCAATCCTATTTCTTTGACCACATTTGATATACTGTCTAGAAAATACCACAACAGACTGTAGTTGGGGTCCTGTCTAGTTTCAGATCAGAGATTGTAGGAGGCAGGAATGGACGAGGGAGATGGAATGGAGAGCAGAAACATCTCGCTGCCACCTTCTTGGTGGGGTTCCTGATGGAAGTCACAGAAGCTCACGGAGACTCCTGCGGAAGAGTCCCGTGATTAGAGGACAGCACTCTGTCCCAGCCTCTGTGGCTTTTGTGTGTGTTTGTGACCCTAGGTGGCGTCTAGCCCACGTGCTAATTTCTACCTCCTGAACCCAGTTTGGTTTGTAAGAAGTGATGCTTTTAGAAACTTTCTCAGCAACTCATCGCTGAGTGGGATTCTTTTTGAAACCACGTGATGGATCAACATAAACATCTGACTGGTATGTTCAGCTTCAGAATAATGATCTTCTGCAAAAAAGATCATAAAGCTCCTAAGCTAACTACGGCAAGTGCTTTAGGTCTGTCTGTAAATTTGGGCTTCTGTGAATTTAGTTAGGCTCCTTCAACTCTGCCTAGATTGGAGTTTGTCAAATCACAGTCATGACTGAGGTTCCAGGAGGTCTTTGATTACTTCACCACCTTTTCCCTTGCTGTCGTTCAGTCCTATGTCGTGTCCAACTCTTTGCCTTTTTCCTTAAATAGCACCCATTACTTTGATACAAGAATTTTTGAAGTGCTTCACAATCTTTCACTATTCCCTGGGGTCTGGGTCAGCATTCCTCTCTTCTCTATTTTAAGATGAAGCACAGAGAGTTTAAGTGATTTTCCCATGGGCTGCCAGCAAGTTAGTATCAACGCTGGACACACGCTTCGTAAGCCTCTGGCTTTAGATGGGCTCACTGAGCCACACGTGTCCCCCAGCAATTATTTAGCCACATTATGCCTTTGACCTGGAATATGCTGGTGCTTATTTCCCATTTGCATAATGAGGCATACATCAGTCTCCCAAGAAGGAATATTTCCTCCATACAAGTAGCCAAGCCCTAACATGGACCTAGCTTTATGGGCTCAGGGAGGGTCACAGAGGAGGATAACCCGGCTGGCACCAGCCTGAAGTGCAAGTCTGGGCAAAGTCTAGTCAGAGGGAGGTTCCAGCAGGGAGCCCTGCAGCCTCATGGCTGGAAGACAGGGGAGGGGGACATATTTTCTCACTTGATTTCTTTAAAATGCAGTCTAATGGTGAAAGGCTGAAACCTTTTCCTGCTTATTAGGTAGCTGGAGAGGAGTCCAGAGGAAATACTCCGAGTTACCAAGTTTATGTTCAAATAGAACAATAAATGTGGGATGTAAGGACAGAAATTTTAATATTTTTGTTTTCTGCTCTTTGTACTCAGAGAGACCAATCATGAGGATTATTTTTAAAAACTATGAATGGAAAAGTAAATATGATGGTTTGGTAAGCTATTTCTTTTAAAATGAGTTTTATTAATAGTGCCTTTGTTACAAAACTATCTTGTCATTATAAGTTCATTAAAGTAACTTTAGAAAGTACAGACAAGAGAGAAAAGAAAAGAAAATCACCTTGAATTCTACTACTAAGGGGTAGACTTTATTACATTTTCATGTATTTTTTTATTTCTTAAAAATGGGCTCACTTTTTTTTTTACAATGATTAAACATTATATACTTTACTGCCTATTATTATACAAACACACAAAAGGATTAAACTATGCATATTGCCTTATAACCTGCTTTTTAAGCTTAAATCTAAAATAGTTTGAAAATCTTCTCAGGTCATTAAACAGTCTTCCCCAATACCATTCCTCATGGTTGCATGGCATTTCATTACATGAGTGTATTATCGTTTATTTAACTAATTCCTCATTGCTAGACATTTATGCTGTTTCCGGGTTTTCTCTGTTATAAACAGGCTGCAATGAAGATGTAAATCTTACTTATCATGGCATCAGATCATGCATTTTATTTGTATCTTCTGGAAGACTTAAAACATAAGGTTGCTAAGAAATGTCACGGCTGTATGAATCCTTTAATGGTAAGACTTGAGGTGAGAGAGCTGCTCTGAGTCTAGCCAGGGCGAAGGTGACAATATGTCAAACAGTAAAGGGCTTATTCTCGTTCACTCCAAGTGGAGATAAGCCCAACAAGCTAAGAGCTCTGGGTAGCTAAGGAAATGGACTTCTCACACAGCAAACCAGATACTGGTAGAACAGCACTTAATTAAGATACTGAAGTCAGCACTTAAAACGTGTTAAAAAGGAAGGAGCTCATTTGTCTAAACTCTAGGTGTGCTCAAGTGGTTGTCTGAGGATGTAAATAGACCAGATCAGCGATCTCTGATGCAGGCCTCTCCAAGGCGCATTTCTAAAATAAAGACAAGGGAAAAACAAACGGAAAAACTCCGAACCTTCAAAGAACAACAACAAAAACAAAACCCCAAACCTACCTTTTGTTGATTGCCTTTGGTTCTCTGTTAGCTCTGCCCTTCCAGATTCAGCAGCTCTCTCCCTGACTGCTTTGGGAAGGCCAAGTGACCTCAGGCAAGTTTTTCACGGGCAGGTCTACACGGCTAAAGAAGCAAGACAACTTGTTTTGTACCATTCACTTTAGCTTAAAAAAAAATTGTGGAAATCGAAAGGCGCCCATTGAAAGTCTCAACTCTTACCTACTCCTAGCTAATTTTTTTTTTTTTTCCCAAAAAGCACACACATTTTCTATGACTTTCAAGCTCGCCCTGATGATAACTTGACTGGCAGATATGAAGGTCTCAGCTGAAGGGACATGTGATCTGAGCAAATTGCAGCAGTTCGATAGATTGAAGTAATCAAAACCAGACATTTTTGACTGCTCAGGCGTTTGTGGGCTGTATCTTCTATACCAGGACTCAGAGTGGCAGAGTGATGTCAGCCTGTCTCCAGATAGTTTTCGCTGGCTCTGTGAACAAGGTTAGAGAATAACCTGTTTTGTTTTCCTTCTCCTTGGGGTGACCGTTGTTTCCCCTTGGTCCTGTGCTCAGCGAGTCATTAATTAAACCCAGAGTCTTTATAAGTGACCTGTTGCGGCGTCGAGGTTTAGTCCGAACTTATTCTGCTTCACTGCATAATATTTGGCCAACGGGCCGTGTTCTTATTTTTCAAAAAATTTCCCTCATTCTTCCTCGCACCATGAGGATTCATTTTTGAGATGAAGAGCAAAAGGCTAGGTTAAGAAAAACACAGCCACCTCCGGAGTGCAAAAACTGCAATAAACCCATCACCTCTAACAACAGCAGAGCATGAAAAGATAAAAAACAGCCTGCCAAGAATGTAGTAACCACCCATTCACTTTTAAATGCTCTCCACACTTCAATGCACAGACCTAATTACTTTTCTGCATTCCCAAATCCACTTTGCCCATACTGCAATCAGAAACCTGGCGTTAAAATATTTTAGACTTGGAGGATCAAGACTAATTATGGGCCTTAGCCGCACCTTTTGGCTTTCCTCCCCTCAACCCCCTCCTTCTCTTCTTTGGGGTACTTTAAAGCACGCTCCACTGGAAGAAAGGCTGCCCAGTCCCAGTTGGGGGTGAAGCTTCGAGAGAATAAAACAAAGAGCAACTCAACTCAATTCAGTAAGCTTCAATGAGGCTGGTATATTTAATGTGAGCCCAGGGTTAGCCCACAGAATTGTGGCAGAATGCAATATTCTCAACAAAAAAAGATGTGTTTAAGGTCGGCTAAGGCCCCATAAGGCTGTTGTTGGTGTTTAAGCAGTCCACTGAGGTATTTAGCACCGAGGGTTTCTAAACATTCCAGCTGAGAATTAAACTGCGGCTTTACAGTAGCTGCTTAAAGGTTTGGGGGGGTGGCTGGGAGCGTCCCTCCCCCTTGTATTGAAAGGTCAACAAACAGTAGGAAAGATCATGTCATAACAAAGATGAAGCCACCTATTATGGTGTATAGTGACAGCTAATAGCACTATCAGAGGGACTAATCCAAGGTATTAAATAGTGTAATTGTTAAAATAATATCATGGTTATTAGAACACCCAAGCATGAGCCGTTTTTCATTTTATATAACATGAAAGTTTTGCAGGTGAGCTCAGCCTTCCCATGACAGGCACTTGTTATAAATATGTAAATATTAGAAAATTGCTTCAGTGCTCCAATTTTCCTGCAGCATACAGAATGCATTTTTGATATGCAGATGTTATGTTTCATGGCATTTACTAAACTACTTTTGGGTAATTTTGCTGAGAGTTACACTCTTAAAAAGCTTTCATTCACACAAAACAATTTGCTGTGAAAGTTGGCGCTCGTGTTGTACTTCATTGAGGCATTTTTTTTCTTTCGTGGATTTAATAAGACAAATGCTAACACACAAAAAAGCATAATTTATTGAAGACGAGTTTATGAAAACAGCTTAGGGAGGCTTAACACTGATAAAGTTAACTTTGTGGGAACTTTGGCTCTAAGTTTGCGCTGTAGTAAGTTTTGTGAGGCTGGATCTGGGCATAGGTATCTTAAGTTTACACAGTTCTTACTCAGGATATTAGAAAGAAATGTGGTCACCTCGGAGTACAAATGTCACAAAAACAGAAGAGCCCACAACATTGAAAACACACGAAGCTACTAAAATGTTTCCCTGCTTCTTTTCGTTTCCAGTAGCCAAGAAGCCAAACCACAAGTTGTCCTGGAGGAGACGGTTTAAAACAATAAGATGTTTCAGATGGTCAGAGTTTGTAGGGCATGTGAAAAAAAAAATAAAACGAGGGGCGCATATATTGGCTCACAACCACCAATTAACCCTCCTTGTTAGATAGGTAATTTATTCCACTCAGAGGCATCAAATATCAGAGAAATCATGGGCCAAAACAGTAATTATCTACAGGGAATTCAAAGGCTTTGAAAGCCAATAATTCCAAAGAAATAAAAACAGAGTTCTTTCACTGTATAGACTTCATCTTAAAACCTATAATAAGAGCCAGGCCCTGGCTGTGAACCTGTGCACTTCAAGGAGAAAAAAGGAGGCGGCTGAAGCAGGGGCAATGATCACAGGGCTTTTCTGTATAACATTATCTGGAAGCTGAGGTCAAAGACCAAACGTTCCAAGCATGGTCTATATCACACACTGTCCTAATCTGACATGGAAATGAAGGGCTCGACTGGCCAAAAGTGGGAATGGAGAAAAATATTAAATTACTGAGCTAAAGAAGATGACAAGAAACTCTATTTAAAAAGTCTAGTGGGTTAATTTGAATTTTTAAAGCTTGAGTGAAATTAAATAATCCTTGATAGGATAAAAAAAATCATCACAGAATTTCTCAAACTGCATGGCAAACTCTTTTTAAGAAATGCATTTATCCTTAATGCTTCATTTTCTTTATGCAGCATTCTTATTTTCTAAGGTCTAGTCTTGGAAAGCTGTAGCCAGTGGATCTGGTCATTGAATATTAGGCAATAGAGCGCTCCCATAATTGTACCTTTACTTATTTTTTCCTTTTTCTTATATTTTTGCTGGCTATATGAAAAAAAAAAATTAAGGCTAGACTTCAAACCTGTAATAAATCATCTATGTTGTATCTATATATTCCATGCACGAATGGACCTTTCTACCCTTTCAAACACATGGCTTAATATTCTGTAAAGGGGGCCTTCACTTTTACACATATACTACCAATTTCATAGAAATTCATGGGGGTAACACCTACTTTTCACCTAAAAAGGTCAAGGCGCAAATCCACATGCCTAATTTAAATGATTCCTTTTTTGGTTTTTTTTTGCATCATTCTAAACCCATACCAGATGTGAGGGAAAGAGACGCTCTATTCCTTGTAGTTCAGTTGCCCTGACCACCTCTGTTGATTCTCCTGTGGACCTGGGAGAACAGAGTCGCATTTTTTATAGCAAGCTTTCCCAAGGAACTAGAACTTTCCTAAATTCTGTTTTTGTCCGAAGTTAGGTTAATGTTAGAATTGGACCCCGCCGCAGTCTATGACAGCCTAAGATACTGAATCTGGTCACTTTGCAGATGGAAGAAGGCTCTTGGCTGATGTTGGAGGACTGTTGACAAGATGTATGTAGCATAACTAATCATGTAGCCCAGCTGTCATCCAACGTGGCTCAGCTAGCACCTCCTGGTATGGCGTCCAAGGCAGTTGGACTAGATCTCTCTGATGCTCCTGTCCAACACTTAAGGCTCTGTGGTACTATAATTTGTCAAATTTAGATCAAGACATTTCACTATACTTAAGAGAGCACTTTATTTTCTGACTTCAGTAAAGCAAGAAAAAATTTTAAATTACATTTATTTTGGTAATTAAAGATAAAACTGTATCTGAGCTGGCAGGAACATTGAAATTCTTATCTAGCCAATGCTAAAGTGCCATTTTTAGCATTTCAAATTTCTTAGCACATTTAAATTCTCTCATGTGTTCCTTTTCCAGGGGTTTCTACGGGGACATAGTGGCCACCGCTTTCAAAAAATGGAAAGCAAATGCATAGATAGTGAGACCCCCTCACATCCTGCCTGATCTTCAGAGTGAGACGCTGAACATTTTGTAGTGTTAACTAAGAAATAAATGAATAAGAGATAAATGAAAACTTCTCAGTGACACATGGACAGGGTAGAACAGCTCAGTGGTCATTTATGTGACTTAGCAAATTAACTCACTTGCTACCCTTTTCTTTATGTTGATGAGTGACATTTATATTTCATTCTGACTACTCACCAAAGTTTTTATTCTATTGTACAACTTTGCACAGCACATAGCCCAGTGTCACATGGAGTTCCATAGACTTACAGTTAAACTCATTTTGGTTTCTCAGTATCTCCTGTGTGCGGTGTTTATTTCTTTCCAAATCAAAGACTTTGCCTGTATCTTCCCCAACTTGGGCACCCCTCTTCCTCCTTGGGTCAGCACTCCTAACAGCATCACTATTGTCAAAGTTCTCCAGGTTCAAAGCCCTGAGGACATTTCTAATTTATTGCTCTTCTTCATCCTTTGTTATTATTAAGTTCTTAAAACATTTCCTTTAGACCAAGTGCTGTGATGTTCAGTTCAGTTCAGTCGCTCAGTTATGTCTGACTCTTTGCAACCTCATGGACTGTAGCATGCCAGGCCTCCCTGTCCATCACCAACTTCTGGAGCTTATTCAAACTCATGTCCATTGAGTCGCTGATGCCATCCAACCATCTCATCCTCTGTCGTCCCCTTCTCTTCCTGCCTTCAATCTTTCCCAGCATCAGGGTCTTTTCCAGTGAGTCAGTTTTTCGCATAAGTTGGCCAAAGTGGTGGAGTTTCAGCTTCAGCATCAGTTCTTCCAATGAATATTCAGGACTGATTTCCTTTAAGATGCAATGGTTGGAGCTCCTTGCAGTCCAAGGGACTCTCAAGAGTCTTTTCCAATACCACAGTTCAAAAGCATCAGTTTTTGGCTCTCAATTTTCTTTATGGTCCAACTCTCACATCCATATGTAACTACTAGAAAAACCATATCTTTGACTATATGGACCTTTGTCAGCAAAGTAATGTCTCTGCTTTTTAATGTGCTGTCTAGATTGGTCATAGATTTTCTTCAAGGAGCAAGCATTTTTTAATTTCATGGCTGCAGTCACCATCTGCAGTGATTTTGGAGCCCCCAAAAATAAAGTCTGTCACTGTTTCCATTGTTTCCCCATCGTTCCTTTTTATTCCATAGTCATCAGGCACACACAGACACCCATCATGCCTAGCAGTTCTCCTGTTTGCCTCTTCACTTTCTCTATTGCCACCGTTAAACAAATGTTTGTAATGTACCCATACCCTTATTCAAAAGCCTGTGAAGGTTCCTAATCTCCTAGCATCCTGCCTGTGTGTCACCCTCTGTCTGAATTATGGAATCACCTTTACCACATCTTCCGCATCTCCTTGCCACTTAGTCTGGCCTTTTTTACCATTGATCTTGCTCTTACTTTTCAACTTCCTCCTTTCTCTTCCTATTCAACTCCCCAAATCATAATCATATTTTAGCCTTTTCCCCATGAGATGTTTTTTCATTTGTTTTCACCCACATCGATCCCCTTTCCTTTGAATTCCTAAATTATATCTTGTCTTTAGACTGGGTGATGATCTTGGCAGCTTTGGCATCATGGCAAGAACCTTGGGCTGGAATCAGGTAAACTTGCTTTCCAAAACAGATTTCAACAACATATCAACTCTAGACCTGGAGCAAGTCATTTTACCTTTCTGAGCCTGTATTGCCTTTTAAAAAAATTAATAAATAAATAAAATGCAGCTATTAATACATGATTAATACATGGAGAAGGAAATGGCAACCCACTCCAGTGTTCTTGCCTGGAGAATCCCAGGGACGGGGGAGCCTGGTGGGCTGTCGTCTCTGGGGTCACACAGAGTCAGACATGACTAAAGCAACTTAGCAGTAGCAGCATTAATACATGAAATGCAAAACGATAACAAATGTGAAAGTACTAAAGTACTGACATGTAGTCAGATCGTTAGTGTTATTTGAATTCGATTCTTTAAAATTGCTTTTAACTACTTTACGTCTGTCTGTTTTTCTAATCTGGCTTCAGGAGAGCAAGTACTCTGTTTTACATCCCTTTCTCCCCACAAAAGCTCTGGACGTTGTTATGTAAAAATTTGTAGCCAATTAATAAATCTGGAATGAAACTGTCATTTTGGAAACTTGGTCTAGTTTTCCAACAATGTGTTTTCAAGCTAGTCCAATCTTGAACTTTGAAAACAGAATGGAAACAAACCACAGCAATCTAAAAGTTGTTTCATATGGGGAAATCTTACGCCACTGGATTTCTTTGACAACATAAGTTTATATGAACTCTTGGACCCTGTCATAAATAAATTATCACTTACTAGATAGCTTATCCCTTTTCTTGTGAACTAAATGTATCAGTGGCAAAGAAATAAAGATTTGACGACATCCTAACCTGTCTCCATTCAGGGTGGTTTCTAATAAATACCAGCTAGTTTCACTTGATTATTTTAATTTAGTTACCAATCACATATTAATTATTTTTATAGGCAAGTATTATTTGATTGGATGTGGGAATTTATCATGCATCACAAGCTGGAATCAAGATTGCCAGGAGGAATATCAAGAACCTCAGATATGCAGATGATACCACTCTGATGGCAGATAGTGAAGAGGAACTAAAGAGCATATCAGTGAGGGTGAAAGAGGAGAGTGGAAAAGTGGCTTAAAACTCAACATTCAAAAAACTAAGATCATGGCATCTGGTACCATCACTTCATGGCAACTAGAAGGGGAAAAGTGGAAAGAGTGACAGATTTTATTTTCTTGGGTTCCAAAATCACTGCAGACAATGAGTATAGCCATAAAATTAAAAGACACTTGCTCCTT
This sequence comes from Bos mutus, assembly GCF_027580195.1. Taxonomy (NCBI): domain Eukaryota; kingdom Metazoa; phylum Chordata; class Mammalia; order Artiodactyla; family Bovidae; genus Bos; species Bos mutus. The sequence goes on along the minus strand of NC_091623.1, from coordinate 24,006,227 downwards.
GGAAGGAAAGCTATGATAAACCTAGATAGCATATTACAAAGCAGAGATATCACTTTGCTGACAAAGGTCTGTCTAGTCAAAGCTATGGTTTTCTAGTGGTCACGTAATGATGTGAGAGTTGGACCATAAAGAAGACTGAGCACCAAAGAATTGATGCTTTAGAATTGTAGTGCTGGAGAAGACTCTTGAAAATCCCTTGGACTGCAAGGAGATCAAACCAGTCAATCCTAAAGGAATTCAACCCTGAATATTCATTGGAAGGACTGATGCTAAGGCTCCAATACTTTGGCCCCTTGATGCAAAGAGCCAATTCATTGGAAAAGACCCTGATTTTGTGAAAGATCGAGGGCAGTAGAAGAAGGGGGAGACAGAGGATAAGATGGTTAGATAGCATCACTGACTCAATGGACATGAGTTTGAGCAAATTCCAGAAGATAGTGGAGGACAGGGAAGCCTGGCATGCTTCAACCATAGGGTTGCAAAGTGTCAGACACAACTTAGCAACTGAACAAGTGCTCAGAGAACTATGATCGCTTCTGATGTTACAGTTGAACATGTGTCTTACCTCAGTCTTGTTTGGGCCAACTCTCATGCACAAGGGCCTCCTAACTTACTGGTCTTTGCAGTCACATTTTAATACCATGAGAGAACCTAGTTCAATGAGCCATTTTGGTATACAAAGAATTGTATAAGAAAATAGAAATAATTGTAAGAAGTATTTTAATCTGCAGTGTCTTGTTTTACAAATGTAGACTCAAATGAGGTTTGAAAAGTCACCACTTTGCATGTGCTAAAACCCAGATATGTATGTTTCTGGTAGAGTTTCTGTTGAGGCCCACGCTCTTATTGTCCTGCCTAATGATGAAAGGGGAGGGCTGATTTCCCTCATTCCTGTATTTAAAAAGACCTTCACTTTCATTAACTAACTAGAATATATTAATACCTGTGTAAATTTGAAGGTAAAGTGGCTGTTAAAAATAAACATAACAGAGGATACGGGTATCAGTCCTCAAACTCAGATGTGCAAAGGACATCACATTGTAAAAATTGCTTTGAGCTAGCTACAATCTGTTCTCAGTCCTTCCTGTGGTCCTGATGGGAAGTTCAGTTCAGTGTGGGACTCTCTCTCCCTCCTGCATTGTGCAAAGGTTCTAAGGACTTACACAGAAGTGCTACATACTCTGCACATGTCTGGCCACAAGATATTTACCTCTAAGCCACCCATGCTCTTAGTCTGGATGTTCATTTCTGCTCAGGAGGTTTTGTTGCTTTTCTTCTGTGCCGGGATTCTTTGTCAAACCCTGAGCCCTTGGGTTTGCAGCCCAGTCCTACCAGCCACACAAAGTCCTCCTTCCCTGATCAACCTGGGTCTTACCACCTCTGCTCATACTGTCATGGAACATGCAAGGGCTCCACTCCTCCCAGGAGCCCTGCAGACTATCTCCTCCCCGATGTGGGCTGTCTGCCTCTCGCCCTTCATCTCAGAATCACTCCCGTCTCTCTCTTTTCCCTCCAGAACAATGAGAGTAATTTCTCTTCTACAGCTTGTGTGTTCTGCTCTGTTGCAAAGTCCCAGAGCAAGCAGAGCACAAAACCTAGCTCCTGGTTAGAAATGGTAGGAAGGACAGGTAAGAAAAAAATAAACAGAATAAAACCAAAATAATTTTTTGGTTAGGGGCTTCCCTGGTGGTTCAGTGGTAAGTCACTGAGTATTCTTGCCTGGAGAATACTTGCACGGAGTATTCTTGCATGGACAGAAGAGCCTGGTCGGCTGCAGTTCATAGGGTCACAAAGAGTCGGCCATGACTTAGCCACTGAACAACAACAATTTCTTGGTTAATTATCTCACCGCTGTACTATTTACATAGAGAAATATTCCTGTGTTGGGCTTACCTTTATATATGATAGTCATAAAATCCCACCACAATGCCACAAGGACAGGTTTCTTATCTCTACTTTACAGATGAAGGGTTGGTTAATTTCACTTCTAGGCTAGTCATGTTGTGACCAATAGGAGGGCCAGCATTTCAGTTCAGGCCAATTAGAGCCCAAAGTGATATTCTCTTTAAAAATATGCTGCAAAGGTGAGATCAAAACAAAATTTTCTTCCAATTCTCTTTACGAAGAAAGCACTTCCACTCCGAGAGCAGTATTTCTGCCATGTTATTAATGCAACCTGAACTGGAGAGTATCTTTAGTTCAGGTTTCTGTGGGCTGTCTGCCTGCCTCAGAGGCTTGATCTTCTAATTCCTCTAGGGCATATTTTCCCAAAGGGTATGCTTCCTGAAGGGGTGTGTGGTGTTTCAACTTGGACTCAGTCAGTGTTAAACTTTAGGGTGCATTAGGATCATCAGAAGGCTTACTGGAACACAAAATTCTGGGCCTCACCTCAGAGTCTCCGAATCAGTGAGTCTGGGGAGGTCCCTGGGAATTTGCATTTTTAACAAGTTCACAGTGGGTGCTGATGCTACTGGTCCAGGGGACACACTTGGGAACCACTGTTCTAGGAGTAACGTCTTCTCTAGTTTAGTTTAATTGAGTAAGGGTGTAGAGATTAAAATAAGTATTCTAATGCCTCAGTTACTTGGGGAATTTGTTTCAGCTTAATGCTGCTAACTGCTGTAGAAGTCAAACATGATCAGATTTTAATTTATTTTCTTGATCACAGATAGTTTCGTCTTCCCAGGTGGCGCTAGTGGTAAAGAATCTGCCTGCCAATGCAGCAGAAGCAAGAGACCCAGGTCTGATCCCTGTGTGAGGAAGATCCCCTGGAGGAGGAAATGGCAATCCACTCCAGTATTCGTGCCTGGAAAAATCCCATGGACCAAGGAGCCTGGCAGGCTACAGTCCATGGGGTTGTGAAGATTCAGACATGACTGAGCACTTGTTAGCAGCATAGATAGTTCAATTTATACCTGTCATAGACTTGTTTAAAAAGAAGACAAACAATAGTGATACTGAAAGGCAACAAGTGAGAGGAGGAGCATACACATGATAACAATCCTGCAAATTTCCCTCCACAGTCTTCCACAGCCGTGTGTGCTGCATGCATTGGATCAAATTCTTGCACAGAAACCAAAATGAGTCTAGCATTTCAAAAACGAATATTAAAAAGGGAAAACATAACTTTCCAGTCAACTTCTCAACATTTTTTTTTACAACAATCACAATGCAGTTTTTAATTTACATTTGATATACTTTAAAACATGCTACTTTCAAATTGCTAGTCAGGCATATCATACTTTTGTTTCATAAATTGGGTTTAGTTAAATAACATGGATTTCTTGTTTATTATATAAAAAGAAAAATTCTTTATAAAAATAAAACTTGAAATAACCTATTAAATAATGTATATGCTGCTGCTGCTGCTAAGTCACTTCAGTCGTGTCCGACTCTGTGCGACCCCATAGACGGCAGCCCACCAGGCTCCCCCATCCCTGGGATTCTCCAGGCAAGAACACTGGAGTGCGTTGCCATTTCATTCTCCAAATAATGTATATAACCATATTTTAAAACTTACTAATCTAAAATAAAAATGCTTATATCACTTTTTATAAAAGGGCATAGGAAAATTTTTTTAAATATTTCTAAGGGTGTTCAAAAGATTAAATAATCCTAGGAATGGGATTCAGAACTCAGAGGAGGAAGGGGAATCTTCCTGTTTGGGCGTAGATCTCCACCCAACTTTGTGGTGTCACTTTACTGTCTTCTCTTTCCTCTGGCTGGTGTGCTGCATAAGATCATATCCAGGGAAGGCCTTCACTCTTAGAAGGCCTGATGGGCACAGAGCGCATGCTGTGAATTCATAGTTGGTACAGTTTTCCACTGGGCTCTTGGGAGAAGTGCTGTCTCATTTTATGCCTCCCCTGAGTCAAGAGGACTCACATCCAGAGGTAGAAGATCTGACCATGGGCTCAAGGAAAGGTGATGTAGAAGCCCACGGAGTGTCTATAGTTGGTCTTCTGTTAACGAACAAAAGTAATCCTCCCAGTTTTTGTAAGGCTAAGCCTAGTTTCAGTGGATATGAATTAGAGCAAACTCGGGGAGATAGAGGGGACAGAGGAGCCTGGCATGCTGCAGTCCATGGGGTCACAAAGAGTTGGATGACCTAGCCACTGAACAATAAAGACTTCCCACCCAAAACACTGTAAATTTTGCATTCTAACTCCAGTGCTTCAAAAAGTGGCTGTATTTGGAGACTGGGTTTTTAAAGAGGTAATTAAGGTAATGAAAGAGATGAGAATACCAGACCACCTGACCTGCCTCTTGAGGAATTTGTATGCAGGTCAGGAAGCAACAGTTAGAACTAGACATGGAACAACAAACTGGTTCCAAACAGGAAAAGGATTACGTCAAGGCTATATATTGTCACCTTGCTTATTTAACTTCTGTGCAGAGTACATCATGAGAAATGCTGGGCTGGAAGAAGCACAAGCTGGAATCAAGATTGCTGGGAGAAATATCAATAACCTCAGAAGGCTGAGTGCCGAAGAATTGATGCTTTTGAACTGTGGTGTTGGAGAAGACTCTTGAGAGTCCCTTGGACTGCAAGGAGATCCAACCAGTCCATTCTGAAGGAGATCAGCCCTGGGATTTCTTTGGAAGGAATGATGCTAAAGCTGAAACTCCAGTACTTTGGCCACCTCATACAAAGAGTTGACTCATTGGAAAGGACTCTGATGCTGGGAGGGATTGGGGGCAAGAGGAGAAGGGGACGACAGAGGATGACATGGCTGGATGGCATCACTGACTCGATGGACAAGAGTCTGAGGGAACTCTGGGAGTTGGTGATGGACAGGGAGGCCTGGTGTGCTGCGATTCATGGGGTCGCAAAGAGTCAGTCATGACTGAGCGACTGATCTGATCTGATCAGATATGCAGATGACACCACCCTTATGGCAGAAAGTGAAGAGGAACTAAAAAGCCTCTTGATGAAGGTTAAAGAGGAGAGTGAAAAAGTTGGCTTAAAACTCAACATTCAGAAAACGAAGATCATGGCATCTGGTCCCATCACTTCATGGGAAATAGATGGGGAAACAGTGGAAACTGTGTCAGACTTTATTTTTTGGGGCTCCAAAATCACTGCAGATGGTGACTGCAGCCATGAAATTAAAAGACACATACTCCTTGGAAGAAAAGTTATGACCAACCTAGATAGCATATTGAAAAGCAGAGACATTACTTTGCCAACAAAGGTCTGTCTAGTCAAGGCTATGGTTTTTCCAGTGGTCATGTATGGATGTGAGAGTTGGACGGTGAAGAAGGCTGAGCACTGAAGAATTGATGCTTTTGAACTGTGGTGTTGGAGAAGACTCTTGAGAGTCCCTTGGACTGCAAGGAGATCCAACCAGTCCATTCTGAAGGAGATCAGCCCTGGGTGTTCTTTGGAAGGAATGATGCTAAAGCTGAAACTCCAGTACTTTGGCCACCTCATGTGAAGAGTTGACTCACTGGAAAAGACTCTGATGCTGGGAGGGATTGGGGGCAGGAGGAGAAGGGGACGCCAGAGGATGAGATGGCTGGATGGCATCACTGAGTCAATGGACATGAGTCTGAGTGAACTCTGGGAGTTGGTGATGGACAGGGAGGCCTGGTGTGCTGCAATTCATGGGGTCGCAATGAGTCAGACAAGACTGAGTGACTGAACTGAACTGAGGTCACGGGGTGAGCCCTAATCCAATCTAACCAATATCTTTATAAGAAAAGAAAATCAGGACACAGATTTAATCTATGAACATTATCCTAGCAACCACTTGACTAGTCCATACTTATTAGGAGATGAAAACTGTATTCCTTTTATTTAGGATTATTTAATAAGGACATACTTAATTTTGATTAATTTTGGGAGCTGAGTAAGGACAGAAATGGTATGGACCTAACAGAAGCAGAAGATATTAAGAAGAGGTGGCAAGAATGCACAGAATAATTATACAAAAAGATCTTCATGACCCAGATAACCACAATGGTGTGATCACTCACCAAGAGCCAGACATCCTGGGATGCAAAGTCAAGTGGGCCTTAGGAAGCATCACTATGAACAAAGCTAGTGCAGGTGATGGAATTCCAGTTGAGCTATTTCAAATTCTAAAAGTGCTGCACTCAATATGCCAGCAAACTTGGAAAACTCAGCAGTGGCCACAGGACTGGAAAAGGTCAGTTTTCATTCCAATCCCAAAGAAAGGCAATGCCAAAGAATGTTCAAACTACTGCACAGTTGCACTCATCTCACACACTAGCAAATTAATGCTCAAAATTCTCCAAGCCAGGCTTCAACAGTATGTGAACCATGAACTTCCAGATGTTCAAGCTGGATTTAGAAAAGGCAGAGGAACCAGAGATCAAATTGCCAACATCTGTTGGATCATCAAAAAGCAAGAGACTTCCAGAAAAACATCTATTTCTGCTTTATTGACTATGCCAAAGCCTTTGACTGTGTGGATCAAAACTGTGGAAAATTCTTCAAGAGATGGGAATATAGACCACCTGACCTGTCTCCTGAGAAATCTGTGTGCAGGTCAAGAAGCAACAGTTAGAACTGGACATGGAACAACAGACTGGTTCCAAATTGGGAAAGGAGTACTTCAAGGCTGTATATTGTCACCCTGCTTATTTAACTTATATGCAGAGTGCATCATGAGAAATGCCAGGCTGGATGAAGCACAAGCTGGAATCAAGATTACTGGGAGAAATATCAATAACCTCAGATATGCAGATGACTCCACCCTTACGGCAGAAAGCAAAGAAGTACTAAAGAGCCTCTTGATGAAAATGAAAGAGGATAGTGAAAAAGTTGGCTTAAAACTCCACATTCAGAAAACTAAGATCATGGCATCTGGTCCCATCATTTCATGGCATATAAATGGGGAAACAATGGAAACAGTGTCAGACTTTATTTTTTTGGGCTCCAAAGATGGTGACTGCAGCCATGAAATTAAGACACTTGCTGCTTGGAAGAAAAGCTATGACCAACCTCAATAGCATATTAAAAGGCAGAGACATTACTTTGCCAACAAAGGTCCATCTAGTCAAAGGTATGTTTTTTCCAGTAGTCATGTATGGATGTGAGAGTTGGACTATAAAGGAAGCTGAGTGCCAAAGAATTGATGCTTTTGAACTGTGGTGTTGGAGAAGACTCTTGAGAGTCCCTTGGACTGCAAGGAGATCCAACCAGTCCATCCTAAAGGAAATCAGTCCTGAATATTTGTTGGAAGGTCTGATGCTGAGGCTGAAACTCCAATACTTTGGCCACCTGATGTGAAGACCTGACTCATTTGAAAAGACCCTCATGCTGGAAAAGATTGAAGGTGGGAGGAGAAGGGGATGACCCAGGATGAGATGGTTGGATGGCATCCCTGACTTGATGGACATGAGTTTGAACAAGCTCCGGGAATTTGGTGATGGACAGGGAGGCTGGGCATGCTGCAGTCCATAGGGTTGCAAAGAGTCAGACAGGACTGAGTGGCTGAACTGAACTGACTGATGGAGTAATTAAGTTGATTGTTGGGTATGACTTAGGGAATCTGGAGTATGGCAACCCACTCCAGTATTCTTGCCGGAAAAATTCCATGGACAGACAAGTCTGGCAGGAGGTCGCAAGGAGTTGGGAACAACTGAGCATGTACACATGACCCTAAGGAATCAGTCTTGTTGTTCTGAGCATACAAATTATGCTAAAAAAACATTTTCAAAATTGAAGTTTTGGTAAGACACATAAACTTTTTAAAGCTAAAGTTTCAATATGGCAACTTTATGCTTGAGTTTACTTTTTTATGAATTCAAATGATTTCTTCTCAATCAAACTTAATCAAAATAACTAACTGAATTAACAAAACAAAAAAAAAAATCCCTGAATTCAGTATTACCTTTTTCTGTTGAACTTATTTTGGGCATAGTATGCTATATATATTCATGTGACACAGTTTTTTTCCATATGTCTTTAGGCTTTTCCATGACTTTCCTTGTTGCTTATTGTCTATTTTACTGGAAAAAATGAAATTGGCCTTGAAAATTGGGGATCCCTGATAAGGAAATTGGGTGGAGTGTATGCTCTTTGTAGGAAAAACATTTTAACAAAGCAGTTCCAAAAATGAAACACTCTGGTTGTAGCCAATTGAAGAAGGTCACAACATTTTAGACATTTTTCCTATTAAGAGGTGAGTTTGTGTCTTCCAGTCTTAAATGTGAGTGAGCTCTGTGACTGCTTTGACCAACAAAACATAATGCAATTGATGCTCTGCCAGTTTCTGGGTCTATGCCGGAGGTGAGCAGAAGGGTCTACTTCCTGTTTCTCGGAGCACACATTCTCGGGTTGCTAACCTACTGTGTAAGAAATATGACTACCTGAGACTGCTCTGTTTTGAGGAAGCTCAAGCTAGCCGCTTGGAGAGGCAGCAGGAAGAGACACCAAGGTTGGCCAATCCAATGTCAGCCAGCTGTTTCAGCTATCCCATCCCAGGCTCCAAGTACATGAATAAGAAACCCAGCCCAGCTGAACCACTAGCTGAATATAACCAAATGACTTCCATTGATGCCTGTGAAGCAAAAGAATTGTTCCACTTGAGTCCTGCTCTAATTGCTGACCCATAAAATAATGACCAATAATAAGTGTTAAATAAGTCTTAGAGATAATTTGTTATATAGCAATAGACAACTGGAACTTTAAAGACATATGAGGATGATGTTAACTTCTGTTTATTGTGACCCCATGGCAGTTCATGCAATTTTCCAGGCCAGAATACTGGAGTGGGTAGCTATTCCCTTCTCCAGGGAATTTTCCCAACCCAGGAATTGAACGCAGGTCTCCCACATTGCAGGCGGATTCTTTACTGTCCGAGCCACCAGGCAAGCCCACTGATAATTATAGAAAACGATTGTTTATTGTCCTAAAATTACAGTAAGAAAAATGCTTCTTCATAATCACAGAAAGCTAATTTTCTGGCAAAATCTAGAGCCTTCCAACTTGAACGCCTTGGAAAACCTTCATCTTCTGTTTGAGTATTTGTAACGATTCAAGAAAATGTATCTGAATGCTTTTATTGAAAATAAATGTTGAATGTTTAAAAAAAAAGTTTATTTGTGAGAGCAGTTTTTGGTTCACAGCAAACCGGTGAAAGTATGTTCAGTTGTGTAAGAGACCACCGAACGGTCTGCCAAAGTGGCCATACCATTTTGCATTTCCACCAGCAGCGAATGAGGGCTTTTGTTGCTGCACATCGTCTCCAGCATTTGGTGTTGTCAGTGTTCCTAATTTTATCCATCATAATAGGTATATAGGGGTATCTCATTGTTTTAACTTGCATTTCCCTGGTGACATGATGTGGAGTTCAGTGGTTTTTAAAATTTATTCTTTGCTCTCTTTTGAAAAAATAAACTAAATGGGTTTCAAGTATTATATTGTATGTTTCAATAAAATTAAATGTAATAGTGCTACAAATATAGTTCTGTTAATATTGCAACTTCTTTGAATAAAAACTGTATACTGTGTAATATGGGATAAGTAGGAACATGTGAATAATAAATAAATGTTGCCTTTTTTTACTAGCAGTGCTTTGGCCTCAAAGAGAATCGTCTGTTATTCATAAGATTATTTTATAAAGTTAAAATATCCAGACATGTAGAGAAAACAATTCTCCATAGATTGGCCTCTTGGAGCAGAAACATAATGTATTAAAGATCAATTGATGCCTTATGTTCCTATCAGTGGTATAAGTTAAGATTTCGTTCATAATATAATTGAGACCTCACAAAATATAGAATAGCATTTTCATGGGGAATTGCAATTTCCCTATATCCTCCTTTTGAAAAATTATTCTCATGCATATAGGAGTTAATAAAGAAGAATTGTTTTTATAATAAGCATTTTCTCTTTTCTTTTTTGATGTCTTCTGTCAATGGAAAAGAACCCCCGGAATAAGTGCTGCTCCTTATCATTGTGCAAATGTGATTCCAGAGCGTACTTCTCTGTCTTAATCACTGAAATTGTTTGGTTATCAAAGCCATACACAGTTCATGATTTGACTTTCATCCTTTTCAGACTTATCCATGATATTGGTCTGGCCTTGAAAACATTAAAATGGTCTTTGTTTGATATTCAACATGTAATTTCAGAAAGACGTGTTCATTTTAAAAATTGAGACCGAGTGTTAGTGTGATAGAGGAGTCTTAGCAAAGCCTGGGAATAGAACCCTATTTTCCCTGAGTGTATGAGGGAATAAATTGAGTAACTAGCAAATGGCTGAGGGTGTTGTGTGTGTGTGATTATGATGTGTGTGTGTGCATGTGTATACATTCAGTTCTCTTCCCTATAGTGAACAGATTCTCTGTGTATTAATTTTGTATCCTGTAACTTTACTGAATTCATTGATGAGTTCTAGTAGTTTTTTGTATCATCTTTAGGATTTTCTATGTATAGGATGATATCGTCTGCAAAGAGTGACAGTTTTCCTTCTCTTCCAATTTTGGTTCCTTTTATTTCTTTTCTTCTCTGATTGCCATAGCTAGGACTTCCAAAACTATGCTGAATAAAAGTGACGAGTGGACACCCTTTTCTTATTACTGATCTTAGAGAGAATGCTTTAATCTTTTCACCATTGAGTATGATGTTAGCTGTAGTTTTGTTGTATATGGCCTTTATTATGTTGAGATATGTTCCCTCTATGCCCACTTTCTGGAGAGTGTTTTTTTTGTTTTAAATCATAAATGGGTGATGAATGTTGTCAAAAGCATTTTGTGCATCTTCTGAGATGATTATATTGTTTTTATTCTTCAATTTGTGGTATATCATACTGATTAATTTGTGGATATTGAAGAATCCTTCCTCAGATCCCACTTGATCATGGTATATGATCCTTTTTTAAATAACATACTGCTGGATTCAGTTTGCTGGTATTTTGCTGAGGATTTTTGCATCTATGTTCATCATGATATTGGCCTGTAATTATCTTTTTTTGGTAGTATCTTTGTTTTTTTGTATGAGGGTGGTGGTGGCCCCATAGCATAAGATTGGGAGCATTCCTTCCTCTGCAATTTTTTGGAAGAGTTTCAGTAGGATAGGTGTTAACTCTTCTCTAAATGTTTGATAGAATTTGCCTATGAAGCCATCTGGTCCTGGAGTTTTGTCTGTTGGGAGTTTTTAAATCACAGTTTCAATTTCAGCACTTGTGACTGGTCTGTTCGTATTTTCTATTTCTTCCTGGTTCAGTCTTAGGAGATTGTACCTTCCTAAGAATTTGTTTCTTCTAAGCTGTGCATTTTATTGGTGGGTAGTTGCTTGTAGCAGTCTCTTATGATCTTTTGTATTTCTGTGTTGTCCACTTCTTTTTTTCTTTTTCCAACTTAGAATTTTATTGATTTGAGCCCTCTCTCCTTTTCTTTTGATGAGTCCAGCTAAAGGTTTATCAATTTTGTTATCTTCTGAAAGAACCAGCTTTTAGTTTCATTGATCTTTGCTAGTGTTTTATTCATCTCTATTTCATTTATTTCTGCTCTAATCTTTATGATTTCTTTTCTTCTACCAAATTTGGGTTTTGTTTGGGAGTTTGGGATTGACATACACACACTACAATATTTAAAATAGATAACCAACAAGGACCTAAGTATAGCACAGAGAAATGTACTCAGTATACTGTAGTAACCTAAATGGGAAAAGAATTTGAAAAAGCCTAGACATATGTATATGTCTAACTGAACCAATTTGTTGTACACCTGAAACTAATATGACATTACAAATCAACTATACTCTGATATGGAGGAGGAAATGGCAACCCACTCCAGTATTCTTGCCTAGAGAAACCCATGGACAGAGGAGCCTGGCGGGCTACAGTCCATGGGCTCGCAGAGTTGGACACGACTTAGCGACTGAACCACCACCATACTCTGATATGAAATAAAAACTTAAAAAAAATGGGAACATAAAAAGTATACCTCAATTTTAAAAAGTTTTATCCATTTATTAAACAGGTACTTACTGATGTGTTTAATACTTCGGATTCTATCTCTCATCGTTGTGGCAAGAACGAGCATCACTGGGAGGGAGAGATTTAAAACTGTTTCCAGAAGAAATCTTTAAAGCCCTTTTAAACAGAATTATGCTAAATTCGATATTTTGGAAAATAATTTCTTCCAATCAGCTGTTCCTAATAAAGAGCCAACAGGACATATGTTTTGTGACAAATTGGACTTGTTTTTGGCAATGGGAGTTACATGACCTGGTCTGGAAGTATCAGAACACTGAGGGATTAGCTGTCACCTGACTTCAGTTAACTTACTCCTGTGTGAAGGCATTTTTCTATGTCACATACATATAATCATAACAACACAATTGTAATGTTTTCAAAATAGAGATTAAGTTACTTTCTGACAAGTATGTCCAGAGTTTTATGCTGCTTTCTGCCATCAACAGTGAGCGAATGGTTTCTGCACAGCTTCTGTAGCTGGCTTTTCTGGCAGAAGCAGTTATTGCATTTGATTTCTTTCCTTTCTCTGAGAATGCAGAGGCACGGCAGTGGGGCTGGGGTAGAGACCCCAGACAACAGCGGGGTGGGTGCCCCTGGATAGGGACTCAGGGAAATCCTAACTGATGTCCGGGTGTGCTAAACTATCCTGGGTCTTAGGAGAGGGGGTGTTTTTCGCCAGGATCCACCACGGAGGCAGTTCGAGTTCACACTGTGAGAAACACCATTCCGGGGGTCACCGCACTGTTTATCTTTGTCACAAAATGGACCTTAACAACATGAGCGCACAACAAGATTGCTTCTGGCCCGATGAAAAATAAAGTGAATGCCACTTTAGAGTACAAAATCGACAGATTAACGTGTTCCTCCTCCCCCCACCCCTCCATAGCCATTAAATATAAAACTCAAATCATTTATTACTCATTAAATATCTTTTGATCTTTTTCAAGAGTGTGATATTAATATTCATGTTCACCATTCTGATTTGTGTGTGTGAAATCCTTTCTCATTAGGCATCCTTAAGAATGGCTGCTCAAAACTTTCATTTCCAATAAAGCTCTGATAAGTTGGTGCCTCTCAAAGTTCATCCTTAGAGACGCCCTTGCTTCATATATCACGATTGTGTGTGTGTGTGTGTGCGCGCGCGCGCGCACGCTAAGTGGCTTCAGTCTCATCGGATTCTTATACCTCTAACCGAAAGGCTGGTGAAACTCTTGACTTCTAATCATATTATCCCACCCTCCGCTTCTATTTCTGCTACTCCTCTTGTTGCACCCCCCTACCCCCGCAGCCAGGTGCCCACCTGATAAATCTGACAGCTGTCATCATGCGGTCACCCCGCCACCTCCCCAGCCTCGGGCTGTCAGGCGTGTGTGCTCAAGGGACCAGCGACGCAGACGAATTTCCCAGGTCATCTTCACGGACCTAGAAAACCAGAGAGGTTCCAGCTTTTGCCGGTGGTGACATGGCGCTGCTTGGCACAGCTAAGATGGTCAGTAGCCCGAGACGGGGGTCCACGGCCACTGCAAAGTCAGGATGGTGTCGGAAGAGCCATCTGTGTTCTCACACTTTACATAGAAAAAATAATAACACCAACTGACAGCTTTCCCTTTCGCTCTTTGGTGGCCCAGCCGAAACCCTGTGGTTTTGTTCTAGAAGATACACAAACCCACTCACGATGATTTCCCAAAAGGTGGGATTCAGCAAACGGCACAAAAGCAACCAAAAGGCCCCGAGCGAGCAGAGGGTGGGCGCCCTTCCTTCTTGTTTGCCGTTTCCAACTCGCATGAAAAAATCCAGGAGGAAATGCGGCCGGAGGATAATTCCTCCGCCTGGCAGCTGAGCTGTAATCTTGCTTATCGTTCTTTAGTGAGCTCGTACTTGCTGGAGACGTTTTAATGTCTTAATGAAAGGACAGGGAAATTATCACTCGCTGATTTGTGTTTTTAAATCTGGGGTTTCTAAATTAAGACTACTTAACGATACAGGCATGCCCATTTCCAAGACGGGGTGTACAGCTCCTGAGTTGGCTGTGTCACCTTGAGGGTTTCCTGGGAGGTAATTATCATGCTGGGATGAGCTAATCTCCCCTGGAATAGTACACCTGCCTCATTCTGCTAACAAATAGGCCCCTGCCTTCTAGAGACTGCCTGACCTGACTTATTATATCTCCCCCATCAGCAGAAAGACTCATATCATCACTGGGCCAAAGGTGAATTGCCTAGAGACAAAGTTAGAATGAATTTTTTGCAGTCCCATTTCGCCAGACATTCAAACCACTTCATTCTGAAGAGTGGAGACCTTTAACTCTGGCACATATTTATGTATGCTTAGAAGGCCAGGGAAGGGCTTTCTGCAGACCCGCTCTGCATGAACGTAGCAAAATAGGATTCTAGAGGAAACTGTGTCTGTCTCCCAAACCTTTGTTCTCCAATGTTATTAGTCTGAGGGAAGAGAGATACTGTTGCTGGTATTTCGGTTAACTTGCATTTTGTAAGTTGCACGTGTATGCTTTTGTTATGCGCCATTCAGCATAGAATTCAAGTCCAAACACAAGTTAGATCTGGACTAGGGTGAGAGGGACATGAATGTCTATCTAATCCTGAAAAAAAAAAAAAAAAAAGACTTTTTAGCTGATGCCTGTTTTCCATATAAAATGTGGCTTTTTTTTTAATAGTTTTTCTCATTCCCTACAGCAAAAGAGGCTAATATTCATTTAAAACCCAATAACAATTAAAACCCCCAATAACAATTAAAACCTACAATGAACAACTGCTCTAGCTTTGTTTATTGCATGCATAAATAATCATACTTCAATGAACATGTTAGTATCTATGATCTCTTCCCAGATTAAGGTTGTCTCGAGACTGCTTGCTTTGGCTACTGTAAATGTGACATGAATTACGCTCAGGAAAATGTGTCTAACATGCTGGGTTTGAAGTAAATTATTTTCTTCTAATATACCTACACAACTGTCACAAGGAATTACACTGCAGATTTAGTGATGTTAAGTGTCAATTGTAATTTGGTGACAGCCATTTTATTGGCTATGCATACTGCTCTGCTAGGACTGCTTCTCAGTATGGAGGCCACCGTATCATTAAAAACCAGTGATCCTTCACTGATGACATAATTTGACTGGCAGAGAGAGGAGCAGAGAGGGGCTTGCTTCCACCTGCACAGAATCTGCTGTATGTCAGAGATGAATTTGCCTTCAAATTAGAAACAGCACTGCAGATGAGGGGCTGTGATTTTGCTTGAGTTCTTTTAAGGCATTTTTCTGGAATGGTTACTGAGCAGCTGATAGAAGTCTCCTTTAATATGTCAAACATATATATTATGCAGCCTGTAAACATTTCAAATATTTTTAGTCATAGCTTACAGCGAGTTATCTATGAAACAGTTTCAGCTGAGCTGAGCCACATGTATTTCTGCACACCCATTCATCCATTCTTTTGTCCGTCTTTGGCACAGGTTCCAGGAATAAAATGTATGTGATAAAATGGTAACCCTTCCCACCCCCCACCCAAAAGAAAAAAGCTTAACAAAAAAATCACCAGGGTCTCATATGTGCCCATATTATGTGTTTTGACAGGTAGGATAAACCATCGGAGCTATGTAAAAATTTACAGTAAGAACAGGACTATAATCATACATTCTGAAAACTTTATAAACTGACAATTCAAATTATGTGTTTTATGCTAATACACATTGTGGTAGGGTCTAATAAACTGTGACTCACTCATAAATAGTAGAAAAGCTGATGGCACACTCAGGCAGGCATATACACAGACTCACACACCTTCCAACTTATGCAGGAAACAGGAAATAGAGTCCAAGAATTTCTTAGCAAATTTAAATCAATATGACTGCATTCCATTTTCAGTATTTAAATTAAATTTTTTGCTGGAAGGCACTGTAAGGAACAAAGCAAAGTACCTTAAAAGAAAGTGTATCGCTCGTAATTTTACCTCATTTCACACCGATTTGACAGCTTCTCTTAGCCAATTGGTTTCGTTGAAAATGCTGACAATATTCACCTATTAGAGTCTTGCCCTTCTGCGTGGAGACCATTCCTCTTAGATACACTGTATTAGCTTTCAACATGGAAAAAAGGACTTTTTTCTCTCATCACACTTCTGACACTTGCCACTATTTCCCCTTTCTCTTAGCCCAGCATTATTTATTTATTTATTAAGAAAAGAAACTTTGCGGAACAATAAATAGCATAAATTATTCAGCCAATTGCAGTTCAGCCGCATAAATCATACTCAGGCAGACAAGCTACTTATGACAAATGCTTTGTCTAAGAGAAATATACCACTGAAGGTTTAATCAGAAGCGCTCAACGTTTCAGACTTTCCCATTTTTATTCTTGGCCAGGAACTCGCCTTCTCTGTCTACAGAGGCTCTTGAGAATGCTCTTGCTTTTTCCCATGAGAATACCGAGACCATTTTTATCCCCAGGAGGGAGGAGGGTGTTAATCAAAGTGCACTTTTCTGAAGGAAAATTCAAATGGTGGCTGGCAAATCTTCTAAATTCTTGGAAGTATATTCCAGGACCAACTGTGGATATGTGAATAGCTTTTCCCATGACGGGCCATCAAGTCCTACTTTTCAAGGCTGGTCAGGGTGTTCCCACATCGACCAAAGAAAAAGCAAACAGAAACCAAGCAGGGTGAATCCAGAGTGGCTGGCACCATCAGGAGATGCTTGTTCTTTCGGCCCGTCGTTGGCTCCCAAGGCTTTTACCACTTATGTTTTTTTTTTTTTTAAACTGAGGCTTCCTCCTTTACTGCCTTATTAATATAAATGGCCCCATAAAAATGCGTGATTACAGCATGGTAGGCTAAAATATGCCCATAAAAAATCTTTTTTTGGATAAGCTTCGAATAACGGTGTTATTTTTTCCAGTAAGAGGAATGAAATCTTAATTCCCCTAATACTTTAATTGCCAACTCTTTCCTTTAGTTATTATTTAATTCCTAAACCATCAATGATTCAAGGCATAGATGTGTGTTCCTGGGGACATCAGCTATTTGGAACAACTTTGAAGCTTAAAAAATATTCGGTCCATGCTTGATTTTGGTAACCACTTACTCTAAGGGGAAAGTTTCTACTATACTAAAGCAATGGTGTATTAGTTGCTCAGTCATGTCCAGCTCTTTGTGACCCCATGGACTGTAGCCCACCAGGCTCTTCTGTTCATGGAATTCTCCAGGCAGGGATACTGGAGTGGGTTGCCAGTCCCTTCTCCAGGGGATCTTCCGGACCTAGGGATCAAACCTGGGTCTCCCGCAGCAGTTAATGAGGTGGTTTTCTTTTGAGGGGGGGCAGGGGGGCGGTGTTTCACTTTTGACAGCAGAAGGCTGTCACTCACTAAAGTAATCCAAACCTCTCTTCGGTGAACATGATCATGACTCAACAAGGAATTGCCAGTTTTGTCACCCAGTTTTAGTCAAAAAGGGGACAATGTTGTCCACATTGAAGCCACCAGGAAACATTGGGAGGAGGCAGGAATATGCTGGTCATGGTGATGGCAGAAGAGCACAGGAATTGTGGCTTTGGAGTCTAAAGGCCGGGAGAATATCCTGAGGGATCCGTCTACACCTGGGGTTCCCCAGCTCTTGCTGTGGAAAGCCAGTCTCAGGCCCAGCACCCCTCTGCAAACACGAAGGCCCTCTTCAGTGAAGCCACAAGAAAAGCAAGACCAGGCCCACAGCGCGGCCTCCCCCCAGGCCTGTTTTCCACAGTTGTTTCTGGACTCAGCCTCGCTTCCCTTACAAGCTCTGAGTGAACTGTGGCCCACGCAGCTGTGGCCGTGGGCTACGTGACCAAGCATTCCTTTCTGCTCTACCTGTGGCATGTTGCCATAACAAGGTGTAGCATGTGGATCTCCTGAGGAACGTGCATCAAGTTTATTTTCTGACTAGTAAATGAATAAATTTTTCTGACTCAGTTGGGAATAAAAGGGAAATAACCTGCTTTTAGAGTGATCCCAGGGTCTGATTCTTTGGAGCGGTTGAAGTAATTTAACAACAACAACCCAGCCATCAGAGAACTCCCATGTAGGTATGTTGCCAACTATAAGCCTCGAAGACAAGGAAACTCTGGATCCCCAGGGGCTAAGGTAGAGTAGGTAACGTTGAGAGGGAGAACGTTGAGAGTGCTGGGGGAGAACATTTAGCTCAGAAAAATGTCAGTAAAAATTCCAAGTATCCCATTCTAGATGGACTCATTGAAATTCCCAGGTTTTTAGGAGCTGATATTACAGTGAATTCCTAGAAATATTTTGGTTATGATTATTGTCTGTCCAGAGTTTTGTGTCCACTTGGATATATTTGCCATTTATTTTGTCAGGGCTCTGGTAAGCATAGAAGGATTTGGAAAAAGTCTACATAGGCTAGTGAAGAAGCTAAGGAAAGCAAATGCAGGGATTAAAATCTCAATCCACAAGAATTTACAATTTTAAGAAGGCACAAAGGTCAATAGAGTGCAGAATGTTATAACTTTTTCAATGAACAATTTAATTTCTCTTAGGCCAAGTTAGCATTGTCTGTGAATAGGGTGAGCCATTGTCCCGGTTTTCCCAGGACAGCCTCCCTTTGTGTCTGTTAAATAGGCTTAGTTATAAATAAAAATCCCCTTTCACTCTTAAAAGTGTCCTGGCTTGGGAGATCAGTTACATAGTCACCCTAAGCATAAACAAAGCTCCCTTGGATCTAATAGATTTGTATAAAAGATGAAAGGGGAAACATTTTGATTTGGTTTTCAAATCTGGTTTCCCGAAGTGATGGAGTGAGCAGGCAGGGGACATGGAAACCAGAGCAAACCTAGATGGTGATGCACTCAGGTCTGTGTTTTTCCTCCAACTGTTACCGTGCGTCCTTTGTCTTTCTTTCCTAGGCAGTCTCTAAGGATATTTGGAAATGTTTTCAGATAAACAACTTAGGGCTCTGAATAGTTTCAGATTTTCTTTGATAGCTGCAATATTTAGAAGAAAAAGTGAGGAACTGGACTTCATATGTCTTGCTTAAATTAATTAGGGAGTTGGGAATGGAATCAAATTTCACTTTGTTCCATCATGAGAATTATCTTGGGTAGACTAGATGCTAGCCTTCTGAGAGCAATCAGCAATGAATTATAAGTAGAATATGACCAACAGATTCAATCTCTGTATGATGTGGAAGAAGTTCTGATTTTGCCCAAGTTACAAGAGACTGCCAATGAGTTAAGAAACAACATGATATTAAAAATGTTTGTAAACATGGACACTACTTACTTTTAAATATTTAAGCAAGATTTTTCATAAAGTTAGAAACTAAAACAAATTATTTTACTTATGTTTAATTCCCTAGAAGTTAAAAATTATATTTCATTGCCTTGCAGATTTTATTTTTTGTTTGTTTAAACACATGCTGGTTCATGTGAGGTTGCTGTGAATGATTTTGGGGGGGCTAAAATCACTGCAGATGGTGACTGCAGCCATGAAATTAAAAGATGCTTACTCCTTGGAAGGAAAGTTATGACCAACCTAGATAGCATATTCAAAAGCAGAGACATTACTTTGCCAACAAAGGTTCGTTTAGTCAAGGCTATGGTTTTTCCTGTGGTCATGTATGGATGTGAGAGTTGGACTGTGAAGAAGGCTGAGCACTGAAGAATTGATGCTTTTGAACTGTGGTGTTGGAGAAGACTCTTGAGAGTCCCTTGGACTGCAAGGAGATCCCACCAGTCCATTCTGAAGGAGATCAGCCCTGGGTGTTCTTTGGAAGGAATGATGCTAAAGCTGAAACTCCAGTACTTTGGCCACCTCATGTGAAGAGTTGACTCATTGGAAAAGACTCTCATGCTGGGAGGGATGGGGGGCAGGAGGAGAAGGGGACGCCAGAGGATGAGACGGCTGGATGGCATCACTGACTCAATGGACGTGAGTCTGAGTGAACTCAGGGAGCTGGTGATGGACAGGGAGGCCTGGCGTGCTGCGATTCATGGGGTCGCAAAGAGTCAGACATGACTGAGCGACTGATCTGATCTGATCTGATCTGATTTTTCTTAGCAAGCATGCATTAATTAATTACCTTAAAATGTATACATGAAATGATACATTCAAGGGCTTTGGGAAAACAGGAAGCGTAGAATACTGGTATGTTTTGCTAGGAATATTACCTTCTATTTCGGTTCACTTATTTTTCATGTAACAAAACTCTAAATTGTTAATTGAGGAAACACCTGTTTTACCTGATTTTCTTAAGTGCACTGGGTGGATATTGGATGCCTTGCAGCAAAACTCTCATTAAACCAAGGATCCCGTGATATGAGCTACAATGGCTGAATTATTGCATCCAAGAGAATATTATACTAAAACTTCGCTGCAGCATGATCCTCAGGGGCTTTGCGATAGAATTACTTGTAAATGGAACCATTTTGTAAAAACATCCTTCTGATGCTTCAGGATTTCACGGAATTGGATGAAAAGAGACATTTTGTTACAGATAAGGAATTGATTTGGAGAAGAGAACGAATATTAGAAACAAATGAACATTTCTTGGGATAAAAGAAGTACAGGACGGGCTGCATAGAGCCTGTTTCATTGAACTTCTCCGTAAACTGCCTGGAGAAGCTGCAAGGACAGAAATACCCATCCCTGTGCTGCTGTTTTCTTGAATCAATCTGCACAGTCGTTGATGGGCTTGCGGCATGTGACGTGAGTCAGCGGAGTCAGCAGTCAGAGTACTGTGAATACTGGACTTGAAGCACTTTCTCTGAGAAACTTTGCACCTCCTCTGCGGCTGAAGCCATCCTTCCATGCCAAGGGTGCTAGTTTTAACATAGTCTCATCGGATGCTCTTAGGATAATGATGCTGATAGGATCGCTTTGGGGGTTAAATGAGAAGGTACACTGAAATTTTCAAGCTTTATAATGGCTTAAAGACTTTTTGGTCAGTGGAAAGGCAACATTGCATGAAGATTTTCCAATCTCAGTAAAATAGCCCTTACAACAGGGCTCAATAAATGCAGTTGATTTCTTTCTTCATTGGTGATCAGTATCTGTTCTCGGGTTTCGTCTCCCCTTCACCTTTCAGCCTGATACATGGATCGGTTTCCTTCTAGCATCCATGGCCCAGTGCCTGGGAATTCCCTACCTATCTATCAGGGGGCATGGGAAAACCCCATTATCAACCTTCACACAGGGTTGTGGCTGACGAATGAACAGTCCTCTGCTATCCCAAGCTCTTAGATAGGGCAGCTTTAACCCAATCGCAGAGTAGCTGGACATTCCAGTCATTCCTCAGTGAAGTACAAATTTCCTTTGAGGAAAACCAGATTCAAGGGTGCAGGTTGTGGCAGACTGGACGTTCCCCAAATGACCACAGCAATACCTCCTCTCCCTCACGCTTTTCCAGGATGTCACCACTCCTTCAGCAAGAGGTGGAGTCCGCATCTCTGCCCCACAAAGCTCAGTGGATTTTATGACCATTTCCCGACCGAGAGAGTACGAAAGAAGTGATGCTATGAGATTTCAAAGTTTAAGTTATGAGAAAGGATATCCTTTGTGCCCGGCTCCCCCATCTGGAGATGTACCCCATAAGAACCCAGCCAGTGTGCTATGTCGGGGTGTAGGCTACGTGGAAATGAACTGAGGCTCCTCCCAGGCAACAGTCAGCCCCAGCTTTCCAGCTGCATTGAGTGCGCCATCTTGTAGGTAGATCAATCTGCCTTCAGCTGGACAGTCAAGTGTTCTTTTTTTTCAGTTAATTTATTTATTTTTGGCTGAGTTGGGTCTTGGTTGCTGTGCGGGCTTTTCTCCAGTTCATCAAGTGGGGGCTAGTGTCTAGTTGTGGTATGTGGGCTTCTCATTGCGACGGCTTCTCTTGTTGCAGAGCACGGGGTGTGTGGGCTTCAGGAGTTGTAGCATGTAGGCTTAGTGGTTGTGGCTCACAGGCTTAGTTGCTCTGAGGCATGTGGGATCTTCCCGGACAGGGATCTAACCTGTGCCCCCTGTATTGGCAGGCTGCTTCTTTACCACCAGGGAAGCCACGTGGACTGCTACTCTTGATGCTCTGTGGAGCAGAAATGAGCTTTCCCTGCTGGAGGTGAAAAGTGAAAGTGTTAGTTACTCAGTTGTGTCTGATTCTTTGCGACACTGTGGACTGTAGCCCGCCAGGCTCCTCTGTCCATGGACTTCTCCAGGCAAGAATACTGGAGTGGGTTGGCATTCCCTTCTCCAGGGGATCTTCTTGACTCAGGGATGGAATCCAGGTGTCTTGCATTGCAGGCAGAGTCTTTACCCTCTGAGTCACCAGGGAAGCCCTTTCCTTGTTGAGCCATACCCAGATTGCAGAGTTATGAGTGAAAATGAATGGTTGCTATTGTTTGAAGTCCTTGTTTTTGGTAGTTTGTGATGCTGCAGTAGATATTAATCTTCAGCATTTTATGAGGTAGTGCACCCCACTCCAGTACTCTTGCTTGGAAAATCCCATGGACAGAGGAGCCCGGTAGGCTGCAGTCCATGGGGTCGCTGAGGGTCGGACACGACTGAGCGACTACACTTTCACTTTTCACTTTCCTGCATTGGAAAAGGAAATGGCAATCCACTCCAGTGTTCTTGCCTGCAGAATCCCAGGGACGGGGGAGCCTGCTGGGCTGCCATCTATGGGGTCACACAGAGTCATGTGAAGTGACTTAGCAGCAGCAGCAGCTAGTATTATGCTCATTTTATAGAGAAGGAAATAGAGGCTCCAACAAACAATGAAGTAACTTGTCAGGGTCATCACGGTGTAAATAATGGGGGCAGAATCTAGAGCCTTCCTCAAAGCACAGATTCTCACAGAAGATACAACACCCATGTATCATGGTGTGCTGCTCAGTGGTGTGGGCTCTCAAGACAACTACCTTCACTTGAGTGTCCAAATAGTGCAGAGCACTGGGGTGATCAGCTGTGAACAAAACAGAAATCCCTGCCCTCATGGAGTTCCTTTTCCAGCATCAGAGGGACAATAATAGAAAGTCCATAATATATAAAGTATTTACCAGAGTGCCTGACACACAAATGCAACACGAATATTGATTATTGGTGTGATTATGGAGCACGACACAGCTGTGGTTGTTACCTGTGACCTTGATGTTACAAACAGTATTGTTTGTCCACTTTAACAACCACATTTCAAGAGCGTGGGTAGGAAATCATGTTTTCTATGAGCAGAATACAAGTTTGAAACTGACTGAGGTAATTCTAGCAAATCATTCAGTGTCTAGTGTTGAATATTCATCAATATTATACACTGGCCTCTAGGACCTCACAGACCTATATAGAAATGTCAAATGGGATTATAAAATAATTTCATAGATACTAAGAAAGGAACTCCAACCAAAAATAAGGTGTGCCTGCAAAAGGTATAATCTTGGTTATCTGTGGTGTAATGATAGGCAGGGAATGTGTTGATAATTGAAGTCAATACAGAGCCCTCAGCTTCCTGGTTAATCAAACCTTTTCCCAGAGCTGATGAGCAGCAAAATTGCGTGGTTTAAATTTCACTTCCTTTTATTGCTCCCATAGAGCTGCTAATAAATAATAGGCAAACAGAGGCAAGAAACCAGGTAATTAGTCTGTTGTCGATGTTTGAAGCTGGAAAGGGTTTTGGAGGCCCCCTTGGTCTAGTTCCCTCATTCTAGAAGCTAGGAAACCGAGGCTTGGAAATCCTGAGTGTCCTGATGGCAGGTGGGTTGGTGAGGATCAGAGCTGAAACAAAGTCCCAAGCTCCAGATTTCCAGTCTTCATTTCACTAACAGCTTTCACATGTTTTCTCTGACACTGTCTCTCTCCTTTTCTCTCCATAACTGTAACTATTAAAACATCTGGGGTCTATGCACCAGTAACTAAGTTAAAGGGAAACAAAGATTGCTTTTTCAATATTGTGTATTGTGATCAGTAAGCAAAGAGCCAGAAATTCCTTTAGCCAGAGTTGGAATTCCAGCCTCTGTGCCCTTGCTCCAGTGATGGATGCTACCTTTGAAAATTCTCATCCAACTGTTTTCCCTGTAAAGAACACTCCTTCATTCTCATGGTTGTTGGAGGAAGAGGTGTTGAGAGGATGTGACCACTGGTTGACCTATGACCTGGACCCAGCCAACTGGAGGCCCCTCTCCCCTCCCCCATCCTTGGAATGTACATTATACCCACTGTTCCCACTGTAGAAGCTGTTTCCAAGGACACAGCCTTGAGAGAGCAAGATGGTGTTGAGACCATCTAGACAGGATAGTGACTGAACCAGTTAAGGCATCTATGGAAACTTTTGATTCTGATGGGCGCGTGCAGGTATCTGCTCATCTTGCACAGCTGTGCAAGACAAGCTTCAGGTGTGAGTTCCCTTGCTTATCAAACCTGTCACTTACCAACCTGCCGTGGTCTGCCTGTTTGGTATCTTCTTCAGCCTCCGTGTACCAGAGGCCAGTTCCTAAGCAATCATCTGGGTGCAATGCCATGAAGTCTGCTCTGGCTTCTGTGGCCAAACTACTCAGCTGGGTCCTCCTCCAAGTTACCTTGTATTCCAGCCCCATAGGATTATTTCCGTTCTAAACTGTCAGTTCCCTGGGGGTAGACAGGCGTTACTGTGACTGTGTGACACAGTGAAAGACCCTGTGAAAGCATAGTGTCTTTCATGAGCACGATAATCTGTGCGTGCTTTGTTATATACTGCATATCGTTCCTAGTTTAGTAATACATTTGCAACATATCCCTTTCAGGACTTTGTAGCTAGCCACTGTACCGTATTTAGCCTATAATTAAATTCCAGCACATGCCAGATTGTCTTGTCTGTTTTCAGTGTCAGTGGCAAGAGTAATAAAGTAGTAGGAAGGAAATGCTTTCTATTCAGTAACTGGGAGGGGAGTTTGCGCATATTGGATACACGTATAATGTACGGCTGAGTCCTTTGCAGTCCACCTGAAACTGTCACAGCATTGTTAACTGGCTATGTGCTAAGTTGCTTCAGTCGTGTCCAACTCTTTGTGACCCTATGGGCTGTAGCCTGCCAGGCTCCTCTATGCTCCAATGTAAAATAACAAGGTTAAAAAAAGAAAAATTACTAATGTGCTGCTGCTGCTGCTAAGTCACTTCAGTCGTGTCTGACTCTGTGCGACCCCATAGACGGCAGCCCACCAGGCTCCCCCGTCCCTGGGATTCTCCAGGCAAGAACACTGGAGTGGGTTGCCATTTCCTTCTCCAGTGCATGCAAGTGAACAGTGAAAGTGAAGTCGCTCAGTCGTGTCCGACCCTCAGCGACCCCATGGACTGCAGCCTTCCAGGCTCCTCCATCCATGGGATTTTCCAGGCAAGATAAAATGATTTAGTTTGTTCACTTTAGAAATACTTGGATCACCCACTCAGTAGGTAAAAGGCAACATATTAAGCTCCATGTTAAATAAAAAGCTAAATAAAGGTAAACAGTTTCTTCTAATAGTGAATGATAGTGGATCCAAATCATATTTTATGTAATGCCTATCCCTGCCCCTTCCCTTAGGAGATGGAAGTAGACATAGGGGCTGGAGAGGCAGGTTGTCATAGTTTTAATTTCCCTTTGTAGCCATTTATTGGAAACAAATATGTAGAACCAGCTGTGCTTGTGTAACCTGACCTATGCAGTCAGAATTAAGAGCAGACTAGTCAAGTCTGTAACATTCTCTTCTCTTTCTCTTGCCACTTTGGGCATAAGAACCTTGACTTCAACAGTTGTTTGCGTTCACCTAACTCAAATATCTATCTGCAACAGCATTCAAAGGGGCTATGAAGTGGCGATATTTATAAAAAGAGTTGAAAGGCTGAGTTGGCTAGAATAGACTGTACACAAGAATGTATGTGTATATTTTGAATTTTTGAAATTAACTTAATTTTTCTCCCCTTGGAATTGGTAAACTCTTTAGTAAGATATAATTTAGAGAACTTTTCCCTTATACATGCTGAATTTGTCCAGCTGTATTAGTTAGGCTGCTCAAAGTGAAACCATGGGTAATCAATAGTCAAATCCATTTTACCTGCCTTCACTAATTAATTAGTTTTAAGTGTTGCTAAAAAAAGACTTTCATGTCCTCCAGGTCTGCAGAGAGCCTAAACACAAAGACGGTGGCCTGGAGTTGTTTGCCAGGAATTGGAGTCAGCTGTGTCTAGTTTGAGCTGAGCTGGCTACGATCGGATAGCAGCACGGACCCTGTAACTGGGCATGCGCCAGTGTCTGATCTGATGTCTGACATCGAAAGTGACCTTTTGATGTTGGCGGGCTGAGAAATCCATCCTCAGGTGAGGTTACAGAGCAGACCAGAGCAGAGGCTGCAGCCTATTACAGGAGCGCAGACCATGATTACTGGCCTTTCTGGTCACCTTTGCCCACGCCCTGGGATGCTCCCCATGCCCTCCGCACCGCAGATGGCCCTGCCCCTCTATTCGTTACCGGTAAATACCCTGGCGTCTTGTCTTTTAACTTTCTGGTGGGAAACTATGTGGAAACTTGATGGAGTTAAATTCGTTCTCATTTATATATTTTATCACTTTCAGCAGCGTGAAGGGGAGAGACCCAAGTTATGAGGCTATTATAATAATTTAGGTGAGAGTATGCAATAAGGGCTTGCAGTAGCAGTGAGGATAGAGACAATGCAATTTTTATTGATGGGGGTTAAAGGAAGGAGAAGAAATGTAGGATAAATATAAATAAAGGCTAAGTTATTGGTTTTGCAAAGAGTAAGAGAACACGTAGATAATGCACTTTTGAGGGAAGGATGATGAGTCACCGTTTGTTGGCATTCTGAGATGAATATAATCTACTGGGAAATTAGATTTAAGGGTCTGAAGACAGAAGAATGATGGGGGCAAATTAGGTTGGGGAAACAGAAGAAAGATTGTAGTTGGAGGTAAAACTGCTTGGGAAGCATGCAGAGGGTAGAAGAGAAGAGGATTAAGAGTTGAATTTTGGGAAGCCTCACGACTTGCAGGAAGGGTTGGAGAAGATGAGCATAAAAGGGTTGGGAAGAACTAGCCATAGAGGGGAAGAAGAATGAATAGAGAATTTCTTTGTCAGGGAAGTGAGAGGAAAGTGTTTCAAGGAGGACTGTTGAACAGATTCGACTCTAGAGAGAACAAGGCTGAAAACTACCCATGGATTTGAGAAGTGGGTCACCGATGGACGTGGTGGTAGAAATTCCTTTCCATGAAGGGGATGAAGCTGTGTTAAACTAGGTTAAGGAATCAACAAGAGGGGCTAAATTGAGATTTTAAAGGTGGATCCCTTTCTATAGAGACTTATAAGTGAATAGAGGATCATATTTAGGGTAGTGCCTATGGGGTGGTTGCCTGATTAAAACAGGCTTTATAAAGATATGGCTTTGATGTTCATAGGTTTACATACTGAGGGAGAAGGAACCAATTGAGAAGGGAGGTTAAAAGATGAAAGAGAGAGTGGGGATAATTGAGTGAACAATATCTGAGAAGAGGCAAAGGGGGAAGAAATGAGGTTACTGATTCTTCTCTTTCTGTCCCATGCTGTTCCTGCCCCATAACACACTGAGCCGGGCAGGTCACTTCCTTGTCAAACCTGAATATCAATTTGGTCTCCATATGGTGTAGTCTCCGTGGTGTTGAATTAAAAGAAATAGCCCAGCTACCAAAAAGTAAATTAAGATTTTTTTTTAATTGGTGTCCTTCTAAAAATGCCAGGGGCTGGAGTATAGTCCTAACTTTGAAATTTCTCCTTTGATAGCTCTCAATTTTCTTTCATATATCATGGCTGCATTTTCCACAGTAAAATTGCACAGCAAAGCCTGTCTCACTCTTTTTTCAATCTCTTTCACTCTTGCCAAAGTCATACACTGGAAACTGGTGTTAAAAATCTTTCCTGTTACCACTCTTTCTTTTCCAAAAGAAGTTTTCTCTGTTAGAGGTGAGGGACTAAAAGACAGCAGAAGAGCATATGGAAATAAAAGGAATTTGAGCTAAAGAACCTAGCCCAGGAGTTCTCAAGTCTGAGTACTAATCAAAATTACCTGGAGAGTTTGTTGAAATACCAACTGCTGAATTCCACCTCCAGAGTTCCTGATGGAATAGATTTGGGTTGGGGCCCAATTATTTGTATTATGCTTTTGAACTGTTGTGTTGGAGAAGACTCTTGAGAGTCCCTTGGACTGCAAGGAGATCCACTCACTTGATCGTAAAGGAAATCAGTACTGAATATTTGTTGGAAGGACTAAAGCTGAAATGCCAATACTTTGGCCACCTGATGTGAAGAACTGACTCACTGGAAAAGACCCTGATGCTGGGAAATATTGAAGGCAGGAGGAGACAGGGATGACAGAGGATGAGATGGTTGGATGGTTGGATCACCAACTTGATGGACAGGGAGGCCTGGCGTGCTGCAGTCCATGGGGTCGCAAAGAGTCGGACACGACTGAGCGACTGAACTGAACTAAGTTCCCAAATGATGCTGATGCTGCTGGGCTGTGGACCACATTTTGGGAACCAGGGAGCTATCTAGTTTAAGGGGAAGCAGACCAGAAAGAGCCTCAGGAGCAATGGAATGCTGTTACTAAAACCATAGTTCTCAGGCACAGTTTTTATCAAGGGTAAATTAGCGTGTCTGGTTTTTAGAAGATGTGGAGAAAGGCCCACTTGATGCTGAACTACTTACTGAGTTACTGGCCCAGTTTCTTCTTCTTCTGATGGGGCTAAAACTGGTTCCACAGTTTGAGAAAGGAAAATGTAATATATAAGGGTGGTAGCTGGGTGCAGGCTTTGGGATTGGAGGCATTCAGAGGCATAGATGAAGCAGATTTCTATATATTAATTTTGCAAAGGATACAGTGAGGTAAGATGAATATTAGTATTCTGTTTTTTTTTCCCTAGGAAGTCTTAAGAAGTATTATGACTGATCAAGTTTAGTTTGCATCCAGGCTGAAGTAGCTTTTCTGATCCTATAGATGAGTTTTTTTTTTTTTTTCCTACCTACAAAGTACTTTTAGGTGTCTACCTACAAGCAATCATGGAAAGTAGTTTGAGTCCCTACCACAGTTTTACCCGATGTTGAGTAATGAAGAATCTCAAGACACATTTCTTAATGTATATAATCATGTATAACTTTAAGTGAAATTTGAGCTGTATATTTCCGGCTCAAGTAATCAAATGCTTACATTGTTTAGAGGCTAAAAAATTTTGTTCTTAAAATATCCCTTAAGAAATTGATGTACTTTTTACAGTGTTGTGTTCTGCAGCAAATATTGACTAATGCCAGATAAACAGATACAAAAGCAGGGAAGAATATTGGGTGAATGAGGTCTGTATTTTCATAAACTTGGGTCTAATTTTAACACAGGTTAAAAAATGTTTCATTTCCCTTAATAGATCTTTTCTAAGTAAATAATAGTTAGAATTCCTCATGCTGCTGTGTCTATAGCTGTACCGTTGAGCAAACTAGATGGTGAGGAAATAAACTGCATTTGTGAGAGGAGAAAAACAACAGACACATAATCACCTAAACTTTGGACAAACCTCTGAAATGGAAGCCAATATAGCAATGAAATCACAATGAAATTATAAATTTATGGAGGAAAAGCTGGGAGGTTAATTTTACCCTTTAAAACCTCAATGAAGCACAAAATTCAGGGGGAAAACTAATAATTATGACAAAGAATTGTAAGATTTGGAACATCAACTCAGCAAATGAAGACATTACCACATGGCGGACATTAGCCAATAAAAGGCATCCAATCACTCTAAAATGAGCTCATAACGCAAAATGTGAGCACTGTGGGTTTCCAGAGGCATGGTGCATTTAGAAAAAAATTCATTTATTACTTTCCATGACTGAGCTCATTCAATTTACATTTACTGAGCATAGACAATGGCCTTGCACTTTGTATGATGTGCTTAGGAGGGCTAAAAAAATATATTGGGTACAGATCCTGACCTTAAGCAGATTACAGTTTAGTTGGAATGTCTGACTGGAGGGAAAAGAGAGGAACATAAACCCATAAGATAAGGAGAAATGACAAAGATAAAATAAACCAATATGAGGAGGCAGGAAAAAGGAGTGTGAGGGGTCAGGGAGAGGGTAGAGTTTAGGGTGATCTTCAAGGAGGAGAAGCAATTGAGCTGAACCTTATAGCATGTTTGATATTTGATTTTTATTTCAAAATTTCTCAAAGCACACACTATCTTCTCTGAGCTGAAAATGCCATGGCATATATGTTTTCAAATGGGATTTGCTATCAAACCAACACACTTTAACACATGAATCAGATAAAATAAATGCAGAGATGTAAAACTCATTGGATATAAACCAGCATGAGCTAATTTATGCACCAGCAAGAAACTTCCCCTATAGCGCTGTGATTTAACATAACTACGGTTTATACAAGATAGATTATGTGTAGAAAGGTAATTTCGTGAAAAGTGTGGAGAGTGGCTTGAAGGCAGGGAGAAGCTTTATAGGATTCCTGGAAGAAGTTGGGCAGGTTAATAGTGAGGGTTTGAAGCAGGTGCTGTAGCAGTGCAGCTAAACAGATGAGACGGATTCAAGAGCTCTTCACAAGTAGATTTAATTGGACCTACTTGATGGAGGGACAGAGAGAGAAGGATGCGTTAAGTATAATCATATGGAGCTAGTTGGGTGGATGGTGATACTATTAACTAATAAGATAGTGTTTACTGGAAGCAGCAGCAGTTTTGGAGTGACATTAACTGCAGTACTTGCAGGAAAATTACTTGGAGATATCAACTGACAAATTACAAGATGCATGTTTGGATCAAAGAAAAGAGATAGGACTAGAAGTAGGTTTGGAAATACTTGATCTTCAGTGTCAGTGGAGGCTGTGGATGGCTGAGATTTCCCCAGGAGGAAAGGACTGAGTGTGGAACTTGGAGGCAAAGCCTTCATTGCTGGAAGAGGGGAGTCCTCTCCAGCTTTGATCTTTGCTACAATGGGCTTTTTTTTTTTTTTTTTTTTTTTCCTTGGGCTGTTGTAACAAAGTACCACAAATTAGGTCACTACCCAAAAGTCTCAGAAATGTATTGCCTTCCAGTTCTGGAGGCTAGTAGTCCAAGATCAGGGTGTCAGCAGCGTTGATCCCTTCTAGTGCCTCTTTCCTAGCTCGTGCTGGCGTGCTGGCGCTCTTTGGCGTTCCTTGGCTGATCAATGTATCACCCCTACTTGTGATCACAAGTAGACTTGATACAGAGACTACAGTCTCTGCCTTCATTTTCCCTCATGGTGTCATCCCTGTGTGTGTCTCTCTTTGTGTCCAAATTCCTCCTATTTATAAGGACAGCAGTCACATTCCATTAGGGCCCACCATAATGACCTCATCATAACTTTATCATCTGCCAATGCCATGTTTCTGAATGAGGTCACGTTCTAAGGTCCTGGAGGTTAGAACCTCTGCATGTGAATTTTGGAGGACAAAATTTATCCTGTTACAGTTTTTTTTACCCCCTCCTCCTAGCATGAGTTTCGGAGTTGGGAGAAAAAGCCAGCGCAATAGGCTGAGAATTAAGAGGAGATAAGAAAGTCAAGGCTGTAAATATAGATCATTTATTTGAAACTATATCCATTACCAGTCAAATGGTGAGGACGAGGGCTCCACAGATGTTACAATTTCCAGGAAAGAAAATCCTTCAGTTGGCCAAAGAATCATTCAAAGTCTACGGTATCTTAACAGTGCTTCCTGCAAGATTATCTCTTCAACCTAAACCATATGGGCTTGCTTATTTGGTGAATAATGGCACAGAGCCCCAGAACATGAGTTAGTAGTCATTCACTTTGCATCTAGTTTAATGTGATCTTCTCTGATGAAACTTAGAAGTTTGACTTTGAAAAATGATGTGTCTAAGAGTGTGGACTAAGCAATTTTAGACATGGCAGAGCAATAAAAAATATTCTTGCCATGGATTCATTGGAGGTGCAAGGACACAGATTAACCTTGGGAGGTGTATTAGAGCATTTATTTTTTCAAAGAAAGGAAAGATTTGGTATTTAAATTCTCACTTTCATGTGAGGAGAAAAAAATATAAATCTTGGGATGTCTGAAAAATATTAAAATGTTCACAGAATTAACTGTCAGTGATAATAGCAAATGTCACATTTCTACTTCATCACATATTGAGAGAAACTGAAATATATAACCAAATGGTGGCATACTAGGCTCTTCTCCTATGCATCGTGGTGTGTTAACTTTATACCAAAATTTCTGGGTGTAAATAAGAGTATACAATTTTGTTTTGAATCTTAGATGATGTGGTTTGTAATTTCCAGTTGGGTTTAAAATAAACACCAAGGAATTGAAATGTTTTTGTAACAAAATTTTAATAGTATTTATCTTTCAGTGACATTTGTTTACCCTCCTAATTTTCCATTTTTAATTGCTTTTTGGTTTACAAATTATACATGTTGAGAGAGCAACTATTTGAATATATGTTTCCCTGAGTATTATATATTAAAATCAGCAATGCTTCTAGAGCATTAGAATTCTGAAAGAGCAGTTGCATATCTCATGGTCTTCTTTTTCCCCCCACAATTTATGTAAGTAGGATGTACTGTTCCTGGGGGGAAAATAGCAATAATGAAGACAGATAGTGATCTTATCTCTACCCTGGCAAAAAAGTCAGAATCCAGTTATTTACATATGCTACATTTCCCATAAATTGGCACAGAGTGACCACAATGGAAATTGAGCTTTTAATGTAACTGTATCCAGTATTACTTCTCTATCATGCTTGCCTGATTCTTTTGCTTTCTAATTGGTCTTGGGGACTTGACTGTTGCTTTTGAACCTTGTGCTAAGTACTGAGCCCTTTACTTTCTCTTTTCCTGTCTGACACATAGGACAGCCTCTCTTCTTGTTTCACCCACATTTCTACATTTCTCGGAAGGCAAAATGACTAAACCTTGTTTTCTGTAAAAACATTAAAAATGTTTTTAATGTTTAGTGAAGAGAGGGAAAAGAATACTGGACCTAGAATCAGATATGATTAGATGTTATCAGGCAATGGCACCCTACTCCAGTACTCTTGCCTGGAAAATCCCATGGGTGGAGGAGCCTAGAAGGCTGGAGTCCATGGGATCGCTAAGAGTTGGACACGACTGAGCGACTTCATTTTCCCTTTTCACTTTCATGCATTGGAGAAGGAAATGGCAACCCACTCCAGTGTTCTTGCCTGGAGAATCCCAGGGACAGGGGAGCCTGGTGGGCTGCTGTCTATGGGGTTGCACAGAGTCGGATATGACTGAAGTGACTTAGCTGTAGCCGTAATCCTCATTAGAAGAATCCCTAGGTGGCTCAATGGTAAAGAATTCACTTGCCAAGCAGGAGATGCCAGTTTGGTCCTTGGGGCAGGATGATCCCCTGCAGAAGGAAATGGAAACCCACTCCGGTATTCTTACCTGGAAAATCCCACACAGAGGAGCCTGACAGGCTACAGTCCATGGGGTCACAAAAAAGTCAGTCATGACTTGGCTACTAAACAATAAGAATCACAACAAATCCTCACTAAACTGCTTATAGCTGTGTATTCTCAGACAATATATTAAACTTCTCAGTAGTTCATTCATTCAAGAATCCACTCACTTGTTCACCTATTTGTCTACTTCTAACAAGCATTTCTTGAATATTTCTTGTGTTTTAGGCACCAGGCTAGACACAGAGGATGTTAAGATGAAAATCAGACCCTTCCCTCGAGGAGTTCATAGACCAGTCAGGAAGATAACAAAGCTTATGATAAAGGTGATAAATGTTAGAGATAATCATCTGTAAATGAGGAGGTGGAACAATATGATTTCTATAATTCTATGGTTTTATAAAAATCCTAGAAGTTGTTCACATGCCTTTCGAGTTGGGGAATAAAACAGGCCTTAAGATAGAAAGATAAAATAAACCTGTTTCCTTCACTTAACAGGCCCCTGGCTTGAAAGGAAAAGGGGATGAGTAATTGAATGTGTGTGTGTGCCTTTATTGCTGTTTGAGTCCTTGGACCACAGCATTCTCCTATTTCTGCAGGTGATTAATGGCATTCTGGCACGCTGGGCTACAAATTGTTCAAAATAAAAGAAATTTGGGAGTGGGTGAGTGGTAGCATGTGTGCTATACGGAGCGGGAAAAGAAAGTCAGAACTCTGCGGTTCTTATTTCCATATGTGCTTAAAGACAAGGAGAGTCATCAGAGAGAGAGGGAACAACAGAACTCCAAAAAACGCTTCTGGAATTTCTTCCTAAGTTCAGAGACAATTCTTAAAGAGCATAGGCAGCCTATGATTTGAGGAAATGGATGGCAAAAACTTAGTCATAATAACTAGTGTTTTTCATCCTCTGCTGCAGACACCATTTAGGCCATGGTGGAATAATTACTTTGTAAGTAAAACTTCTCTTTGGGCAGTCGTGATGGTGAGTCGGTATTACTCCAAAGGTCTCCATTACATTCTCTTGAACCACGGTAAAGATATTTTTAAAAAGCAACTAATAATACTTCAATAGGTAGACATTGTTTAAGTATAATAGAACTCATATGATTGACATATTTCTGGTATCAGTCAGTGTTTAATCAGACAAACAGAATCCACTTGAGGAATTTCAAGCAGAGTTAATTTAATATAGCTACAGAATACTAGAAGGCTGGAGGCACTCCTGGGGAAGGTTACCTGGAGAGTAGTAGCTATACAAAAGCTCTACCACCCGTAGGCCTGGGGCCCAAAGGAAAAAAATGATGTTTCCTTGGGATCCCAGTGAAGCTGAGGCTGCTGATGTTGAAAGTGAGTTACCTGAGTACAACTTGGAACCACACTTCACTGAAACCATTGCTGATGCTAAACTTGCTGTTAGAATCTGCAAAAAAAAAAAAAACCACCCCCCAAAACTAGCTTCTTGTTTTCTCCAGCGTCCTATCAGTGCTCCCACTGATGAAACTTAACAGAAAATCAGGTTGCAAGGGAGTCTGGGAGATGGAGCTTTGCAGGTTTTCTTGCCTCTGAGGTATGGACGAGGGTATGGAGGAAACCAGGAGGCACTGGGAGACAGCACGCTCGCCAGCACACCTCCACTGTCCTTTCTCTCTGTGATAATCTTGTTTACTTAGCAGACTTTCCTCCACCATAAATGAGGCAGTGAAGGGGAGAGTGATTTAAACCAAGGGAAGGAGGAAGACCGTAACATGGTGAGGTGACGGTCTTGAGAGAAGGGAAAGAAAATTTGGTCTGAGAATTGGTAAGACAGAGTGGGTGTGAATGGCAAGCGGTCAGATGAGAGTGTCCTTGAATTTACGTCATGGAGTTCAAACCCTTTGGGTTGGGGTGAAGTGAGGGCTGGCAGAAAAATCTGATTAAAGTTGTGGGATTCATGGATTGGGGGGTTAGGTTAAGCTTGCTACTTGTTTTAGGATCTGTTCTGGGGAAAATTTCAAATTCCTTGGGGTCCCATGTTGATCATGATACAACACAAATATAGCATCACATGACCGGTAAATTAGGAATGACCGAAGGAAGCATCTAGACAGGAGTGCTAAGTAATGCCCCTGGGTTCCCATGGCTCATGAGATGGTATCTAGGAGTTCTGTGACTTCTTAAGTCTCCTAGTACTAACAGACTCAGTGTGATGTAAGGACAAGGATGCTACAGGGCACGGGACTTGCTACAGAAAGCTTTGGGAATGGTGCCACCCAGATCCTAAGCCTCTCTAAACCCCCAGAGCACTAAGCAGTATAAAATATAATGTGTTGGATGCTAGTAGGAGATACCCAGAAGCCTGATGCAGAGAGGAACAGCTGGATCGGTAGAGGCCAGCGGAGCCCCAGATGTTAGTACACAGCCACAAGTAGTTCTTCCTCTGGACATGAGAGCATCCTCTTATACCTAGGTAGCCTCTTGAGAACGAGGGAGGAAGGATCTCTTTGTAAGATCCTTTGTAAGAGAGGAGAGAATTACTCTTGATAGAGAGTTTAAAGCAGTCTTTTTCAACAGTCACTTAGGGTTCAAACAGAAAGATTCAAATATGATTGCTGCGGAGCAAGATGAGGTGCGTTACACAGCGGAGAAATACATCCACACGCATACGCTTGTTCTTGGAATATCGTGTTTCTGATTGGCGAGGGATGTAGAGCTCGTAACTGGTTATGATAAATGATAGAATTTTTCTGCCTGAACCCTTTTTAGATAGAATGTTGAAAAATGTTGAATCTGTTCATGATAGGTAAATTAGAATGGTCCTAGAGAATTGCTTCTGAATTATTGGCATTTATTTTCATGTGATATAAAATAATTAAAGCTAATTTTCAACAGCAAGATTTTGTAATTATTCATTATTTATACTATGATGAGAAGGTTTATGTAGTATTTTAAAGAGCCTATAGGAAACTTGATCTTTTGTTCTGAGAAGCTCATAATCTAAAGTGATTCATTTATTTGTAAGGAAACAGTTATTGTAAGAACAAAGGATAGTCTTTATTAAAGTTTATAAGCTAAAGGAGAGGAGATTGTTTCCATTCATCCCCATCTTTTCATAATGTTTTTGTAATGGGAACAAATATTAAAATGATCCATTCTTGTCAAAAAGGGGTATATTCAGATTTGGACAACTTAATAAATAATAACAGAACTCCCAGACTACTCACTCAACTAGGGGCCCCTGACCCCAAAGGTGCCACCCCACCTTGAAGTATTCCAAAAGCCCATAAGATGCGTTATTATACCTTTATTTGTGTGAACAGCAATATTAAACTCTATTGAATAACTTCTTAAATAAGTAAAATAATAATTTAGAAGCAAAACTGTTATGTTTGTGCTTAGAGTTTTATAAGCAGACTAGTTATTTGTGTCCATAAATGTATGATGATCTCATAATGAGTTAGTTTATAGTTTTATGCATTAACTTCTCAGGCTGCTGGAGTATCATTTTCTGCTGGCTATTATATTATCAGGTCACATAATGCTAAACTGTAGGGTGTTTTTAGCTGATAATTTCTGGAAAGTGCTTACTTTTGAAATAAAAAGTAAAGCAAAAAAAAAAAAATCAAGCCACAATGCTGACTGAAAAAAATATTTATATTTATATTAAACCCCTCAGCTAGATTCTCAGACACATCACTGCTTAAAATGCAGTCACCTGACAAAAACAGTTCTAATTATTATCCCCTTGGGCTAACATTTTTCAGAGTGACTGGCTAAAATGCACTCCAGCTCATAATTTCTGCCTCTGACAGTGGAAGACATAACCTAGTTTCCCCTAATGCAAAAGTCTCTAATCTAGAGGGCAAGACCCTGCTCCATCTAACACTGAAGGGAGAAAATGCAATTTGAGCACAAGGAAATTGCACACACAGTTTGATAGTTCTACCACTCTCGGATTTTTTTTTTTTTCTTCCCTGGGTTTAAATGTCTTGTTTTATTTTATACTAAATTATGACCTGGCTGAAACTGCTCTGTTTTCTTTGTCATATTCTAGAAACCTCTTACTATAAAAGTGAAGGTTATACTATAGCTCCATACTTTTCAGGGGGTGGGAATGTTCACATTTTGACAGTTCAGCAGTGAAAACATTAAAAGTTACTGTGCTTGCTACAGCGATATTTTTTTTTCGTGTTGAATAATAGCTCTTTTGTCTTGGCAAATGGGGCATATATACTGCATTAGGAAAAGGTAATTAAATCGTCTTGAAATTACGAAAGTGCAGATTTTTTGAGTTGGCCTAATCAGTAACAAGTTCACTGTTGAATCTACGAACGAACAAACTTTTATGATTGCTGGGAGAGGTGAATTAACCTCAAATTGTTCTGGTTCACTTCCCAGGCGGTGGCCGAGTAATACATTGCCCCGAAACTGATAAGCCAGGAGGCTAAAGAAGTATGGAGGCAGTCCGTCAGGAATCTTGCAAAGAAGGCAGCTCTCAGTAGACAGTACTGGAGATTTTTATGAACCATTTTTAGTTCTGTGAATTGAAGAGACCTCGCCCCTTTTCTACCTCTTTCTGCTGACAGCTGCTCCTGAACACCTCCCTCCCAGCCGGAAGGGCAGCCGGATGGCTGCCTGTGCAGCTAACGCCAGGATGGCTCCTGAGCGAGCATCCAGGGTATCAGTTTCATCCTGGAGACTCACGTGTCACCTTCACGTCT
This sequence comes from Bos mutus, assembly GCF_027580195.1. Lineage (NCBI taxonomy): Eukaryota > Metazoa > Chordata > Mammalia > Artiodactyla > Bovidae > Bos > Bos mutus. The sequence goes on along the minus strand of NC_091623.1, from coordinate 23,968,146 downwards.
CGTGTATCTTCCATCATTTACGTGAATATATCAAGGGCTCTGGTAGAGGCACCAGGCTATGAAAGCGCAGTCTAACCAGTGGCTGGGAACAAAGGCCGCCTTCAGCTACAAATGATTCACTATGGTGTTGAGACTTTTTTCCCTCCACGATGACTTTGAATCCTAAAGATTAAATGAGTGTGCTTCCATTCGCAGAAAATAAAAGTGAAGGGATAGCCTAGGAAAAGAATTACTCTAAAAAAAATACTGATTTTAAGAACCAATTTAGAAAATTACAAAGGTTTCACAAGGATGTAGGGTGTACTTGTAATGGCAGGAGGAAGATTTATACCCAACTCTTCTCACAGATGCTACTGTAACTTATCATCCTCAGATTACTTGGTTTCCATCAGAAGATATCACTATCTGATCAGTCTCATCATTTCATATTGGGTGGCAGTATGGACAAAGTTAGAGTGAATTATTTGAAAGGTCATGTGACTATATCTAACAGATATTTTAAAATATTTTGTGTGGTTCATTAGCCAGTTTAATACAGTGGGTTAACAAAGAAGTTCTATAGTTCATCTCTGGAAAATTGAAACATGGCTCTTACTTTTCAACCATTATTAAATTAAAAATATCAAAATATTTTTAAGAAGATGCATGTTTCCAGCACCTTCTATGTCCTTGGGAAGCAAATAATAATGAACAGGATTAGGAAATAATTTCAGAGAAGACAATGGAACCCCACTCCAGTACTCTTGTCTGGAAAATCCCATGGATGGAGGAGCCTGGTGGGCTGCAGTCCATGGGGTCACTACGAGTCAGACATGACTGAGCGACTTCACTTTCACTTTTCACTTTGATGCATTGGAGGAGGAAATGGCAATCCACTTCAGTGTTCTTGCCTGGAGAATCCCAGGGACTGGGGAGCCTACGCTGCCGTCTATGGGGTCACACAGAGTTGGACACGACTGAAGTGACTTAGCAGCAGGAAATAATTTATACTGAAGTATATAACCCTGAGATGGCGGTGGATCAGCTCCACCTCTTTTGACCTTGGCCGCTTTAGAGGACAGCCTGGTTTCAACCAAAGTAACCTTGAACTTGGGGAGAGGCTGCAGCCCAGAGACACAGAATAGGTGTCGTTGGTGCTAATTTACTGTGCTTATGCACTGGCGAGCTACAGTCCATGGGGTCACAAAGAGTCAGACATGACTGAGCAACTAACACTTTCACTTTATGCACAGTTTATTAAGGAAACTTTCAGATTATGGAAATATTTGACAGTTTCTTCTAGATATTCTGTGGCTTCCGTGGTGGCTTAGACGGTAAAGCGTCTGCCTGCAATGCGGGAGACCTGGTTCGATTCCTGGGTCGGGAAGATCCCCTGGAGAAGGAAATGGCAATCCACTCCAGCACTCTTGCCTGGAAAATCCCATGGACGGAGGACCTTGATAAGCTACAGTCCATGGGGTTGCAAAGAGTCGGACACGACTGAGCAACTTCACTTTACTTCACTTCTAGATATTACGATTCTTCTTCAAATAGGATTCTTTTTCATATATTTAATATGGTATTTAAAAGTTGTCAGTAGAGAAAACATGCTAAAGTCTGAATACAAGAAAATAGTTCACAGTAAAGAACAATTATATACTGAGTATAATTTGAAAAATATTTGAATATTAAACTTGTCTTCATTAATATCAGTTACAGGTCTCAAGGAATATGTCATGATCTCTTCATTATTCTACTTTAAACTCACAATATTATCTCCAGGGGAATTTTAAAAACATTTTATCAGGAAGCTTGCTTCTAAGTTGTTTGGTCAGGTCTGTCTTTCGTAAAGTTAACAGTTTCTAAATATTTCCAGATTTGGCTGTCTGATACCAGAACAATTACAAAATATTTTCGGTAATACTATGTCAACAAGGTCTTTGGTATTATTAAAACAGGCATCTATTAACTGCTTTAAAATGCTGAGGATACTAAAAATAGTTCAAATTAACTCAATTAAAACTAAGGACCTATTCATACAGTACTATTTTATACATAATATTTATTGAAGACTTAGTATGTTACAAGCACCTTTCTTTCAGGGCCATTCATGTATTATTTCATTTAATCCTCAAAATAATCCAGGGTAAAAATTATAATTTTATGTCCATTTTATAGACAAGGAAACTGAGGCATAGGCAGGGTATGTAACTTGTTTCAAGGCACGTAGTTGATAAGTAGAAGATGTGGTATAAAATCCCAGGTAGCTTGATGCTGTGTTCTTTGCCCTTGTACTTTATTATATTGCCTCATATTAGTTAATGTTGATTCAAAAACTGTATTAAGATATGAGACTGCAACCAGTGTAAGATTCCTTGACAGGAAAAGCAAAGATGTTTCTGTAAATCAATGTTCATAGCATCATCCTCTGTCCCCCATCACTCACCTTGGCGCTTGGTAGCAGAGTGAGGAATATACCGTGTCTCCATGAGCAGAGCTTCATGGCACCCAGTTCGCATGTGGGATCGCTAAATTCCAAGGCACAGAAGTAACAATTCCATAGAAAATAGGCACCTTTATAATTTCTTACATATTAGTGAAATTTCTACATTTTCAAGAGCAGATGATACATTTAATTAAAATATTGACCTTGATATCAAGGATAGTATTACATGCTGAAATTACATATTAAAATAGATTGTGGGGGGCTTTTTTTGGGAGGGAATATTTATTGCAACTTCACTTTTTGATTAAAATAGAAAAGAAATCCTCTGAAAATTACTTTGATAAAACGGACTTCAAGTTAAAATCCACATGAATCATGTTGGGTTTTTCAGGAAGAATCTTGTTTTGGCCTAAATGATACCCGAGATCAACTTAGACCTACCTACATTTTTAACGTGACGGAAGTGCAGTGGTCTCTCAGCTGGTGTCAGAGAGGAAGTACTTTCAGGAAGACTTTGTCTACCAGAGTTAGACCCAGGGAGCATGGTAGCCTGAAGTCTCCTTGTCTCCTCGGTCTGCTCTTGGTTCTTTATCACCAGAAAGGCTAGAAAGCAGAAAAAGTGAAAGTTTCTTCTGAACAGATTCTTTTCATTACAGACTTCAGAAATGTCGGAAAGCTAGCATAGAGCAATTCGTATCCCGAATTCTTTTTTGCTGTAATAACGCACAGCAACTAAAATCTTAACATTTTTGTCAGATGTGAAAAAACATACAATCTTATTGTTTCTCACATTTGGTGTTTTTCGGGGGTGGAGGAATCAATTATTTTGTCATTAGAAGCTGTAAAATAAAATTCCAATAAAATCCATGTTACACATCTATGCAAACCAATAAAAAGAGAATATTTGCATGTGTCCTATTAATCAAAACCAGTTTCCTGCAATTCTAAAGACATATTCTTCAATGAGTTTTGCTTAATCTTCCCTATCCAAGTTAAATGGTCATACTTGGGAATATATATTTTGTACATATGTGCACACATACAACAGAAAATAGTTGGGTTTTAACTATCAGATATTTTAGAGGTCAGCAATGACTTTTTTTTCCACTTAGGTCTTTAATTCAATCTAGTATTATACATGTTTTCTACTCACTTCTGTAGAGACCAGTGTAAACATTTGGAAGGCATTTTGTATGGCAAGTTTGTGTATTGCAGTTTTTGAGCAATGCAAACATCCCCCTTAAATAAATGAAAACAGATCCCAGAAAAGGGTATGCTTCCAACGCATTCCCCAAAGATCTGAGTGCCGCTGTGCATTCTTGCTCAATTTAAACAAACTAAACTTCAGTTAGTCTCCCCTCCCCTAATGGGCACCCCCACTGGGAACATTGTTAGGTTACCACCATGGCCAAGGCCTCCGTACAGCTGGATCTGTAAACAAGACCATAATCCGCAGGAAAGAACTTGCAGAGTTTTGGCAGCGCTCACAGTGTTGTTAACATATTGTGCCAAAGCAATAACAAAGCCATCATTTTTAAGTTTGTTCACGGATTTGTATTAATCAAGAAATTTTCCAGAAATTACTTCTAAATGAGGAACCTTCCAGAAAGTTACCATTTGGCAAAAAGACTTCCAGATGCCTTTTTTTTTTTTTTTGCTTATCTGCAACATATTCTTCCAAATAAATCACAAATTTGTGGAAGTTCAGTGGAGACAGAAAACACATTGCCGCTGTACTGGCAGGAGGAGGCTCCCTTCAGTTCCCTCCTGGCTTCGTCAAAGCCAGGCGAGTGCTCAGGTCATTTTTTCTTATTAGGAGGAGGTGGCTGGGCCATCTAACTTGGCATTCTGGCAGTAAACATTAAGTATTGATATTTGGATCAGAAAAGCAATGATTAGATTACAGTCAGAACTGCACACTAAGCATTTAGGAAAAAGACCAGGAGAGGGTGTTGGACCTTTGAAATTTAGTTGTTGGTTTTTATTGGCATATTAGGCAATTGATTCTCTCAACTTCAATATTTTTACTTTAGACCCTTTTTTTTTTTTTTTTCCCCCAAACTTGTGCACAAGCACGGCTTCTGCAAACTATTATGGCTGCTCCATCAGAAAACAGAAGGGAGGAAAGGGAGAGCGTGATAGCACAGTTAGAGCTGGGGAGTGAAATAACCTATGTTTTAAAAATTTTTGACAATGTATTGCTCCTTATAATGCCTGTAATAGTAATTTTTTGATGTAAGTTTTGTGTGATTTAAAAAAAAAAGACAACTTCTGGGTAAGGTAAAAATAAAAATCCTGGGTAAAATAAACTTTTTAAAGGGTGCTAAATATTCCAAACTCAGGGATGATACATCCCTAACAAAGGGCTCGTCTGTGGCTCCTGTGGTGACAGCTGTATATGGGCTCAGACTTCTGAATCAGGAGTTGAAAACCTATGTAGTGAGTCTATTGGCTTCCCTGGCCCAGCGGTGAAGAATCTGCCTGCCAATGCAGGAGACGCGAGTTCAGTCCCTAGGTCTGGAAGATCCTCTGGAGAAGGAAAAGGCTACCCACTTCAGTATTCTCGCCTGGAATATCCCATGAACAGAGGAGCGTGGCGGGCTACAGTCCATGGGATCGCAGAGTTGGACACCACTGAAGCGACTTAGCGCTCAAAGAGAAATTCAAGAAACAGGCTGTTAAGAAAAATAACTGGACAGACATAGCACATGTGATCTAAATCCCACCAGCTGAACAGTCTCAAGGCTGTACAGATCAGAAAGACCTTGTCAAAGAGCCAGGAAAAGGATTCCCTCTGTGCTGGTGCTCCAGGGATGATGGCAGCTTGTCATTTAATGTTTGAATGACAAATCTAAAGGATTGCCTTAGCCAGTTTTAGGTAAGATCTATTATTTACTAGAAAGGGCAATAAGAAAATAAATAAGGTTTGTTCATAGTCAACCAGTGTTAAATTGAAGGAGCTCTTTCCAGTAAACAACAGTTTCCAAAAGCAGATGTGACGGCCCACATGTTTCTCTTGTACTCAAAAGGCAGAAGTCAGCCTAAGTAGTACAGATCCTTGTGAGTTTCAAGTTCTTTTCCTCTCCAATCAGTATTATCTAGCATTTATTCAGCACCTGTATTAAATGCTTTACATGTTATCTTAATTCTCACAATTTAAGACCTGCATACTGTTGTGTATGTATACAGGATAGTTCAATAATGTCTCCCAAGATAGAGAGTTAATTGGAGTAGGGAGTGAATTCAAACCCAGGACTATTTGTGTGTAGAGCTTCTCCTTATTACAGTTTTGCTACACCACCTCTGTGGTCAGAGGACAAGACCTAGGATCCAGTCTGCTAATATTTCTAATTCGCTGACATGTTGTCATGTATGTTGACACCTATAACCATGCACAAGGAATCAGGGAAGAGCATTTCTCCACCCAGGGTCATCTTTATCATTTCTCTCCTCACACACCTGAGCTGTTGAATGTTGCTATAGAAAATCGCAAATCTATTCTGACTGAATCTGTAGAGCCATGTTTTCTAATTTTACATCTGTTCACAGTTCTTTTGCTAACTTCCTATCACATTTTCTTCAAAAGCGTTTCCACCCCATCCTTCATCTCAGCAAAAGCCTTCACTTCTGGCTCAATTGATTAATGTTTGGAAGTGTGTTCTGTTGGGAAACTGTCTTCCTGGCCCTCTTGTTTCCATGTTTCTTGGGAACGAACAGTATTGGAGCAGCACTTCCTTTTCCCCATTCACTTCTTCTTCTTATCCATCAGGTTAAGTGATTTAGTTGATTATTGGTGTAAGTGGGCTCTGGCATCCAAAGATCTCTGTTGTTTAGTCTCTCAGTCATGTCTGACTCATGCCAGGCTTCCCTGCATTTCACCATCTCCCAGAGTTTGCTCAAACTCATGTCCATTGGGTCAGTGATGCCATCTAACCATCTCATCCTCTGTTGTCCAGGGGTCTGTGTTCCTTAATGAGTCAGGCTGACTGTTGTAACACACTGCTCCCTTTGCTTACCCTTCTTCTATGTCTTCTAAAGTAGCCTGTTCTCAGGGTAAAAGTATTATCTTCTCTTCTTCATATTACAGTTTACTGGGGCAGGCCTATATGGACTAACAAGGCATCAGTTTATTCAACACTTAGCAACAAAGTCCATAAACATGTAGCACTGACTCTGTGGCACTTACTGAACTAGGCTCTGTGGAGTATAAAGATGCCTAGGGCCATTCTGATCCTCAAGGACATTACATACTGATGGGCAAATTACAGCCAATGATGGTAAAATATGGTCTGTAAAAAAAAAAAAAATGTATGTTTCTAAGAAACACAGAGAGTATGAAATTCCAGAGAAATGAAACAACAGACCATGTAAACTTTGGAAACAACAGGCTGTGGAATTTCACACATAGTGCCTCAGATGGTTAAGAATCTGCCTGCAATGCAGGAGACCTGGGTTTCACCTCTGGGTCCAGAAGATCCCCTGGAGTAGGAAATGGCAACCCACTCCAGTATTCTTGCCTGAAGAAATCCATGGACAGAGGAGACTGGCAGGCTACAGTTCAGTTCAGTTCAGTTGCTTAGTCATGTCTCTTTGCCACCCCATGGACCACAGCACGCCAGGCTTCCCTGTCCATCACCAACTCCCAGAGTTTACTCAAACTCATATCCAGTGAGTCAGTGATGCCATCCAACCAGCTCATCCTCTGTCATCCCCTTCTCCTCCTGCCTTCAATCTTTCCCAGCATCAGGGTCTTTTCAATTGAGTCAATTCTTTGCATCAGTTGGCCAAAGTATTGGAGTTTCAGCTTCAGCACGAGTTCTTCGCATCAGGTAGTCAAAGTATTGGAGTTTCAGTTTTAGCATCAGTCCTTCCAATGAATATTCGGGCCTGATTTCCTTTAGGATGGACTGGATGGATCTCCTTGCAGCCCAAGGGACTCTCAAGAGTCTTCTCCAACACCACAGTTCAAAAGCATCAATTCTTTGGTGCTCAGCTTTCTTTATAGTCCAACTCTCACATCCATACACGACTACTGGAAAAACTATAGCCTTGACTAGACAGACCTTTGTTGGCAAAATAATATCTCTGCTTTTTAATATGCTTTCTAAGTTGGTCATAGCTTTTCTTCCAAGGAGCAAGTGTCTTTTAATTTCATGGCTGCAGTCACCATCTACAGTGATTTTGGAGCCACCCAAAATAAAGTCTGACACTGTTTCCACTGTTTCCCCATCTATTTGCCATGAAGTGGTGGGACAAGATGCCACGATCTTAGTTTTCTAATATTGCATAGGAACCTGGAATGTCAGGTCCATGAATCAAGGCAAATTGGATGTGGTCAAGCAGGAGGTGGCAAGAGTGAACATTGACATTTTAGGAATCAGCGAACTAAAATGGACTGGAATGGGTGAATTTAACTCAGATGACCATTATATCTAATACTGTGGGCAAGAATACCTTAGAAGAAATAGCCATCATAGTCAACAAAACAGTCCAAAATGCAGTACTTGGATGCAATCTCAAAAACAACTAAATGATCTCTGTTTGTTTCCAAGGCAAACCATTCAATATCACAGTCATCCAAGTCTATGCCCTGACCAGTAATGCTGAAGAAGCTGAATTTGAACGGTTCTGTGAAGACCTACAAGACCTTCTAGGACTAACACAATAAGAGATGTCCTTTTCATTATAGGGGACTGGAATGCAGAAGTAGGATGCTTGGGGCTGGTGCACTGGGACGACCCAGAGGGAGGGTATGGGGAGGGAGGAGGGAGGAGGGTTCAGGATGGGGAACACAGGTATACCTGTGGCAGATTCATTTCGATATTTGGCAAAACTAATACAATATTGTAAAGTTTAAAAATAAAATAAAAAAAAAAAAAGTAGGAAGTCAAGAAACACCTGGAGTAACAGGCAAATTTGGCCTTGGAGTATGGAATGAAGCAGGGCTACAGTTTATGGGGTAGCAAAAAGTCAGATACAACTCAACAACTAACACTTTCAACTTTCAGTACAGATGATGAAAAGAAGAAAATCAGGAAAACCATTCCAGGTTCACTACAATCTGATACTGTAAACTTCTTTGTTAGGTGCTGCCACTCCTCCATGAGAACAGGAAATAATGTCTTCCATGCTTCAATTAACCCTTATAATAATGCTACAAGGAGGTATTCTTATGTTTATTTTATGGACACAGAGCTGCTTGGAAAAACTGAAGTCCTGAGAATTAAGTAGTTTGCTCAGATTCACATTATTAATCACTGGGAGAAGAGGAAAACCGAGTTTGCCTCTTTTGACGTCCATATTGTTTTCTTAAAACTGGGCCACTTTTCAAACTGGTGTAGGAGCAAGAGCGCTGGGTAGGATTGAGAAAGTCAGGCCTTGAGTACTGGAACCACTGTTTCCTAGGTGTGCAATTTTGGGTGTTTCCCCTCTCTACTCTTGAGTGTCTTTATTTATGAGAGGTGAAGATGAAATCCCTGTCAACTCCAGGAATTCTGGAGAAATCTTAAGATGAGATAGACCTGAGAGAGGCCATCTGAGTGCTAGTGTTCTGAACCAGAACTTTACTTGTGCTAAGAACTATGCAAGTATTATTTCCCCAGCATAAATAGGGACTCAGTTCTCTGGAACTAAACTGTGAGATGGGGAGTTTCATGGTGAAATTTTGTGGGAGAGTGGTCTCAGGAGATTGTTGTTCAGTTGCTGAATCATGTCCAACTCTTTGCAGCCCCATGGACTGCAGCATACCAGGCTTCCCTGTCCATCACCATCTCCTAGAGTTTGCCTAAACTCATGTCCATTGAGTCGGTGATGCCATCCAACCATCTTGTCCTCTGTCATCCTTCTCCTCCAGTCTTCAATCTTTCCCAGCATCAGGGTCTTTTCTAATGAGTTGGCTCTTTGCATCAGGTGGTCAAAGTATCGGAGCTTCAGTATCAGTCCTTCCAATGAATATTCAGAGTTGATTTCCTTTCAGATTGATTGGTGTGATCTCCTTGCTGTCCAAGGGACTCTCAAGTCTTCTCCAAAGAGTGGTCTTGGGAGACAGACCTCTGCAGAAGTAAGCAAGGGAGTAGTGGGCAGAGGAAGAAGCTGAACAGCAGTGTACTTACAAATGAGGCCTCTGCTGATCATCATAGGCATGCTGAGGCTGAGTGGCCTGTTAGAGTCACTCAAATTGTGGCAAAGGAGCCTGAGCCTTTGTTTCCCTGAATAAACTAGCCACTAGCTAAGGGTTGCCCCTTGGCAGGGTCTCTAACCTTGGGCAGGGCAATTCCCTGCCATCCCCGGGAGTTGGTGATGGACAGGGAGGCCTGGCGTGCTGCGGTTCACGGGGTCGCAAAGAGTCAGACATGACTGAGCAACTGAACTGAACTGATATACCAACTACACTGCTATGTGTGGAGGAATCTGGAAAGGAAGCTAATAAAATCCATTTTATTTGCCAAATGTATAACCACAGAAAAACGTAAGGGATATGAAAGAATTGCTATAATTAGCAGAGTATCTTACACGCAAAAATTGCTCAGTGTATTTTTATAGAGTAGATGAGTAAATGAATGTGTAAGAGAGCAATTAAGGGCACACTGGTTGGCTCTGGTCCTCAGCATAACTCAGCAAAACCTCGAAAGGAACAACGATGAGCTATGGACTGGGATGGCAGAATGGTTCCTTGAAGATGGTGACCTCGAGTTGGGCCTTGAAGTCTGGGTGGCACAGAAATTGGAGGAAGGTTGAAGGGAAATGTAGTAGAGGTCAATAAGGGAACATTTGATGGCAGGCAATAAAATCTCAAATGTGAGAGGTTTGGGTACACCAGGGCAAGTAAGGATACTTGCTTCCTTGGGGTGAAGTGTATTTGTGTATGAGTTGCAGGGTGCAAGGTTCAATAAGTGGGGGAACTGGAATAGATGGTGAAAGGGCCAGAGGAGCTGATGGTGCTATGTCATGATGGAGTCCTAAGTTGTGGAGTGAAAAATGAAAAAATGAATTTAAGAAGTGCATAACCTCAGAAAAGATGAAGAGAAAATGAATTCAAGGCAGAGAGACCAGATAGAAAGTTGAGGTGGCATTTAAATATAAGTGATGAAAGCCTGAACATGGGTGGTGGAAGTTGGATAGAAAATAAGGGTGAAGTTCAGGAGTCATTCTCAAGAAGAAAAATGGGACTTAATAGCATGCTGAATTTTTCTCACTTCTTTGTTCCTTAAATCCAAGAACATTTTTAAAGATTAAAAAAAGACAACTTCAAACATCTGGAATAGTCATTATCTTTAAAAAATTAATGTCATTATCCACAATGTCTAAGATTCTAAAAGTGTTAAGTCATACCTACACAATATGATCAGAATGGCTATTTTGACTGAGTTGATTAGGCTAATTAAATCCTAATTTAATCATTCCACTCAAGCCAATTATTTGCCCTCTGTATAACTCTTCTCAGTCTACAGTGTTCGTATTTTAAAGTGGCCAGTTAAAAACTACTCAGTTTCACCAGAACATCTAGGCTAACAATATGGTATTAATATATATCTCTTTTTTATCTACTTATCTACCTACCTACCTACGTATCAATCATCTATCTCTCCTTATCTATGTTAGCAAGACCAATGTTAGGTCATTGATTTCTTTATCTAATTTTGCAGTGACTCAGTCTTGTCTTAAGGCAGGATTGGTACAGTATGACCTTGGTTGAAAAAACATGTTCTTCAAAAGTATAGAGGGCTTTCCCAATGACTCAGTGGGTAAAGAATTCATCTGCAGTGCAGGAGACACAGGAGATGTAGGTTCGATCCCTAAATTGGGAAGATCCTCAGGGGGAGATGGCAACGCACTCCAGCGCGCTTGCCTGGGAAATCCCATGGACAGAGGAGCCTGGCGGGCTACAGTCTAAAGGGTCACAAAGAGTTGGACACATCTGAGCAACCATGTGTGTATAAGTATAGACATGATGTGTGGTGTACACGGTATTTGTCATGAGTATTTAAACTCTGACATTTTGGAAACGCAAAGCATACTAGACTGACTTCATTTTTATCTTTTATCCTTCCTATTTTAAATTGTGCATAATTTAATGGAAACAAAACATAGTCTACTGCCTGAAAGAACTCTTAATTTGGGGCTACATAAAATTAAAAAAAGAACACTATTCTTTTAATATTTTTATATATTTTCAATGCAAATATCTGTGCCTATTGATTATATTTTATATTACTGATTTATTCCATCGCTATCTCAGTATATTAAATTAACCTACCTGTAAAATTTATTAACTGCATAACAAAATACAGTGCTAAGATTTTTTTGTTCCTGTGTATTGGCTCTTTAATACTTTCAAATTCCTTCTTGTTTTGTATTGTTACACAGGTATTTCAGAAGGAAGAAGTACAGTTTTCCTCATCATGGTTTTTTTCCTCTTTTAATTTCAGCCATTCTGTTGGGCTAGTTTTTAAAACTAAACTTCGCTTTAGAGTTTATTGTAGATTACATGCAGTTGTAAGAAATAGTACAGAAATATTTTGTGTATTCTTTACACATTTCCCTCAATGGTAACATCTTGCAAAACCACAATATAACATCACGACCAGGATATTTATGTTCATATAGACAAAATATAGAACATTTCCATATACAGGGAGTTCTCATGTTGCCCTTTAATAGCCACACTCACTTCACTTCTGTATTTTCCCCCATCTTGTGCTCCACGAACCTGTTCTCCATTTCTATGATTTTGTCATTTTAACAATGTTACATAAATAGAATCCTACAGTGTGGACTCTTGGGATTTTTTTTTTCCCCCACTCAGTGCAATTATCTGGATAGAGATTTAACTCGTTGTCTTGTAACAGCAGATTTTTTGCTAAGTAGTATTACTCCATGGCATAGATAGGATGTTTAAACATTCATCTGTTGAAGGACATCTGGGTTGTTTCCAGTTTTTAGCTCATATAATAAGCTTGCTATAAATAATCATACAGATGATGAAGTCAGTTTACCAGTTTTTCTTTGTATGGATCAGGCTTTTTTTGCTGAGTCCTAGATTGTGAAGATTTCCTTTCCTGTTTTTACCTAAAATTTTATAGCTTAAAGTTTTTTATATAGTAACTCTATTTTGATTTAACTTTTATGCAAGGTTTTAGGTTTATGTCGGTCTGTGTTTTGCCTTTGGATGCACAGTGGCTCCAGCACGAGTTGAAAAGTCTATCATTCTTCCTCCGTTCGATTTTTTGCACTTCCGTCATATGAAGCGACTTAGCAGTTGCAGCAGCAGCATATATCAGTTAGGCATATATATGTGGTACATCATCACCCATGGGCTTCCCTGGTGGTTCAGGGGTAAAGAATCTGCCTGTAACTCAGGAGACCTGGGTTCAGTCCCTGGGTTAGGAAGGTCCCCTGGAGAAGGGAATGGCAACCCACTTCAGTATTCTTGCCTGGAAAATTCCATGCACAGAAGAGCCTGGTGGGCTACAGTACATGGGGTCACAAAGAGTTGACCCCAACTAACATTTTCACTTTTCACTTTTCCAGTGAAATTATCTGGCCTGAGATACTGGGCATGTGGGGATAGTTTTTAAATTACAAATTCAATTTATTTAATACTTATCAGATCAGATCAGTCGCTCAGTCGTGTCCAACTCTTTGTGACCCCATGAATCGCAGCACGCCAGGCCTCCCTGTCCATCACCAACTCCCTGAGTTCACTCAGACTCACGTCCATCGAGTCAGTGATGCCATCCAGCCATGTCATCCTCTGTCGTCCCCTTCTCCTCTTGCCCCCAATCCCTCCCAGCATCAGAGTCCTTTCCAATGAGTCAACTCTTTGTATGAGGTGGCCAAAGTACTGGAGTTTCAGCTTTAGCATCATTCCTTCCAAAGAAATCCCAGGGCTGATCTCCTTCAGAATGGACTGGTGGGATCTCCTTGCAGTCCAAGGGACTCTCAAGAGTCTTCTCCAACACCACAGTTCAAAAGCATCAATTCCTCGGCACTCAGCCTTCTTCACAGTCCAACTCTCACATCCATACATGACCACAGGAAAAACCATAGCCTTGACTAGACGAACCTTTGTTGGCAAAGTAATGTCTCTGCTTTTGAATATGCTATCTAGGTTGGTCATAACTTTCCTTCCAAGGAGTAAGCATCTTTTAATTTCATGGCTGCAGTCACCATCTAGGCCTATTCAAACTATTTATTTTATACAAGATGAGCTGTAGTAGTTTGTGTTTTTGAGAAATTTATGTATTTCATCTAGGCTGTTAAATTTATGTATAGAATAATCCATAGTATTCCCTTACTACCCTTTTGATGTCTTGAATATGTAGTGATATCTCCTGTTCCATTGCTGATATTGGTAATTTATATCTTCCTTTGAGAGTTGTCAACTTCATTGATGCTTTTAAAGAAATGACTTGATTTCATTGGTTTTGTTTCTTTTTCTCCTTTTCAATTTTATCCATCTGTTCATATCTTTACCATTTCCTTTTTTCTGCTCGATTTTACTTTTTCTCTTCTTTTTCTATGTTTTTGATGTGGTAGCTTTGATTATTTGAGACTTTTACCCTTTTCAAATATATGAATTTTAATGCTATAAATTTCCCTCTCAGCGCTATTTTTTTAAGCTGTGTCCCACAAATATTGATATATTGTATTTTCATGATCATTCAGTTCACTATATACTTTGATTTTGCTTGAGACTGCCTCCTTGACTCATGCGTTATTTGGAAGTGTGTTGTTTAGTTTCAAAGTGTTTGCAGACTTTTCTGTTATGTTTCTGTTTTGATTTCTAGTTTGAGTCCAGTACAGTGAAAGAACACACCTTAAAATGACTTCCATACTTTTCAACTTGTGGAAGTCTTTTTTATAGGCCAGAATATGGTCTATCTTTGTGTATAATCTGTAGCCTTTTGAACGTGTGTTCAGCTGTTATTGGGTGGACTGTTCAACAAATGTCAATTAAATCTTGTTTGTTGATATTGTTGAGTTCTTCTGTACCCATTGTGATTAGAGGTGTTGAAGTATCCAGGTATATTCGTAGATTTGTCCATTTCTTCTTTCAGCTCCACCAGTTTTTGCTTCACATTTTCTGTAGCTCTGTTTTTGGTGAATACACATTTAGAATTGTAACATCTTTTTGGTAGATTGACATTTTGTCACTGGGTAATATCCCTCTTGTCTCTAGTAAATTTATTTCCTCTGAAGTCTACTTTATCTGATATAAGGTAGCCACTCCTGTTTTCCTATGTAATATAATTGTCCTCAATATCTTCTGTACACACTCAGAATCACATTAGATAGTATTCTAATTTTTGCTTCAACTGATTATCAACCATATTGAGAAAACTCAAGAGATGATAGCCATTTTCCTTTTTTTCCTTTCTAGATCTCATACTTGTTTCTACTTCTACTTTGTAACACTTTTTATTGAAATTACTGTTCTAAATTTCTTTTCCAGATCTATAGATCTTACTGCTTTCTCTACTACCAGATACTACTTATCATCTGAACTTGTTCAAAGCAAATTATGTCAGAGCTCTTTGCTTCTGAAAGAAAATAAAATCTAATTATCATATTTTTATACAAAGATAACAAGGATAATAAAATCCTGAAAATGTGAAAGGGAGATGTGAAAAAGAGCATTCATAATAAGCTCAAAGAGTTTTGAGACACACATTTGATGTGTACACTGATCTGCAGCAAGATCTTGACATTGTCATGTAACATTAAGATTGCAAAATAAGTAAAGACAGTGCTTCCATCTTACACTAATTTTTACCAAAAGATAGGGCTGAATAAAAGCCAACTGAATCTCTGCCAGTCCCCAGGCATATGTACAAGAAATTGCACAGGCATTAAAAAGGAAAACTAGAGTAAATAATGTGATTGAAGTAAACAGATGCTGCAGGTGACTGTGATTTTATTTTGAATAAAAAGCTAGCTATATTTTCATTAATATGACTTATATATAGTATATTTTTCCAAGTTTACATTCTTCAAATATAATTTTACATTAAGATATTTTTATTTTCAAAGTTATTTCTTATCTCCACTACCTATTTTGCTATGAAGTTCAATAAAAATCATAAATCTTACTGTTTAAGCACTCTGGTTTTATACAGTAAGGAGAAATGGAAAAAAAAATTAGTTCAGAATTTGTATCCACAAAGTTATGTGGGACAGTAATCATTAGACTGTAGAGTTTTGAGTAGAAACCTCTGAAAGTTGCTCCTTTATCTCTGGCCTTTCATGTGGTGGACTTTGCCTCTTTGGGAGCATTTTTCACATTGCATCTTAATTTAGTGACATGGCTCTCTCACGAGAATGTGAGCTCCTGGAAGGCAGGAATCAGCACTTTATTTAATAGTTAGCTAAACTGGTGTATTATTAGAAGGGGTGATTTTTAAGCAAAGTTTACTTATGGTTTATAAATGGTAATTTTATAGGAAATGAATTTTCTCTAGCTAGTTGCAGCGATATAAAAAATAGTTGCTTTATTATCACTTGTGAAGTAGACAGGGACTGTAATACTTTTCAGTCTGTTAACTGGTATGTGACTCCTGCTTCGGGTTGTGCAAGCTACTGATCACTATGGGAATGTGGAAATAGAATAAAGCATGATTCACTCTTCCTGGGAGTCTTTAATCTGCTTGGGAAGATAAGACCAAAGATGAAACAATTCAAGCAAATCTAAGCTTATATACAAAGCTTAGATTGTATATAAGCTTAGGCCTGCAACTGGGTGGCACAGAGTGTGCACATTAGAAGTTCAAAGTAGGGGCACATCGCAGGAAGCTGGAGGATCAGGGAAGGGCTCCTAGAGTAGATGAGATTTAAGTAGGTCCTGAAATGTGAGTTCCAGTTCTAGTAGATGAAGGAAAAGACCAGTGGTTTGGGGAGAATGAGGAATTTCCCAGGGAAGAGAACATTAAATAGCAAATATTTTTAAATTGAGGAAAAGAAGAAAGAGATCTCAAGAATTTGCACTTCCTCCTTGTTTTACAGTAAGGATCAACCTGGCTTCTTAGAAGATAATGAGTGACATAGAAAATGAAAATATTTGTTGGAGGGTCAGGATAATGGCTGTCCAAACCTGATGGGCCATCTTCTATTTTAGCAGTTAGAAGAAACTCAAGGAGCAAAGACTAAGGCTTATAAATGGGTGGGATAAGCAAAGACTTCTGGAAGGGAGAAAGATCAACAAATAGAACCACCTTCAGCCCCTGTCTCTAACTTGCAGGGTGCCCAAGGAGACATAGGGTGGTGGTTTCAAACTTTTAACCTGTGAACTCACTAAGGGAAGGACTTCCGGTTAAGGATTTTTCTTTCTTTCCCCAATTCTTGCTGAATACATAGACCCTGGCATGGATAAATATCTTTAAATTGGAGAGATTATGCCTGTGTATAAATTTAATACATAAGTGTTTAATTATGTAAGTTATGTATTTTTAGTATTTGTTTTGAATATGATTTATGAAGTGTTGGCTTGTAGAAAAAATTGGCACATAGAGATATGTTGAAGCAGGTTTAGAATTTTTATCAACATAAATTGTATATAAAATGTATATTTTATGTACCTCGGTAGTATTATCACTTTCTAACACATTTTAAGGAGGAAACCTATTTTCATATTGTGGGTCTGAAGAATAAGTGAAGGAAAAAAACCCATGAAACAATTCTCTAGGTTTCCCTAGAAAATATTCTCTACTCCATATGTGCTTTGAGTTTTGTAATTAAACTCATGCCTGGACCAATGTCATTTGAATTTTAAAGGTTATGTACATAGAATGTCAAAACAATCATTTAAAACACGTTAGTAAAGTGAAGGGTTGGCCACGATCCTTCTCGAAGGTTCCTACTACACTCAACATTATCTAATTCTACGAGCAAGAAACATTTGTGTCTACTGTGAGTGGATTGGTTTACACTCAGCTCAACAACGAGTTGAGTGGCTTTCTTGACTGGGTCCCAGATTCTCAGGGATGCGTACACAACCTCCTGTGAAGCAACCCCTGTAATCCAAAGTTGATCACAAGGTAACCATGGTAGCAGAGTAACGAGAGAGGCAGCTGTCCTGATGCCCTTTGTCTGTGTGCCACATGTTTGCATGAAAATTTGTTACTTTCTTTATACTTGGAACTTGTTTTGTCTGTAACTTTTGGGAACAAGGGAACTTTTATCGCCAAGTTCAGAATGGTCTTGAATTTTAGGACTTTTTCGATTTGTATCCAAATTTGTGTCAGCTGGATTTCACTCTGGTCCTGTTGGCAACACATGACTTTCTGGTTCTGGGACAGTCTAATTAGAACGTGCAGAGTCATCAAATTGCTAACCACACATTTTAGGGAGCTAAGTGTAAATAAATCTAAATCATATGAACTAAATTTACTGAAAAATACACATGAATTTAAAAATTAATGGAAAAAAAAGTCAGTGCCAAAATGACCTGTTCCTTTTCTCAGAACCAAAACCACTTAAGGCATTGTTTATTGAACTTGAAATTGTAATTGGGCTTGTCACTTTCTATTGGAAAGAAAAGCTCAAAATGGCAGAACTCTGGGTGGAAAAATAAATCTAACTGAGAAACAAAAGGCAAAATTCTATTTTAGAAGCTTACGCTTTTCTTAGATTATGAAAGCCATCTCTATTACCTCAAGGTACCGTGTAATTTTCCACCTAGAATCAGGGTGTAGTTTCAGGACTGGGAGAGCCTTGAAGGCGTTTCAGTCAGGCACTGCCTACAGGGCTGAGGTCCTTGCCGTGTGACTGGCCATTTGTGCTTCGATTCTCCATGCTAAACAAAATTCTGTTCCTTGAGACAGCTATCCCACATTCGTGCACTGCTAACAATAAGCCAGTCTCTCTGGAGCTTCTCCCAAGTAGTGTTTATCCCTCAAGTCTCTAGAAAACTGATTTAATTCATTTTTCTTGGAACTGTCTGTATTAGTTTTCAGTTATTTGCAAGGGCAGAATTTCCCATGTGTTACCTTGAGAAAGAGGGGATTTATTATAAGGATTCACATGGAGGGAAAAAAGAGAAGATAGCAGGATCAGGATTCACTTTCCAGAATCTCTCTCCCTGCCCTTCTCAGCACCTTGGCTTTCCTCTGAAGTTTTCTGTTTCCTTCTCTCTGCTGCTGAACTTCGCTTACAAAGTGTTTGCTCTCTCATCATTTCAGTTTACACGTGGTTTCAGCTTGCCATGGGCCAACTCTATCTGCTGGCTTCCTTTTAGCTTTTGCCTTTGTCATTAACTGGTTCAGTCTCTGTATTTTCTTTTTTTATTTTTTAACTTTACAATATTGTATTGGTTTTGCCATATATAGACATGCATCCGCCACAGGTATACATGTGTTCCCCATCCTGAACCCTCCTCCCTCCTCCCTCCCCGTACCATCCCTCTGGGTCGTCCCAGTGCACCAGCCCCAAGCATCCAGTATCGTGCATCGAACCTGGACTGGCAACTCGTTTCATATA
Organism: Bos mutus; assembly: GCF_027580195.1. Classification (NCBI taxonomy): domain Eukaryota; kingdom Metazoa; phylum Chordata; class Mammalia; order Artiodactyla; family Bovidae; genus Bos; species Bos mutus. The sequence continues at coordinate 23,949,248 of NC_091623.1, read as the reverse complement.
TGATATTATACATGTTTCAATGCCATTCTCCCAAATCATCCCACCCTCTCCCTCTCCCACAGAGTCCAAAAGACTGTTCTATATATCAGTGTCTCTTTTGCTGTCTCATATACCGGGTTATTGTTACCATCTTTCTAAATTCCATATATTTGCATTAGTATACTGTATTGGTGTTTTTCTTTCTGGCTTACTTCACTGTGTATAATAGGCTTCAGTTTCATCCACCTCATTAGAACTGATTCAAATGTATTCTTTTTAATGGCTGAGTAATACTCCATTGTGTATATGTACCATAGCTTTCTTATCCATTCATCTGCTGATGGACATCTAGGTTGCTTCCATGTCCTGGCTATTATAAACAGTGCTGCGATGAACATTGGGGTACACGTGTCTCTTTCAATTCTGGTTTCCTCAGTGTGTATGCCCAGCAGTGGGATTGCTGGGTCATAAGGCAGTTCTATTTCCAGTTTTTTAAGGAATCTCCACACTGTTCTCCATAGTGGCTGTACTAGTTTGCATTCCCACCAACAGTGTAAGAGGGTTCCCTTTTCTCCACACCCTCTCCAGCATTTATTGCTTGTAGACTTTTGGATCACAGCCATTCTGACTGGAGTGAAATGGTACCTCATTGTGGTTTTGATTTGCATTTCTCTGATAATGAGTGATGTTGAGCATCTTTTCATGTGTTTGTTAGCCATCTGTATGTCTTCTTTGGAGAAATGTCTATTTAGTTCTTTGGCCCATTTTTTGACTGGGTCATTTATTTTTCTGGAATTGAGCTGCAGGAGTTGCTTGTATATTTTTGAGATTAGTTGTCAGTTGCTTCATTTGCTATTATTTTCTCCCATTCTGAAGGCTGTCTTTTCACCTTGCTTATAGTTTCCTTTGTTGTGCAGAAGCTTTTAAGTTTAATTAGGTCCCATTTGTTTATTTTTGCTTTTATTTCCAATATTCTGGGAGGTGGGTGATAGAGGATCCTGCTGTGATATATGTCGGAGAGTGTTTTGCCTATGTTCTCCTCTAGGAGTTTATAGTTTCTGGTCTTACATTTAGATCTTTAATCCATTTTGAGTTTATTTTTGTGTATGGTGTTAGAAACTGTTCTAGTTTCATTCTTTTACAAGTGATTGACCAGATTTCCCAGCACCACTTGTTAAAGAGATTATCTTTAATCCATTGTATATTCTTGCCTCCTTTGTCAAAGATAAGGTGTCCATAGGTGCATGGGTTTATCTCTGGGCTTTCTGTTTTGTTCCATTGATCTATATGTCTGTCTTTGTGCCAGTACCATACTGTCTTAATGACTGTGGCTTTGTAGTAGAGCCTGAAGTCAGGCAGGCTGATTCCTCCAGTTCCATTCTTCTTTCTCAAGATTTCTCTGGCTATTCGAGTTTTTCTGTATTTCCATACAAATTGTGAAATTATTTGTTCTAGCTCTGTGAAGAGTGAGGTCCAGCTTACCTCACTCTTACCTTAGCTTACCTTACTCTGAATGCTAGCATAGGTGGCTGGCTTATGGGCTGGCTGCCTTTTGAGTGACAGTATGTCAACAACTTGTCCACCTTGATTGGAATGGTTTTGTGTAGTTAAAAGCATGGCCGTTGCATTGGTATCTAGGAGGCACGATGGTGGGAGAGAAGCAGTATCTTTATCAAGTGGAGTAGTTATGCAGCTGTTAATACCCCTGTACATTTCTGAATTATTTGAAATGTGTGTTTAAATACCTCCCTACCCTATTATTCTCTAGATTAAAAATTTCCAGGCTTTTCAATTTTTGCTTACAGAACATAGTTTTGAGGGTCTTTACTACTTTATCTTTTGTACATAATTTGCTTGACTTATATCCCTCTAAAAGTGATATCTAGAAGTTCAGAAGTCATTCCAAGCTTATCTGACTGGTTTATGATAGGAATACCTCCTAACCATATTTTAATATCTTGCTTTAACATAGAGTTATGTTAAATATTAAATGCCACCCAAAATCCAATTAGCTTTTTCTGAGATTCACTTTGTCTTGTTGACTCATAGACCTTACTGTTAGCTAAGCCTCTAAAGCCTCTTCTGTACATCCTAAGACAGCCCTCTTCTCATCTCATGTACAATTGACTCTTTACTCAAGTTCAAAACCCTTTTTGTTGCTTAAATTTTAATTTTTTAAAAAATGTTTTTAAAAATAAAAACATTAAGTTACTCCCTGCCCTCTATAAGCTTATGTTCATCACTGATCATACTTGGTATAAAGGTCCTTAATATATTATTATTTAATAAATATCAAGAAATGTGCAAAGATTGTTTTTTTAGGGTTTGCCTTTGCAGTCACCTGTTAAATCTGTGCTGACTGATCCTTAATCTGTTCTCCAATGTTTTCATTCTCAACCTCTTGGGTAATAGTCATTTAATCATGTGTCCTCCAATTAGAATTTTTTTTTTTTTTTTTGCTCTGATCCACCCTGTAACATAGAGGGTTGACCTTATTTTTCAGATTCCATTGCTAATTGGCTTCTAGCCAGGTTTAGACAATGGAGTTTCTTAAGGGGGGATTGGATGGCAGAAGAAAGGGAAAAACCAGGATATTTTTCTCTATTTTTGCTTTGATTCTCAACTTCTAAGGCATTGACTCCTGCTTTTGTAGGACATCACCTCACTTCCTGGTGTCAACAACTCTTGTTGACCGAGGCTCCTGACTTTTGTCCTGACTTTTGGCAAGGCTACCGTCTCCCTTGGTTATTTCAACCCAAAAGGTGGTGGTAGCTTTCCGAGTCTTGGTTAATTTCTGGTTGCTTCATAGCCCCTTTCAGGCCTTTCAATTCTTCCTATAACGTTGTAGCTGGTACCCCATTTTAAATTCCTTGACATTTGTCCACGTGGGGTAGATACCGTTTTCCTAGCTGGGTCCTGGCTGATAAAGATAGAAGAGGCTGCTACTCATATCCAAAGGTAATACCTCTCTCTCTTTTTCACTGTCAAGTCTATATATAGTAAAAACAGAAAATATTTCTTAAAGATACCTCATGAACCCGTGACTCAAGGTGGCATAGTGAGGTGCAGCAATTAAGAGCATAGATTTTGTTTGGATTCAGATCTTAGATCTACGTATTATTACATATGCCACCTTAGGCAATATGCTTACACTCCGTCTCAGTTTTCCTATCTGTAAATTAGGAATATTAAAAGCACTTACTTTAGATAATTGTGGAAACTTAAAGCTCTCCTTAGTGGAAATAATTTGGGGCACATGTGTTTTGGAATTGAACATTTTAGATTTTAGGAAGCTATTGTACATGTGACTGTATTTGTATGTTGTGTAATATGCCTATAATACATAATACCCCAGTGGAATCTAGGGTACTGATTAGTAATTGAATATTAGTACCTTCTAAAAATCAGATCAGTTTTGCTGCAAAATGAGTTTGGTCATGTTTTTCTGCCAATTGAGTTACAAAAAAACCTGGCTGACAAAGGTTTTTGAATTTTAGAATTATGAGTGAGGAATTAGGCTATGTCTGCTACATAGTAAGCACTAGATAAATGTTAGTGAAAACGTCTTTCAGTTTGGCAGTGATTCATCACTGTCTCTACCCAGCATCATGTCCATTTAGGAGGAAGGGCCCCAGGTTTTTCCTGGATTTAATAGCTCCAAAATCATGATGCAAGCCAACCTCCAATTTTTGAAGTTCAAAAATGTCGCATGTCTTTTGCACTACTGATTTCAACTCTGTAGAAAATAACAACAGAGAATTGAGCAAACCAGCCTTTGAGCCCATGTAGGTAGAAATCTACTTCTATTCTGTCAGCCATAAACATCTAGTATGCTGAATGCTGAGAACTTATCAACTATAATAGCAAAAAAAAAAAAGGGAAATACTGGTCTGAGTTTTCAATTTCATCTTGTGTTTGAAACACTCAATGGAATAACTCATTCCTCCCAAAATCTCATCTTCTTCTGCAGTCTGCATGAATTCTCAGCCAAACTGATCAGTCTAATGTAGATCAGCCCAAAGATCAGCAATTCTGTGAGTTTTCTCAGCTTTGATAGATTCAGTAGGCTACATTTGTCTTGGAAATTTGAGTTCTAGGAATTCTAGGAATTTGAGAATTAGAATCAGTTCTAGTTCTAGAATTGATAGTTTTGTTATTAAACTTTTGATAAAATGTTAAAAAATAACTCTAAAAGATGAAGTATACAGAGGTTATCATAAATTTTAATATTGAAATTGTAACTGCCCCTGTTGGATGAGTTAGTTTTAGACACCATGTTTTTAATTCTTCCCCTCCCCCCAACCACTCCTTGTTTGAACCATCACTTTTCTTGCTCACACCCAGCTAATACAGAAAGTTTAAAGTGATATCTGATTAATTTTGTCAAAGGTTTAACAGCAGTCATTAAAAAGAAAAAACCTTACTATTGAAGAATTTTAATATCCAAATTATTGAATAAAATGCCTGTTTTGTTTTGGGCAGATTTCTCTTTCATTATTTCCTGCGGCTCTACAGAAATGTTTCTCTTGGAACTCCTCATGGAGATTTGCTCTCCATCTTTTCTAACGTTGATAATCCTCCCCGAAGTTAACTGGTACCTTCTGACTGAGCCCTTTAACTCACCAGGGGGATCAACAGATTGAGACCAAGCTTGCAAAGCCTCTAGGGCTTTCAGCCCTGCTCTCCCACTCCAACCATGCACTCCAGTGAGAGAGCAGCTGCGATAAGGCCATGAAAGGCCAAGTTGTCAAAAGCAAGCTGGCAATTCCTTCCTCCTTAGCATTGAGGCTAACTCCCTTCCACAAAAGCTTGCCTCCTGTTCCCCACAGGTTACCTTACACGACTTCAGAGTGAAGAGGGAAGCGCAGGGTGTCCCCTCCCCTCCACCACCTGTGCTGTTCTCCAGGCTTCTTGGATAGCCTCCTTTTCTCTCATCTCTGTCCAGCTTATTTCTGAGGTTGCTTCAATTAGACTCTCTACCTTATTTTAGAGCCTGACTCACAAAGGACTTGGGAGAAAACTTCTTTCTTTTTAAATTTCTGTGGCTAAAATGCCTTCAGGTGGTGGATTCTCTCTTCTGGAACTCTGTCATTGATTTATTATTTATTTATGCAATAGCCTGCTTCTTCACTTTCTAACACATGTATATCAATAATCGATCAATATTGTGTGTCTGTATGTAATATTTATTGTACCATGTCTATGCATATGCGTCTGTCTCAGCTTGGATTGCCATGACAAAATACCACAGATGGGTGGTTTGAACATCAGGAATTTGTTTTCCCAAGTTCTGGGAGCTAGAATTCTCTGATCAGGGTGCCATCCTGGTTGGTTCCTGGTGAAAGCACACAACCTCTTCTTTGTTTGGATGTGGAGAGAGTAAGCATGCTTTCTGATGTCTCTTTTAATAAGGGCACTAATCCAATAGTGAAGTCCCATCCTCGTGACCTTGTGTGAATGCTCGCTCAGTCGTGTCCAACTCTTTGCAAACTCATGGATTGTAGCTCGCTAGATTCCTCTGTCCATGGGATTTCCCAGGCAAGAATACTGGAGCCATTTCCTTCTCCCTGGGATCTTCCTGACCCAGGGATCAAACGCACATCTCTTGAGTCTTCTGCCTTGGCAGGTGAGTTCTTTATCTAAACCTAATTTAGTCCCAAAGACTCCCATCTCCAAATACCATCCCATTGGAGGTCATGGCTTCAACCTGTGAATTTGAGGGGTGGGGGCACAATCTTTCAACATATAAATGTTGGAGAAATTCCCAACCCCACATGCTTTAAGCCAAGCTCGTGATTCCATCTAAATTGAGGGCAAAAGTCACTATCTGTGACTAGATGATAATAGTTTTTCCCTTAAACTATCCTTGTAGAATCAAATACGTTTTGAGGAAACAGCAATCTCCTGCTAAGTACACAGAAGAAGTTCAAATATAAATTTAAAACCATTATAGGAATGCAATTCATAATAGTAATAAAGCCAAAGGTAAATATGAAAACTCAGTAGTACCAAAAAGTTCTTAGAACCAGTTTCAGTTTCCAATAATTCCCATTGGAAGCGCTCAAATACATCTGCGAAGCAGCTTTGTGAAGCATGAAGCCTTTGAAATGCAGTTTTGTTTTTTGTGTTGCTGACTTCTGCTGTTCTGTCATCACATACCTTGGCCCAGATTCTCATCCCCTGGGCCAGGAGATCAGATTAACAGCCGTCTCCTGGGGGGAAGACCTGTGGGGATCCTGGGCTTGGGGGCTGCAGGACTTCGGCTGCTGTGAGAGCTGAGAGGTTGTGTCTGTGGCTTCTTGTCACTGCTGATTCCCACAGCCCAGGGACAGGATGTCTAAGCACAGCACATTGGATCCTTCTACTCTTACTGAAGTCCCGCAGAAAGAACCCCAACACTACTTCCAGGAGGGCAGCTGGAAGACAAAGGCATGCGTGGGACAAGAAATGGGAGGAGAGGGGAGCCAAAGAATCCAGCATCCTTGACCTTTTTCAGCACAAAAAGTGAATGCAAGCTTACAGATTGAGGGCTGTTTAGTCTCTTATCAAAGTTTCACGCTGCTTTTCATGCTTACAACCTCTCTCTACTGAGCTGTTCATCCATATGTGGTAATGAAGAGCCCAGGCTACCGTGGATTCAGTAGACTTGGATTGTAGTGACTCTGCCTTTTACCAGCTGTGTGATTTTGAGCAATTTAACATCTCTGGGCTTGTTTGCTCATTTGTAAAGTGGGCTAAAATTAGCACCTTCATAATATAGTTCTAATGGCAACTAAATGAGACTATGCAGAGAAAACACCTAGCCTAATGCCTGGCACAGAGTAGGTATTCTAAAACTATTCAGTTCAGTCACTCAGTCGTGTCCAACTCTTTGCAACCCCATGGACTGCCCAAGCTTCGTTGTCCAACTCCTGGAGCTTGCTCAAACTCATGTCCATTGAGTCAGTGATGCCAACCAACTATCTCATCCTTTGTTGTCCCCTTCTCCTCCTGCCTTCAATCTTTCCCAGCATTAGGACCATCTTTTCCAGGGAGTCAGTTCTTCGCATCAGGTGGCCAAAGTATTGGAGTTTCAGTTTAAGCATCCGTCCTTCCAATGAATATTCAGGACTGATTTCCTTTAGGATGGACTGGTTTGATCTCCTTATAGTTCAAGGGAGTCTTCTCTAACACCACAGTTCAAAAGCATCAATTCTTTGGCACTCAGCTTTCTTTATGGTCCAGCTGTCACATTCATTTGCAAAAGGCAAAGGAGAAAAGGAAAGATATACCTATTTGAATGGAGAATTCCAAAGGATAGCAAGGAGATATAAGAAAGCCTTCCTCAGTGATCAATGCAAAGAAATAGAGGAAAGCAATAGAATGGGAGAGACTAGAGATCTCTTCCAGAAAATTAGAGATACCAAGGGAGTATTTCATGTAAAGATGGGCACAAGAAAGGGCCTAACAGAAGCAGAAGATATTAAGAAGAGGTGGCAAGAATACTTAGAAGAACTATACAAAAAAGGTCTTCATGACCCAGATCATCATCATGGTGTGATCACTCACCTAGAGCCAGACATCCTAAAATGCAAAGTCAAGTGGGTCTTAGGAACCATCACTATGAACAAAGCTAGTGGAGGTGATGGAATTCCAGTAGAGCTATTTCAAATCCTAAAAGAGGATGCTGTGAAAGTGCGGCACTCAATATGCCAGCAGACTTGGAAAACTCAGCAGAGGCCACAGGACTGGAAAAGGTCAGTTTTCATTCCAAGCCCAAAGAAAGGCAATGCCAACGCACGTTTAAACTACTGCACAGTTGCACTCATCTCACACTCTAGTAGAGTAATGCTCAAAATTTTCCAAGGCTTCAACAGTATGTGAGCCATGAACATCCAGATGTTTAAGCTGGATTTAGAAAAGGCAGAGGAACTAGAGATCAAATTGCCAACATCCGTTGGATCATCAAAAAAGCAAGAAACTTGAAGAAAAACATCGACTTCTGCTTTATTGATTATGCCAAAGCCTTTGACTGTGTGAATCACAATAAACTGTGGAAAATTCTGAAAGAGATGGGAATACCAGACCACGTGACCTACCTCCTGAGAAATCTGTATGCAGGTCAAGAAGCAACAGTTAGAACTGGACATGGAACAACAGACTGGTTCCAAATCAGGAAAGGAGTATGTCAAGGCTGTATATTGTCACCTTGCTTATTTAACTTATATGCAGAGTACATCATGTGAAATGCTGGACTGGATGTGGCACAAGCTGGAATCAAGATTGCCGGGAGAAATATCAACAACCTCAGATATGCAGAGGACATCACCCTTATGAGAGAAAGCAAAGAAGAACTAAAAAGCCTCTTGATGAAAGTGAAAGAGGAGAGTGAAAAAGTTGGCTTAAAACTCAATATTCAGAAAACTAAGATCATGGCATCTAGTTCCATCACTTCATGGCAATTAGATGGGGAAACAATGGAAATAGTGACAGACTTTATTTTTGGGGACTCCCAAATCACTGCAGATGGTGACTGCAGCCATGAAATTAAAAGATGCTTGCTCCTTGGAAGGAAAGTTATGACCAACCTAGACAGCATATTTTAAAGCACAGACATTACTTTGTCAACAAAGGTCTGTCTAGTTGAAGCTATGGTTTTTCCAGTAGTCATGTATGGGTGTGAGAGTTGGACCATAAAGAAGGCTGAGTGCCGAAGAATTGATACTTTCTGTGATCCTGGAGAAGACTCTTGAGAATACCTTGGACTGCAAAGAGATCAAACCAGTCCATCCTAAAGGAAGTCAGTCCTGAATATTCATTGGACGATCTGATGCTGAAGCTGAAACTCCAATACTTTGGCCACCTAATGCGAAGAACTGACTCATTAGAAAAGACCCTGATGCTGGGAAAGATTGAAGCCAGGAGGTGAAAGGGATGACAGCGGATGAAATGGTTGGATGGCATCACTGACTCAGTGGACATGAGTTTAATCTCAGTTTTATTATGGTTGCTATTAACAGCAGCAGCAGCAGCAGCATTATCGTTTCTGCCTGATTTTGAATCCTGTCTTTGCCACTTGCAAGCTATGTGACTTTGGGCCTGTTGCCTAACCACTCTCTGTGCTTTAGTTTTCTCATCTGCAAAATGGATATAATAATACTACCTATCTTATACGCTTGTTATGAGGATTAAATATACTTAATAGCTGTAAGTCCTTGGAAGAATGCCTGGTACATAGAAAATGCTATAAATGTGCTGGTTAAAGAATTAATAATGCTATTATTACACTAATCCAAGAGAAATTTCCCTTCTCTTTCTTTTCCTAAGAAACCCCAAAGCAAGAATTTAAATTCTAATAAAATATGCTTTTCAAGATTGTGAAAACAACCAGTTAACTATATTTGAACTGAAAAATCAGACTAGATTGCTTTATAAACCTTAGAACTACTTCATTAATGAAACATTTTTTGGATATTACATTTAATTCAGAGTTGAGATTTTCATAAATGTTAACCTATGTCTTAAAACTTCCCCTGCATAAAGCTTGCAGGCAAGCCTTCAGGCCATCAAAAGATTTGCCTCAGCAAAATCTCAAATAATAATAAAAAGGGACATTGGACTGTGAGAACTGACTACATATGCTGAAAGCTGAATTATGTAAATTGATACTCAGACTTCCAGAAGGAAAGCCACAATATTCACAGATAAAAACTCCATCCTTCACCTTTGGGAAGGTTCTGTGAACTGTTGGTTAACTCAGGGGGATGCTCGTTCCCTCTATGGCTGGAGGAGGGCAGTGGGTAGCTGGTGGAGTGTAGCTAGGGAGGTTGCTTAGGTATGGTTCATATGGCAAGGGATCCTCATCTTTCTTTGGGTCACCCACTTCTTGAGGGTCTCATGTAATCAGTGGATCATCTTCCCCGAACAATACAACTTTTCTTCACCTTTATTTTTCCCGCTACTGCTACTGCTGCTGCTAAGTCGCGTCAGTCGTGTCCAACTCTGTGTGACCCCATAGACGGAAGCCCACCAGGCTCCTCTGTCCCTGGGATTCTCCAGGCAAGAACATTGGAGTGGGTTGCCATTTCCTTCTCCCGCAGTGATATTCAAGGACTTCATGGGCCCCAGGCTGAGAACTCCTGGTTGAATGGGCTCCAAACTTTGAAACTGTTCAGAATCTAGATAAGCAATGGGACTCTGATGAGATCTCTGTAACTTTTTATTATCCCTATGAAAGTGAAAGTGTTAGTCGCTCAGTTGTGTTGGGCTCTTTGCAATGCTATGGACTGTAACCTTCCAGGTTCCTTGTCTGTGGAATTCTCCAGGCCAGAATACTGCAGTAGGTTGCCATTCCCTTCTCCAGGGGATCTTCCCAACCCAGGGATTGAGCCCAGGTGTCCCACATTGCAGGCGGATTCTTTCCCACCTGAGCCACCAGGGAGCCCACCTATGAAAGTGGGCACTGTCACTCCTGCATGGCACACCCACGCTTCCTTGCTGGTAGGTAGGTAGGTAGGTCTTGGGCAGTTGAATGTTTGTGCGCAAGCATAGGAAACTACACTACCACTTCTGTGCACTTGAAATGACCCCGTTTTGTCCTTTGAGGGATACATTTTTCTTTTTTGGCTTGTAGAGGAAAAGTTGAAACTCAAAGTGTTAAGGGGTATGTCCAAAACTACACAGCTAGACCTGGTAACTCTTTTTTCCTCTAAGGGGGAGGGGACAGTTTCTTCTCCATTCCTTGAAATGTCCTTTGAAGATCTCACCCAGGTGAAAAAAGGACTTTCCTATCAGTGGAATTACTTACTTGTGATAAACTAATTTTGAGGGAGAGATACTGTAGTATTGTCTTCTGTCTTGTTTGAATATAGAATTTTATTTTTGTAACCTTTCATTCTATTGGTTAGGAATAATAACAATCCAAAGTTGCATTTATTTGATAATTTTCTTTTAAGGAACTCACGGAATACTATCTCTGAGAATTCTAAAATGCTTTAGTAACTTAAAAGTGTCTAGTAAATGTTGAAGTTAAATCATCATATCTCCCAAAGAATTTTCTTTCCTTTTTCTACAAAAGAAAATTTTGTTTCATTTGTGTTAAATCAATTAGTCAAATCATCAGTTAACACATATTGGGCACCCACTATGTGCCCGGATTTGTTCTAATGAGCTGGTTGGACGGTTGGGTGAGTTGATTTAAAAAAAAATTCAATTCTGTCTTATCAAATTTCAGATTAAGTTGGCTTTATGAACAGCAAGATCCAAATACAGGGTATGCCAGGAGTTGCAGAAATTGGAATAATAGCTAATATTTGAGGACCATTGTGCTGGTGATTATTAGTTTGTCATTTAGACCCATTTCTGCACTTCTCTGCTCTGCCATATTCTTAGGGGTGTGTGTCGGGGGTGGGATGGTGGAAGGGAAGATGGGAATGCTCATCTCTATGTCTTAGCTCTCCTGGCATCCCTTGCCTCTGTCTCCTGATTGTGTTTGACCAGCAGCAGACCATCAGGAAACCAGAGGGTGGGAGGGGAAAGAACCCATGGTACTTAGCATCCTTCTCTAATTCCCTTCTCGCGGTGTGGCAGAGTTGAGCTCCTCTTCTGCTTTGCCTTTGCTGGAGGTTGCCTGTTTCACAGCGACAGCTCTCTCCAGGCGGTACGCATCACATTGTGCATCTGTGATACTGTTTTGACTGACCTGTCGAGCCTAGGGCTGGTACTGGCTTCCCACTGTTGCTAGTCCCTGGATGCCCTGCCACTCCTTATTGGTTCTTTTAGCTCTGCCCACACCCCTGTAAATAGTCCTTTATTTTGAATGTGCCATCTGTTTCCTTTAGCATCCTGACTGATCCTGCCAATTAGCCTGTGCCAAGCACTACACTACAACTGCAACATGGATTATCTCATGTCATACGCACCCGCCCTGTGTGGTACTTTCTAATATTACTCCTATTTTTTTTTAAACTGATCAATAAAAGATTTAAACAATAACTTGCCCAAGGCCAGGATTCAAGCCCAGGCAGTCTGATTCCAGAGCCCATCCTCTTAACCATGATGCTGTGTGTCCCTGGGCAGGTCCTCTGGGAGGCTGATTCTTAAAGGAAGATGTGCAGGGCAGGCAGAATTTGGGGAGCAGAGCTCGTGAGATGAACACTTGGGGGGTGGGTGGTGAAGGAAGCAGGATTGGGGAGAAAGAAGTTGAACTGCAGTGCAGGAGAAACAAAAGCCTAATCTAAGCCCAAGAGAAGCTCTGGAGCTGGGAAGGCTTCCAATCTGAGGTCAGGGCACTGGGCTTTTACACCCAGGGATTGCCTGTTGCTCGGTGCAGGGTTTTAACCTGGGGCCCTCCTCGGCCAAGGCAAGTCCAGAAGAGCGCTCTGTTGAGAGAGAGTGCCGACTCTCCCAGAAGCTGTGGAGTGAGGGTCTAGTCTTGGAGGGCGGGTCTGGGCGGCATGCCCCCGCATCCCCTCCGCTGTTGGAAACACACGGAGGTCATGGGTTAGCAGCTTGCTCAAATCATGTGTGATCTTTGAAAGCTTTATTAGACACGTGCATTTAGTTGATTTCCCTAGCATGTGTGTCTGTGTGTGAGAGATTATAATGTGATCATCTGATGCTGTTGAAAAACACTGAAGCAGGAGTCGAGAGACCTGGATTCTAACTTCTGCTCTGCAGCTGATTGTGAGCCTTTGTTCAATTCTCTGACCGCTTTTGGATTCCAGTTTCCTTATTCATCAACTGAGGAATTTTGATGAGAGAGTCTCTAAGGCTACTTTTAGCTGTGAAGTTCTATGCTTCTATTAACTTATTAGCATTCTAAAAGCCAGAAATAACAAAAATAAACATGTTGGAATGCTTTTAAAGTAATGCTGGAGACTATTTGTTGAAACCTCCAGTTAGTGATTTTCTCAAGCTCTCTCAATAAATCATGATGAATATTATGAAAACTCACACAACCCCAGTATCACCCAGTGATCTCTGAAGAGCAGAGATGCCCCTCTGTTCCCTGGAATGTCTGTATTTGGTATATGTGAGATTTTAGAACACTAGGCACTTTTCATTCTTTCTGAGCATAGCTCATACAGATATTTTAAGAATAGTTTTGAAATTGCTTCTGCAGGGTCATTGTTAAAATTTGAACACACACGATCTTAATTTGGATAGACCTATATTTTTCGAAGTGAGAAGGAATAGAAAACGGCCTTAGCTTGAGTTGGTAAAAATACCTCTGATTCTCAAGGTATAGAAAGATGAGAGAAACACGCAGGTAAACAAACAAAAACTAGATAACGAAAAAGAGAATGAAGGTAGTGATGATAGCATTATGAAAAAATATTGAATAAATACTCAACATTGTGAACTTCAATTAAAACTAACACAAATATATCTTACCAAGAGAATGAAGGCTTAAGTATAGAACCACGCAAATACAGAAATCCTTTAAGATTGATTTTCCTGAGCTGTGGCAAACAATTCAATGAAAATGGAAAATAACTATTATTGTCAGTCATGTATGGCCCTGCCTGTATGATTTTCCAATGTAAGGCTTATGGTCAAAGCTGCTTGAACCATAAATAAATAAATAGACATACCTTCACTCTGGCTTCCTTACCTGCCTCTTGTTAAACCCTATCAGCAACTGTAGAGGGCCAAAGAAGCAATTTCAATAAATATTTCATTACATGGGAGCCCATTTGCTGGCATTTCAAATAAATAACTACATTTTCTCACTTCGTGGACACTAGAAGGGGAAACTCTCCAGTTTCCATTTTCAGACTTTGTTTTACTTTCTGAGGAGGTCAGTCATTTTCGTTTTCCAGTATACAACTCGATTATTTATTGGAGGAAAATGTTTTAAACCAGGAAAAGAGGGAAAAAAAAAACCCAACCAAATAATTTATCGAAGACTGTCTCCTGGCAGATTAATCCCTACCACTTGGCCAGGGCTCATTCCAGAGTGATCAGACTGGTCAAGCTTAAATTGTATGTCCACAAGAAGTTGCATAAATAACCCCAAATACCGTGAACCTCTTTGCACTTGGTCATCTCCCTGACCTTCAAAGAAAATGTCAGAAAAGTAGTAAGAGAAAATATAGCTTGAGATGTTCTAGTTACTGTATTTTCTAATAAATAATAGGCTTTTTGGCTCCTTTCATCTAAACACATTTATCAGTTAAGACTTACATGCTTCTCGGTAAGTGAGTAAAAATACTGCCCTTTACCTTTATTTCCATGGGTAACCTGGAAATACAATTAAATGTATTCTAAATCAAATTGAGGAGCTATGCTTAGGGCCAGGGTTAACTTTCTTAAGTAATATGCTTATTTTATTGTCTTAACTGTATTCATTTGAACATTGCCTTTAGAATATACTGTGGCTCTTTCTTAATTGTTCCCTTAATAAAGAGACGGTGAGAATGTTCAAAGAGATGATTTTATGAAAATTCTAGCCTCCATCTTGCCTATTCAAAGGACTGGCCTTGATTTACAGCTGCAGAGAAGCAAGAGCTGTTCTAGTTAGAGACTATGTCTGGTCACTCTCTGCCCAGCACTTTCAGCTCAAAACTGAAGTCATATTCTCAATTTACCTCCCTCCGTCCTCAAGTCTTCAATTTTAACTGGAGACATCACCAATATTTAAGTCTTCTACGCCAGAAATTATGAAGTTATCTTGATTCTTCTTTCTAATTCTCTCTAGTTAATATGTTATGTGCTGTTTATTCTTTTTCCTTTTTCATGAAAAATATTGCTGGATTTAGAAAGAGACCTGGAATTCTAGTATCCCAACTCTGCCACTTACTAATTATGAGGCCCAGAAGATTACTAATTTTTAGTGTCTTCCTTTGTGAAATGATGACTAATAATCTGCTTTGCTGATATCACAGATGTTTTTTATGATGAAATGAGTTAGTGTAAATTGTATATTATCCCAATTTATCTGGTAGAGAGAAGCAGGGTAACCTAATGAGATTGCTGCCTTCTTTTAGGGGCCAGAACATAAAACTGCTACTTTTGAGCACCATCCACTCCCATATATTAGAAGCTTTAGGATGCCTAGCTTCCTGTCACTTACCGCATATACTCAACTCTGATCCTGAGGTGTAAACCCTATAAAAGATGTCCATCAAATTTCTTACTCTATGGACTAAGAGAAAAGGCACACTGCACATCATACCATTGCTTCTAGGCTTTCTAGGCTGCAGCTTAGTTGTTCCAAAGCAACCACACTTCTTCAAGTGACCACAGAGACGAAGTTCCCCCTTCTTCACATCCCTGTTTTCCCCACCTGCCTACCAGACCTCTCCTTTTGAACATCCCACACTAACATCATACTTGATGTGCCTAAAACTGGAGGGCATTAATAGGTCCTTCTCCCAAATGGTTTCTCTCCAGTGTCTCCATCTGAAAGAACCAACTGAACACCACTACCCTTCACTAACCTGCCCAAGGCAGCAATCTGGGGCAGGCCTTCCGCTCACCAGTATCTAATTAAGCACTGAAGGCTCTTACATCTATCTTGTAAACATCTTTTAATTCTATTCGTTTTTCTTCCTCTTTATTGCCATATCCCGTCTCGGGGCATCATCGTCCTTTACCTGAATTACTGCCCCAGCTTCCTAAGGTTTCCTAGCCTCTACTCACTTTTTGCCTCTCTCCATTCTGTCTTTACACTTCTAGCCAGAGTCAGCATTCTAAAATGCAGAACTGACCATGTCATAGCCCTGCTGTAAATGTTCTGAATGATTTCCCCTTGCCTTCAAGATACTGGCCAAATCCCATGAATCCTATAAGGGCAAATTTCCACTATTGCCTTCAGCTTCCCTCTCCCAACTCATACCATGTATGAACAGCTTATAAACTTAAGTAATTACTCTCAGTTCTAAGAATATGCTTTGAGCACCCTCATGACTTCGCTTGTGCTATTCCTCCTCACTCAGACCACTTTAGCCTCTCTTCGCCTGGCCAATTTCCAGTCATTCTTTGAATTTCTGTTTAGATATGTCTTCTTTTGGAAAGCTTTCCCTTTTCCCCTAAGTTCTGAGCACACGCTTTTGTTTCTGCTATCATGACACTCACCATATTGTTTGGCATTTGTCTGTTTACCCAGCTATGTCCCAACATTCTACCAAGGTGGGGATTATGACTGGCGTGTTCACAACTTATTCCAGGTACTCAGCACAGAGCCTCACACATAGAAAACTCAAGTATTTGTTGAATAAATTCATGAGTAAGATAAATGTCATCTTTGTTTATTTTCTTGGACTAATAGAGTGATATGGTTAAAAAAAAAACCTACCAGCTATTATAAGTCTCAGATTCCAGTTTTACTTCCCATTGCATGATTATGGATGTCACCAACCTCTCTATGAAATGAAATAATACATGTCTCAGATTACTTCAAGATTGTTTTTTATGCTGGGGAGATAATTCCCATGAAAGGTCATTGTGAAATGTACACTTCACTGCTAATAAAAATGTATCATTTTCAAATGCATGTTTTCATTGGCATATGCATGTATGCATAGTACATGGGCCTAGTATTTGAATTCAGTCATTTAAACAATTCTGTACATGTGTTTATCAGTTAGCTATTGCTGCATAACAACCTGCTCCAAAACAGAATGGATTAGAACAACCACTGTTTATTTAGTTCATGATTCTACAGGTTGGCAGTTAAGCCTGGAGTCAGCTGGGCAGCTGGTCTTCACTGGGCTCTGTGGCCAGGTATTGGGCTATCAGGGGGCTGGTTGGACCAGGGTGGTTTTAGCTGTTCTGTGCGTCCTCTCTTTCTCCAGCAGGTTAGTGTGGACTTGTTCATGGTGGAGGCAGGATGCCGTAAAGGTCATAAGAACATAGGACCTCTTGAGATTTAGTCTTGAAACTGACACAGTTGATCACGTTATTATTAGATAACAAATCCAAAGTGAACCCATATTAAATAAGTAGGGAATTTCTCCAAAGACATAAAGAGTGAAAACAAGGAGGAAAATAATTCTGGCCACTTTGCAAACCATCTATCATATTCCGTCAGCATCTTCATTTAATTATTTACCAAGTCACAAATCTGACCATGTTACTTTATCTAAAATTTTTTAGTGACTTCATTGTCTTATTACCACTTTCTCTATGGCAGGCACTGACTATTCTAAACACTATATATTATCCCTATGAGGGAGGTACTATTATTATCTTCTTACAGATAAGGAAACTGGGCCACTGTGAAGTTAAGAAACTTGTCCAAGTTCACTCAGCTAGAAATCTGGTTTTAGAATCAGCATCTGGAGCTTGTAGTGTAACCTCTAGGGTCTCCTGCCTCTTAAGACTCAGTTCAGTTTGATCTGTTCCCCTGTATAGCTTGACATTTCCTATAGTCAGGTATCTATTTCAATATATGATGCCCGTATTTCAATATCTGTTTCAATATCTGAGTTAGGAGCAACTCAAGAGCATGGATCATGCCTTGCCCTCTGTAGTCACTGAATGTAGCACAGAATCACGTCTCTGTTGCCCTTTCCATACCTAGATGCTTCTTTTGCACCATTAAAAAATCTCTGCTTCTCAGATGAAAAAAATCAGAGCAAAGACTATTAGTCCTCACAGCATCTCCAAGAAAGAAGTGACGAGTGGGAAGCTCTATCTCATTTTGCAAACAGGAAATTTAGGCATGTGGAGATGAAATCACCCAGTGCCGTGCCAGGATTCTTTTTTTGGTTTTCCGATTCCTAGTTTTGTGTTCTATCTACCAAAAAGTGGTATTTGTCTATGAACTGCAGCTGATGGTTGCTTAATTTCCCCCAGAACAAAAGTTAAAAAACATAACAATTAAATTAAATCACCCAAGAGGGATGCCTTCTTTCATTGTAGTTTTGAGGGAACAAACTTTTGGGGAAACTTTTTTTCCCTGGGGTATAGTGCTTTCTTCTCTTTCAGCAGAATATATTGTGTCTGATGGAGCAAAAAATTGTTTTTAAGAAACCCTGCACCAATCTGTCTGCCCCAGCTCAGACACATGCTCGCACAGAAAATTAAATTCACAGAAATGAGAGAAAATCAGGAGAACCAAAGGAGCATGTCTTCTGTTTCCCAGAATCATTCTCTAGTGTTTTAGTGGCCTGTTGGGTGACAGGGTGATGAGGGGAAAGCATTGGTTGAATGCAACTAATTTTTCATGTCTTTTTGCTTATTTCATCAAAGGGCCATGAAAAAAGTAAAATGCACTATGCACATTTTACCTACATGGTTTTAATCTGTAAGAAGCTTTGTTAGAGACAGTTAAAAACAGTTCTGTTTTTTTTTTTTTTTCTTCCCAGCTCAGAGTTTTATTACTACCATTTGCTTCATTAACAGCCGTAACTTCTTGGGTGTGAAGCTTGCTTGAAATGGTAACTACTTACAGAAAGTGGAGGAAGAAGGAGAAATAAAAGAAGAGGCTTAAGGAATACTACCGCTGAAACACATGCATGGGGAAGAGAATCAGTTGGACGTTCTCTCTGGTCGTATGACTATTTTTTCGCAAAGATTTCTGGCATTTGGTTTAAATTCTATGATTTCATAAGTAATAATCTTTAAATCTTTTAATCATCTATTGGGTTGGCCAAAAAAGTTCGTTTGGGGTTTCCCATAAGGTAGTACAGAAAAGCCCAGACAAACTTTTTGGCCAACTCAATATCATCCGTGTATCATTTTGACTTAGGTAGCATTTTTATTCATGTAAAAATGTGTTTTGTGCTTTTGCTTCATAGTGACTTCCCAATTTTACAGGCTTCCTCTGTCTCTGTCTCTCTAAACCTCAGTTGCCAATAAAACGATGCATTTGAATACTTGGGTCTAAGCTTTGTAAAAAGAGGGAGCTTGGCTTGTCTTATAAACCACGTACTTCATAAAGGTCAGATGAGGATAGTGTAGACCATCCTGCAGATGCTGACCTTTGCAAGGAACCTATTCTCCTTATAATGATTGTATTTGCCTTAGTAACTTAAAACAAAACAAAAAAACCCCTCCTTTTTTTTATATCTCAAGGACAAAACACCTTCCAGATTTTGTTATTTTCGACTCTCGAATAAAGAGTTTGACTGAGGCACCAGAAGCCAAGTCCCTTCGGTCACTGAGCACAATTGCGAAGTTGCATATGAATTGGCAATTAAACTCGCCAGCTCCTCAACATGTCTCGGATTCTTCCCCCCGATCTCTTCTCACCTCTATTCTCAGAGTGGCTGGTTTGTTATGAAACTCATTCTTTTTAGGCCAAGTTTCCTTTGAACAGGGTGCAAAGGCATATGATCCTGTGGATTAGAAGTGGGTTGTCATCAAAATGATATAGCTCTGTTCTTCTCCGTTCCTTTCTTGGAATGGCTGAGAACAGACTTGCGAAGAGAAAAACTTGTTGGCGTTTGGGAGCTGCCAGGTTTTAGAGAGCCCAATTATGTCTTTTTTGAACTAGCATTTCTTTAATAGAGTTTAATTTAAAAATGTTTTTTTTCTTCATTTTTGACATTTCTTTTAGTTTTTTAATTTGAAAGGATGAGGATATGTTTACTTGTGGGGAAAGGGAAGACAGATTGTGCATGAGTAAGCAGGGTCAGCTGGCCAATTGTGATGAAGCTGAAGTGGCCCATCACGTGGCTCCCTAAACTCCAGAAAGTGCCCTTTTATTGATCTTGTCCCCCCAGTTTCCCCATGGCTTGTGCCTTTGCTTTAAATAATTTTTGATCCACTAACGCACTCATCTTGTTTGTGGCTCAGCATCTGTTGCATCTCCTTGATACAAATACCTCCAGGTTTCCTACGAAAGTCCGCCTCCTCCGATTTGGAGGAGTTGATTCCACCTGAGTTTCAGGACTGTGTTGATGAGTCTAGTCCAGTCTCCTGACCAGGAAAGCTGGGTCCCGTGTGGGCACATAGCCCAGTTGAAGAGATATGGAGAGACTTTTGCTGGATCAAATTTTTTTTTTTTTTTAAGAGAAGACTTCTGTTTTTCATAGGAGCTATTAGACTCTTGATTGCTTTTCCACTGGAGTTTTTGGTGAGAGAGTGTGAGGTATGTGACCACAGATGTCATTTTCTTTCATAAAAGTCTGGAACTGAGGAGATTGCTGAATGAAGCCTGAATGAAGCTGAACACGTGACAGAGAGACAGCAGGAAGCTGGGCCTTTGGTAACATCCCCTGACCACTGGCTCACCTGAACTCATTGCTACCCAGTATGCAAGTTGTCACTCGTAGCCACATGATTATCATCTATCTGGATTTAATCGTAAATATTGCTGCCTTTTGAACTCCAAAAGGTGTGTGGAGTTAGCTCAAGCTGCCAGCTTGCTCTCTTGCATTATCCCATCCTGCTTCTTCTCTTCCACTGGGTTGATGTGAGGAAATGCCATCTCAGAGTCTTCTTCCTGGGGAACCCAAAGCATGACAGGGGGTAGCTCCTTTTGGACAGACTGGTTTTTCCATAGGCTCACCACAGAATGAAGCAAAAAACAATACATTTATTCTATTTCACTTGTGTATCATTCTTCTGGGAATTCATCTGTTAAGTTTTTCTCCAAGAACCACTAGTCAACTTAGGAAATTGGGTTATCCCAGAAGGGGTTAGGTGCGAAAGGAAGTCAAGATGACCATTATCTTCTAGAATCTCTAATCAAATTTATGTTTTATTTTTGACATATATATAAACTCATAAAGAATCTGCCTGCAATGCAGGAGACCCAGGTTCTATCCCTGGGTCAGGAGGATCCGCTGGAGAAGGGAATGGCTACCCACTTCCAGTCTTCTTGCCTGGAGAATTCCATGGACAGAGGAGCCTGGTGGGCTACAGTCCATGGGGTCACAAAGAGGAGGACACTGAGCGACTAACACTTTCATTTTCATATACTCATGAAAATATCACCATGATTAAAATAGCGAAAATATTCTTCAGTCCCCAAAGCTTCCTCGTGATCCTTTGTAATTCCTCCCTTCCACCTCTTCACCTCTATCCACTTTCCCATGCAATCGCTGATTTGCTTCTTGTCAGTATAGATTTGTTTGTATCATTTAGAATTTTATGTAAATGGAATTGTAAAGCATGTGTTCTTTGGTTTGCCTTTTTTCACTCAGAATATTTTGAGATTCATGTGTGGAGCCTTCATCAACAGTTAATTCCTTTTTGCTCATGGATGGTGTTCTATCTTATGCATATATAATAACTTTCTTGTTCATTTATTTGTTGATGGACACATGAGTGTTTTCAGCTTTTGTCTGTAATAAATAAGGCTACTAAGAGCATTCAAGTCTTTGTATTGACATATGCTTTCACTTCTCTTGGCTAAGTACTTAGGAATGGAATGGTTGGATTATATGGTAGGGTGTATGTTTAACTTTTTAAGAAACTGCCAAATTGTTTTCCAGAATGGTTGTCATTTTACATCCCTATGAGCAGTGTGTAAAACCTCCAGTTCCTCTAATCCTTTCCAATCCAAGTGTTAGCCTCTCTATAGGTATACAGTAGGAAATTGTGGTTCTCAATTTTAATTTTTAACTAGGTATTTCCCTAATGACTAATAATGGTAAGCATTCGTTCATTTGATTGCTTGCTATCTACGTGTTGCCTTTATTGTCTTTTCATTCTCTTCTTATAATAGTGTCTTTCAAAGAGTGAAGTTTTAAACTTTCCTTAGTCCAATTTTTAAATTTTTTATTTTATGGATCATGCTTTTGGTGTTCTAACTAAGAATTTTTTGCATAACTCAAGGCCACAAAGAATTTCGCCAATGTTTTCTTCTAGAAGTTTTACAGTTTTAGGTGTGTTACATTTAGGTCTGCAACCATTTATTTTTAATTTTTTATATGATCCATTTTGAGTTAATTCACATATATGGTGAAAGATATGGATTAAAATTGTTGTTTTTTTTTTTGCATATGGATATTCAAGTGTTCCAGCACCATGTGTTGAAATCGCTCATCTAATTTTAAAATATGGAGCACATAATTCCAGTATAGTCCATATACTATCTCAGCATAATCATTCCTAGTGCTTGTTAAAAATGCAAATTCCTAGGTCTCACACCAGCCCTTGTGGATTGAAATCTTACAGCAAATATCCTAGGTGATTCTTGTGGATGCTAAACTTTGGGCGTAATTGGCATAATGACATTATTATTCATTAACACTTCCCTCCACGTCAGTTCTCTCTCTGTCAGAGCCCAGAAAGAATATAATTTAGAAAATTTTAGTCCCTATAGAATGGAATTAAGCTAGAATGGTTTCTATTGTTTATTTTTAATACAGAAGATTTTAAACATATATAAAAGTATGTTGAATAGTATGAGTTTCCATGTACTCACCATTCAATTTTAACAATAATCAATATTAAACATTACTTTTTTTAAAAAAGAAGAAAATACAGGTGAATTTTTGCTCTGTGTGGAAAAACTAAGTTTAAAAAGCATGGGGGAAAAATCAAAAGTAGAAAAGAATAGAACAAGCAACTACAAAAAACTCAATGATCAATATATTTGCCATAATTGATATTAAAATCTCTATACATCTAAAAAATCTTAAGTGATTTAAAAGATACACATAATCTAGGAAATATTTTTGAATAGAACAGGTGATTTTTAATCTGCAAAGACATAAAATGATTTTAAAATGACTAAAAAACCTCACTAAATGATAAATTGATAAAAGAACAAAGGACAAAATATTCTATTATGATTATATTGAGAGAATGTTATATAGCCAGTAAAATATCTTTAAACATAATTTTTATGATGGGAAAATGCTTATGATATGGTGATAAAAGCTACATATAAAATTATATGTTTTTATATGTCTTCATGTATTTAAAACAAGGCTTAGGGAAGAATGAGAGCAAGCATGCTCTTGTATGTTGTTTTTTTAAGTTAACTCCAATGAACATGTATGTATCACAGATGTAATCGGAACAGAAAAAAAGTATTTTTTAAGAAGAAAACGAAAGGGACATTTTCTTGGCAAAATCAGAGATGGACACAGATACAAATATGAGGCAAAAAGAAGCACAGGGAGGGCTGGAAGCTGGGTTTATGCAGTGTTGCCTTAAACGAAAATGTGGAGGTAACGGTTTCCTCTTCTGCAAGTTTTACTGGTGGATGAAGACTGCCTCGCATGAGTAGGGCAGATTGTGGAGACCGGTAGAGGTGGGCTGGGTGTATGCTGCTGCTGCTGCTAAGTTGCTGCAGTCGTGTCCGACTCTGTGCGACCCCATAGACGGCAGCCCACCAGGCTCCCCCGTCCCTGGGACTCTCCAGGCAAGAACACTGGAGTGGGTTGCCATTTCCTTCTCCAATGCATGAAAGTGACAAGTGAAAGTGAAGTCGCTCAGTCATGCACGACCCCATGGACTGCAGTCCACCAGGCTCCTCCGTCCATGGGATTTTCCAGGCAAGAGTACAGGAGTGGGGTGCCATTGCCTTCTCCAACTGGTTGTATGGGCATGCCACAGTCTGTTTTCCTGATAGAATGTAGACCCTGCTCAAGCCCTTAGAGCAACTTTCCTTGATTCTGGGAGCAGGGTGTGGAAGAAATAAGTTAAAGCCATAAGAGCCCTTTCTACTTGTCTAAAGCCACCCAACAGATCACATGTCTGTTTGTTCATGGACTCTGAAGTGTCACTTTGTATCATTTCTCTTCTGCAGTTCAGAAACTCAGTCTAAAATATTTCACTAAATTAGAAACCCACTCATCTCTTTTGAGTTTGTACTTCTGAACTGACACTGAACTCTGGCACTTTAGATCACACTACAATTAGAACAATGTAACTTTTTGTTTTGGAAAAGAATGGCTTTAAAAGTCTGATCAATGGGTCCTGCCTGTTTTGGAAATCAAGTAGCACTTGTAAACTTCAGTTCCTAAATGTTACGTAATTGTGAATAAACAGATGTGAAGGAAGCAGAAATAATACATAATATACATCTCAGATCATATACATTCAGAAATAATAAAAATGTGTTTGTCCCTTTAAAATTCTATATTGGGAATTGCATCAAGAATTGCAAACAAAGGATATTAAAAGATACAGACAGATTGTGGTTCAGGGGTAATATATTTATTAATTTTAAAGAAGTAAATTAGAATATCAAGTAAAGCTGGTGAGGTCTCCAAAGTACTACAGAGTTTTTCCGAAGAAATTCTATGCGCTTATTCTTCAGATGGTTCTATAATGTGATATCCCAGGGAGTTCAGATTAACATTGTTCTGCAGTCCTTCTGTGATCAGCTGTCACCAAAAACAACTGTTGACTAAAATTGCTGTCATCAAAACAAAGTATTCAGAACATATCTCATAAAATAAAATAAATTGTTTTTTTTTAAACAAATAAAATAAAATAAAAGAGTTTTTTCCTCAGGTTTGTCAGGAAAATAAAGCAGAATGATAATGAACTATAAAAAGGAGGCAACCACTCCAAAATAGAGGATGCCCTAAGGGGTTTAAAAAATAGATTTAAGAATTGATTCAAGTCATTTTCCTACTTCTGTGGAGTCTCTTTAAAATCAAGAATTGAAACATCGTATGGGTGATTATGATTTTACTTAAAGGAAGAACAGAAGCTAAAAATTTGAAATAAGAACAAGATCAGGCAAACACTGTTTCATTGCTTCATGTGCTAAAATGTATACTCCTCGATTTCTGACTTGGAATACACATTAGGTTTATTTACTATATGTATTAGGGTGAAGTGTGCTTAAAAGTAGAATAAAAAACAAGACTAAAAATTAGAATTATCTATAGAACCAAAGCTCTGGAGCCCAATTTACCTACAAAAGTGAAGTCGCATCCAAATTTTCATACTTGAGGATCTTAAACTTTGTCATACGCTTTCTACTTTACTTGTTTAACAGTTTGATAATAAGCAGCATGTATTAAGTATCATAAATGTGTAAAACATATTCTGCAATGTCTATCTTTGTGGAGGAATGTTGTCAGGACAATATATAAATAGAATTTTGAGACTGTTTTGATGGTGTACTTAACAAGATGTGTTAGATTTTTACGCTTAGGTGGCCAGATCCACAACATTTAGCTCCTATTACTTTAGTAAATTCTGTACTCTCTCAGGTTCTAAACTATAATGAACACTATGGCTGAAAACTTCTTATTTGATACTCAAGGGAATACAGGCCAGTTAACAGTATCATGAGACATTATTTTAGAAAATATGGACGATTCTGTACCAGTAAGTTTGATTTGCCTAGTAATGTGGGCTTAAAAATTGTCTAATACACGCTTAGTCTCCTAGTGAATTCCAAAATTACTGCTCCTGTGTCCATTTCCAGAAATGATCTACAGAAATACATTTCCCAACTTTCAACCATGCTGTTCGTCTTAGAAAAATTCCCTGCACTCAGTTAGAAGGTACTACCTGTCATTTAAAATCAAGAACCACTTACTGAATGCTAACTTCATGTCAGATACTGTATTGAGCACTGGAATAAAAAAAGAAAAAGATGAGCATGGTATGGTTTCCACTCCTTGATGCACTGTTTTATGTTTGGCAGCATTCAAATACATTATCTTATTTCATCCTCACTGGAACTCCAAAAGATAGATACAATTTCCCCCATTTTACAGGTGATAAAACTGCAACAGAAATATCACTTGCCCAGGATCACATTTTTAGTTGAGCCAAGATGATAACCCCAGCTATTTTTAAACTCCCGGCTCTTTCCTCTATTATTCAATATAGCATACGTTTTCCTAATGTTTTTCAGTCAAGATAAACCACGTAACTATTTGAATGCAGAAATCCCTCTTGTCCAAAGTAAGAATTTCATTACCTTGCCTAAATTTCACTGGCCATTTCAGTACCATAGGAGCAGGAGATTATTCAATTCATGAGAAAGAAAATTCATGCACCTGTGGATTTCATCTTTTGTGCCAGATGAATAGGTGAGGTTGGATTGGATTTACTCCATGACTAAACTCTAAAATTGGGATTTAAAATGTATATGTAATCTCACTGTGATTCCATTTCTCCTGTAATGCTGCCTAATGGTTATGCAAGTCTCAGAAATATATTTAAAGTCATAACATGTCCTTTTATCCAATAACATCAAACTGAGATCTTTTTTGTTCACTTTAGCTGGACCTCTAACCTTTAAAGGTGAGTCAGGCAGCTGCAGAAAACCTGATCTTATTTTCTGCCCCCGGCAAGACTTTTTCAAGTTCATCTTTTTTCCCTTCTCTCAAAATCTGATGAAAAATGAAATGTCAGGAAAACAAGCTCTCAGGCTAAAAAACTTGTGTCTGTCTCTGTGACAGATGTCAGTTTGAAAGGTTTCAGGTCACCTGTCAGAAGTGTGCCAGTGTGGTCTGCACTCACATCGACTTGACCTCACACCAACACTGAGTTCTGCTTTTAAAAATATCCTTGAAAAAGAATGAGATGATTTGAAGTCATTGCCTTTCCCTGTATCTGTTAACTCTGATTAATGAGACAAAGAAAGGGGAGAGAAGGAGAGAGAGGGAGGAGGAGAAAGAGAGAGACTTGTAAAAGGACAGTTTGACCTTTAGGTGCCCCCGGCAGTGAAGCAATCAGCATTCTTGTAATCCAAACACAGATGCCTGGAGCTAAACAAATCCTATACTTGTGAACAAGAATTCAGTTTGCTGTCAAAATATAGTGAGGATCAGCATAGTGCTTCTTTCAACAGAATATCATGAATTAAAGTTTAAATGTTTGTGATTAATAAAGAGAAGTAATCTTGAGCAACACAATAGCTCAATGGCGGCTCAATTTAGTAACAAATACTTCCATCAAAAAATTATGTGTTTTGAATTCCTGTATTCTAATTCCATATCCTGGTTGTCACTCCCTTATATTTTATGCCAGAAACTCCACTGATCTTATAGGACAAGTCAGTAGTTTTGTAATGACTAATTAATGGGGTTGAACTCTGCTTTTTCTAGATTAGTTATACAATGTTTGAATTATTTATCACAGTGATTTAAAAATGTTAAATGTTTCTTTCTTTCTTTTTTTGTCATGAAATTTTGCCATAGCCTGGGAAATTTAAGTAGGGGGGGGGGGGCGGAGATTTTGTTTCAGTTTGGGAGGATTCAGGGCTTTGTCTTGTAACCAAGAAGACAAAAGATGATGGTTCCAAAGGCATGTTTGTCAAATCTACCACTGTAAACAAGAGGCTGGATCAGAAGAGATGAGAAAGTCCATGCAATATAACCCCAGAAACTTTAATAGCACCGTAGAGATGTTAAGTTTTATTTCCTTTTGCTTAACTTTTAAGCATACAATACTTGCCTGCTTTAAAGTGGACCCAGCATAGATGTGAAGTTGTGGTTATGCTCCCTGTGTCCAAGAGCATATATACATACAGCAATTTGGAACAACATTTTTGTGTATGAAAAACTCAGGGGAGAAAAAAGAAGCGTAGGAACCTGGAACACAATTAGTTAGCTTGAAATAGAGGTGAAAAGTTGATTCTCGCAAGAATTTGCATGAAATTTTTTTCCCTTCCACAGCCATGATTTAGACCAGAGCTTCTCAGACCTGAAGTACCCTTGAATCTCCTAGATCTTGTTAACGGGAAACTCTGATCTGGTAGGTCAGAGAGTGGCTTGACCATCTGCATTCCTAACAGATTCCTAGGGGATGCAGCTCTTGCTGGGTTGGGACCTCACACTGAGTGTTTTTAGGCTCCTACTTCTCAACAAAACTGTCAAATATCTCAAGTTTCTCAAGTTCAGGTGCTTATCTTTTTATTTTATTTTTTAAAATTTTATTTTATTTTTAAACTTTACATAATTGTATTAGTTTTGCCAAATATCAAAATGAATCCGCCACAGGTATACATGTGTTCCCCATCCTGAACCCTCCTCCCTCCTCCCTCCCCATACCATCCCTCTGGGTCATCCCAGTGCACTAGCCCCAAGCATCCAGTATCGTGCATCGAACCTGGACTGGCATCTCGTTTCATACATGATATTTTACATGTTTCAATGTCATTCTCCCAAATCTTCCCACCCTCTCCTTTGAGCCCTCTGAGCTTATCTTTTAAAAAAAAACACCTTTCTGATATTTTTTCCCCCTGTTGATGGTCTTTTCCTATGTGTCTGTAATTTGATATGTTTTTAGGAATTGGAAATTTCAGTATAACAGTAGCTTCATCATCTTGAATGACCCTACTGTATTACCAAAATAAAGTACAAAGGTGGTAACAATGTCAGGTTTTCTCAACTCTGCCCTTAAATCATTATTTTTCCTCTAAAATATCATATGACATCCCTTATATGTGAAATTGAGTTAGACAAGGCTGTGGCCCATGTGATCAGTTTGGTTAGTTTTCTGTGATTCTGGTTCTCAGTCTGTCTGCCCTCTGATGGAGAAGAGACTTATGGAAGCTTCCTGATGGGAGGGACTGACTGAGGGGAAACTGGGTCTTGTTCTGATGGGTGGGGCCATGCTCAGTAAATCTTTAATCCTATTTTCTATTGATGGCTGGGGCTGTGTTCCCTCCCTGTTGTTTGACCTGAGGCCAAACTATGGTGGAGGTCATGAAGGTAAGGGCTGCCTCCTTCAAAAGGTCCCGTGCACGCACTGCTGCGCATTCAGTGCTCCCAGCCCTGCAGCAGGCCACCACCAACCCACGTGTCCACCAGAGACTCCTAGACACTCACAGGCAAGTCTGGGTAGTCACTTGTGGGGCCACTGCTCCTTTCTCCTGGGTCCTGGTGTGCACAAGGTTCTGTTTGCGCCCTCCAAGAGTCTGTTTCCCAGTCCTGTGTAAGTTCTGGCAGCTCTATGGTGGGGTTAATGGTGACCTCCTCCAAGAGGGCTTATGCCACACCCAGAGACCCTACCTCCTCAGGAGACACTCAAACACAGTTCTGTCTTAGTCTCTGTGGGGTCTCTGGGTCCTGGTGTGCACAAGGTATGTTTGAGCCCTCTGAGCATCTCTGGTGGGTGTGGGGTTTGATTCTAAATGTGATTTCGCCCCTCCTACCATCTTGCTGGGGCTTCTCCCCAACCAAGGTCCATCTAGTGAAAGCTATGGTTTTTCCAGTAGTCATGTATGGATGTAAGAGTTGGACTATAAAGAAAGTTGAGCGCCAAAGAATTGATGCTTTTGAATTGGTGTTGGAGAAGACTCTTGAGAGTCCCTTGGACTGCAAGGAGATCCAACCAGTCCATCCTAAAGGAAATCAGTCCTGAATATTCATTGGAAGGATTGAGGCTAAAGCTGAACTCCAGTACTTTGGCCCCTGATGCAAAAAACGGATTCATTGGAAAAGACCTTGATGCTGGGAAAGATTGAAGGCAGGAGAAGGGGACGGTAGAGGATGACATTGTTGGATGGCATCACCGACTCGATGGACATGAGTTTGAGTAGGCTCTGGGAGTTGGTGATGGACAGGGAAGCCTGGCGTGCTACAGTCCATGGGGTCTCAAAGAGTCGGACATGACTGAATGACTAAACTGACTAATATGTGGAATATGTAAAGAAATGATACAAATGAACTTACAAAACAAAACCAGACTCACAGTCTTAGAGAATGAGCTTATGGTTGCTGGGGAGAAGGATGGGGGAAGGGAAGGTTAGGGGGTTTGGGATGCACATGTACACATTGCTATATTTAAAATAGAAAACCAACAAGGACCTTCTGTACAGCACATGGAGCTCTGCTTAATGTTATGTGGCCTCCTAGATGGAGGGGTGGAGTCTGGGGGAGAATGGACACATGTATGTGGATGGCTGAGTCCCTTTGCTGTTCACCTGAAACTACCACAACATTGTTAGTCAGCTATACCCCAATACAAAATAAAAAGTTAAAAAAATTCATTTTTCTCTAGATCATGGTCTTGTGGAGAGTGTTTTGTGACCTACAAGGTAATTTCATGAATACTGACTGACATCTTTTCGCTGGCATCTAATAATCAGAATGTTCATAATCAAAAAGTTGGAGGTCTCTATATGAAGCACTTTGGGCAAAGAAGCATTCAGGGAAAAAACAGTTAAAAACAAGAGTAGTCAAAATTATCAGCAGTGTTTAGACCCAGATAACCACAAACATCCTGGAATTTACTTACCCATGTCTGATTTCCCAGTGAGTCATGTTTACATCTCTAGATGTTTACTTTCCCTTCATGTTTTTTCTTGATCACTCATGCAGTGGAAAACGGAAACGGAATCTTCCATGGCAGATAACGTGCCAAGACTTGTGCCAGCTCTGGGTTCCCACTACTGATGGGGAGAGGTCTGGCTATCAGTCAAACAAAGCTGTGCCAGTTTTCTCATGCTCATTATATATTTATACTATGGACAGTCTTGTGACATTAGGCAGCTGCTTGAGCAGGAAGCTAATATCAAATGAGAGAGTGCCAGATGTAGCTTTACCAAGATAAAATGCACCATCTTTAATGCTCAGTTTTTATTCTCTGTGTTAGATATACACGTGATTGCTGAGATTTTTTTTCATACCAGTGTATTCATAACTGTGTATTCTACTACAAGTTATTTTTATTCTCATTAAAGATTCTTACTCTCTTTTGCTGTCACATGCTGAGAGCATTTACACAAGTGAAAAATATTGGGTATTTTTCTCAAAAGGCACATGTACTTTCTGTGCAGAAGGTGTAGCTCCTTACTACCTTCTATTAGGAGAAACAAACATGAAGTAGTTGCCTATCACATAGTCAGGCTTTAAGGACTACTGTGTCATACTTTCATGAAAGCCTTTATTTCATGTTGTTAACTTCTTTTGGTGAGTCAGCCAGACAACCATGAGTGCACAGTTATAGATTGGAACCAGAAATACAGATCCATTATTGCTATCACACAGACTCTCAATAGCATTATTCTGATTAAACCTTCTCCCGTAAGAAAACGGTTTCACTCTTTTTGATGAATATTGGTAGAGGAAGACATGGGGGATACAACCATTGTAAAAACAGATTTTTTTCTGGCTGAAATTAATAATTCTGAGCAGTACTGAAATTAATTACTCTGTGGTTATAAGTAGGCAGCGGATTTATGGTAAATGACAGAGTGTTTGCAAATTTTCCTGACTACTCGATTAGAAAATGCACAAGTGGAGGCGTCAGCCGAGCATGCATTATTTAAGTGGTTGGTGTCTGGCGACAATCTGGAAACTGCAATTGTTGTGGTTGCCGTAGGAAAATTCGCACTTTCTGGGAGAAATTCTTTCACCTTTGTGTGCCCACAGCATGGATCTCTCCTCGTGGCAGCTGTAGGAAACACAGGAACTCCATGACCTGGAAAATGTGGGACAACAGCCACAAGGTGACCCTGGAAGGCTGGGGTAGGCCCAATTAATTTAAAATTTTGCTTGGCCTTGTCTCTTCCAATTTTCTAAATCCTCTGGAAAAATGATTAATGCGTACACTGCCAATGCGAAAATATTTTTGACCCTATTAAAGTCGACCAAGGGTAAACCAAGTGTAGGCTGGCATTGTATCAAACTAGCTTTATTAAATTTGATTGGAGGTTTGTGTGAGGAAGGGACAGACAAGGACATTATTTTGCACAGCGGCTCTCTTTTAAATGAAAATATCAAGAGGAATACAAAGTAGCAATATGCTCTGGACAGGAATCATTTTAAATATAGGAAAATACCATGAAGAACTTTGTTTAAAGGGTAAACCATATTTGCTAGAAAAATTTTCTGCTGTCTTATTGCTATGCTGGTCAGTTACCAATGAGGGTATTTTAATTTAGGAAGGCTTATAGAAGCCTTATATTTTTTTCATTTATAGATGAGCTAGTTCAACCTTGGTTTCTTTCTCTTATCTGTCATTGAATTCTACAAGTTAAAATTATCTGTCTGCATTTTGAACCTTAGCAGAATGTTTCCCCAATGAATCCATCCTATGCAATCATTTAATTCATTAATAAAGTTAAATTTTTTTCTACTGATTATGAATAAAAATGTTTTGAATAAAAATGGCACAATTCAGGCACAATTTCAAGGGTAGGCTTTCTGATAAGCATTTCTCCCTTCCTCAGAAAGCGAAAATTCATTCAATTGTCATAAAATACAGTATATACATAACTTTAGAAGCAATATCCAGATTTCATATGGAATATTTTTCATAGTTTTCTCAAACCTAGGAGATACTTCGCTACGTGAAAACTATCATAAAGTGTGTATTTTATCCATTTAACGTCTAGAAAACATGCCAACTTTGTTTATAGATGGGGCAGGTATTGATAAGGCTGATATAGCTAGCAAATAGTAAATACTTATTGAATGAGTGAATGGCAGAAGTCACCTGTGACCGGCTACCAAAGAGGAGGCTAGAGTTACAGCTGGAGTGACACTTCAGGAAGTGAGGATAGGCCAGTGAATGATCTAAAATACACTAATCATTTTAGTCTAGTGAGCATAGATAGGGAGAATGGGTAGTCATAGGATAAAAAAATATCCATGACTGAGGATATTGGTTTTACCTCTGATTTTTCAACTGAAAGCTAGGAATGAACCATCTAAAAGACTTATTGATTGTATTGCTCTTCTCCCATGTTCCACATTCACCCATGTTCCGTGGCTTTCCTGTCAGTGTCTTCCTACATCTTTGCCCTCTTTAGCGCAGGCCTGGCCTTTTGATGTGGTTTGGCCAGGGAAGCATAAGCAGAAGTGAGTTGTGTCACTTCAGGCAGAAGCTTTAAGAGTCAGGGCATAGTTTGCTTGTTCTCTCTCCCTCTGCGTGACATCAGCGAAGTTGGAGAAAAAGGGCAAAGTGAAGCCAAATTGCAGCCGACTTGTGACAAACACAACACTGTGCGAGAGAAGCCAGAGAAGGCGATGGCCCCCACGCCAGTGCTCCTGCCTGGGAAATCCCAAGGCGGAGGAGCCTGGAGGGCCGCAGTCCATGGGGTCGCTAAGAGTCGGACACGACTGAACGTCTGCCCTTTCACTTTTCACTTTCCTGCATTGGAGAAGGAAATGGCAACCCACTCCAGTGTTCTTGCCTGGAGAATCCCAGGGACAGGGGAGCCTGGTGGGCTGCAGTCCATGGGGTCATGAAGAGTCGGACACAACTGAGCGTCTTCACTTTCACTTTTCACTTTCGGGGGGTGGTGGGGGAGCCTGGTGGGCTGCCGTCTATGCCGTCACACAGAGTCGGACACGACTGAAGCGGCTTAAGCAGCAGCAGCAGTGCAAGGGAAACACACTTTGGCCAGCCTTTGGGGTTTTGTGATGGCCTTTTACTCCTGTACAACATGGTTTACCCTGACTGACGGAGATGTAAACTGTGCTCTTTCAACATGACCTAAAGAATGTGACTCTATGAGCTTTGGGATGAAATTAGCTTTCATCGACCACATCTAGGAACCTATTTGTTTCCACACCCACCTGTGCTTCTTCCCTCTCTCCTGAATAAAGTGAACCTCCTTTGAACAAGGGCCACAACCTCTCCCTGTGCTCTGGATCCCGTCATCTCCCAAATGCTTGTAGTTTTTTCTCTCTGACGTTGTGGAAGAGAAGGGATATCTCAATCTTTCCCTCTCGAATGGATCATTTATATCTTCCATGCTAAAAGCTACTCTTTCTTGACTCTACATCCCTATCAGCTAACCCCTTTCCACTTCCCTTTCTTTTTACTCAGCCAGGCTTCTCAAACTATGTGACTGTGGATGTTGTTTGCACTTCCTCACGCTCAACCCCTAATCTACTCTATTAGGGTTTTTTATCCAGCCACTGAAAGCACATTGCTCTTGTCAAGCTTACCAGAAGTCTCCATGTTGTCCAATCCAGGGTACGTGTTTATGTCTAATTTTGCTCTGCTTCGTAGCAGGATTTCACTAAGATGACCATTCCTTCCCTCTCAACGGACTCTTCAGTTGGCGTCCAGTACACTTCCCTGGATTCATTCTTACCTTTATGGTTGACTCTCCTTTCCTCACCTGTAAAATCTGTAACAAGTAGAACTCCTATGGGTCAGTATTGAGTCCGCTTTCCTTCTATCTTTGTATCATCTCCGTGTACTGAATTTGGTCTCATGACGACAATTGTTTCTAGAGTTGCCATTTTGAAGTTCTCACTTAGAAATACTCATAAAAACCCTATTTATATATCCTTTCTTATTTCCCAGTTCAAAACATTTTTCATGAAATTTTAGGCAGAATTCATAATGTTGTTATTTTAATTCCCTCCTATTCTTTTAAGGAAGCTATTGATCATCCACAGTATGCCAGGCACTATAATAAATGTTAGGAATATGAAAATGAATCAAATATAATTCTTGTTCTCAAAAAAGTGTTTAGTGGGGAGGAATATATGCACACAATTATGGTAAAACGAGTAAAATGAGAACATTTCTAATAATGTACCTTGTATAACACATGGTGGGAACATAAAGGAAAGAGAATCTCGGTTTTCTGGGGCAGTAAGAGAAAGATTCCCAGAGGAAGTTATATTTGGGCTAAAACGTAGTCAAACAGGAATTTATAGAAGCAGGGAAGAGGAAACATTATTCCTAAAGGCAAGGGGATGTGAGAAGAAGGCCTGTCATGTTTAGGGAATTTAAATTAGTTTGATATTTTTTTTACAAAGAATAGGTGAGGTGAGAGAAGTATGGGCTAGGTTGGACTAGGGGCTTGACCAAGGGCGTGAGGGCATTTTACGGAATCATATTTTCTTGACTTTGGGCTGACATTTCTGAGCCCTTTCCAATGTTTCTGTTCAACCCATCCCCGTCCTGTAAGCATGGGCCCTGTTCTACTAAGAGGAGGGACAACATAAACAATACTACAAGTTTTGAAACAGGAAGCATTGTGTTCTGTCACCTTTCTAGTCTTTATATTCTTCTACTATATTTATCTGCATTCTGGTCTTCTATTTTCTCTTTACTTCATTTGGTTCTAAATAGCAATTTTCTGGAAAGATATAGGCTGAAAATCTTAATGTTTTGAAAACTACTGTGACGGTTTATGGGGCCTTCCCTGTGGCTCCGTGGTAAAGAACCTGCCTGCCAGTGCAGGAGACACGGGTTTGATCCCTGGGCTGGTCAGGAAAAATTTCCTAGAGAAGAAAATGGCAATGCACTCCAGTATCCTTGCCTGGGAAATCCCATAGGCAGAGGAGACTTGTGGACTACACTTCATGGGGTTGCAAAAGAGTCGAACATGACTTAGCCGCTACACATCAACAACTAATGTTTATAATAATCTAATTCCAGTCCTTTACTTTTAATACTACAGGGAAACAATACGCTGAATATTGAATGGCTGGCTGTATGAAGACTAAATTTTCTCTATTTCAATATGGATAAAATCAGTTATAAAACATTTGAGAGTTCAGTACAAGAAGAAAATCCCAATTGGTATAGCGTGATTACTGTAAAATACAGTTTGTCTGACAGAACCCATTGGAAGTGCATGCATCTGGGTGAGTTGGCACTGTTTTAGTAATGGCAAAATGACAATTTCTATAATTTTATTATATTTCTATTCTAAGCCTACGTTTATTGATATTTCTTATATGCTCATGATGAGTAACATTTAAAAAAAATTAAAAATGGCAATGCTAATGCTAAGGATTCTTAAATATTCCACACTTACCACAGCCGTACAACAAAAACTTTTGAAACTAAGGGAAGGCAATTTTGTTTCTAAATATTATAATATAAATAGTATTTAAAATATTCAAATTTTGTGAGGTAATATTGAGTTGAGTAGTGTAAAACATGTTTTGACTTTGTTTTACCTTAAAAAACCTGTTTTAATTTCTTAATTTATGACCAGAATGACAAAGTGGTTATGAACAGGACATTCTAGACGAGACTTTTAACTTCATGGATGAATATGTTGAGGTGAATCAAATAGTTGCGCGGACAAACCTCCCCCCTGGAGTGCTAGCAGGCACCACTGTCTTACTTGAATTATTTTATGGTTGTAACTGAATGGACTCTGATAACTTCTCCAGTAAATTAGTCATTCTAGTGAACAGCCTACAGCGTTTTTGTGAAAGCAGTAGAACCAAGAACAAAGAGACATTAATGGTATGAATCAGATTTTGCCCTGTGACTTTGAAACGAAGTTAAAAAAAAAATGGCATGGTAGAAAGGAAAGTGCAAGCCTAATTTTCTGAAGATAGAGGCAGTTTGTAAAATGACTCTAAATATACAATGATTTCTTATCGGCTGAGCTCTAGCTCATTCAAATGCTTATTATGATTTTCCATTAGCATTTGATAGACCATAGCTGGGTGGGTGGCCGCTGACACATAAGTTGGCTCCACTAAAGTGAAGACTCATTACTTACAGGGAACTTGAGCTACTGGGCACAGGGAAGGTTTTAAAATACCTATCCTTTCCCAGTCCTCCAACAACTTGTCAGAACATGTGATGATCATAGTACTGAGGATAAAAAAGTCTACACTCACTCAAATTATATAAGGAGAGACTAAACCATTTGTTGGATGATTGAGATAAAAAGCTAAGTTATTATGGGCTTCTTTTTTTCCTGTAGTGCTAATGTGTTCTCTCAGTGTCTGTGAAGTGTTTAGGGATACTGATTAAAGATTCTAGGCCACTGGAGTATTACTGGGTTTGTTAATTTCTACCAGAAAGCCCCAAATGTGTTACTATAGTTGAGTGGCTACTGGGGAAATCTGGTTC
Organism: Bos mutus; assembly: GCF_027580195.1. Lineage (NCBI taxonomy): Eukaryota > Metazoa > Chordata > Mammalia > Artiodactyla > Bovidae > Bos > Bos mutus. The sequence continues at coordinate 23,912,675 of NC_091623.1, read as the reverse complement.
ATTATTTCTGATAATGGAAAATGTACTTTTCTGCAATGGCAGCTATACAGCTTATAATTGTGGATATTGAGGAATTAGGCATTACCTTTTCCAGGTGTCTAGAGTTCCACTGTCTATCTCTCTTTTTATATGTTATGGTTCTTACAAAGCAGCTAGTACAATGACAAAGAGCTTAGCTTGCTGGAAAATGGGGATGTCCCAAGGTGCAGAGAAAAGGTTGACTTATTAGGTCTAAAAATGTAATTAATTAAGAAAAATAATGCCTCCCCATTTGTCTGTTGGGTTAAAATAAAGTTTAAATACACACAATTTTTAAATACACAAAACTTTTTCATTGAAATATTTGTTTTTTAAATCTCTTAAGTTGTTTCTATGTTTAAGATGTGGATCAAACTTTTATTTATTAATGTTAAGATAAAAATAATTATTAACCTCTGGTATATATAAACTAGTATTCTAAATATTATCGGAGATGCAAATGTTTAAGGGTAAGGAGATGTTCCAGTCTCTCAATGCAGCTTTCCCCACCCTGCCCCCCAGTGATGTCACACAGCATATGGGATCTTAGTTTCCCGACCAGTGATCAAACCCACGGCCCCCTGTATTGGAAGCATGAGTCTTAACCACTGAACCACCAGGGAAGTCTCTTAGTACAGTTTAGCTTCTAGTTATAGGGTGGTACCAAATAACCACAAAGCAAAGCACATAAGCCTTAGAAATCATAATACTTAACTGCTTAAATTATGGCTTTTTCTTTCAGTCAACATATGCAATGAGGCAAGGAATGTTTCTAAAGGCTTATTACTCTGATAATTTAAATCTATTCTTTGTGGTGGCCTGCATAAAATGCAGTTGGGAAATCAGAAATTCTTTATTATATGAAAGAAGGAATAAAATTATTTAGTTAGAAATGTTGTAGTATGTATAACCTGCTTACTCATTCTTTAATTATGTTTCTCAAGAAGGCCCAGAGAACATTCTTTTTATTTAGACATTGAGCAATACGCTGATGAAGGATTACTAAAATTCCTTAGAAAATCAGTAGTGGCTATCCTCTCTAGGTGGGGGTCATGTCCCAATAAAAATAGGTAATGTCCCAATAAAAATAGACTTATTATTTTCATTGGGGATGATAGGGTTCAGTGTGGCAGAAGCATTTAATTACCACTTTAAGTCAGTAATAGGGGTTGAATTTTATTAAAAATTCTTGGCATCTATTGGGGTTATAATATCATTTTCTTTCTTTAATCTACTTATTATACTGAATTACTGTAATAAATTTCCTAGGATTACATCAGCCTTTCATTTCTATGATAGTATATTTGATAACTATTTTATTTTGTGGCTGGACTATGGGATTCATTTATTAACAATATCTTGAATTTATATAATAAGAAAAATTGGACTATAATTTTATTTTGTCTTATCTTTGTCCACTTTTTGCTATCAGAATTTTGCTAGCCTTCAAGAATATGTTGGGCAGACTTCCACATTTCCCTAGTTTTCTATGCTCATGAGGATTATTTGTTCTGGAAATTGTTCACTATGGGTTTTCCATAAAATCATCTGGGTTTGATATCTTTCAGGCATTAACTTAAAAATTTTCTTCTACAGTAATTATCCCATTCAGATTCTCACTACTTCTTGAGATATTTTAGGTTACTTTGTAATCCATTTCACTGAAGTTTTCATTGATATAAAATAGGATATTCTTAATTAGTTACTTTTAGAAAGAATGTGAAAGTGGTAAAATTTTTGAGTCTTTGCTTTTCTGAATATGCCCTTGTTGCTGTTGTTTTAGTTGCTGAGTCTCATCCAACTTTTTTTGTTACCCAGTGGACTGTAGCCCACCAGGCTCCTCTGTCCATGGGACTTCATAGGCAAGGATACTGGAGTGGGTAGCCATTTTCTCCTCCAGGGAATCTTCCCAAACCAGGGATAGAACCCATGTCTCCTGCATTGCAGGCATATTCTCTACCACTGAGCTGCCAGGGAAGCCCGAATATGCCACTATTGTCTCCTTATAATTGATTATAACTTTAGCTGGGTCGAGAATTAGATTTAAAGAAATGATCTTCTGGTTCTCTGACAGCATTGCTCCATTGTCTTCTAGAATGAGTTGTTGCTGAGAAATCTGGTACAAATATGTCTCATTCCTTCATAAGTCACCCGTTTATTTCTCCATGAAAACTTTAGGATTTTCCCTTTCTTTGGAATTTTGAAATTCTAATATGATTTATCTTTATGAGTATGTTTTTTCTTTGATTCTGTTGAGCCCTGGTTATGCTCAAAGCCATGCATCTATTTTTTTAGCTCTGGGAAATTTTCTTCTGTAATTTTCTTGATTATTTTCTTCCTTTCATTGTGCTTATTACTCTTTTTGTAAATCTAGTGTAATGGATGTTGGAGTTTATACTTCTATTATCAATATGTCAAATTTATTTTATAATGTTATCAATGATTTATTCATTTGTATCATGTTTTAGAAGAATTATTAGGTTCCTCTTTCAGTTTGAGGATTCATTCTTTGTTTTCATTCCATTTCACTTTAAAAATTACTACTTAAATTTTTTGATAATCATATTTAAAGTTTTAAAATCATTAATTGTTCCTATTTTGTGTATGAAATATCCTTTTAAAGTTCTCTAGGTACATCCAGTACATGTATTTTAAATGTTTGCTCTGCTAGGCACACTTTAAATTCTCAGCTGTTAATTCTTTATTTCATGATATTGTTGTCTTTATCATGCTGATAAGTTTCTCAATTATTTGGTGATTATTATTTTTTTCTGCCTCTTTGAATATTTTGTTCATGATCTGTAGATTGTCTCTGGTCATTCTGAGGGAGATACCATACATACTGTTGCATGGGGTGGGCAGACTCTTCTAGGAACTAGGGATTCCTATTCTTCCTGACTTTGCTAGCTCTCTGCCAAAATGTTGCCTTTCAGACCTAATATTAGTATTTATTGCATTAGCTGCAGCTTCTAGGAAAATACCTCTGCTGCCTCCTATTCTGAGCAATGGGCGATCAGCTTAATGATTTTATGTATACCTTTCTTGCTGAGCCCAGAGCACCCCTGGGATTGCTTTCCTTTTTTTTGCTTATATAATTGCTTATGGTCTGTTTTTCCAGTAATTCCTGAAATATTCAACTCATGCCACTTGCATTTTCACTGATGTGTATTAATATATTTTAGAAGTCTAATTTCTATATTTCCGGGAACTTTACATAGGTGAGTAGGGAAAGAGATGTGTGTACACATCTTACTGTATACACAGTAGGACATATTATTTCCATTCACTTGAACATTTTATTGTCTTGGTCTGGTATTACCATATACCAGGTCTGCCCTACATATTATTTTTCATCTTTCAGAGTCCTAAACAATGAAGTCAGGCTGTGAGAAGGGTGGCCACCTCATACACAAGACCATGAACCGGGCTCCTTCCCTCAGAGGGCTGGTATGAATGGATTACTGTCTGAGGCAGTAATATAACAGGCAGTTACATGAGATCAAAAGCAGGATATGTTCTCTGCAGGACATCTGTTTTCAGAAACACAGAAAAAATTGAGGAAATCTATGATTCATCTTTCCAGTGAGATTTAAGAAACATTCTTTAGATTGTAACAAGCAATTATGAAGATAAAACAAAATTGAGACACAGAAGTATTATGTAGGTATGATAAATACAACTCTTAGATTAGTGACTCCAAGGGAATGCCATAAAGAACTGACAGAAAAACAAACTAACAAGACAAAAAATAGATGTGATAAAACATTATACTTTTAGGAAAAGTATAAATAATTGAAAATAATACATTTACTAATATAGACAGAGCTGTATGATCCAATCTACATATATGGAAAGTGAGAACAGTAGATGAACAAAAGTAATGAGTAAAGACTTCCCTGGTGGCTCAGGTGGTAAAGGATTTGTCTGCAACCCAGGAGACCCAGGTTCAGTCCCTGGGTTGGGGAAGATTCCCTGGAGAAGGGAAGGGCAACCCGCTCCAGTATTCTTGCCTGGAGAATTCCATGGACAGAGAAACCTGGTGGGCTGCCGTCTATGGGGTCGCACAGAGTTGGGCACAACTGAAGCGACTTAGCAGCAGCAGCAGCAGCAGCAGCAGAGTGACTAACACACACTGAATAAGCAAAGACATAACAGAATAAGATTCATTACCAGAAGGTAGATCTGACTTTTAAAATGTAGAAATAGCTCACGAAATCTAAGAAATATTAATCTCACTATACACATTTTGTTGAAATCATATTCTAAAAATACAGCAAAATTATCAGAAATGTTAGCAGGAAAATCATGTTACTTTAAAAAAAGAAAATTTAGGCTGGCTAAAGACTTCTCCAAATCTTTTTGGACCATATCTCTAAAACAACATGAAAGAGAGTGTTAAATATAAAGTTAAAGACAGATACATCAGACTCACCAAAAAAACCCCCCAAAAAACCCAAGAAAAAACAAACCCAGATAAAGCAGTATCACTTTAATACAAAATACAGTTCACCAGTAAGAAACATATAATGTCATGTTTTTATATTAATAAAACTAATATATAAAGTAAAGCTATAATATCATGAAACATTATGTAACTGAAAAGATAAATTATCTGTGGCATAAACTGTTAGATATACATGGAGACACTGACAGAAAGACAATTGTAATGGGATGCTTATCACATACTCTTCTTAGTCTTTGACAGATCAAAAGTAAAAAATAAATGAGGCCTGAAAGAATTGGAAAAATGGAGTTAGCATAGTTATATTTATACAAATGATATATGGCATGTTATATATACTTATACTAAAAACTTTGTAAAATGTCATTGTATCTATATAAAAGCTCTATATTCTATAGAAACAATATTTCATTTTCAGATACCTCAGAAACATTACAAAATGATCATATGCTAAACACACACCCTTAAAATCGTAATTAAAAACAAAGAGCAGAAATGGTGTAAGCTACATTTTTAAAGACATTGCAATAAAATAAAAACTTAATTGCACATCTAAACAAAAAATTCACACTAGTTGGATATTAAAAGCAAAATAAACCATTTTGCCAAAGAGTTCTTGGATTAAATTAACACTACAGATTTTAGATATAGCATATTTAGAGAGATAAGGAGCACTTTCTAAATTAAAACCACTGTGATATTTCCAAAGTCATGGTTTGAAGACAAATTTATAGCCTGGGATTCTTGTTTATTAAACAACAGAGATTGAAGATCAATATTTAACCAAAAAGTTTGAGGAAAAACAACAAAGCAAACATAAGAAACTCGGGAGATAGAATATGGTTCAATCACTGATTTATTTATTATTTAGGAAACAACAAAAGCAGAATAAAGAATAAAAAAAACTTCTGGCATATCCAAACAAGAATAAAATAAATGTGGAACATTAAATGTAGATATTTATAGTTTATAAGGCGTGATATATCAAATGACAGAGTTTAAACATTTTGAGAAAATCTTGCACACCACTCTATGCTAATAAACCTAAACATCTCGGTGAAATACATACATTCCTGACAAGGTATTAGTTATCAAAATTGGTCTGGAAAGAGGTGGAAAGTTTAACCTTAAGTAGCCCTACCACTGTTGAAAAAAAATAAAAAGTAAATTCAAGTTTAACTTTTGTGTGTTTAAAGTTGCACTGACTAAAAATTCCCATAAGTGTTTAAGTAGATTGAGAACATTAAAAGGACATTTCAAATCATTTTGTGAAGCTAGTATACTTTTATAACAAAGCGTGACAAAGCTAACACAGCAGGGAAAACTACAGCACACACACAATGGCATCGCTGTAATACACGGGTGCAGATATACTAAATGGAGTGAAGGGAAGTTGCTCAGTCATGTCCGGCTCTTTGCGACCCCATGGACTGTAGCCTCCCAGGCTCCTCCGTCCTTGGGATTTTCCAGGCAATAGTGCTGGAGTGGGTTGCCATTGCCTTCTCCAATACTAAATAAATATCAGAAAATTTAAAATGTTTTTTTAAACATTAAAAAAAATGTTTCATTTAAATAATGAAACACCATAAGCAAAACTAGTTTTTTCATCCTCAAATAAAATAACAATTCATTATGGTTGGACGTATTAATTTGAACATTATGTCATAGGTTGCAGAATACAAGTAATATGATCATTAAGAGTGATGCTTAATACATTAGTTTCCTATTTCTTTTGTCACAAATGACCACAAACTCAGTGTCTTGAAGCAACATGAATTTATCATCTTACCGTCTGGGAGATCAGGAGCCCTAAAATCACAGTGTTGACAGGGCTACATTCCTTCTGAAGGCTCCAGGGAAGAGTCCATTTCTACGCTTTTCCAGCCTGTGGAGGCCACCTGCTATCCTTGGCTCATGTCCCCTTACTCTTATCCTTCCAACTTCTACTGTCATCACATCTTTACTGATTCTGACCTTCTTACTTTCCTCTTATAGAACCCTTGTGATTTACACTGAGGCCGCCTGGGTAATCTGGGAAAGTTCCCCCATGTCAAGGCCCTTAGTCACATCTGCCAAATATGTTTCACCATGAAAGGTAACATTGTAACAGGTTTTTGGGAATTAGAATGTGGCCATTTTGGGGGGCCTCTCTTCTGTTTACCCAACCCCCAAAGAATCTAAATATAAAATCTTTTCTGATCAAATTCTTATCATACCAGGATCAGAAACATACTTTCCATTACCAACTGTCACCATCTTACTTTGTGGAGAATCACTGGAGATATTCTTAATAAAATTAGGAATGAATGATGGCTACCTTGCTATTAATATTGTTTGGGAAATAGTAACAAATAAGAATGGAGCTCTAATTTAGAAAGGAGATTCAGTTTTCATATTTTCCAGGGATGTCACTACATACCTAAAGAGCAGAAGAATTGATTGAAAAACTATTAGAATTAAGATAGAGCTTGAGAAAATGACTGGACTATGAAGAAACAGACAAAAAATAAACAGTATTTAATATACTGACAGAAAAAAGTTTAATTTTAGGCAACAATAAAAGACCCTTTGTTTGCAGGGACAAAAAATACAGGAAGAAAATGAAGTCCAAGGTTTAGATCAATAATTTTCAGACTTTTCAGTGTCAGGCCTCTTTAACACTATTAAGTGGTGAGAATGCTAACTAGCTTTTTTATATGAGTTGTATCTATTAAGACTGTAGTAGAGATTAAAATAGAGAAATTAAAAAAATTGTAATAGTAGTAAACCAATATGTGTTAAAACTACCATGTATTTTGTGAAAAATAAGTATCTTTTCCAAACTTCTTCAAAATTTAGCGAGAAGAGTGGCAGAGTTTGCAGTTTTCCAGGTCTCTTTAATGTCAGACTTAACAGGAAATCACTGAATTTTTGTCTTCCTCTACATTCTCATTGTTGTGATATGCTGTTTTGGTTAAAGTACGTGAAATAAGTCTGACCTTACATATATAGTTGGGAAACTGCTACTGCTGTCACTTCAGTCGTATCCGACTCTGTGTGACCCCATAGACGGCAGCCCACCAGGCTCCCCCGTCCCTGGGATTCTCCAGGCAAGAACACTGGAGTGGGTTGCCATTTCCTTCTCCAATGCATGCAAGTGAACAGTGAAAGTGAAGTCGCTCAGTCGTGCCCGACCCTCAGCGACCCCATGGACTGCAGCCTACCAGGCTCCTCCATCCGTGGGATTCTCCAGGCAGGAGTACTGGAGTGGGCTGCCATTGCAAAGTACGTGACATAAGTCTGACCTTAGATATGTAGTTGGGAAAGGGAGGAGTATTTAACAGCGTTTGGTGAGTTGTCACTATTCCCCTTTGACCTTGACAAGTGGTAGTTTCTTTTTCTATTTTTAAGTTAATGTATTTTTGGCTGCTCTGGGTCTTTGTTGCGGCATGTGGGTTTTCTCTAGTTGCGGCAAATGGGGGAGACTCTCTAGTGGTGCACTGGAGGCTACTTTTGTTGTGGAGCATGATCTCTAGGGCACATGGGCTTCAGTAGCAGTCTCAGGCTCTAAAGCGTGGGCTGGGTAATGGTGTTCACAGGTTTAGTTGCCCCAAGATATGTGGGATCTTCCCTGACCAAGGACTGAACCTGTGTCCCCTGCATTGGCAGGTGGATTCTTTACCCCTGAACCACCAGGGAAGTCTGATAGTTTCTTAAAGTGTTGCAGTGAGGAATCTGAAATGATGTTAATTAACCTTTTTGTACTCTGCTTTATTAAAATCCATTGGCCTATTTTGCCTGATTTTGTAACATCAAGTCTCAATCATGTAGGAAATATTTGTAAACTAAATTTGCCGATCTTCCATGTATGTTGACACATTGTATTAGATGATATCTAAAGATCAGATTTGTTAATATGACTGTTGATCTCATCAGAAGAGTTTTTAAGTACTGGGAAGTCACCAAGTTCGTAGGGGCATATCTAAAATTCTAATTTTTGCTTGAAAGCACTAAGATTTTGGAATTGACTGCTACTGTAGCCTACCCTAAAATTTCCTGACCAATATGGAGGTACCAGGAGACCTCCAAGCTGGTTATTTTTGTATTTGCAATCAATGGTTCATGACCCATAAGAAAAGTAAAGCATCAGTGATACTTAGACTGTAAATTGGGAGCATACATGCATCTCTGGCCCATCAATAGTTCATATTAATGGTAATGAACATTTGAAAACGATAGCAAGAATCAAAACATTTATTTTACAGTATATGGGAGAGTGAATTAGAAGTGAATAGGGAAGGAAAACTGGAGGAAATAAAGTTGTTTTAGTAATTCATTGCAATGGGTCCTAAATAAGGGTGAGGTTAGTAGGAATGGAAATGATGAAATGTATTCCAGGCATTGCATACGTATGTCTTAGTTTATAATCATTATTACTACTGCAAATAAGTGTCTAAAAAGAACTTGATAAGAGTTTGAGAACTGGAATGAAAGGAAGAGAATTCATATGTGATTCTAAGATTTTAATGTGTGAGAAGAAGCAAATTTGGGCATTGAAATTGAGATGGTTTAGAGAGAGTATGGATTAGATGGTATTCAGGGAATAGATAATATTTATAGCCGCAGGGACTTGGAGGAGGTTATTTAAAGTCTGAGTGTATGTAGAGAAAAGAATTCACAAACTTGAGGCTCAAGGCTCTCAAGTTTAGAGTTTGGGGAGATGCAGAAGCATCAACAAGGAGAATGAGGAGGAACAGATAGAACGAAAGAAAATTTAGAGGGAATATTTAGAAACAATTTTGGGGGAAAAGCTTGAAAAGCAAAAACAATCCTCTGTATCAAATGCTGTTGTTGTTTAAAATGAGAACTGGCAAATAACCATTGCCTTCATCAGTGTGAAAATCATTAACAACCTTGACAAGTGAAGGGTTGATGGAGAAGTGGGAATAAAAGTCATATGGGAGAAGGTTCAAGGGAGAACGATAGGAGAAGAAGCTGAAGAGGAATACCGAGAATGGGGAGTAGAGAAATGGCTCCTAGCTAGTAGGCTATGAACTCCCAGGATAGATGTGATTGTGTGTGTTAGTTGCTCAGTGGTGTCAGACTCTTTGTGACCCCATGGACTCTAGCCTGCCAGGCTTCTCTGTCCATGGAAATCCTCCAGGCAGGAATCCTGGAGTGGGTTGCCATTTCCTCTTCCAGGAGATCTTCCTGACCCCAGGATTGAATCCAGGTCTCCTGCATTGCAGGCAGAGACTTTACCATCTGAGCCACACAGGAAACCCCAGTATTTTAAAGAACAGAATGTTCTAGTATCTCTGCCTGCCATACATTGATCCAGTAGAGAAGGACAATTGATGACAGAGGAGAAAGAGAAGACAAATACCAGAGCAATGTCTCTTAGTAAGCAAGAGGAAAAGGAATCAACAAAGAGATGGAAGGGCAGGGTACTTACAGGAACAGGGAAGCCACCCAGAAGCAGAAGTAGACACTAGCTGCAGGAAGGTGTGAGGATGTTGGCAGGAGAGTTTGTTGAAATCCTCTTCGGATTTCTTCTGTTGTTTTCACAAGGTTCTGGAGCGAAAGGTGAGGGAGCTGATATCTGCAAGTGAATAATTATAACAAAGAGGCATGGAATCCCAGGTGGGAAGGGAAGAGGACATGAGGGAAGTTAGAGACCTGGAAGTCTGGTAGGATCACAGAATTAGAGTATGAAATGAATTGACATGCTGGCAGACGGCATGGTTAAGACCGAACGCATATTGAGTGGGTGAGAACTGTAAACTTAAATAATTGTACTTATGTTTACATCTTTCATCTCAAAGATAAATTCTTAGTGAAAAGTTCTGATGATAGAGTAATTAATGAAGGTGGTTTTCATCATCACAAATTATTTCGATTGTATAAGTTTGTTTCAGAAGTCAGGCTCAGTATCATGTACCTGGTGGGCTCCCATTGACGTGCTGATGGTCTCACTTATCTTGTTCCAACCTCTGCAGCAGTGGGCAGCTCTGAGTGGGCTCTGAGTGATGCCATCCAAGTGCAGTCTGACAAGCGAGGTCAATCTGAGAGGTTGGACCTCTCACCTTCCACCAGATGTGGCGAAGGGAATGAAGTTTGGTCCTTCACTGCTGGGAGTCATTTGGTCAATGACCTGCCGGAAGTTATACATGTGCAACTGGGAAATGTATAGGGAGTTAATTGAGTGATATTAAACCTGGCTTCCCTCATAGCTCAGTTGGTAAAGAATCTGCCTGCAATGCAGGAGATCCAGGTTCAATCCCTGGGTTGGGAAGATCCCCTGGAGAAGGAAATGGCTAACCCACTCCAGTATTCTTGCCTGGAGAATCCCACGGGCAGAGGAGCCTGGCAGGCTATACAGTACATGGGGTCGAAAGAGTCGGACATGACTTAGCGACTAAAGCACCACCAAGCCTGGTTTAGAACCTATGGAAGGTAGGAACTGGTGTAAAAGTTTCCCCTTTTGCCTCCTTCAGCAGTTGTTCTGGGAAACTGGGTATAGGACTCTGGGATATGGAGCACTCAACTTGCACTTAGCGGTGCTGAACCTGGAATGTATCCTCCAGTCTTCGCTAGGGCTCCTTTTCTCCTTCCCTGTCACCCCCCTCAATCCTCACGCCTGCTCCCAGAGTTGCTCTCCCTGATAAAGCAGGAGTCTATGAGCCCTCTGACTCTGCTCTTGGGGAACTCAGACAAACACCATAACTCTTCTATGCTCTGCCAATTTCAGTAAAGAAATTAAACTTCATTTAATCAAATAACTTCTCCTTTGAATAAGCATCAAGAGAATCTGACAAAAAAATTTAGTTTGAGATTTAAAGTTGGTATTTTTCTTCCTTAACCTAGATTTTTATTGATATGTGATTTTAATGATTGATTATTGTTTATGAACTTAAGTTCTGCTAATGTTGTAGTTTGTGGCAATTTAGACACAATATCCTTGATTTTCTGGCTTAAGAAGTTAAAAGAAAAAAGTAAAACAAAGTACAGTTATGTTTATTATACTTTATATTATATGTGCTAATATATAATATATATATATTATAATGTACTAAGAATTGTTATTTTCCTTTTCTTAGTTTTGCTTATTAAAAATATTAAGCCTTCATGATTCTCTCATGGATTATTGAAATAGTTTCTTAGCTCATTTCCCAGTCTCTGAGTCACCCCCACTTCTAGCCCTAATGTTGTTCCCAGTGATTTTTCTAAAAGAAAGATTTGATCTACTTGTACTTTTCTGCTTAAAAGCCTTTAATAATTTTTCACTGACAAATATTAAGCCCAAATTCTTAGGATGACCTGTAATTTACTGCTTTCTCCTTTCCAATCTCCTTGAGCCCCATGACCTATCCTCTCTCTATATTTAATTACGTGTCGTTCTCTTTGTTGGCCACACTGTTTCAGTCCTCAGGCTCAGATCTGCTCAAGTGTCTCCTCTTTGGCAAAGCATTCTTCTTCCATGCCCAGTTGGATTTGATTACTCTCTCTTCTAGGGAGTTAGACTCTGTTCTTTCCTCTTTTAGAGCAAGAATCACGTTGTACTATTATAATGATTCGTTTGCAGAACTCTTCAGGTCTCCTAGACAGGGCTTTGCTCATTTTTATATGCTCAACTCTTGCTAGTACTTGATATATAATAGTTCATCAGTAGTCAACAAAGCTGTGCCACCTTTGAAAGTAACAAAACTGGACTAACAATTTATATTTCAAAGTTCTTGTAACCCATCCCTCTTTCTGGGTCTGTTGTCCCCATGCCCCTTAGCAGAGTTGGTGAAAGGTTGCTATAGATTTAGCTGGGAATTCTGAGTTTGTAACATTTTGGAACATGTGAATATAAAAATTCCTTTCATGTTAAGCATCTACCCTTCACTGAGAGTGTTTAAGCTTTATCTGTGGGTAATAGTATTCATGTCAGCAGCAGGCTTGAAGGTGGCTTGAAGATACTGAGAGTCATGGAGCAAAATTAGCCTAGTTAAAAATTAGAAATCTGCTCTTGATGATGTGCTCCTGTCTAGCTCACACAGGGTTGAATATCCAGCACTTGAGCTCTTTGATTCAACCATGAATGCAATGATTATTGGGAATATTACCATTTAAGACTCTGAAGGGGGCCCTGTGCCTTGAACAGCTTTCTGCACATAGATATGCTTTGTTTAACCTGTTCACGTATTAGAACTATGAATTAGTTGCCAACATTTAAAAGAGAATATATTTCAGTCGTGTAAATATTCTCTTGAAGAGCAGGAAGACCTGGGACTTTAGACCCACATTTTCCGTAAGGCAACAACTGGCTGGAGCTGAACACTGAGTATGAGGCGCACGTTGCCCTGTCTGTTGCTATCTAGCTCAGCTTCTCTCTGTCACTGGTTTATTTTGACCCCTCTGTCATTGTTAGAATTTTGGTTTGCAAATCCTGACTCTTAGTTGTACAGCACATTAAAACCATTCCTTCTGTGTTAGTGCTCTTGTCCCATGAAACCATGAGCTTATTCCATTATGAGTCAAAATTCAACATCATTTTCTGATGGTTTGAGTTATTTGTAGTAGAACATTTACAAAATACCATCTGATTAAATCTAAACATTTCGCCTATACACATTGCTGTGCTAAGTTGCTTCAGTCGCATCCGACTCTTTGCAACCCTATGGACTGTAGCCCTCCAGGCTCCTCTGTCCATGGGATTCTCCAGGCAAGAATATTGGAGTGGGTTGCCATGCCCTGCTCCAGGGGATCTTCCCAACCCAGGGATCGAACCCACGTCTCTTATGTCTCCTGCACTGGCAGGCAGGTTCTTTACCACTAGCGCCACCTGGGAAGCCCCTGTGCTGTGTTATTGCTTCATGTTTTGAACCTCCAAACTTAAGGTGAAGTCTCCTGGGACCAAGAACGAACAATTCTGCCATCAGCTTTTTTAAGACCAAAGTTTAATAAGGTCAACTAAATTGCTCAGAAGAATTAAGATAACTCAAAATAACCGCACCATATTATCTGCTAAAAGTTAGTGTTTATTTTTTGACATCTTGCACTGTGTCAATACATTTCTCTTGTGTCGTGTTGTGTTATGCCAGTTCATAGTGGGGAGAAGCATAACAGGATGTGACATGATGTAAGTGATGCCCTGACATGTATAATTTAAGGACTGTGCTCCTGTTGGAAACAGACACCTGCAATTAATTCGGATCCTGGGAATTTAAAATGAAGTTGACGAATAAAACGAGAAAGGTCCATGAACTCATGAGTGGATGCGGTTGTTCACCATCCCCCAAAATAGATTGTGGTATGTGAGTACAGTATCATCACTGAGGATCTCAGAGCTAAACCTTACCCGTGTATAAAATAGTCATTTGTTATTTTCCAAATTTGACTATTTAGATGATCTAGTCTAAATAGCAGAAATTTAAGAAGAATATTTTTACTTTAAAAATTAAATAACTTGGACATTTAATTCCCAAGTAGGTAATTTAATGCAAAGCCTCTTTGCCATATTTCTCTGGATATGCTATGTTAAAGATATGTTTTGTTTTAAGCAATAATGATTAATGAATTTTTCACTTTTAAAATTATTTTCAAAATAAAAGTATTACATGCTTACCAATGGAAACTTGGCGAGCACAGAAAAATATTAAAAGTTATTGATAAACAACCCACCGAAGATAACCACTGTAAATGTTTTAGAATATTTTCTTCCAATCATTTCCTTAGGATTCTTATCTACTTATCTTCATCTATATGTATCATAACAATTATTTGAATATCTCTGTCATATATAATACCTAAAAATTATTCACAATCTAAAACTTGAGAGTTATGTTTTATTTGGTGGCAATTTTTAGGACTTCAAGCCTGGGAGACAAGCATCTCAAGTAATCGAATCCTGAGAGAACTGAGGTGAGGGGAGGAGCCAGGTTTTATAGAAGTTTTCTAACAAAGGGGAGGTAATCTTGAACATTAAAAGAGTACTGCTAATTAAAGAAAACCAGATATCCTACGTTAAGAAATTTAGTGCTTTTCTATGTATGGGAAGATGCAAGATACTCCCTAAAAGTATTCCTTTCATATGCATCTTAGCTCTCTGGGGTCAGTATCCAGTATTTTTCCCATCCTGAGCTCCCCTGGGGCTCACGGCAGGAACTGGCTGCTGGACCACAGGCATTCTTCTCCTTACTGAGTGCCCTTAGGGCTTACCAGCTCACATTGGACTGCTGAAATCCCTGATGACTGTGACATCCTTGTTCACTGATATGGCAGGAAATATTCCATTTCTCATATCTCAAAATAGTGTGGATATGGAACTTGGACAGCGCTCAGTGGGCATTTCTTCTGCTTCACACATGCCCTTGTCTGAGGTCACTGGGTGATATTGAGTTGGCAGATATGCCAGTCTGAAAGGTCTGAGATGGCTTTTCTTATGTATCTGGCATCTTGACAAGATGGCTACATAAGACACAGCCCAAATGAACCTATTGGATCTTCTCTTTTGGGGGCTCTCCATGGAGTTGCTTGGGGCTTCCCCAGTGGCTCAGCAATAAAAGAATCTGCCTGCAATGCAGGAGCTGCAGGAAACATAGATTCAATCCCTGGGAAGGAAAGATACCCAAGAGGAGGGCATGGCAACCCACTCCAGTATTCCTGCCTGGAGAATCCCATGGACAGAAGAGCCTGGCGGGCTACAGTCCATGGGGTCACAAGAGTTAGATATGACTGAAGCAACTTAGCACACATGAAATTGCTTGAATCAGACTGCTTGAGCTTCCTCATAGGAAGGGGGCTGAATTCTAAGAGCAAATGTTCCACATGTATATACACCTTAAAAATATGGTTGGAATTCCACTGTATACCCAGTCTTGAATCTTGTATTTCAAGTTATATTATAAGCATTTTCCTATTCCACAAAAATTTCTTGCCAGTTGATCTTGATAGCTGCATAATATTAGGTAAAACAATGTGTAATTTACTTAATCACTATTGTATTGTCACACAATAATAACATTTTTCTTATATTAATAGTATGTAATAAAAATTACTGAATATACATTTTTGCCTGAATTTTGTATCGGTTTCTTATTATGTAGTCTAGGAAGCGAAACTAGCTAGGTGTATGAAACACTTTAAGGCCAGTGCTATAGATTGTCAAATTGCTTTCTAGTAATGTGATATTTGCTCTCATTATCACCATTTAATACTTTATTCACTATACCTTCATTAGCATTTTCATTTTCAAGTCTTTGTACATTTGATTGTTGTATCTTACTGATTGTATTTACATTTTTGTGTTCACTGCTGTTGCTACTATTTAGTCTCTTAAGTTGTGTTCGACTCTTTGCAACCCAGTGGACTGTAGCCTCCCGGCTTTTCTGTCCATGGGATTTCCAAGTCAAGACCACTAGAGTGGGTTGCCATTTCATTCTCTAGGGATCTTCCAAGCCAGGGATCAAACCTGCTTCTCTTGCTTGGCAGGCAGATTCTTTACCCCTGAGCCACCTGGGAAACCCTCTGTGATCACTAACAAGACTGAAATATTTTCATGATTATTATTAATTTATGTTACTTCCTTGCCTATATTTGCCCACTCATCTATTGAGATACTATTTTCAAAATCAATTTATCTGAATTCTTTACATATTAAATAACTATTTTAAAGATATAATTTGTGATAAAATATATTTACATACTTTTGGATCAGAAATTTGAACTAAGATGCACAGAGTTTAGGATTTCTTTATATACCATAAATTTGAATTAGATTTAAACTGCTTTTGAAGTAATTTCTCTTATATTTTTATTGGCACAGTTTTATTTGCTATTCCTACTTAATCTAGGCTATGCAAAATGATAATGAAAATTAAGATGATTATGCAATTAAAAATCCTTTTCTCAAAAAAAAGATACAAAATATACTTTGGAATCAGCATAAAATTTGATGACTTAGACTTTTAAAATAGCAAGGAATTTTTGAAAAATGTTTCTAAAATTCTGGAAGTTGTATTAACTGTATATTGCCCTTTTATTGCAGAGTGAAAAATCATCATTTCTGATTTATATATTTATAAAATAGTAACTGAGTATTTTATATTATTATATACATAGTTTCTCAAGAGAGAACAATGGCAATACATTCCACCTAAAAATATTTTTATTGCCTCATTTAAATAGCTGTTTGAATTATTTAAAGGATATGGTTTTACTCCCTCCTTCTTCGATGTTCATTTCAGAACACTGTGTAATACAGGTTATAAAAGTAGTGAAAGTAAAATGGCTGATATATAGATAGATGTAAGTATATAATAGCTGTGTATTTTGAATGCAAAGGACTATGAAACTTATTGTAGAAATTCACTGCAAAATTTCAGTAGCAATATCACAAATTGCTTTGGGGGAAAAAACACAAGAATGCAGGAACTCACAATATATATCTATATATATTTTTTGCTGTAAAATGAAAGCATTTCATCATGATGTCCTGCCAAGATTTGTCCTCAATAAATTCAAAGTCCTTCTTACTTTCTGAAATTCTGTAAAGTACATTGCCGTTGATATTGAAACATATATTTTCTCACATTCTTACTCAGCCAGTTTGTTTGATTTCTGCTAACTTGCCTATCAGTCCTTTTCCATTAGCCTCCCTTTTCTGTCACTGTTTTGTTATGCAAGTGTTCCTGTAAACTAGCCTGACCACTTACATTAGGTTTTCAGTGGCTTGGATTACAATTCTAGCTAGCACATGAATTGTCTGCATATCTACTGAACAACAAAGGGATTTATATGTGTGTGTGTATATATATATCAACAACAAGGCATACATATATGTGTATATATATACACACATATATATGTTTTTTTTTACCTTTTCTTTCCTCTCTCCCTCACTCCTTCCCTTCCTTCCCTGTATTTGGCAATCCTAAAAGAAATGCAATAAACTTACATAACTAGCCACATAACATGATGCCATGTCAAACTGTTCTCACTCCTCCACTCAAACCTAACAAAGGCGGCATGGTAATTGTTGCATTAAAACCCAGTGCAATGGCACACAATTGCATGATGCTATTTCACCCCTCCCCCCCACCACCTTCTTCTTGAGACTTTCATAACAGTCCCCGTTATTGCTGATGGGTTTCTAACAATGGTATCCATGTGGCTTTGGAACAACAGCAGAATGTTAATTTATTCCCCAGTGTTACCTAGAGGCCCTGACGTGGGTCCAGGATTGGCGATGCCCTAATTTAAATACTGGGTAGGACCAGGCTGATCAGGTGGCTCCGAGCTAGCACAATAGGCTGTGAGGGGGTAGCCCTGCTCCCTGATCAGGGCCGATCAGGAGGATTCCAAGTGTAATTGGCCTCTGGGGAGTGTGGAAGTCCCTCTGTACACCCCCTTCAGACCTCCTTAATGCCTTGCCAGCTGGAAGGAAAAGTGCCTTCTTGCAATGCCCACAAAGGAAGCAGGGACTGAAGGGAGTAGAACTAGAGAAATTAGAAAAGAGGAAAGAGACAGCGACACAAATAAAGAGGTGGGTAATAATATTGTACATCTAAAAGCCGGGAGAGTGTGTCATAAACAAAGGGGCTTGCAATGGTCAGTAGACAATTATATCCTGTTACCTCATTTCAAATGCTGACTAATTACATAGAGCAAGAGGAAATTAGCACAGGAACCTCATTCTTTGCCAAGTCCACATCAAAATGCTGTAAAAGAAAAACATGAAATCAATCTTCCATGGCTTTGAAGAACTCATAGTTCCTGAAGTTTAAAGCTCCACACCAAGTCCTCCAGAGTGTAAAAAGACTTACTGGATGTTCAAATTTCAGAAATCAAGTTGGTAAGAGAAACAAAAGAAAACAGTGTGGCCCTCCCCTTTCTTGATCTGGACAGTACGCTTGCCATTCTATTCTTCTCTTTATCCTGATGTGACTTAAATTCCCAGCTCCAGTTCTGCTTGCTTTACATCAAATAATGCTTTGATGAAGTGGGCAAGAAATACCTTTGTGAACAGGGTGTTCTCTTGAAATTTCCCTTAGGACGCATGTGGCTTTTTTCAGGATTTAACTGAGTCCTTGAACTTCCCAGTCAAAGAGGTGCTGGTAAATAGTACAGCTGTATTTTGTGATTTTAGAAACTTTTCAGAATGTAGAATTTTTGAAAATGAGATCACTGTCTTCTATTGACTTGCAGCTTAAAGATACATCACCAGTAAAAAGCTAAAAACAAAAAATTATTTCCCAAAATAACTTAGACATGTAAGTTGGCATAATTGCAAAAAACAAAAACAAAAACCCCAAACCAAAACCAAAAACAACCTTAAGAAAAGTAGCAAACCTTTGCCGGAATGTGTGTTAGCATGAAATAATGCTAATAGACAGGAAACCCAACCTGCAGTGTGTCCTGGACAGAGAGAGGCCTCTGATTCCGAGTTTCCTCGTCCTTGTTGGGGCTCGGTAGTGCTTGTCATTAGGGCTCTTTTGGATGCTACTGCCTGGGTGCCAGCGGTCACTGTGGGTTAGGGCGAGCGCTCCATCCTGTTTCTGCCGGGTCAGTACCACTGCCTTTAGAATACGGTATTTTGGAGCAAGATGTCTTTTGGGGGAGGAAATTCATAATTCTGCTGGCTTAAAATAGTTTAAAAGGACTGGACTAGATGATCTCTTGGGACCCAGTCAGTGCTAATTAGTCTGTGATTCTATGTAAAATATCTTATGGAAAACCCACCACAAGATAGAGTACCGTGTCTGGAAATGATCAGGAAGGAAAGAAAGAATCTTATTACACTCGAAAATAAAACTCAGGGTTTTTTTCCTGTGACCAAAAAAAAAAGAAAAGCCTTTTTAGGAAATTAATTTAAATATAACCTTTCTTAATAGTAGTCATTGAGCTATCTCTCACTTGCTATCTTAGTGGGGTAGTTTGCTGCTGGCAGGACGGGGGGAAGACAAACTTTTAAATGTCAGCCTCGCACCGTGAGGCTCCTCTGTCCTCCTGTCTCCTTCCTGTGCATTCTGGTGAAGGCAACGTTGCCATAGATTCCTTTGCTATCATAGTAGTAAAAAATAGAGTAAAAAGTAAGGGAGCCAGTGCCAAATTAAGACAACTAAAAAAGTATAATGAGGTTAATATTTTTGAAAGTATCGCTGATGTATTTAGCAAGTTGCTTAGTAACTCCTCATCCATTGAACCAATAGCATTTATAGTTTGAAGCTGAATCCCTGAGAATAGAGGCCATAGCTCAGTTTAGAGTAGCAAAGCTTGATTCTTAAGTGGAAGGGTTTTTCTAAATTCCATAAGCTTTATTCCGCATGCCAACTTCACTGCAGAGACGCGGAGAACACGGAAGCAAAGTTCCCATTAGGGGGAAGTATAACGCCTTCTGATAGTGAGGGGATTGCTCCAGAGAAGAGAGAAGGGGCAAATGTAGGAACTGAGACCCTTGTGTACAGGCCTACCTCCTAGGCTTCAAAGTTCTGTTGGTGGTAGGTGGGCTAGTGACTGAGATCATGGCTTGAGAAGGAAGCCTCCGCAGAGGGACACTGTACATATTTAGAATTCCAGAGGGGGAGCTTTCTCATAGAAAATCCTTCATAACAGGAAGTGGAGGCTCAGATGAGAGCCACGTCTGGGGGCTCTCAGGCAAACTGCAGTCCAGAGGGAGCCAAGCGAGAGGCCTTGTCCCTAGGAGAGACATCTGAGCTCACCAGGCTGCTGTCACTGTGTGCTGTTGCTGTTGAGAAGTGGGACCATGAATTTCACCAGCTCAGATCAGCAGTAGAGTCAATCTGGACAAGAGATGAATGCCCAGAAATGAGCAGAGCTGGACATTGCCCCACCCACATGGGCTACATAAGCTCTCTGTGCACTCAGATGTCCAGCGGAGCGTAAGTAGGAAGAGATAGATGCCTGGGACTGTTGGGGTTTTAGCACTCGAGTCTGCATTTTGGGGGCACCTCAGTTCAGTTCAGTTCAGTTCAGTCGCTCAGTTGTGTCCGACTTTTTGCGACACCATGGACTACAGCACGCCAGGCCTCCCTGTCCATCACCAACTCCTGGAGTCTACCCAAACTCATGTCCATTGAGTCGCTGATGCCATCCAACCATCTCGTCCTCTGTCGTCCCCTTCTCCTCCTGCCCTCAATCTTTTCCAGCATCAGAGTCTTTTCCAATGAGTCAGCTCTTCACATCAGGTGGCCAAAGTATTGGAGTGTCAGCGTCAACATCAGTCCTTCCAATGAACACTCAGGATTGATCTCCTTTAGAATGGACTGGTTTGATCTCCTTGCAGTCCAAGGGACTCTCAAGAGTCTTCTCCAACACCACAGTTCAAAAGCATCGATTCTTTGGCACTCAGCTTTCTTCAGAGTCCACCTCTCACATCCATACGTGACTACTGGAAAAACCATGAACTGACCAATTCGGGATGGCTGGTGACCCTACTGTCACATTCAAGGCAAGATTTACAGAAAAATGCTTCATCTTTGTCAACATAGAGACAAGAAGAAGAGCTGCCTAAACTGCAGGAGCCAGAGGGCAGAGTCCACTCAGTAACTAAAGGCATGAGTCACCATGAGGTTCTGCCCATTGAAAAAGACAACGTAAGTTTTTGATTGCTCCACATGAGTTAAATGAGAGATGTTTTGCCCCAGTATTATAAAATATCTTTTAGATCTGGGTTATTCCCCTTTCTGGTGATAATTCTCATTTCAAATTAGGTATTACTTCAGTCTTTCAAGCTAGATTGAAGGGGACCATGATTTAGGATTAACAGTCTTAAATTACAAATCTGATCTTTGAAAGGGAGAAGGTAATACTGTGGGCTTCTCTGATGACGTTTGTACATTTTCCACCATGTTGTCAGTTCCTGTTCATCAGGACAACTTAGTATAGTGGTTAAGCAAGCCAGGGCAGGCTTCAGCTTCCCTGATTCAAGTCCCATCTCTCAATCTTCACTGGCCAGACCCTGTAGACCTTAAGCCATGGAGCCTTGGTTTTCTCATCTATAGGATGGAATGATGCCAACAAAGGGACTATTGCTCACTTTGCTGTGTTTTGTTGGGTTAATGAGATAATGCTTTTACAGATCTTTCAGTATGTCTGGGCACATAGAAAAGACTCAGTTAAATGGAGGAGTATCTCTCCTCTGCTAAGTTAGACGCTGTTTGGTCACAGAGAGATCATCTGTACTTTTGCCTGCCTGTTCATCCTGGTATATAGAATAGAATGAGTATTAAATAATGTTAGCTATTATTGGGACTAAGTTTTGAAAAGAAAACTAGCCGTAGTCTTTATACCATTCTTTGTATTTGTCTTGTTCTTAAAACTTTTTCTTAGACATATAAGAGGAATTAAGAAAGGAAATCCAAAAATTCACTGGAAGTAAATACTTGCACATTGTTATGAAGATAAAATCATGTTTGCAATCTCAAATTTGCTATCTTCTAGAACACCTGAGACCGGCCAAATTGGTCAAACACCAGTCCAGGAATCCGAAAATCTGGCTCCTGGTATTTTCTCTGCTAAACAAGCAAACAAACAAAAAAACCTCTTCCATAGTGTTCTCTTTAAAATCCTTAAAATTAGAGGGTTGGACTAGATGAGGGCTAAGGTCATGGCCAGCTCCAGCCTTCAGCAATTCTAGCAGAGGACGAAACTAAACAGCATACAATTAAGTGCTAAATCGTACTGAGCAACAGGAGAATGCTTTTTAAAAGCTTCACTCTTTTCTCTCTTAAAAAAAAACAAACACTTGAAGGTTAATGTTACTCTTTTCCTTTTGAAAGCCTGATTTCCTGGTGCAGGAATATTCTGATTCAGATTAAAAAAAAAAAAAAAGCCTGTGTAGAAGATTCCCCAACAGTTGAGAATACCTAACAGCAGAGACACAGCCAACTTGATTGCGCACCACGGGTCCATGAGGGAATAAGCCCAACTCCTACCCAGAAGGTTCAGGAGCAAATTGCTTCATAATGACAGCTGTGCTTGCAGCAGAGCAGAAGCAACAAGCAGCACTGTCTCTACCTCTTGAGTAGCTGAATATCACACCACCTCTCAAATTCCCTCATCCTGCCTCCCGTCCTTCCATTTCTACATTTTTCCCCACAGAAGACAAATTGCTCTAGTCTCTTGCTGAGAAAGCATGTTGTGAGTTGCACAGCTCAGAGTCCAATGGCCCCGGATAATCTACAACCCTCATTTGCTAAACACAGGCAGGAAATAATTTCATCTACCTTGGTTCCTCTCTTAAGGGGAGTCTCAAGAGAAAAAAAAAAAAAAAAGCAAAAAACCCTTGATAGACTCTAAATTATAACTTAGAATGTACTGTCCTTCCTTGGATGGCACTGAATGACTGACTTCTCCAAGCATTCCTGGAATCAGACAGATCTAAAGAGGAAGACAGATACTCTAGTCCTGAAAGTGAAAGTGTTAGTCACTCAGTTGTGTCTGACTCTGCGAGACCATGGACTGTAGCCTCGCTAGGCTCCTCTGTCCATGAAATTCTCCAGGCAAGAATACTGGAGTGGGTTGCCATTTCCTTCTCTGGGGGAACTTCCTGACCCAGCGATCAAACCCATGTCTCCTGCATTACAGGCAGATTCTTTACTGTTTGAGCCACCAGGGAAGTCCCCTAGTCCTAAAACTTCACTCTATTTGGTGAGGCAGTGTCGCCATTTGCTTTTCTCACAGCTTGTTTGTTCTGGCACTAATTCTCTCACATAAATTGCAATGTTTTCTGAGTAAGGATGCATGTGTAGGGGTAAGGAATTTCAGTTCAGTTCAGTCACTCAGTTGTATCTGACCCTTTGCCACCACGTGGACTGCAGCGCGGCAGCCCTCCCTGTCCATCACCAACTCCTGGGACTCACTCAAACTCATGTCCATTAAGTCAGTGATGCCATCCAACCATCTCATCCTCTGTCGTCCCCTTCTCCTCCTGCCTTCAATCTTTCCCAGCATCAGGGTCTTTTCCAAGGAGTCAGTTCTTTGCATCAGGTGGCCAAAGTATTGGAGCTTCTACTTCAGCATCAGTCCTTCCAATGAACACTTAGGACTGATTTCCTTTAGGAGTGACTGGTTGGGTCTCCTTGCAGTCCAGGGGACTCTCAAGAGTCTTCTCCCATGCTACAGTTCGAAAGCGTCAATTCTCTGGTGCTCAGCTTTCTTTATGGTCCAGTTCTCACAAGGGAATTTGGTTCTAGTCAAAATTTCCTTTGCTGCTTGAAATTTTGAGGGGTTTCTTTGAGGGATGTGTAGATACACCTAGGCCTGAGACCGAGGCCATTGCTGGTAACTCTGCATGAGGTCAGGGGGTGTTGGCAGGACCACGTTCTGTCAGGCATCCTTTCTGACAGAGTGAGGAAGAAGAAGCCAAGTGTACACTGGGCAGGAGATTCTCCGAGCACAGTTTTATTTCTCTGAGCATTGGTGACAAACAGTGCTTCACTCAGGCCAAACGCCACACCTGCCCTATTTCTTTTCAGTGGCATCCTCCCCACTCTCCCTCCTCTTCCTCTGCTCTCAGGAGCAGCTGGTGGAAAGCAGCGTGTTTTGGGACTACTGGCTTCGCAGAGTATCATGCTAGTCACAGGGGCCCTGCCTGGGGCTGTGGTTCTCATGAGGAGAGTCCTATTTTCTTTTTTTCTTGCCTTTTCCAAAGTCCGTCACACACACCGCTGTCCCTTCACCCCAAGATGATGTAGCTGCCCAGAGCCCTTTCTCATCAGCATTTGCGCTCATGCCACTGCTGATACTGAGCGCTAATAATGATGTTGCTGACTCCGCAGTAGTGTGGGCAGGTGGGCATGTGGGGTTTAAGAAGCTTTCGGGGATTTTGGAGGGAAGCCAAGCATAATTCTGTAGCCTGGTGAGTGGGAAAGGGAGCCCCTGCTGTTAAGGAATAACTCTTTTTTTAGAGCACTTTGTATTTTGCGTTTGTTTGTTAACTTGTTCATCAGCTGCTTGTGTCTCTCAAAAGCTTATATTTCCTGATAGCAGAGACTATTGGGTCTATTCACACTGTATACCTAGCCTCTAACTCAGGGCTTCCATGGTGGCTCAGTGGTAAAAGAACCTGCCTGCCAGTGGCTCAAAACGCAGGAGACATGGGTTCCATCTGGGTCAGGAAGACTTCCCTAAAGAAGGAAATGGCAAACCACTCCAGTATTCTTGCCTGGAGAATCCCACGGACAGAGAAGCCTAGCGGGCTACAGTCCATGATGTCACACAAGAGCCAGACATGGGTAAGCAACTAAACAAACAGCTCAGTGCCTAGCATGTATCTGATGCTCAATAATGTCTGTTAATAATTATCTATTGATGGAAGGAGGACAAATTCCTTTAAACAGGTATTGCCTATGTGCATGAGAAAGAAAGGGAGGGATGGAGGAGAAACAGCTGCGAAAACTTTACATCAGAGGTTTCAGAACTTTTCCATTCACAGTGCTCTTAGTATCTCAGCAGTTTTTCCTCATAGTATTCCCCAGCCAAAAGAAATAATATAACTGTTGCATTAAGTGGCTGGGTCCAAACAATTTAGTAAGTATTTATGTCCTAACAACATAGTGGCCCTTTAAAAGCCACACATAAATTGGGAAAAAAAGCATAATTTCAGTTCATTTTTACCTAATATAACATACACACGAGATACGTGTGTGTATTGGACTGTGCAACTTCTTAAACTTTGGAATTAGATTAGACATTATTAGCCTCAGTTCTGGTCCCACATTCTGTGTTGACTTTCATGTGGTACTTGCTCATAGCAATTACTGGATCCTCAGTTTCACAAAGACACGACATCATCAAAATGAATCTAACACAACCTAATTGAAACTGGGAACCACCTCAAGCAGGTAGGTTGTATATCTGTCAGAGGATATCTCTTCGTTTCCCTGAAAAACTGAAAACATACTATCGTGAATTGACTGTGGCCTCCTGGGCTAAGTTTGATTTCATAGTAGTCATTATTAAAATATGTTTGGGGTTAACTGTGCACGGGCTTCCCAGGTGGCGCAGTGGTGAAGGATCCACCTGCCAGTGCAGGAGATACGAGAGACACGAGTTTGATCCTGGCTCTCGAAGATCCCCTAGAGAAGGAAATGGCAGCCTCTCCAGTATTCTTGCCTGGGAAATCCCATGGACCGAGGAGCCTGGCGGGCTACAGTCCATGGGGTCACAAAGAGTCAGACACAACTGAGTATACACACACACTCACACACACACACACACACTTTCAAAGGCTTTGACTAGAGCAGTGAGACCAATTTCTCACTTTATTCATGAATCGGTCTCCTCGCTTTCCATCCCACAGGTTTAACCTTTACACTCTGTGCCCCATGGAGCTTAGTTATCTGCTTACAGCTAAAGTGTGTAAGGGTTGAACTGCTGGTCTTGCTCACACTCGCAGCGTTAGAGCACTTCCGGCATCTGCAACACATCACAGCACTTGTGTCAACGTACAAATTATCCCTTGGAACCCGAGGAATTTACGTAAAGGCTTCCAGTGAAATCCTATGACAAATAGGCGCAATCTAACATCAGCCTTCTCACTAAATGCTTTATTTTTTGGCATTTATAAATGTTTATTACCACTGTGCATTCTTGAGTAAATTTGGCTTTTAGAGGCTAATTTATAAGCCTTCTCATTCCTTCTGTAGAATTCAGCTAACCACTGATCTCTCTCAGCTGAAATGTGAGCCCTCTGGAGGGTTAAGTGAGTTTCACCCACACACAAAAATCTACATCAAGCATTTCTTTAAATGTGGACTTCTTGACAAACACATCTCTCCATTTGCAAGGCCCATGAATTTAAAGCATCCGGTAATAACAGGCCTGTTCTCCGTCTCTGAGCTGGAAGTTCCTTGTGAAATGGTATCCTGCCAAAGTGCCACTGCAATAAAGCTCTATGTCCTCACATCGGTGTCAAAGTGCCAGCGAACCAAGACTGGCGGCAGGCTAATTTGGGAGAGCTGTCTGCCTTCGCCTCCCCCACGCACTCCTACTGATCAACTCACCCACGCCAGCTATTCCGCTTGTCAACTGCTCATAGATAAGGGGAGAGGGGATGAAGAGAAACCACGACATGCCTTTCCCTTTCGCTCAGTCCCCAGATCACCCTGTTAGTGATCCAGCCTCTGAGGGCAGGGGGACTCTGTCCCTGGTTAGGTTAATGGCTTCATAAGCAGACCCTCCAAATAAGAAGTACGCCCCTCACAAGAGGCGGCATTACTTATATAATATTTTGACACTATCTCACAGTTTCACAGATATCCTTAAATTGAATCGTTAAATACATGAGTGTCTGTACCAACAGATGACTTGCCTGATCATTTAATTATCTTTTCCTTTCTGTTAAAATGATCAAGTAAATGAAGGGCAACAAGCAAGATGCATTACTAAGGTCAGTTGGGTGGGTAAGAGCCCTTCTACAGAATTTTGCTTTCAGGGGAAGAGAGCTACAGAAGAGACACTGATGTCCTAAAAATGCTTGCTTTTTAGTAAACTAAGCCTTAGCTCTCCCGGGCCACACCATGTCACAAGCACACACATTTTAGGTCCTTCTCTCAAACCAATCGAAGTCAAGATGGGAACAAAAGCAATCCTGGCTTTACCGGCGTAAGGCTCCAATGTGATAATGTGCATAAAGCTCTTAGTACATAGCAAGTACGAAATAAATTATGTTTTCTTTCTCCTCCTCCTCCACATTATTATTATTGATTTAAACAATTATGTGAAATAGTTGTACCATAATGTAAATTTATATTAATGGCCCCAAATGTTTAATCTCAGTAGAATATCACATGAGAAAAACTATAATTAAATAAAGAAATTCTATAATACCTAGCATGAGGAAATTAGCACAAAATGAATACGGCCCTCGGAGGTCCTGACTCCTTGTCTGTAAGGGCGACTCACCCTGAGGCACTGAAGCTCAGTGTGCAGCTCGTGAACTGCTTACAACGCTTAACAAGCGGTTTGTGGCTCATCAGAGCCTGATTGACTGTGTGTACCCTGTGTGCGAGCGTCTCTCCTCTCAGAAAGGAGTTTTGAGTGAAATGTGTAGGTTCCACCTTCTGGTTCTTTGCACCATGAATGTGGAGTAGCTGGTACCTCAAGTGAAAGTCGCTCAGTCGTGTCTGACTCTTTGTGACCCCATGCGCTAGACTGTCCATGGAATTCTCCAGGCCAGAATACTGGAGTTAGGTAGCCTTTCCCTTCTCCAGGGGATCGAGCAGATTCTTTACCAGCTAAGCCACAAGGGAAGCCCAAGAATACTGGAGTGGGTAACCTATCCCTACTTCAGCGGATCTTCCTGATGCAGGAATCGAACCAGGGTCTCCTGCATTGCAGGTGGATTCTTTACCAACTGAGCTATGAAGGAAGCCTGGTACCTCAAGGTGATGCTTTGTCTCCATAGCAACCATGAGGGATAGATGCAGGCAACATCATCATGGTCAGTGGTTGAACAATTATAAACATTAACATTTTACACAAGCAGTAACAGGACGGGGAGTTGAACTTCACAACTAATAGGGGAGGCAGAGATGAGCAGGCTCCTCTGATGATGAGGGTCCCATCAGTGACATGAAAAAGCTTTAGAGATACTTAAGCCAGGTGTTTCAAAGATGGAGGAAGCAAGGTAGAGACTCTCTGTGTGTGTGTGTTTCAGAGAGAGAGAGAGAAAAAGAGAGATTTTACTGGTTTTAAAGAGAGGATCTCTTTTTTTTTTCCATTTGTTTTCATGTACAACAGAGGCTTTCCTGCTCTGGACTTCTTTCTGAAAGCTGTCTTCTGTCCAATATGCCTATGGTAGGTACAATTTTTCCTCTTTGTAATGCAGTTGCTCTGTAGAGTGTAGCAAAAGAGTTGTTTGAATCTCACAGAGCCCAACTTTTTCTGATTATATTTTTTAACCTTATTTTGTCAGTTCACACTGTCAGGCTTCCAGGCCATCTCTTTCAAAAGATACCTCATTTTCATTTTCAATCAATTTCTCTCCACGATTTTTCACATAGCTTCTTTCACACTACTAATTCCACTTTAAAGCGGGCATCCTATCCCACGTCCCTGGGCTTGCTGTGCTAACATGTTTAAACACGATTAGCCTTTATTAATGTAAGAGACAAAGCTCCAAGAATCACACACCTCCTAATTTGCTATAGTTCCAGAGGGGGACCTCAACCCCAGAAACTGAAAATGAGTGGGCTTCTTAAGATGCAGATATACGGGGCATTCTTTGTCTAAGTGGGGAGTTTTGCAGACAGGATTTTCCAAGTTGCATTCCAGTTAAAATCCATGCTATATCAAATGCCAAATTTGATCATATACAAATTATTATTTGGATAGTACTTGAAATATCCAAATAAAGCACATTTCCTGATCATAGATGATTAATTTCCTTTCAGCAATGTTTTTTGCATATTTAGTTCAGAAAATGAAGGGGTATTGACATCATTATGATGGTATTTTACCCCCATTACAAATATTATAATACTCTCTCAATGTGGTACTCAATTTTTGCTCTGCTGCTGTTGCTGCTAAGTCGCTTCAGTCGTGTCCGACTCTGTGCGACCCCATAGACGGCAGCCCACCAGGCTCCCCCATCCCTGGGATTCTCCAGGCAAGAACACTGAAGTGGGTTGCCATTTCCTTCTCCAATGCATGAAAGTGAAAAGTGAAAGGGAAGACGCTCAGTCGTGCTGCTAGTCAACACATATGTGCCAAGAATTATGGCGTGCGCTAAAATGGTGGAACTGTATGGGATGATACATAAGGGAGTTAGAGTTAAGGTGAATACTTGAGCTGTTTAGTACTGTGAGGAAAATCCTAAGATTTCAAAATATTTTATATTATACATACATATATATGTAATATACAAATATTTGATATTTGGTATATGTTGCTTCTTTTATAAAGATTTGATGTATATTACACAGAAACGATAAAACATTAAAATAAGGCTAAATATGAAGGACCATATAAAGGAATAGAGGAGATGATTGGATCTGAAACCTAAGCTAAGGATAGTTTCTACAATTACACATTAAATTTAGTTCCTGTGTGGGTCACAAAGGCCAATAAAGGAATTTCATGAATCATGTAGTATTCATTTTCTAATAGAAGGGTATATACTAGTTGGTAAGAAGAAAATGTTCCTGGAAATAAACTCTAGCAAGAATCTAATCCTGGATTGCTGTAATAAAATAAAATATCTTTAATG
The DNA here is from genome assembly GCF_027580195.1 of Bos mutus. Lineage (NCBI taxonomy): Eukaryota > Metazoa > Chordata > Mammalia > Artiodactyla > Bovidae > Bos > Bos mutus. Next base: position 23,882,997 of record NC_091623.1, on the reverse strand, counting down.
GTGGCCTTTAGAGAAGATGAAGAAAGTGTATTCATATGGTCATTTCTTATAGTAACCCTTGGTAAGAATCAAGAGAATAATACTATATTGCAATTTTGTGAACGTGTTTCTACAGGCAACAAATGACATAGTCAGCTGGTATTTGGAGCCTGGGTTTTGTTGCAGCTGGGGGTGCTGGCATGCTTCCTGGCTAGGTATGCATCTGAAAACTAGTAATTCTCACATGACTTTTTGGAGACAGCCCAGCCCCAGGCCCCTGCTGACAATGTTCACGGCAGCGCCACCCTCAGCAGGCCTGGAACTGGACTGTTCCTGGGCAGTGGACAGGTCCTTCAGCTTTCCAACCTCTACCCCTCACCACTGCCTTGGAAGCCACCTCGGTCTACTCAGCAGGTTTTTGGGCTCCACTTCTCCAAGCAGCAATGCTCCTAGACTCTTTTATTTGCTAGACATGCATTTGGGCATTATAGGTGAGTTATAGCCTAAGTAAGTGGGGAATTTGGAAGTATCTCAAAATGTTAACAGCCAGGAAGGTTAGCTAACAGCCCTGGTGGCTCAGATGGTAAAGAATCTTCCTGCAGTGCCGGAGACCTGAGTTCCATTTCTGGGTTGGGAAGATCCCCTGGAGAAGGCAATGGCAACCTACTCCAGTGTTCTTGCCTGGAGAACCCCATGGACACTGGAGCCTGGTGGGCTACAGTCCATGGGGTCACATAAGAGTCAGACACGACTGAATGACTGACACTTTCAAGATGGTTAGACCAGTATACATCTCATGCCCTCGAATAAGAATATCATCTCCGCTTCCACTGAGCTCACTCAGCACTGCATGGTCTCCCTTCTCATGGACACAGAATACACATTTCTCATCTTCTTTCCTAGGCCATGGTATCTGTGAGTGTGGTGTCCATGTCTGCTTTGATTTATATGCCTCACAGCACTTAGCACAGTCTCTGATACTCACTAAATATCTGTTGAATGAATAAGTGAATGTGAGACATTTAACCAAGTCTTTTGAATCTTTGAACATGAGCATAAAGTGACGAGGTATCTTGTAATATGTTGAATCTCTTGATTTTTGTCCCATTGAACATTCTTTGTCAATCCGTTCTCACAGGGAATGAGTTTTATATCTAATTATGTTATAAAAATTTGATTTTTAATGGCAAAAATCTTGGAAAAACAAGTATCACCAGACCCTGGTCCTTGAAGTATTTTCTCTTTGAGTGTCAGCAAAAGTTTCATATTGACTCAGAAGGGCATTTTAAGGCTTCTTTCTTCTAACTTCATTATAAACAAGGTCACCATATAATTTATTGTCAAAATTGGGATATTTTTGAGAGTAAAAAGTGACACTTTTAATAATATGTTAGGACCACAGACAGTAGCCTTGGGCAAATGGAGACGTATGGCCAACTATACATCATTACAATATATATAATCCTATACAACTAAACAATACAACTAAATATATTTTTATTTTATGAATCACTGGTTGCCAGTGTGACAGTCTGCCTTCCATCTCATTCAGTGGCCATGAAAGAGGCAAGAAATGATACACATAGGGCATTTAAAATTTCCCCAAATTACCTTTTTTTAATGTATGCATTAGGTTCAGATATTTCTTACACTCTTTGCATGCATGCTAAGTCGCTTCAGTCATGTCTGACTCTCTTTTCTACCCCATAGGTTGTAGCCTACCAGGCCCCTCCGTCCATGGGATTCTCCAGGCAAGAGTACTGGAGTGGGTTGCCATGCCCTTCTCCAGGGGATCTCCTTGACCCAAGGACTGAACCCAAGTGTCTTGCATCTCCTGGACTGGCAGGCGAGTTCTTTACCACAACAGTACCTGGGAAGTCCCTTGCAGTCTTTACCCCACCTCAAAACTCAGTCTCAATCCCTAGGCATAAAATAGAATGAAAGAAAAATGGCATCCTTTTTCATGCTAGAATACAGAAGATAAAACCTGACACAAGTACTGTCAAAGAGCTGGTAAAATTCTCAGAGAAGAACACTTCCCAGTAGATGACTTTCAGCAGTCAGCTTCAAAGTTTGGTAAGGTTCTGGTGGAGAGGAGGGAATCAGTTTCAGTGCAACTCTCATCAGCATGTTTTCCTTCACTGGGGGCGATATTTGATCTCAGCTTCTAGTGACATGGGAGGAGGCAGAGTGGCTGATATGAAGTAAAACAGAAGCCTGAACACTTGCGGGGGGAGGGCAATTCTAGCTATCTAAGTGATCAGTCATTTGCTTGCAGTATGAAGGGTCTGGATTTATCACAGTAATATTCTTATTTGTTTCTGTAGACCTTGCAGGTCTCATTATATCTATGCTGATGGCCTTGTCATCATGGCTGATGATCAGCATTTGCTTTGTTGGCCTTATGTGACTCAGTGACCTTCAATAATTGAGGATGGGATGTGGAATTAAATAGTGAGGGTAAAGCAACTGTCTGTAGTGAGATCTTCTCTCCCCTAATAAGGGAACAAAAGTTTGTCAGAGGTGATCAGCAGGTTTTCTTGGAACATTAAAAGGAGGGGAAATAAAGGGGCCGTTCCTGCCTTCATAAATTATACAAGTGTCCAATCTGCACCTCTTCACTGGGTAATTTGGAATGGAAAAATCTCTTGTGCATAAATTGCCTTTCCTGAATCTAGCACAATTAATCCAGAAGAGAAGTGGGAATGGGTAACAGGCTTTTTTTTTTCAAATTTTGTTGTTAATTAAAAAAACAATTATCAAGGATTTCTAATTACTTTGTAAGTGCTGTACAGCCCATACCTGCTCCTCAGCAAATTAGTAAGATAATGCTGGAAACATCTTATTAAACAGAATTACTCTTTCTCCTCCTCCTGATTCGCACATCTACTTAATTCGCCCCTTCTTATGCAACACTTTCGTGAAACATTCATATCCATTAAGTGATCTCACAGTTATTAGCATTGTGCTTTGGTTTCTAAATGTTCTTTACCCAGGACCTAATAAATTGAGAGGCTACTATCAGGGTGAGTAGGGACAGACATCAACTCTTCAGAAGCTCTTTAGAGACTCTCCCTTAGAGCAAGTATTTTGAAAATTAGATCTTTCTGGTATAGAATATAGAGATACATTAAAAGATAGTGCCTAAATGGAGAAGGCAATGGCACCCCACCCCAGTACTCTTCCCTGGAAAATCCCATGGACGGAGGAGCCTGGTAGGCTGCAGTCCATGGGGTCGCTAAGAGTCGGACATGACTGAGCGACTTCAATTTCACTTTTCACTTTTATTCATTAGAGAAGGAAATGGCAACCCACTCTAGTGTTCCTGCCTGGAGAATCCCAGGGATGGAGGAGCCTGGTGGGCTGCCGTCTATGGGGTCACACAGAGTCGGACACGACTGAAGTGACTTAGCAGCAGTAGCAGCAAAGGAAACTAGATCCCAGAGGTCCACAGAGGGTCCCTGAGATAGAATGGGAGCATCTGCAGTCAGGGGCTGACAAGTAAAAGACTAGAACAAATGTGAGCCACTGGAGTGCAAAGGCAACCCTGGAAAGAGAGAGGTGACTGTGCTCTGGACATCAGTCCCATGGGAAGGATGCTACTCAAAGACCTTGAAAGATGGGGCTTCATCTGCTTGGGAGTTTCAGAGACTCTGTCAGGGTCTGCAGCCCATCCTTTTGAATCTGAGTGGAACCAAGTTGAGAATGAGGAAGCAAGCTGCCAAAATATAGCAAATCATGATCTCATAGTTTTAAATAATCTTTGAGTAGATCATTTGCATCATATAGTCCATCCTAGAACTATATGATATTGGAGCTTAAATATGAAGATTGAGCCATATTCAGAGTTTATTTTTTGAATTTTCTAAATTTGAAGTGACTTTTATTTCATCTAAATATATTTCCATTCTTTTATATAGCCGTTCACATGCGATTCATGAGGATGGTATTTGTAATAGTTCTAGGAGGGGTGTCAAGATCACAATTTTTTTTTTTTATGCCCAGTTGTTACATGAGGCTTGTTAGCTTGTCCAGCAACATGCAATATATACAGGGGATCTGTAATTAAGCCTAAAATTGCCTCCCTGCTGGCCTATATCTGCAATAATCAGCCCACCATGCCTTAAGTATCTAACAAATATTATCAGTCTGAAAATGCTTTGATGTCACATACGCCAGGCCATTGTTTACCAGAATGAGAGTCTCATTTTAGCATGCCTTTCTCAGGAAATATTTGTGGTGTGTTGGGGAAGCTATGGAAATCCTTT